>NC_064820.1:168632500-169232500 GCF_024166365.1 Elephas maximus indicus | reverse complement strand
TAACACAGGTTGTTAATGAGTCTTCCTCCAATCCTGATGCCCCATTCTTCTTCATATAGTCCAGCTTCTCGGATTATTTTCTCAGCATACAGATTGAATAGGTATGGGGAAAGGATACAACCCTGACGCTTACCTTTCCTGACTTTAAACCACTCAGTATCCCTTTGCTCTGCCCGAACAGCTGCCTCTTGATCTCTGTGCACACTCCTAATGAGCACAATTAAAAAAGTGTTCTGGAATTCCCATTCTTCACAATGTTATCCATAATTTGTTATGATCCACACAGTCAAATGCCTTTGCATAGTCAATAAAACACAGGTAAACTTCCTTCTGGTATTCTCTGCTTTCAGCCAGAATCCATCTGACATCAGCAATGATATCCCTGGTTCCACGTCCTCTTCTGAAACCGGCCTGAATTTCTGGCAGTTCCCTGTCGATATACTGCTGCAGCCATTTTTGAATGATCTTCAGCAAAATTTTGCTTGTGTGTGATATTAATGATATTGTTCTATAATTTCCACATTCGGTTGAATCACCTTTCTTGGGAATAGGCATAAATATGGATCTCTTCCAGTCAGTTGGCCAGGTAGCTGGTTTCCAAATTTCTTGGCATAGATGAGTGAGTACTTCCAGCGCTGTATCTGTTTGTTGAAACATCTCAAATGATATTCCCTCAATTTGTGTAGGCTTTTTTTTCTCAATGCCTTCAGGGCAGCTTGGACTTCTTTCTTCAGTACCCTTGGTTCCTGATCATATGCTATCTCTTGAAACGTTTGAACATTGATTAACTCTTTTTCGTATAATGACTCTGTATATTCCTTTCATCTTCTTTTGCTGCTTCTTGCATTGTTTAATATTTTCACCATAGAATCCTTAACTATTGCAACTCAAGGCTTGAATTTTTTCTTCAGTTCTTTCAGCTTGAGAAATGCCAAGCACATTTTCTAGCTCTTTGCACATGTCATTATAATATTTTACTTTGTCTTCTAGAGCAGCCCTTTGAAATCTTCTGTTCAGTTCTTTTACTTCATCAATTCTTCCTTTTGCTTTAGCTGCTCAGTGTTCGAGAGAAAGTTTCAGAGCCTCCTCTGACTTCCATCTTGGTCTTTTCTTCCTTTCCTGTCTTTTCAATGATCTCTTGCTTTCTTCATGTGTGATGTCCGTGATATCATTCCACAACTCATCTGGTCTTTGGTCATTAGTTTTCAGTAAGTCAAGTCTATTCTTGAGATGGTCTCTAAATTCAGGTGGGATGTACTCAAGGTCATACTTTGGGTCTCGTGGACTTGCTCTGATTTTCTTCAGTTTCAACTCAAAGTTGCATTTCTACTCATAGTAATTAGAAACACTTAATGGAAAAAATAAATTAATGGATACTGCCTAATATTATAGGCAGCTATCTATGTGAGGTTGATGAAGAATATTGAATATATCATGGACTGCCAGAAAAATTAACAAGTCTGTTGTGGGAGAAGTACAGCCAGAATGCTCCTTGGAAGTAGAGATGGCAAAACTTCATCTCACATCCTTTGGGCATGTTATCAGAAAGAACCAGTCCTTGGGGAAGGATATCATGGTTGGTAATGCACAGGGTCACTGAAAAAGAGGAAGACCCTGAGTGAAATGGATTGACACAGTGGCTGCAACCATGGGCTCAAACATAGCAATGATTGTAAGGACGGCTCAGGACCAGGCAATGTTTCGTTCTGTTGTACATAGGGTCACTATGAGTTGGAACCAACTCAACGACACCTAACAACAACACCTATGTGAGGGTCCAAAAATGGCTCCTTCCTTCTCACTCAAAATAGATGTCATTTATGGAGTACTTATGGCATATATGGGAAACCCTGGTGGCGTAGTGGTTAAGTGCTACAGCTGTTAACCAAAAGGTCAGCAGTTCAAATCCACCAGGCACTCCTTGGAAACTCTATGTGGCAGTACCTCTCTGTCCTATAGGGTCACTATGAGTCCAAATCGACTGGGCGGCAATGGGTTTTTTTTTTTATTTTGCTTTATTTTATATACTGAGCCAGACACTTCACATGTATGACCTCACTTAATCCTCACACAGCCCCATTATTATCCTCATTCTACAGATAAGGAAACTGAGGCTTAGAGAGATCAAGGACGTTGCTTAAGGTCACACAGCTAGCGAGTTGCAGCAAATGTGCTAGAGTTTTACGATTTCTATTTTCTGCTCAACTATATTGCCTTCATTCATAGTTTAGGGATCCTGCATTTGGTTTGTACAACTAGGGAAACGAGAGGTGTTACCAGACTTTACTACCATGTTTCTGTGATCCTGAAAATGGAGACTACCTTAAACATGCCATCCCAAATGCCTAATTGCTCATATTCCTATTATAATTTTGTCCTCAGATCAGTGTTACGGAATTTTAAATTCCATAGGGGATTTCTTCACCTTTGTATTTCCCAAGCCTAGTAGAGCATTGGCATATACTAAGCTCATAAGATGGTTGTATATGGGATGGGGTAAGACTCTGAACATTAGAATGCCCTTTAAGGGTGTTGTTGTTGTTGTCGTTAGTTGCTATTGAGTCAATTCTGACTCATGATGACCCCCCAAGTATGTAGAGCAGAACTGCTGCACAGGCTTTTCAAGGCTGTGACCTTTCGGAAGCAGATCACCAGGCCTGTCTTCTGAGGTACCTTTGGGTGGGCTCAAATTACCAAACTTTTGGCTAGTAGTCAAGTGCTTAATGGTTTATGCTGCTTAGGGATTTCTCCCTCTAAGGCAGGCATTAGCAAACCAAGGCCATGCAGGCCAAAACCAGCCCACTGCCTGATTGTGTAAGTAAAGTTATGTTAGAACACTTTCTTTTATGTATTGTCTGTCAATGGCTGCTCTCATATTTATGCTACAACATCAGCATTGAGAAGTTGCAACAGAGACCATTTGGCCTGCAAAGCTGAAAATATTTACTTTTGGACTCTTTATAGGAAAATTCTGCACATTTTGTTCTCTAAGGTATGCTGGGTATAGACCTAGAAGTCTGCAATGAAAAGTTTAGATAAACAAAAGGATTCAGCTTATAAAAGCACCCCTCTTCCCAGCCTTCCCTTCTCTCTTACGAAAATAAAATATAGTCATTGCCATGTAATATTAACAGTATAAAAATGGAACCAAGTTAAATGCCTAACAATTGAGATGTGATTAAATGCGTTGCAGAATGCTATAGACCGCTAATAATGCTGCCACAGGGGTACAATTTATAAATAACAGAAAAAGATTCTCAATAGTATAAGTAAAAAAAAATCAAAATACTAAGTTCAACTTAACTTTATTTTTATGCCAAAATTTATAAAATAAAATAAATTTATAAAATTAAAAATGTAGAGGGAGACATCAGAATGTTACTAATGTCTGAGCAATAGAATGATGGTTCATTGTGATTTTCTGCTGGAAGCTTATCTGTGTTTTCTTTCTTTTGTACAAGGCACAAACATTTTATTTAATAAAAAGCCTAATTTAAAAAAACACTTTTAAAAAATATAGAACCTTTCACAATGAGAAAACAGAGTTCAGAAAATTGTCTATGTGATGAGGAGCAGCTAGTTTAGGGGCCCAGATTCTTTCTCCTAAATTCTGTTTTCCCTGGGGCTTCTTCTCAGTGAGATGATTGTGGCCTCTACTACACCTGACCCCAGGGAGCCCTGTTTCCCCTTAAAAACTGCAACTTCTTGGATTGCAACAACTGTTCTCCTTTCCCTTTGCACAGCTGAGACAGGCTGACATTTTCAAAAAGAACTTTAATACTCAGAGAACAAAAAGGCAATAATTACAGAAAATACAAAAGGCCTAACAGTTGTCAGGTTTAAAATACAAGCTTCTGGCCCTCTAGAGAGCTGGTTCCTCATGGAACCAGAAACACATGTGGCTCCTCACCTCCCGGCTCCTTGCCTGTTTTCTCTGATGTTGTCACCATTGCATTGCTGCCACCTGCAATCAGCCTCAGGGCAACTAGCCTCCTTATAAATCGAGGCTAAAATATCACTTACTTGCCAAACCCATTCTTGACCTTCCCACTTGGTTCTCCTCTGACTAAGGTTTTTGGTTCATGCAGAGCTGACTGGCAATATGAAAGCCCCCACCCTTTGTCAGTCAAGCAGCAGCTCACACCATCTATATATATGTGTGTGTGTGTGTGCGTGTGTGTATACATACACACTCATATATATATATATATATGTTTTTGTTGTTAGGTGCCATGGAGTCGATTTTGACTCACAGCAACCCCATACGATAGAATAGAACTGCCTCATAGGGTTTTCTTGACCGTGATCTTTAAAAGAGCAGGTCACTAGGTCTTTGCCCCTGCAGAGCTGCTGGACTGGTTTGAAATGTCAACCTTTCGATTAGAAGTCAAGCGCTTAACTGTTGTGCCATCAGGGCTCCTTGTATATACATGTATGTTTGTATATACATAGAGAGAGAGAGAGTGTGTGTTTTCCTTGGGTAGTTGTAGTGAAATGGGTTCCTTTATGTGGTCTTTTGCCTTGGTTCTTTGGAAAAATATTGAGAGATATTTTCCCTAAGCCCTGAGTTTTCTACCCCTAGTTTTCTACCACAGAGGGTTCGTTATTTTTGTCCAAGTTGATTGACATTTCCTGGGTAAGTTGTAAACAACTCAGTTTGATACTTTCTGCCTGGCCTTGGGCTGCACCCTGCCCTATGATTGGTATGCACCTTGCAGGAATTTGTCAATAGACTGAGCAAATGAGGTAAGTTGTAGCCCAGCCTGCCTACTATGCAAACGAGGTGGCTGTGGCCTACTAAAAATGGATTGGCCAGTTTGTGGCCTCCCCCCAACCCCTGCTGGAAGGGGCCATGCCTTAAAATTTATGAGGAGTTTGTGTACATATAGAGCCAACCCCACAGAGGTTGGGCAGACAGAAAGAATTATGAAGAGAAGCAGTAGGAGGAAGCAGAAGAAAGAAGTAGAGAGAGAGAGATGAGGCAAGGAACTTACTAAAAAAGCTCTAACATTGGTCAAGGACTGTGGGACTGAAGACAGTGAGAGGTCCAGAAGGGCGCGACAGGCCCAGAAGGGGCCCAGTGGCAGAGCCTGCACTGACAGCAGGGCCTACAGAAGCCTGTACTGAGGGGGCTGAGAGGAGCCTGTCTTAAGGGAGCTGAGAGGAGCCTTCCTCAGGGCCCTGAGAGGAGCTCAGAGAGCTGTCCTGCAATGACAAAGGGAGATTTTGCCTGCATGGTTCCTAATCCTGAGTTGTACCCTCTTCCTTAATAAACCACTTAACTGTAAGTATGGTCTGTGAGTTCTGTGTGGCCATTGCAATGGATTACTGAATCCAGAAAAGAAGTAGAAAGTGCTGTGGGAGGGACAGTCAGTGTCAGAATTGATAAAGGTTGGCGAGTGGAGGTATATCTGACCTCCACCTCACAGGAATTAGCTTTGGGTTGACCCTGCTCATTATCCCCCATGAAGTTAGACAGGTTCAGACAACACTACTATTACTGTTACAGTCCCAGTTTACACTAGTGCAGATTGTTAAGGCACTTAGCTACTAGCCAAAAGATTGGGGGTTTGAGGCACCTTGGAAGAAAGTCCTGGTGATATACTTCTGAAAAATCAGCCATTGAAAACCCCGTGAAGCACAGATCTTTCTGCTGTGACACACGTGGGATTGCCATGAGTTGGAGTTGACTCCATAGCAACTGGGGATACATACATGTGCGTGTGCATGTGTGTGTGTCTGCGTGTGTGCATACATACAAACACATGCATATAGACACACACTGCCTTTGTGGAGAACATAGTAACTCATTGTTCAGGTGAGCATCTCTCAACCCTCACATGCAGGGAGGTGGCAAAGTCCATCCATTCCAGATTTGTGATATAAGAGTTCATGACATTCCCGTACTTCAAAAATTTTAGATGTAGAGTGACAGAATATTTCTATCGTTTCCCATCTCAAAACCCAAGCTAGAAATCCAAGAGGCCTTGAGGGCAGGGACTGTTTTTTTTGTTGTTGTTGTCATTTTTTTCTTTCATTGTTGTATTTCCCACGCATCTCTTGAAAGAGTGTCTTACATGTAACAGAGTCTCAATAAATAGTTGTTGAGTAATTGAATAGATTTATTTTAGTAATTACAGAGAAGGACTAAAAGGATCAATCTATGATCAATGGAAAGAAGTTACCAGGAAATCAATCTATTCTCAGTTAAAAAAAAAAAACCTTCCTTAGAGTCCACAGTTCATATAATATTGCAATAGATTCTTCTGAAAAATATACCTGGGAGCATTCTAGCCAAGAAGAAAGACTGCTTTTGGGGAATACCATAATGGGAATAAATGTAAGAGATGAAGAATTAAATTAGATATCCTCTGAAATTCTATCCAGCCCTATCTTCCCAGTTCCTCTAAACCCATATAATTGAGGCAAGAGATCTCACTGGGATATCTTTTTCTCAGGCTGCCAAACAGCCAGAATCTCTCTGCATCATGCATGTCCATCAGTAGTTACTTTTCTTTCTCCCACTAGTCTTCACTTTTTGACTGTGATTATTAAGCTATATTAAGTGACATCTTAAGAGCTAAAAAGCATCAGCAGCCACTGAAGATTAGCTGACACCTCTTGTGAATCCCTGAAATGCATTTTTTATTTGAAGATAATATGGCTTTGTGTTAATACATTTGCTGAATTTTTCTCCCCATTCTCCCCTTAAAAGGCTAGTTTTCTGAAACTTGGCCCTTGTTTTCTCAGAATTGCCTTGTTCCACTGTCTAGCTCACCTGTGATACTAGAATCCTATTTGCAGCTTCTAAATTACTTCTTCTGAACCCAATTTATACAGGGACAAATGGGAGATTCCAAAAGGGAAATTTTCCATTCATATTCAGCAGATAATCTTCGTGGGAAGAAAGTTAGACACAACTTGGTTACTTATACAGAAATTTAAGTTCTGGAAACCTTCATCTTCCATTTTTAAATTATTTCTCCATAAAGTAGCTGGGCCCAGAATAAGTTCATGCCTCACTATTTTCAGACATTCAGATTAACCATTAATGAGGGAAGATGAATTTACCTTACTAAGCAATATTATAAAAATTGCTTTTCATTTTCTTCCAAGCTCCCTCTTTGAATGTGCTTACCATTCATGTCCCAAGCATTACTTGATAAGGACATAATTCATTTTGAGAAATTAGATACCCAATTTTTGATTCTTTTTTCTCTTTTGAATAATCAACATTTATAGAATATCTTTGGTTCTAAACAATTACATAAATGGAATTTTTAATATAAGTGATCCTTTATTAGGTGATTTCCTTGTTTATTAATGTTATCTTTTTTGATTTTCTCAGTTCTAAAATTTCAACCCAGATTGTTGTTTTGGCTGATTTTAGGAATGAACGTGGGGAAAATCACAAGACTAAAAATACCCTAAGTAAAATATGACATAGCATATTAAGATTCTATAGGCATTTTACTTGGATCCACAATCAACAGCCATGGAAGCAGCAGTCAAGAAATCAAAAGATGCATTGCACTGATAAATCTGCTGCAAAGGACCTCGTCGAAGTGTTGAAGAGCAAAGACGTCACCCTGAAGACTAAGGTGCGGCTGACCCAAGCCATGGTATTTTCAATAGCATCATATGCATGTGAAAGCTGGACAATGAATAAGGAAGACTGAAGAAGAGTTGACGCCTTTGAATTGTGGTGTTGGCAAAGAATATTGACTATACCATGGACTGCCAAAAGAACGAACAAATCTGTCTTGGAAGAAGTGCGGTCAGAATGTTCCTTAGAGGCAAGGATGGCGAGACTGTGTCTTATATACTTTGGACATGTTGTCAGGAGGGATGAGTCCCTGGAGAAGGACATCATGCTTGGCAGAGTACAGGGTCAGTGGAAAAGAGGAAGACCCTCAACAAGGTGGATTGACCCAGTGGCTGCAACAATGAGCTCAAGCATAACAATGATTGTAAGGATGGCTCAGGACTGGGCAGTGTTTCATTCTGTTGTGCATAGGGTCGCTATGAGTTGGAACCGACTCGACGGCACGTAACAACAACAACAACATAGGCATCTCACCTCTGGACACGAGGTTGCTGGGGACTGGGAACTGAGATGCAGAGAAGGTAGGTGATTGGCATAAAATCACACAGGAAGTTGGTGGCAATAATATTAATGATTGCTAAATTTATTGTGCACTGTCTTAGTTATCTAGTGCTGCTACAGCAGAAATACCACGAGTGGATTGGTTTAATAAAGAGAAATTTATTCTTTCACAGTCTAGGAGGCTAGAAGTCTGAATTCAGAGCGCCAGCTCCAGGGGAAAGCTTTCCCTCTCTGTTGGCTCTGGGTGGAGGTCCTTGTAATCAATTTTCCCTGGTCAAGAAGCTTCTCAGTGCAGAGATCCCGGTTCCAAAGGACATGCCATTCTCCTGGCTCTTGTTTCTTGCTGGTATGAGGTCCCCCAATGTGTTTGGATGTGTTTAGGAAGCTTCTACGGCTTTGCCTTGGTCAAGTTGTGCTGAATTCCTGTCTTAAGCTGGGTTCTCTAGAGAAGCAAAACCTGTAAAATGTATAACTATATAGAGAAGTTTGCTGTTGTTGTTGTTAGGTGCCTTTGAGTCAGATCCGACTCATAGCGACCCTGCGCACAACAGAATGAAACACTGCCCAGTCCTGAGCCATCCTTACAATCATTGTTATGCTTGAGCTCATTGTTGCAGCCACTGGGTCAATCCACCTTATTAAGGGTCTTCCTCTTTGCCACTGACCCTGTACTCTGCCAAGCATGATGTCCTTCTCCAGGGACTCATCCCTCCTGACAACATGTACAAAGTATGTAAGATGCAATCTTGCCATCCTTGCTTCTAAGGAGCATTCTGGTTGTACTTCTTCCAAAACAGATTTGTTCGTCCTTTTGGCAGTCCATGGTATATTCAATACTCTTCGCCAACACCACAATTCAAAGGCGTCAATTCTTCTTCAGTCTTCCTTATTCATTGTCCAGCTTTCGCATGCATATGACGTAATTGAAAATACCCTGGCTTGGGTCAGGAGCACCTTAGTCTTCAAGGTGACATCTTTGCTCTTCAACACTTTAAAGAGGTCCTTTGCAGCAGATTTACCCAGTGCAATATGTCTTTTGATTTCTTGACTGCTGCTTCCATGGCTGTTGATTGTGGATCCAAGTAAAATGAAATCCTTGACAACTTCAGTCTTTTCTGCATTTATCATGATGTTGCTCACTGGTCCAGTCGTGAGGATTTTTGTTTTCTTTATGTTGAGGTGCAATCCATACTGAAGGCTGTGGTCTTTGATCTTCATTAGTAAGTGCTTCAAGTCCTCTTCACTTTCAGCAAGCAAGGTTGTGTCATCTGCATAGTGCAGGTTGTTAACGAGTCTTTCTCCAATCCTGATGCCCCATTCTTCTTTATATAGTCCAGTTTCTTGTATTATTTGCACAGCATACAGATGGAATATGTATGGTGAAAGAATACAACCCTGACGCACACCTTTCCTGACTTTAAACCAATCAGTATCCCCTTGTTCTGTCCGAACAACTGCCTCTTGATCTATGTAAAGGTTCCTCATGAGCACATGTTCTGGAATTCCCATTCTTCCCAGTGTTATCCATAGTTTGTTATGATCCACACAGCCAAATGCCTTTGCATAGTCAATAAAATACAGGTAAACATCCTTCTGGTATTCTCTGCTGTCGGCCAGGATCCATCTGACATCAGCAATGATATCCCTGGTTCCACGTCCTCTTCTGAAAGAGGCCTGAATTTCTAGCAGTTCCCTGTCGATATACCGCTGCAGCCATTTTTGGATAATCTGCAGCAAAATTTTGCTTGCACGTGATATTAATGATATTGTTGTATAATTTCCACTTTCAGTTGAATCACCTTTCTTGGGAATAGGCATAAATATGGATCTCTTCCAGTCAGTTGGCCAGAAAGCTGTCTCCCATATTTCTTGGCATAGACGAGTGAGCACCTCCACCACTGCATCTGTTTGTTGAAACATCTCGATTGATATTCCATCAATTCCTGGAGCCTTGTTTTTCGCCAATGCCTTCAGAGCAGCTTGGACTTCTTCCTTCAGTACCATTGGTTCCTGATCATATGCCACCTCTTGAAATGGTTGAATATCGACTAATTCTTTTTGGTATAATGACTCTGTGTATTCCTTCCATCTTCTTTTGATGCTTCCTGCGTCATTTAATATTTTCCCCATGGAATCCTTCACTATTGCAACTCGAGGCTTGAATTTTTTCACTTCTTTCAGCTTGAGAAATGCCAAGCGTGTTCTTCCCTTTTGGTTTGCCATCTCCAGCTCTTTGCACATGTCATTGTAATACTTTACTTTGTCTTCTCGAGCCACCCTTTGAAATCTTCTGTTCAGTTCTTTTACTTCATCAATTCTTCCTTTTGCTTTAGCTGCTCGACATTCGAGGGCAAGTTTCAGAGTCTCCTCTGACATCCATCTTGGTCTTTTCTTTCTTTCCTGTCTTTTCAATGACCTCTTGCTTTCTTCATGGATGATGTCCTTGATGTCATTCCAAAACTCACCTAGTCTTCTGTCACTAGTGTTCAATGCATCAAATCTATTCTTCAGATGGTCTCTAAATTCAGGTGGGATATACTCAAGTCATATTTTGGCTCTTGTGGACTTGCTCTGATTTTGTTCAGTTTCAGCTTGAACTTGCATATGAGCAATTGATGGTCTGTTGCACAGTTGGCCCCTGGCCTTGTTCTGACTGATGGTATTGAGCTTTTCCATTGCCTCTTTCCACAAATGTAGTCAGTTTGATTTCTGTATGTTCCATCTGGTTAGGTCCACATGTATAGTCACCGTTTATGTTGGTGAAAGAAGGTATTTGCAATGAAGAAGTCGTAGGTCTTGCAAAATTCTATCATTAGATCTCCAGCATTGTATCTATCATCAAGGCCATATTTTCCAACTACTGATCCGTCTTCTTTGTTTCCAACTTTCGCATTCCAATCACCAGTAATTATCAACACATCTTAATTGCATGTTCGATCAATTTCAGACTGCAGCAGCTGATAAAAATCTTCTATTTCTTCATCTTTGGCCCTAGTGGTTGGTGCGTAAATTTGAACAATAGTCGTATTAACTGGTCTTCCTTGTAGATGTATGGATATTATGCTATTGCTGACAGTGTTGTACTTCAGGATAGATCTTGAAACGTTCTTTTTGACGATGAATGCAACACTATTCCTCTTCGAGTTGTCATTCCCAGCATAGTATACTATATGATTGTCCGATTCAAAATGGCCAATACCATTCCATTTCAGCTCACTAATACCTAGGATATTGATGTGTATACGTTCCATTTCATTTTTGGCGATTTCAAATTTTCCTAGATTCATACTTCGTACATTCCAGGTTCTGATTATTAATGGGTGTTTGCAGCTGTTTCTTCTCATTTCGACTCATGCCACATCAGCAAATGAAGGTCCCAAAAGCTTTACTCCACCCATGTCATTAAGGTTGACTCTACTTTGAGGAGGCAGCTCTTCTCCGGTCATCTTTTGAGTGCCTTCCAACCTGGGGAGCTCATCTTCCAGCACTCTATCAGACAATGTTCGGCTGCTATTCATAAGGTTTTCACTGGCTAATGTTTTTCGGAAGTAGACTGCCAGGTCCTTCTTCCTAGTCTGTCTTAGTCTGGAAGCTCAGCTGAAACCTGTCCTCCATGGGTGACCCTGCTGATTTCTGAATACTGGTGGCATAGCTTCCAGCATCACAGCAACACACAAGTCCCACAGTACGAGAAACTTACAGACATGTGGGGGATAGAGAAGTTTACATCAAGGAAATGGAACGTCCCAAATATGTGGGTCAGGCTGGAGGCTTCTCCTGATTCACATAGCCACAGGAGCTGGTGAACCCAAGATTGGCAGGTCAGACAGCAAGGCTCTTGCTCACAGAATTCAAAGACTGATGAATCTCAAGATCTGGAGGCAAGATGACAGGGAAGCTGATAGCTCAAGTCCCAAGAATCAGAGGTCAGACAAACAGGAGCCAACTGCAGGATCCAAAGTGAGCATAAGCCAACAAGCCTTGCCAGAAAGTCCACTTATATTCAGTTGAGGCCATGCCCCCAAGGAAACTCCCTTTCAGCTGATTGGCTACTCACAGCAGATCCCATCATGGAGGTGATCACATTGTATCAAATCTCATCATGAATGTGATCACATCAGCATACAACTGCCAAACTACATTGTAACTGTCAGACAACTGAGAATCATGGCCCAGCCAAGTTGACACACTTTCTGGGGGACACAATTCAATCCATAACATGCACTAACGATGTTCCAATCACTCTCTTCTGGTTCTCTACTCATTTATTCCACTTCACCAGGCAATGGAGTTGTTACTATTTTTAGTAAAAGAGTAAAATGAGACACAGAAGGTTAAACATCTTGCCTAAGGTCACAAAAGCATACCTGGGTGGCACAAACAGTTAAGTGCTCAACTACTAATCCAGAGATTGGTGGTTCCAACCTATGCAGAGACTCAAAAGAAAGGCCTGACAATCTGATTCTGACGCTAACTGTTATTTTGTTTTGTTTTTCCTTAAGTTTACAAAGCTAGTAAATACTGGGGCCAGACTTTGAACTCAGATAGAATGCTTCCCAAACTTTACTCTTATGCATTATACTATTAAGCTTTTTTGTCAGAATTATGTGGACTCATTTTGTGGACCATCTATAAATGTCTGCATATATATAGGAAAGAAATGCACACACATTCTACTTGTGTATTGTTCTCTTTCATTAGCAAAACCCTGCCTCTAAGCAGGGAAAGGATAACTAATAGTCTCTTCTGGTTTGTTGATTACCATAATACAAATTTCTACCAAAAAACCATTACTCTAACTAATCTTAACATCCCCACATCAGTAGTTATTTCAAGAAAAAGCAATTCCCATCTGTCCTAGAAACATACTTAGTAGTAGCACACATGTCCATATCCTTGTACCATCCCATTGCAGTGCAATGGTGGAAAGA
The DNA here is from genome assembly GCF_024166365.1 of Elephas maximus indicus. Classification (NCBI taxonomy): domain Eukaryota; kingdom Metazoa; phylum Chordata; class Mammalia; order Proboscidea; family Elephantidae; genus Elephas; species Elephas maximus. Next base: position 169,219,462 of record NC_064820.1, on the reverse strand, counting down.
GCATGCTTTTCTTGGTTAACTCTGGAAAGCTCTCTCTAAGCCAAAACATGTGAGGGGACTCAGTGCCTTCTTGGTTGTAATATACACAAGAATGACAGTAAGCTTCGTTGCTCCTTCTGAATGCACCTAAATGATTAGGCATATGTGATAATCAAGCCTTTTTGTTTAATGGACTTTTCTCGGAATACAATGGATGTTGTTACTTTTTCCTCTGCTCAGCACGTTTTTCTTTTGGAGAACTGGCCTGCCCCCACAAGGTGTAACTGTCACTCACAAGGGATGAGCTCATGACCCAGACTGGCTAGTCAGTGGGCCCACCTGCCTGGATGCTGAGATTGTTTCAGGGATGGGCATATAACCAAAACGGGGACTGTCAATATTTTTCCCTAGACTTTTCATGAGCCATTGAGGAATAGCAGCTTTCCTTTCTTGAGGATTTCTAGGTACAAGGAAAACCTAAGCCTGGGATTGCTGAGAGATTTTGCTGGCATGCCAAATGATCTTGCCAGAAAATTAAGCCAAAGAGAACCCAGTAACCCAGTGCCGTCAAGTTGATTCCGACTCATAGCAACCCTATAGGACAGCGTAGAACTGCTGCGTAGAGTTTCCAAGGAGCGCCTGGCAGATTCGAACTGCCGACCCTTTGGTTAGCAACTGTAGCACTTAACCACTACGCCATCAGGGTTTCCAAGCCAAAGAGAGGAGGAAAAAAAAAAAAAAAATGGAAGAAAGAGAAATACAAAACCTCAAGATCTTGACTTGAACCACATCTGAAGCCAGGTTCTAATTTTAAGTTTTCAAGTTTAAGCAAAACCAAGATTTCTGTCACTTGCAACTAAAGTCCTAATACCTGGATTTGCAGAAACTGAGAGTTAGAAGAGACCTTAACAGTCTGATCTCCCACCTGGTAAATAAGGCCATGTTATAGCACTTCTGCATTGGTTATCTAGGCTTTGTCTCAGCTTGAATTCCTCCAGTGACAGTTTATTATTACACTTTGCAGCCCACTGCACCATAAGCCAACTACAGTTTCCAGGCAGTTTATTTTTTCTAATATCAAACATATTGCCTTCTAAAACCTTCCCTTCACTGATCTTACTGATGCTCTCTGGAGCTTCACAGAAAAGTCAACATGCTTCTTTAAAATAATTGAAGACAATTATCTTGTCTCATTTCTTTCAAACATTTCTTCAACTTTATTTGAAAGGTAACAGAGTGCTCTGCTCTCCACTGTACCTACATCAAGGTTTGTAAATAGTCTAGTTCCAAAAAGCTAAAACTAACCTAATCCTTTTGAGTTAATTCCAACTCATGGTGGCCCCATGCGTTACAGGGTAGAATGGCTCCGTAGGGTTTCCTTGGCTGTAATCTTTACAGAAGATAGCCTGGCTTCTTCTGTGGCATTACTGGGTAGCTTTGAACCGCCAACCTTTAGGTTAGTAGTCAAGTGCAAACTGTTTGTGCCACCTAGAACTTATTCAGCCTTCTCAGTAGCTACCCAGAGGAGGCCGAAGCGGCTGCTGCTTACCCCTGGCTAGACTTCTGCTGTTTTCTTTGTGTTTCTGCATATTGCTTCATTTTAAATAAAGGATTGGATAGTCACTGCGCTTGTTTGTTTTCACTCCCCTTAAGCTATATCTTAATGCCAGAATGAAACGAAGGATAGAAAAACTTCTTAGGACGAGGGTTTATTTGCTCCAAATTCAGGTAGATTATCCTTGGTTAAGATCCAGAGGCTATGCTTTTACTGAGGAAGGCTGGAATAGCTTCTAGCTCTGGGAATCTTAGAATCCACTGAAAACTTTTATCATATAAACAGCCACTAAACCTGAACATTTCTGTCTTTTCAATTAAAATACTTATAACCAAACCAAACCCATTGCTGTTGAGTCAATTCCAACTCATAGAGACCCTGTAGAACAGAGTAGAACTACTCCATAGAGTTTCCAAGGGGTGGCTGGTGAATTCAAACTGCTAACCTTTTGGTTAGCAGCTGAGCCCTTTACCACTGTGCCACCAGGGCTCCAAAATACTTACAGTAACGGGGAAAACAGAGAAATGGATTAGTCTTTGGATTTAAGGGGCTTGAGTACATTTTCTTGTTAATATCAATATGTGTTTTTGTAAATTTGAATTGTAACATTTGTCAAAAAAGTCACAAATGTAACCCCTATAATGGGAATTCAATCAATTCACAGATGCTTGAGGAAAAAATCTTAGAAACTGCCTCACTGCCTCTAATTCTAATTCCTCGAGGGAACCAACGTCAACAGTGTGATTTATATTCTTCCACACAGGTCTATATACTCATGCACATATATTAAATTTACTTTCATCAGTGTGTTCTAAAAATATATTTATTAGTGAATTAAAAAAGGTGCTAACAGTGTTTACCATGTGCTCGGCACTATTCTAGGTAATGGGATTGGAGAATGAAGAAAACAAACAAAACCCTTGTATTTTAATGCAGGAGACAGATAGACAATATAATTAAGTGAAGTATGTGGCATTACTGGATGGTGACACGTATTAAGGAGAAAAGTAAAGTAGGAAAGGGGGACTGGCTGTACTGGGGTTGCAATTTTAGCTACTGTAGCCGTAAAGACTTTAGTATGAAGATACTATTTGAGGGATGGAAGGAAATAGGGCTCTAGTTGTTTGGGGGAAAAAGGAACTGTGAGTAGCAAAGCCCTGAGAAGGAGTGTGCCTTGCATGTTCAAGGAATAGCAAGGGGCCCAGCTGGGCTGGTGTGAAGTGAAAGAGGGAGAGAGCAGAAGAGGATGAAGTTAGAGCTATGACTGGGGTCAATTCCAGTAGGGCCTTAAAGGGCTGTATAAGAGCTTTGTATTTTACAGTACACTGGATAGTTTTGATCCAAGGAGTGACATAGTCTGACTTAGATTTTAACTGAATCACTCTAGCTGCTGTGCTGAGAATAGACTGAAACGTGGCAAAGACATAATGGGAAGCCTGTTAGAAGGCCTTTGTGCCAATCCAGGTGAAAGAGGATGGTTTGGAGCAGGGAGATGAAACTGGGAATGGGATGAAGTGATACAATTCTTGGTATATTCCCAAGGTTGCCGAGGGACCAGGTATGGGGTATAACACAAAATGTAGAACCAAGGATGATACCAAGGTTTTTAGCCTAGAAACTGGAATAATAGGGTTGTCATAAAGTCAGATGGGGCAGACTGCAAAATGAACAAGTGTGTTCGAGAGACAGACCAGAAGTCAAATTTTTTACGTTTCAGTTTAAGATGGCAACTGGACATTATTTTTGTACTGTATAATATTCCATAAAGTGAACGTAATGTAATTTATTTAGCCATTTCATTGATGCTCACCATTCAGGTTGTTTTCAGACTTTTGGAAGTATAAGCATCACTGCAGTTCTTCCAAGGCTTGATTCTTGCAGGCCAGTTCTCAGCTTAAATGTTACCTCTTCAAAGGGCTTTTCCACCCACGATCACCCAGTCTAAAGCTATCCCATTGTCCCATTTAGAATCTCTGCATAGCATTTATCTCTACCTACGATTTTTCCTTGTGAGTTTATTATCAACGTCTCTCCTTTAAAATGTAAGCTTTATAAGAACAGGGTCCTTGGTTGCTTTTCATGATTGGCACAAAGCGAAAAAAAAAATAAAGTTGACATCCAGTTGAGTCTGACTCATGGGCAACCTCATGTATGTCAGAGTAGAACTGTGCTCCGTAAGATTTCCAATGGCTTCTTTTTAGAAGTAGATCACCAGGCCTTTCTTCCATGGTATCTCTGGATTGACTTGCATCTCTAACCGTTGGTTAGCAGCTGAGCTTATTAGCTGTTTGCATCAGCCAGGGACTCCTGTCATGGAGTAGTCACTCAATAAATATCTGCTGAGAGAATAAATATTATGTACACAGGTCCTCAAGCACTTGTGCTTTTGTTTATCTAGGATAGATTTCCCAAAAGCGATATTGCCATGTCAAAGTATATTTTTAATTGTACTGATAATACCAGATTGATTTCCTAAAAGGTTATTACAATCCATTCTTCCACCAATGATATATAAAAGTGATCATTTCCCTGTATCAGTACAAGCATTGGGTGATTTTATACTTGGATATTTTTGCTTCTGCATTGACTTCTTATATTTCACTCTCTCTGCTTCTAATGGCTCCAAGTAGAAATAATTTATTTCTGTATAAATTCACATGCAGTTAATGAACTCCTAAGACAGACAGAAAACAAGTTGTTTAGATCTCTTTGAGATTGTCTTAAAGACTGTATTCACTTTCCACTTCAAGGATTGTTTGATGTTGTGAGTACAGGTAGTTTAGGATACAATTAACTCATCAGCCCATTTCTTCTTAGTGCCTGGAAACCTGAAACCACTGAGAGTGTAAGGCTTTTCCCATTAAAACTCCTGATGGGTTTTTTCAGAGAGATTTATTAGATGAAGTCCTGTAAATCCATATTTTAAAATGCATGCTTGGATCATTCTAGAAGAAAAATGTGAATAACGATATAATTAGTGTAATAAATGTTGGGTCCATGTTGAAAATAATTGATTTCTGCATAAAATCTATGAGACTGTGGAGTCTTCCCGCTAAAACAGATTATCTGCATCTCTATTCAGGAGAGGTAGACATTGATTCCCCCACACCCCTAAAGTAGTCTTTTCAAGATCTTCACCCACATCATTCATCTGGAAGCAAGCTTTTCTTTTGTTCCTCGACTGCTACTTCCCCCCATTGTTTGGTTTGAATCTCTTGCTTTCACTCAACTGTGATATTCTCTTCCCACTGTAGGAGTTAGTGAATGTGTTTAAAACAAGAGTACAAGAAATCTGAGATTCTGAGTTCAGTTACCTCTTTTGATCTGAACCTGCCAACAGAGAAAGAAAGCCTTGCCCTAGAGCTGATGCCCTGAATTCAGATTTCTAGCATCCTAAACTGTAAGAAAATAAATTTCTATTTGTTAAAACCACCCACTTGTGATGTGCCTGTTACAGCAGCACTAGATAACTAAGTAATATAAGGCTTATGTTTCACACTACCTTTCAAAATCCAAAATAATTGGACTTCTGAAACCCAAGGTTTTGGGGGAAGAGCTTATAGACCTCTGAATAAATCTTTGTGAGTACAGATTGTATAAACAATTATAATATCTCATGGGTATAAAAATATGGAGAAAATTAAAGTATACAACAGCGGTATATCATTAGGGGAGTAGATAAGTGACGTTAATGTGTTCTAAAGTCTTTTCAATTACTGGGAGAATATGTATCAAGGAGAACTCAATAATAGAAAATGAATGTAAAATTTTCAAGCTAACAGAGGTAAAAATAAAATATAAAAAATCCCTAACAAACCTAGAAGGCAAGAAAATGAGTAAAATAAAAATAAAAGAGAGTAAAATAAACATAGAACAGACAAGGAAAATGTAAAACACGTAAAAAATAATTATATTAAATTTAATGGCAGTAAGTGGTCCAGGTAGAAGTAAAAAAATATCAGAATGAATAAAAGAAAGAACAATAACTTAACCACTATATGCTGCTTGTAAGAGAGACATTCAACCCCTAAAGATATAGAAAGGTTGAAAATAAAAGGATAAGAAAAGAAATGCTGATGTGGCTATATTAATAACAGAAATAATAGACTTTAAGACAAAATTTTACTAGCAATAAAGTAGTCATAAAAAAAATAGATAATGCTAAAAGGTTTAATCCACCAGGAAGACAACAATTTTACATTTCCATGCATTTAATAACAAATCCTCAAAATATATAAGGCAAAAATGGACGGAACTATAGGAGAAACAGACAAATTTATAAAATTGATGGGACAATTTTAACGTGCCTCTCAGTAACTGATAGAATAGTCAAATAGAACATTAATAAGGAAGTAGAAAATACGAACAATATTATATCACATAACCTAGTAGACATAAACAGTATGTCCAAGAACTGCAGAACACATATTCTTTTCAAGCACACAGAGAATATTTATAAAAATTGGTCATAAATGAGTCATAGAACAAGTTGGAAAACATTCAAAGATTTAAAATTAGTAGATTATACCCGGTAACCACATGCAATTATTCTAACAATCAATAACTCATATTTAGATATTAAGAAACATACTACTAAATAGCCTATTCATTAAAGAAAAGATCATAATGAATATTGCAGTATATTTTAATGGACTGTCAAGGATACCACACATCAAAAATCGTGAGACGTTGCTAAAAGAATAACAAAACCTAAACCCACTGCCATTGAGTTGGTTCCGACTCATAGTGACCCTACAGGACAGAGTAGAGCTGCTCCATAGGGTTTTCGAGGCTGTAAATCTTTAGGGAAGCCAGCTGCACATCTTTCTTCTGTGGAGAGACTGGTGGGTTTGAAACAGAGGTGCTTTGTTTAGCAGCCAAATACTTAACCACTGCATCACCAGGGCTCCTGTGCTAAAAGAATAGAAGAAAATATGTAGTTTTAAGTGTATATGGTAGAAAAGAAGAAAGCCTGAATATTAATAAGCTCCAAGCCATGGTATTTTCAATCGCCTCAGATCCATGTGAAAGCTGTGTAATGAAAAAAGAAAACAGAAGGAGAATTGATGCATTTGATTTGTGGTGTTGGTGAAGAATAGTGACTATACCATGGGCTATCAAAAGAACAAAAAACTTAGTCTTAGAAGAAATATAACCAAAATGCTCCTTAGAAGCAAGGATGGCAAGACATCATCTTGCTTGCTTTGGACACCTCCTCAGGAAAGACCAATCACTAAACAAGGACATCATGTTTGGTAAAGTAGAGGGTCAGCAAAAATGAGGAAAACCCTCAATGAGATGGATTGACACAATAGTCACAATAGACTCAAATATATCAAAGATCATGAAGATGGCATAGGACCTGGCAATGTTCTGTTCTCTTATACATAAAGTCACCATGAGTCAAAGTCAACTAGATAGCAACTAACAAGACTAACAACAACCAAAAAAAAAAAAAAAAAAAAAATCTGTTGCTGTTGAGTCTATTTCAACTCATGGTGACCCTAGGGTTTTATCAACTGCAATTGTTGGAGAAGCAGATCGCCAGGCCTTTCTACCACAGTGCCACTGAGTGAGTTTGAATTGCCACTGTTTAGAAGTCGAGTATAAACCACTTGCATCATCCAGCAGCCTTACAACAACAATCATCCATATATAAAAAAAATTAGAAACAGAATAACAAACTCAAAACAGAGAGGATAACAACATATTTTAATAAAAGAGATTACAAATATGCAATAGAGAGAATCAACAAACGTTGGTTCTTTGAAATACTACCCAAATTGATAAACTGTTGGTGAGAATGATTAAGAAAAAGAGATAAGACACAAACAATAAGAACCATAGGAAAAAAAACCACCATAAATCCTGAAAATGTTAAAACAATAAGAGTATATTCTAAACAACTTTATGCCAGTAATTTAAAATTTAAAAAATCTTTCTAAATTGACAGAAAAGAAATAAAAAAGGGGAAAAAAACTTAACTATTCTGCATTTATTAATTGATTCTGTAATTAAAAGCTTGCCTACAAAGTGAACTCCCAGTCCAATGGTTTCACTGGAAAGTTCTTCCAAACATTTCAGGAAAAAATAAATAAATGATTTTAATCTTAGATAAACTCTTTAAAAGAATAGAAAAAGGGATATACTCCCCCAACACATCTTATTAAGCTAGGAAGTATGAGAAGAGAAATAAAAGTGGCAGATTAATCTCACTCAAGAACATAAATGCAAAAATTCTATATTAAATACTATTAGAAAATGGATTCCAGTAAAATGTATCTAAAATAATACAACCATGACCAACTTGGGTTCATCTCAGTAATGCAAGGTTATTTGTCCTTAGAAAACCAATTTGCAATTCACCATACTACTATATTAAAGGAGAAAAGTCATATGATCACATTAATAGATCAGGAAAAAATATTTGATAAAATTTAATATTCAGTCATGATAAAAACTCTTTGTAAACAAGGAATAGAAGTTGGTATTCTTAATCCGATGAAAGATACCTATTGAAAAGCACGGTAAACGTCATTCTCAATGGTGAAATGTTGAATTTTTTTTCTTTGAGATTGGGAGGAATTCAAGTATTCCCAATGTCATCACTTTTACTCAACATTGCACCTGATATCCTTGCCAGTGTATTAAGTTAAGAAATAGAAGGCACATGGATTAGAAATAAATAAACAAAACTGGCATTATATATAATTTGATTGCATGAATAAACAGTGCAAAATAATTTTCATAAACATTATTGGAAATAATAAACAAATTCAGAATTTGGCAGCTTTGCTGGATACAAAAATCAATATACAAAAACTGATTGTCTGTTTACCAGCATTAAATACCATGAAAATAAAAATTTTAAAAGGACACCATTTAGAACAGCTTTTAAAAAAATAAACAACTAGGGTCAAATACAAGAAAAGGTGTGCAAAATCTCTATTGAGAAAATTTAATAAATAGCAAAATAAATGAGGGGATATACCATACACATGGATTGGAAAACTCACTATACTAAAAATATAAATTATCTCTAAAATCTTTTATAGATTCAGTGAAATCTCCATCAAAATCGTAATAGTTTTTATGTATGTATGTGTGTATCTGTGTAACTTGACAAGTTTATCGTAAAATGTAATAGAAATGGAAATGACCAAGAATATCCAAAATAATTTTGTAGAAGAAGGACAAGGTGGGAGCATTTGCAGTACTAGATATCAAGACTTATTAAGAAGCCACAGTAACTTAGAAAGTTTTGTATTAGCAATAGACAAATAGACCAATGTACCAGAAGAGATATTCACGCATATATGATTACGTGGTTTATTACGCAAAGTGAAAGGGCCAGGATCCAAATAGAAAACAGGCTTTTCACAAAAGAAGAAATACGAATGACCAACGAACACATGAAAAGGTGCTTAACTTCATAAGTGAACTGGAAAATGCAAATTAAAAGCATGATAAGATGCTACCTAACTTTTGCCAATATGTCTAAAATAAACAATTCTTACAATAGTAAATGTTGACAAGGAATTTATGGATACATTTACATACTGTTGGTTAGAGTATGAATTGGAACAACAATTGGGAACTCATTTTGGTATTATGTATTTAAGTTGAAAACACATATCCTATAACCTAACAATTCCACGTATGATGTGGGAAAATATCTTGATGCAATAATAGACTACAAGTACACTATCAGGCGTGCTATCCCAGAACTCTTGGGAAACAAAGATTAACAGACCATGTTGCTGCTGTTGTTAGGTGCCTGTCTCAGTCACCCAGTGCTGCTATAACAGAAGTACCACAAGTGGATGGCTTTAACAAAGAGCCTAGTCAGCTAGAAGTCTAAATTCAGGGTGTCAGCTCCAGGGGAAAGGTTTCTCTGTCGGCTCTGGAGGAGGGTCCTTCTCATCAATCTTCCCCTGGACTAGGAGCTTCTCTGCTCAGGAACCCTGGGTCCAAAGGATGTGCTCTGCTCCAGGTGCTTCTTTCTTGATGGTATGAGGTTGCCATGTCTCTCTGCTCGCTTCTCTCTTTTATATCTCAAAAGAGATTGGCTTAAGACACAATCTAATCTTGTAGATCTCATCAATATAACTGCCACTAATCCATCTAATTACCTCACAGTGCTAGAACTTACAACATATAGGAAAATCACATCAGATGACAAAATGGTAGACAATCATACAATACTGGGAATCATGAGACCTAGCCATGTTATCAGACATTTTTGGGGGATACAATTCAATCCATGACAGTGCCATTGAGTCGGTTCGGACTCATAGTGGCCCTATGTACAACAGAATGAAATACCCCCCTGTTCTGTGACATTCTCACAATTGTTGCTGTGCTTGAACCCATTGTCGCAGCCACAGTGTCAATCTATCTCGTTGAGGGTCTTCCTCTTTTTTGCTGACCTTCTGCTTTACCAAGCATGATGTCCTTCTCCAGGGACTGGTCCCTCCTGATAACATATCCAAAGTATGTGAGATGAAGTCTTGCCATCCTTGCTTCTACAGGGCGTTCTGGCTGTACAGATGTGTTAGTTCTTCTGGCAGTCCATGTTAGTTCTTCTGGCAGTCCAATATTCTTCACCAACACCATAATTCAAAGGCATCAACTCTTCTTCAGTCTTCCTTATTCATTGTTCAGCTTTCATATGCATATGAATAATGACACTACTAAAAATCATAGAATTGCACACTTAAAATGGCCAAATTGCATGGTATTGAATTATATCTCCACAATACTGTTAATATTAAAAAAAAAAAAAACCTATAGTCCTAAAGGATGCATGCTTATGCTGTAAAATTATTAAAAAAAAAAAAAAAAACCAAGAAAGTAATTACTATAAAATTCAGAGTAGAAATTTCTCCTGGGGGAGAAAAAGGATTAAGTTAGAGAAGTAATAAAAGTGAAAGAAGGTGGTTCTGGAGAGATGTTGATTTCTATGTCTTAATGCAGGTGATGGTTTCACACATGTTCATTTTACAATAACCTATTAAGCTATCAATGTATGTTTTAAATATATTTCTGTATTTGTGTTACATTTCCCAATAAAAATGAAATACAAAATAAAAATTCATGCAAAAAAGTGAATTGGAAAGATAAGGCTAGGACTGAGATCAGTCTATCAGACAATCAGAAATTCAGACACACCTGTACTGCTCAGGAATGGAGGCTCTAGGACTCTTGGTCACAGTCAGCCCTGCAGGTTCTGTGGAACCTCCTTTGGCTCTGGTTGGGTTGGGATCAAATCCTTTAGCCTCTGAACAGTAAGAGAAGACCATTACCTGAGACAAAATATGACGCATACATTTGTTTTATCTTTTTTTTTTTAACTTTCTTATGGTTCAGCAAAGCACAAGTGTGATCTAATAATGATGATAGTGATGACAATGATAATGACGAAGATAATGGCTAGCATTCATTCTCACATACTCTGAGGCACACACTATACTTGAATTCATCTCATTTAATCATAGATGCAATCACATGAAGTAATTAATAATGTTCTTCCCAGTTTTTTTAGCTTAAGAAACAGAGTATCCAAAATTTCTAATGACTTACATAAGTTCAACCAGTTAGGAAGTGGCAGAGCAGTGATTTAAATTTAATGTGTTTCCAGAGTCTGTCTCTTAGCCTCTACTTTACACTAGAGTAATAATTTAAAATTATAACTTTATTATATCAATTCATATTGGGTTTTGTTCTTGTGCACTGCTTGAGGGAGATAGGGTAGGCATTATTAATCTCAGTATAAGAGAAAGAAAGGGAGGCTTACAAGCATTAAGTGACGTACAGAGACACTGCTAGGATGTGATGGGGCTTATTCAAATTGAAGTCTCCAGTCTGCAGGTCTACATGCTTCTTTGGCACCTCAGGAGATTCCATTGGTAATTAGGTACCTAGGACACATTTCTATTAGCTTTTTAATTTATTTTTAAATGTTTTTCACCATGGAATTATGGAAGACAAACCAAAATGCACACATGTATTTCCTCCTGAACCAAGTGAGAATGCTTTAATTGGCTTGTTTAGCCGCAGATTCTTCTAAACTGAACTTTCTGCACTGCAAACCAAATTTCCAACTTGTTTCTTCGAAATGCCTGTTCCTTCCTAGCCTCCTAAGCCTCTGTGGGATAGAGCAATGGGAGGACTAAATCCTCTGGAGATACTTCTCCAAGTCTCCCTTGTCCTCCCTCACAAATGCTGGAACCTCATTAACACCACCAGCAGGGACTCACTCATTTCTTCTAACTACAGGAAACTCACCAGTTTCTGGGCCTCCTCATTAGCCAAATAATAGAATACTTTGACAGTCCTTTCTTTGGCACCTTGATATAAATATTTGCATCTCCTGATTGTTCACACCCCTCAAGAGCAACGTGAGTTGATAGCAATGGACCCTGGTTTGCCTGCTTTCCTTCACAGAACGTCAGAACTGAAAAGGGACCAGTTTTTAAGAACTGTTTTCTCTTTTAAGTGAGGAAATAAGGGCTCAGGAGGGAAACAACCTGCTGAGACAGGATTAGAAGCCAAATCTTCTGATTCTTAGGTCTATACTTATGAGCTTATATTACAAGATCAACTACATCTTAGTGCTTTCGTTATCTAGACAATAGGGGTTTCAGTTACCCTATTAAAAAAAAAAATTTTTTTTTTTTTACCCTATTAGAGGAGCACAATTTAGCTGTTTTGAAAACAGTTTCAAAAATTTAAACAATTCCACTCTTAGCCATATTAGAAGGAGCACAATTTAGCTGTTTTGAAAACAGTTTCAAAAATTTAAACAATTCCACTCTTAGCCATATACCCAAGAGACTTGAAAGTAGCAATGCAAACAGACACATGCACACCAATGCTCATCGCAGCATGATTCACAATAGCCAAAGGTAGAAACAACCCAATGTTCGCTAACAGATAAATAGATAAACAAAATGTGGTATATACATGCAATGGGATATTACTCAGGGAAATGAAGTCCTGATACCTGGGTGAACCTTGAAACATTATGCTGAGTGAAGTTAGTCAATCTCCAAAGAACAAATATTGAATGATTTCATTAATGTGAAATACCTAGAATAAACAAATGTATTAGAGTTTAATAGTGGTTACCAGGTACAGTGTAATGGATCATATTTGTGTGGTCTTTCTTGCTTGCCATGGTCTTAAAACTTCCACCCAAGTATTTGGGTGGGACTGTGCAAATAAGGTAATTGTGGCCTGCCAAGGGGGTTGGTCAGTTTTGTCATCCAGCTAGGCTTAAAAGAGAGCCAATTCCAGAGTAGACAGAGGATCCCTCCACTATGAAGAAAGGAGAGCCAAGAGCGGAGTGTGTTGTTTGGACCCGGGATCACTGCCCTGAGAAACTCCTGGAACCAGGGGACTGAGAGAGCGAGAGAAAGAGACACAGAGAGAAAGAGAGCTGTAACACTGAAGATGGCAAGAAGCAATGGCAGAGAAACGGTGGCAGGGGAGACTGGCAGAAGACTGCAAAGTGGGGATCCCAGCCCACAGAGCAAGAAAGCTCAGTATATTTGGGCCAAGGCTTCTTGGCCGAATGGGGTGCCTCTGGGCCCTTATTGGCAGAGGCTAAAAGAACTTTGTAACACTTGCCTGAGCAGGATAGAGGCCGAGGGGCCTGAGAGAGGAGTGCCTGTGGCATGGCTGAGATGAAGCTGTCCTGATAGAGGAACTGTATCCTGAGTGTTCCTGAACCTGAATTCTAACCTGTTACTTCCCTAATAAACCCCATAATCATGAGTATTGTCTGTGAGTTCTGTGTGGCTATTGCAATGACTTATCAAACCCAGCAGAGAAGTACAGAGTGCTGTGGGAGGAAGGATTGGTGTCAGAATTAGTAAAAATGGTGGAGGGATAAGGTATGCCTGACCTCTGACTCATGGAAATCAGCCTTGGGGTGTTGATCTTGACTTTCCTTTCCCCTTGTGAAGTTAGAGGAGGTCAGATGCTGCCCCCATGCCATTCTCACATCAGGGGAGAGAGAGAGGGGAAAAATGGTGAATCACTGTTAAGGTAACACTTTTTTGTTTATGAGGGTGGAAAATCTGGCAATGGATGTTGGTGATAGTTGCACAACATGAGATATAATTGGTTTTATTGAATCGTACACATGAAAAATGTATTAGCAAATGTGTTCTCTATAGTTCTAAAACCAAAAAAAAAAAAAAACCCAAACCCATTGCCATCAAGTTGATTCTGACTCATAGTGACCCTACAGGACAGAGTAGAACTGTCCCATAAGGATTCCAAGGAGCGCCTGGTGGATTTGAACTGCCGGCCTCTTTGTTAGCAGCTGGAGCTCTTAACCACTATGCCAGCAGGGTTTCCTCTATAGTTCTACAAAAATAAAAAATAAACATAGAACTTCCTTATTACCCAGCAATTCCATTCTTAGGTATGTACCCAAAAGAATTAAATCCAGGGACTCAAACAGGGGTTCTACAGCAATGTTCATTGCAACATTATTCATAATAGGCAAAAAATGAAGATAACCCAAGTGCCCATCGACAGATGAATGGATAAACAAAATATAGTATATATATACAATGGAATATTATTCAGCCATAAAGAGCACCTCTGATACATGCTACAACATGGATTAATCTTGAAAACATTATGCTGAGTAAAATAAGTCAGACATAAAAGGATAAATACTGTATGATTCTATTTATATGAAATATCCAGAATAGGCAAATGTAGAGAAACCAAAGCTCATTAGTAGTTATCATGAGTGGGTGGGAGGGAGAAGTTGGGGGGGGTATTGTTTAAGGGACACTGAGTTTCTGTTAAAGTTGATTAAAAATTTAGAAATGGATAATGGTGATTGTTGGGGAACATGATGAATTCACCCTCTCCTCACTTATTCACATGGTTAGGTACCAAAGACCAGGTTATTATACAAAATTGGCATTACGTGATAATGGAGGATGACTACATCATTACATAACTGCCAAATTACATCATTACAACACTGCCAAACCACTAAGAATAATGGCGCTGCCAAGTTAACATATAACCTTAGCCATCACAGCCAGCTTTACTCTCACCTCACACCTCAGCATTTGTCACTGCCAGACATACATCGTTAATGCACCAAATAGCTGGATAGTAGATTTTTTACTATTGTCGTAAATGTGAAATGCCAGATAATGAGATAGTCTATAAGTGAGGAGAAGGTGTATAATTAATATCACTGAATTGTACATATAAAAATGGTTGAAATGTTTTGGTACATATATTTAACCACAACAAAATTAAAAAAAAATAATACCAAAAAAAAAAAAAAAAGGAGCACAGTTGAGGGTTGTCTAGAGAATAAATTAGGATTATTCTGGATTGCTAAAATTTAAAGCAGCAGCAAAGGCTAATGATAAAAATATACGGTAGTTCCCCCTTATCCACAGGGAATACATTCCAAGAACCCCAGTAGATGCCTGAAGCTATGGATAGTACTGAACCTATATATTCTATGTTTTTTCCTATACATGCATACCTATAATGAAGTTTAATTCAAAAATTAGGCACAGTAAGAGATTAATAACAATAACTAATAACAAAATAGAACAATTATAACAACATACTGTAATAAAAGTTATGTGACATGAAGAAAGGTGAATGATACAGGCGTTGTGACCTAGCATTAGCCTACTTTTTATGAACCGTGGTTGACTGCAGGTAACTGAAACCACTCAAACCAAAACCATGGATAAGGGGGGACTGCTGTAGTTGTAAGAAGAAAGCAAAGAAATAAGAATAGGTTGGGCAGGTGACTCTCAGGATTATGAGATAAAAAAATGAATAATATATCAATACATCTTTTAAATCTACATGCATTGTTGTTGTTAGCTGCCACGGAGTCCGCCCTCTATTTGTGGTAACCCCATTTGCTACAGAGTAGAATTGCTCGATAGGGTTTTCTTGGCTGTAATCTTTGTGGAAGCAGATTACTAAGCCTTTCTTCCATGGAGCCACTAACCCACTGCCATCGAGTCGATTCCGACTCATAGCGACCCTATAGGACAGAGTAGAACTGCCCCATAGAGCTTCCAAGAAGCGCCTGTCGGATTCGAACTGCCAACCTTTTGGTTAGCAGCCGTAGCGCTTAACCACTACTCCACCAGGGTTTCCATGGAGCCACTAGGTGGTTTAAAACTGCTAACCTTTAGGTTAGCAGTTGATCGCAAACAGCTAGTGTCACCCAGGCTCCTCTCCTAAATGCATACACCTTGAATTTTGGAATATTATTAGTCATTGTGAAAAACAGTGCAAAGAATCCTTTGACACAAGTTACTCCTCACAGCATACCTACCCTAGAAGTGAGAAAACCTGGTTGTATGGGATTACCCAGGTATCCTGATTTGTTGGTGGAAAAACATCTGGACTTGGTGCCAGCAGGCATGCGTTCTGAAAAACCGAGATTTAATTTTCATGGAACCCAAATTTCACCCAAGCTGTCACCCTGAGATGACCTTTGAACCTTGAGCTGTGGGCAAACTGGTTTTCTAGAAGTTAACTTTAAGTCAAATTATAGTCTAGCCTTGGCATTTGGCATTTTGTTCTTTTAAAAGAATTATCTATGTGCAGTGTCAACGATAGAAACTCCAAAGATCAGACTAGAGCTATGTTTTCAGGTAAATCACTAATTATTTTAATTGTTCTTAAAGACAATGCTGTAGAGAATCTTTCATGACTATAAATTTTTTTTTTTATAAGTTCTATTTTGACTCTTTTCCCATGGCAATGTCAGTAAAATGGCGTATAAGAATCTTTGAGAGTTGTTTCCTGTTTGGAACATTTTTGATTCCCTCATAGACATGTTACCCGGATTTACAAGTCATATATTAAATAAATTTCAGTCGGTTGCTATTATTGGCTTATTATACTTTTTGTTTTAACAGTTCTAATTCTGAACTCAACAGTGTTTAGCAGAGATGCTTCATCTTTCTGACCCTCAGTTTCCCAGTGGTAAAATGAGGAAAAGAGAGAGGATGTGTAGTTTCTCAAATATTAATGTGCATAAGAATCACATAGGGAGCTTAATAAAATACAGATTCCAGGGAGCCATTCCCAGAGGTTCTGATTCATTGACTGGAGGTAGAGCCCTTGAGTCTGTGATGTATCAACTTCCTTAAAAAAAAAAAAAAGAAAAACCCGTTGTCATCGAGTCAATTCCAACCCATAGCAACCCTGTAGGACAGAGTAGAACTGCCACATAGGGCTTCCAGGGAGCACCTGGTGGATTCATACTGCTGACCTTTTGGTTAGCAGCCAAACTCCTAACCACTATGCCACTAGGGTCTCCATCAACTTCCTTAGGGGATTCTAAAAGAGGTGCTTCTAAGACCACACCTGGAAAAACAAACATGCAAAATACTGGGAAAACAGATCCAACGAGGGCTAACGTTTTGTAACATTTGCTTCCT
Source organism: Elephas maximus indicus (assembly GCF_024166365.1). Taxonomy (NCBI): domain Eukaryota; kingdom Metazoa; phylum Chordata; class Mammalia; order Proboscidea; family Elephantidae; genus Elephas; species Elephas maximus. The sequence goes on along the minus strand of NC_064820.1, from coordinate 169,202,467 downwards.
ACCAGTTTGAACCTAACAGGTATTGAAATTCTCTGCCATTTAACAGCAGTTTCAGAACATTACCTGTTGGCTGCCTTGGGTCCTAATGACGTACATTCGATTTATGCGTCAAGCCGGGGGCATTTGTAGAAGCCAATGCAGTCCAGCAGGAAGGAGCAGGAGTCTGGATTCCAAGGCAAAGTATTAGCCTGTTTGGCCATGACTTCATTTCCCTTGACTCCCCAGGTAGATGTTAAAGGTTTCCTGGTGCTTTCAAAATAGTTATACAAGGGAAGGCCCTTCCAATTTTTTTTAATTAAGCAAGCTTTAACCTTCAAGACTATAATTACTCTTGACATCTAACTTATTGCTTAATCAAAACATGGTGAGATATGAGATTTTACTTCTGGGAAAAATAGAGAGTCATGATAATTTCTATCTTTTTAAAGACTCTCTTTTATCTGAAAGGTATGGGCTAGGTTTATCATAGAATTATACCCCATCTCAGGGAGGAGGGATCAAGCAGACACCAAAGTGAAAAAAAAAAAAAAAAAAATTTTTTTTTTAAAGTGAAAGTGAGTCATAATTCTGAAACAACTACAGCCTATGAAATTATCAGGCAGAGAGAGAGAGAGATGAAAAAAGGAACTAACTCATTTTGCTGAGTTATGTCAAAAGAAAAAAAAAACAATGAAAAATTAAGAATGATGGCAATTCAATGAGCAACTGAATGGAAATAATTATTTCCCCTCATTTTAAAAAAAAGATAAAAAATGATGCCAATTTTCTTTCTTTATGTGCTGTTTTTCATGGCTTTTAAAGCCTCCCTGCGTCTGCAAGAAAAGAAAAAAAAATTGAGGAAGCCTTTTTTTGAAAGTCGTTGATGGTTTTAAATGATAATATATTTAAAAAGAATTAAAAAAGTCAACCTATTTTCCTTTCCCTATATTCAGAAGGAGGCTTGTAAAAAAAAAAATGAAATATGATCTTTCTAGATCATTCTGGTAACTTGGAAAATGTTTAGAAGAAGTAATTACTGAACCGTTGAATCTATTTGGATATTACAGTGACTTAACTAGATAACAGAACAGGACTCAGATTCACTGAAGAATCATCATCTTTCTGGCCTAATTGGCTGGAATGCCTCAGCATAAAGTTTGTAATGATGAGATCATGGAATCCTAACATGTTGGAGTGGAAAGGGCCTTAAACCAAAAACAAACCCATTGCCATTGAGTTGATTCTGACTCATGGTGACCCTAAAGGACAGAGCAGACCTTCCCTATAGGGTTTCCAAGAAGCTCCTAGTGGGTTTGAACTGCTGACCTTTTGGTTAGCAGCCATAGCTTTTAACCACTACACCACCAGGGTTTCCAGAAAGGACCTTAACCCATTGACCCATTGCCATGGAGTCAATTCTGACTCATAGGCAATCCTGTAGGACAGAGGTGAACTGCCCTATAGTTCTACTGCCCCACAGAACTGCGCCTGGCAGATTTGAACTGTCAACCCTTTGATTAACAGCCATAGCACTTAGTTGCTACACCACCAGGCTTTATTCCAAATCTTTCTTTTTATAGATACGGAGGCTGAGGCTGAGGAAAGGACCCAGTAAGCATAGTAGATAGGAGGCAGAACCAGGAGATGAACTCAACACTTCATGGCTCCCCTCCTCCAAACTAGTGCCCTTCACTTCAGGAATGAGATAAAGTCAAAATACTAGAAAATTAACATATGCATTAAGATGTTTTTCTATTTAAGCATGTGTGTGTGTGTGTATCCGCAGTATCTGAGTCATGCCTTCTTTCATTTAACATTGTCCCATAAGAATTTTCCAATGCCACCGGATATTCTTGGAAGAGAAATGATATGGCAGGATTGCTTCCTACTTTATCACTTACTTATTGGATATTTAATTTTTAATAGTTATTTAAAATTTCTAATAGCAACGGACACCTGTTTATACAAATCTGAGTTTGTGTTACTGCTTATTTCCTTAATATTAATTCCTGGACTCAAAATATCTGCGTCAAAGGGTAAGTCATTTTTAGGCTTTTGATATATCTTCCTTTGGGTGTCTTCAAAGGAGACTAATAAACAGGATCCCTCTTCCTGACCTGGGTTCTGAACAACTGAGAATTAAGACAAAGAATAAGGCATATTAGAGTCAAGATGTCAAACCATTGCCGAGACTAGGGTAGAGAATTTATTTCAGGTTAGGAGTCCAATGGGTTTCTTAACTGAATCCCAAAATACAAAAACAAAAAGGAGTTGAGGGAGGCACGCATGGTTTCTTTTTCCCACATTTACCAGTCATGTAAATCACTCCACTTTCTCTCAGTGCAGTGAGAAAATAGGCAGAGAACAGCTAGGAGTCCCACATGTATTGAAATTCCCTCTACATAGAGGGGCCCATCAAGAGTGGGAAGAGGCCTCTCCCTCAAGAGACACTCAAAGTTCTGCTAGAGCAGTTTTCTTGAACTTGAGCGTGTTGTCAGAACCCCCTGAAGGGTTTGTTAAAGCACCAACCACCGGGCACCACTCCGAGAGTTTCTGATTCTGGAGGTCAAGAGTGGGGCCTGAGAATCTGCATTTCTAACAGATTTCCAAGTGCTGCTGCTGCTGCACTGGTGTGGGAACCACACTTTGAGAACTACTGTGCTAAATATTTTATTGCTTTTTAATTCCCTAAGCGTGTGTGTGTGTGTGCATGTGTGTGCGTGTGTGTGTGTGGTTAGGGCTAGGGAGAGGGAGGGAGAGTAGGGAAAAAATCTTACCTTGTAAACTCCCTCTCCTTGCACAACACAAGCACTGTGTCTGAATTGTAATGGGTACATAGTAAACATTTGTTAGATTGAATTACTTCTACTTTGGGGAAATTTTATTAAATACTCAATATAGCAAAAACAGACCTGTCTTTCCAGAGGAAAAACATCAGAACTGACTCATATTTCTGCCAGAAAGGATTCCTCCTTAGGAGATCAGAAGCCGCCTTTGTCTGTCTTCCCTAGCCCCATGGCATTTAACATCGCCTCTGCTCTAACCACATTACTGAAGCCACGGAGCACAAAGTGGCTGGGACAAGGTGGCAAATTCAGGGCAATTTCTAGTTCCTAGATTGTTTTATTTATTTATTTTCATTTTTGATGCATGTAACAACAAGCACAAGAGAAAATGTGCTGGCTGTGTTTTCCAACCCGATAATAACTCTAAGGGTTCACGCTCCTCAGTCTGTCTGCTGGTTTTGTTATTGGGTGTAGCCAGATGATAAGCAAAGGAGTCTGGAGAGATTTTACCTTTGCTGTAGGCTCTGTATGATGGGGACCAGACCTGAAAAGTCCAGTCTACAGCAGCCACCAGTAATGATAATAGCGTTGTGTACCTGGAGTTATGCTAAGAGCTTTACGTGCACAATTTTATTTAATGCTCGCAAGAACCATATGATGTTGTTATTATTGTTCCTCCCAGTTCGCCAATGAAGAGAATGAGGCAGACAGGTTAAATAACATGGCTGAGCTACACGGCTGGCAAGTGGTGGAGCCACAGTTTGACAGCAATATTTTCACTCTCAGCGACCAACTATATTGCATCTTGAGTGCATGAAGATCTATCCCAAGAAACAGAATTATTTAACCCACCTAGCCTATACAGCAGATAACTGGGGCAGAGAGAAGGCTGATGATTTTCCCAATATCATGCAGTGAGTTAGCAATAGAACCAGGACCTGAACAAAGTGTTCCATGTTCCCTGACTCAATGTCAATGGCTTTCTTAGTTACCATGTTCTTCTATTAAAGTATCATTTTGGCTCTCTTTTTCTGTCTCCCTCTCTCTTTCTCATGCACACAAACGTAAGTATATTCTTTCTCCATGACAACCGAGCATCTTTTCACTGTCCCTCTCATGACTCAACTGAGATGACTCGTGCCCCATCTATGCTTATTTATCCTGCAAGTCCACTTACATTCCCTCCTCTCCCTATCAGCCCAGTGGGCCTTGGCTATTTGTCCGGTTATTCTCGTTTTAATTTCTCCCCATGCCATTTACCCTGGTATTAAGTCTGATTCACCAGAAACTTTAGAACAAAGGACAACCTTGCCTAACTCCTGAGGAATTGATGCTGTGAAAACCTGCATGATTTATTCACTCTTCTTCATTCTACATGATTATTAAGGACCCTGAAATTAACTTGTCAGGGCCTTCATCACATGGCCAAACAAATGACAACATGAGTCAGACAATGATTGCAACCAGTACACTCACTAATCTTCTCGTTCAGACCTGAAGCAAACCTGGACACGAGTAAGCTCCACAGGCTTCATAATCACATCTTCCAAGATAAAGCAACTACACAAATTAAAAGAAATTGCTGTGCTATTATATCCTGAAAACATTATGTCATCCCTTTACATGAATATCTTGTGGAAAATGAGAATTCCATAGCCTATACTGGGTGACCTGGGAGAGTAATATAGTGATTATGATGTTGAGAACAAATAATATCTTAAATGAGTCACTGTTTTGGCCAGCGGGTAGAAAAAATGAATCCTGAGCAAGGATGAGGGCTTTATACCCATTCCATTTCCCACCAAACTCTTTTTACTCCAGGAGAAAAAAAAAAAAAAAAAAAGCTCTCACCTTTTAAAGGATAAACCAGGCTTCACATCTACTGGTACCTTCACAATGTACAGTTAACATAAAGGAAAACAGGTCAGTTATGCTGTAGTTAAACCAGATGCCATTTAGTCAGTTTGGATTCATGATGATCCCACGCGTGTCAGAGTAGAACTGTGTTCCATAGGGTTTTCAATGGCTGATTTTTTAGAAGTCAATTGCCAGACCTTTCTTCTGAGGCAACTTTGGGTGGACTTGAACCCCCAACATTTCAGTTAGCAGCTGAGTATGTTAACCACTTACACTACACAGGGACTCCTATTCTATGGCCACTGGGCAGGTAATCCAGGAATCCTAACTGAGGGTGAGGACTTTATATCCATTTCATTTCCCACCGAACTCAAATCAAAATAAAATGTCTTTCGTCTCCTTCTGGATTATTCTACCTACTAACACTGATACTTCCTCCTTTACCCTTATTATCTATTATAGAGACTCTGGATTTCATTAAACCTAGAATCGGGGAGCTATCAATCCTCTGGAGCAATGGTTTCCAAAATATGGTCCAAGAATGGATGTTGGTGCATGATGATTTCACTAGTCATGCAGGAATGGATAAATACATCTGAAAAATGTGTAGGTTTCCAAAGTTGTCACTCCCTAATCTCCTTCACGTGATCTCCCTTGGGATTTGTCTACTTCCTCGCCAAAACCTTCCCATCACGAAGTACGGGATGGCATACAACAGGCATTCATTACTTATTTCTTGAACAAATGCATGGAAGTAGTGCTCTGTTTCAGGAGAGGCTGTTCTGTATTCTGTGATGATGTCTTTTTCTGGTGTTAAACTATCTTTTCTTTTAGGAAATAATGGTGATACATAGAAGGTATTTCTAATGCCCCTCCTTGGCAAAATATAAGACCAATGATCCTATCTTAATTTTGCTTTTTAAAATTTCACTGGGTTAAGAAAACAAAAATTTGGAAATCAGTGATGTAATCCTATCCCCTTATCTCAAAATGAGAAATCTCTGCCCACGGAGAGAAAATAATTTGCCTAAAATGTTGGTAGTCAGAATAATACCTGTCCCCCCTTTTTTACAGAAGTACAATTACAGGTTGATTCTGTGTTTTTTTAAATTATTTTTGTTTGTTTTTTAATAGATCATTTTGGTCTCTGAAACAATATCGTGAGCTCTTGATGATATGGATCATGCCATATTCTTCTTTTGTAGGCATAACAATGTTCATCGTTTGGGATGCTATCCATGATGCTCAAAATTTCCTTGAAAACTAAGTTAAGTGGGTGTCTTAGTTTCTTATTGCTACTCTAACAGAAATACCACAAGTAGGTGACTTTAACAAATAGAAATTGTCATGGACTGAATTATGTCTCCCAAAAAATGTATGTATCAATTTTGTTGGGCCATGATTTCCTGTTTTGTATGGTTGTTCTCTATTTTGTGGTCGCAATTTTATGTTGGAGAGGATTAGGGTGGAATTGTAATTTTATGTTAAATAGGATTAGGGTGGGATTGTAACACCCTTACCAGGTTACATCCCTGATCCAATATAAAGGAAGTGTCCCTGGGGAAGCAAGCAGAGAGGGGGGACCTCATACCACCAAAAAGGGAGTGCCAGGAATAGAGCAAGTCCTTTGGACCTGGGGTTCCTGTGCTGAGATGCTCCGAGACCAAGGGAAGACTGATGGCAAGGACCTTCCTCCAAAGCCAACAGAGAGAGAAAGGCTTCCCCTGGAGTGGCATCCTGAATTTGGACTTCTAGCCTACTTGACTGTGAGAGAATAAACTTCTCTGCTAAAGCCGTCCACTTGTGGTATTCCTGTTATAGCAGTACTAGATGACTAAGACAGAAATCTATTTTCTTAAATTTGGGTGGCTAGAAGTCCAAATTCAGGACACTGGGTCCAGGGGAAGGCTTTCTTTCTTTGTTGGCTCTAGGGGAAGATCTTTGTCTCTTTTCAGCTTCTGTTCCTTGGTTCCTTGGCAATCTTCATGTGGAGTGGCATCTGTCATCCCCGTCTGTGCTTCCTTGTTTCTGTGCCTAATCTTCTCTTTTTACATCTCAAAACTGATTAGCTTAAGACATACCCTACAGTGTTATATCCTCATTACTGTAACAAAGAAAGTCCTATTCCCAAATGGGATTACAACCACAAGTATATTGTTAGTTGCCATTGAATGGATTCCGACTCATGGTGACTCCATGTGTGCAATGTAGAACTGCTCCATAAAATTTTCAAGGCTGTGACCTTTGAGAAGCAAATTACCAGAACTGTCTTTCAAGGCACCACTGGGTAGGGTTCTAACCACCAACCTTTTAGCTAGTAGTCAAACACTTAACCATTTGTGCCACCCAGGATCTACTTCCACATGAATTGGAGTTAGAATTTACAACACATATTTTAGGGAGACACGGTTCAATCCGTAACAGTGGTTATAGATAACAGCAAGGAGCTCCTATTAACCTTCATACTTGTTTCAGAGTATAAATGGGGTCAAAGGGAAAAAAATCTGAACCTGACATGTAAACCAAGTTGTATGATGAGCACCAAGCAAAGAAAGAAAGAAGTCAATTTATAACAGATCAATCTGTTCATAAAGGTGGAAGAAAACACAGTGCATTCACCTTGAACATGGGTTCTGAGACTAGGTTTAGGAAGGTGATTGATACGTCCTGCCTACCTGACCCTCAGAATAAAGAAAAAGGGCAAGAAGGGACATATTTTCTGCATCTCACTGGAGACTGTGATATTACAAGCAAGGATCACATTTCTAATATTTAAACAATGATAAAACATGTGTGTCTAACCATATAAAGTGAAATTAATTTTATTAATGATACACTGAAAATTAGATAGGATATGAAGAAGACTGAGACCAGAAAGATTTCCAGGGGTGAAGCCAGAATCAAGGAAAATGGCAAAGTGGTTAAGAGCTCGGCAACTAACCAGAAGGTTGGCAGTTCAAATTCATCAGCCACTCCTTGGAAATCCTATGGGGCAGTTCTACTCTGTCCTATAGGGTTGCTATGAGTTGGAATTGACTCCATGGCAACAGGTTTAGAGGGGAATTTGATGAGCTAATGAGGCCTGCCTATGAGTAAGAAATGAACTGGTGTGGACACTAAACCAGCTGTCACGAGAGCTCTGTCTTGTCTATTCATCTCAAAGAGTTTTTCTGCAATTCAAATTGTATAATCTGTGTGAAGACAATTTGAATGTCAGCAGTCTTATTACTGCAAATTTATGAGGACATTTTCTTTTTACTCCAGAAAAAACAAAAAAATTGCTCTCACCATCTAAAGGATAAACCAGGCTTCACATCTATTTGGTGCCTTCACAATGTAAACTTAACACAAAGGCAAACAGATCAGTTATTCTGTGGTTAAACCAGATGCCATCTAGTCAATTTGGATTCGTGATGACCCCATGTGTGTCAGAGTAGACTGTACTCCACAGGGTTTTCAATGGCTGATTTTTTGGAGGTAGATTTCCAGGACTTTCTTCTGAGGCAAATCTGGATGGACTCAAGCTTCCAAGTTTTCAGTTAGCAGCTGAGTATGTTAACCATTTACACTACACAGTGGCTCCTATTCTATGGCTGCTGGCCAGGTAACCCAGGACTAGGAAGAGAGAGCACTACGTTTACAGATAAGAGTGGCCTGGAGCTAATCCATTTGACCCACTGTTCTGAAACACACACGGGAGCTTCATCTTCCTCCTAACAATTACTAAGCCCCCGGTGAGCAGAGACCTGGAATGTGGTGCTCTGCCCCCGGAATGATAACAGTCTGTTGGGTATGGCTCTCCCCACCCCCGCCCCCAGGCAATGGCATCGAGGCAATTTCAGAAGGAGTGCTTCCTTTTCCATTATCTCTTTTCCCTTCTTGTTAAGAACAGGCTCTCCTCAGCTGACATTCTGCAGTGGGAGGAAGACAAGTGACATCCAAAGGCTCACAGCCAAGTGTTTGATTGGAACATTGATACTGAACATGTCTCCTCAGAGCTGCCATGCCGAAATTACCTACGCCCCCTTCCTTTCGGCGTAAGGGCATTTTGCGGTAAAAACCAAGTTCCCAGCTTGGCTCATCCTTCATGATCTATCATATGGAAACATTAGGCCTGTGTTTAAATGCCACAAGTATATCGATAATGAAATATTGCAGTAAAATTTTCCACAAGTTTCATCAGGTTTAATTTCATTTTAATTGGTTCTGTGAATATTGGCAAATGGAGAACCAGGCAGAAAATAGAGAGACATGGTCCTTTGCTATATTAGGGCTTACTTTTATTTCTATTTATGTGTGTGTTTTAAGTTACACAATTAATGCATGAAAGTTGTATAAACTCATATAACATAAAAATAAAAACAGTAAAAAGAGGATGTTCTTTCTACTCAAGTGTTCTTTAAGATACAAGAAGTTTCTCTCTCTCTTTTTTTTTTTATTCAAGAAACTGGAACAACGCGGAGCCAAGATGGCGGACTAGGCAGACGCTACCTCGGATCCCTCTTAAAACAAAGACACGGAAAAACAAGTGAATCGATCACATACATAACAATCTACGAACCCTGAACAACAAACACAGATTTAGAGACGGAGAACGAACTAATACGGGGAAGCAGCGATTGTTTCCAGAGCCTGGAGCCAGCGTACCAGTCAGGTACGGCACAAGCACAGAGAGCTGCTCCACCCCCCTGAACTAACCCTGGGAGGGGGACCAGCCGGTTCCATAGGCGGCGTGGGACGCAGCCGGTAGGAGAAGTCCCTGGGAGGCAGTGACTGGTCTTGGAGCAGAAAGAGCAGCATCCGAGCCAGGGAACCGTCCCGCAGGGATTTGGACTGGACGCAGGTATGGCATAAACACGGAGAGTTGCTCCACCCCTCTGAACTAACCCCGGGAAGGGGACCAGCCGGTTCCACGGGCGGCATGGGACGCAGCCGGTAGGAGAAGTCCCCGGGAGGCAGCGACTGGTATTGGAGCGGGGAGAACAGCGTCCCAGCTGGGACACTCGGTCACGGCACAAGCACGGGGAGCTGCTCCACCCATCTGAACTAACCCCGGGAGGGGGCCCAACTGGTTCGCGGGGGCGGCACGGCCACACGGCTGGAGGGACAAGAAGTCCCCGGGAGGCAGCGACTGATTTTGGAGTCGAGAGTGCACCGTCCCAGTAGGGGAGACTTGACGCTGGGCGTGGGGCTGGAAGCTGAGAATCTCACCGTGACTCCAGCGGGCCAGACCCCCCGGGGGGAATCTCCACACAGTCAGCACACGTAGGCGACGCGCCCGCGGGAATCTCAGATATAATAGTCATTCCAAGCAAGACAAGCAACTCTGGCTATATTCTGAGGTGCTACTCTCCTATCTCTCTGTTCCCTCCCCCACCCTCCCCAGGCGGCTTCATTAACATCCGAATAGCCTGAACCAGAGGGAGAACTCTGATAGGGATCTGACTGCATTTTTTTTTTTTTAGCGGATTTTCTGGAAAAACTAGTTTCCCAGTGATGGCTCGGAGACAACAATCCATATCAAACCACTTAAAGAAGCAGACCATGACAGCTTCTCCAACCCCCCAAACAAAAGAATCAAAATCTTTCCCAAATGAAGATACAATCCTGGAATTATCAGATACAGAATATAAAAAACTAATTTACAGAATGCTTAAAGATATCACAAATGAAATTAGGATAACTGCAGAAAAAGCCAAGGAACACACTGATAAAACTGTTGAAGAACTCAAAAAAATTATTCAAGAACATAGTGGAAAAATTAATAAGTTGCAAGAATCCATAGAGGGACAACATGTAGAAATCCAAAAGATTAACAATAAAATTACAGAATTAGACAACGCAATAGGAAGTCAGAGGAGCAGACTCGAGCAATTAGAATGCAGACTGGGACATCTGGAGGACCAGGGAATCAACACCAACATAGCTGAAAAAAAATCAGATAAAAGAATTTAAAAAAATGAAGAAACCCTAAGAATTATGTGGGACTCTATCAAGAAGGATAACCTGCGGGTGATTGGAGTCCCAGAACAGGGAGGGGGACAGAAAACACAGAGAAAATAGTTGAAGAACTCCTGACACAAAACTTCCCTGACATCATGAAAAACGAAAGGATATCTATCCAAGATGCTCATCGAACCCCATTTAAGATTGACCCAAAAAGAAAAACACCAAGACATATTGTCATCAAACTCACCAAAACCAAAGATAAAGAGAAAATTTTAAAAGCAGCCAGGGAGAAAAGAAAGGTTTCCTTCAAGGGAGAATCAATAAGAATAAGTTCAGACTACTCAGCAGAAACCATGCAGGCAAGAAGGGAATGGGACGACATATACAGAACACTGAAGGAGAAAAACTGCCAGCCAAGGATCATATATCCAGCAAAACTCTCTCTCAAATATGAAGGCGAAATTAAGATATTTACAGACAAACACAAGTTTAGAGAATTTACAAAAACCAAACCAAAGCTACAAGAAATACTAAAGGATATTGTTTGGTCAGAGAACCAATAATATCAGATATCAGCACAACACAAGGTCACAAAACAGAACGTCCTGATATCAACTCAAATAGGGAAATCACAAAAACAAACAAATTAAGATTAATTAAAAAAAAAAATACACATAACAGGGAATCATGGAAGTCAATAGGTAAAAGATCACAATAATCAAAAAGAGGGACTAAATACAGGAGGCATTGAACTGCCATATGGAGAGTGATACAAGGCGATATAGAACAATACAAGTTAGGTTTTTACTTAGAAAAATAGGGGTAAATAATAAGGTAACCACAAAAAGGTATAACAATTCTATAACTCAAGATAAAAGCCAAGAAAAAAGTAACGACTCAACTAACATAAAGTCAAACACTATGAAAATGAGGATCTCACAATTTACTAAGAAAAACGCCTCAGCACAAAAAAGTATGTGGAAAAATGAAATTGTCAACAACACACATAAAAAGGCATCAAAATGACAGCACTAAAAACTTATTTATCTATAATTACCCTGAATGTAAATGGACTAAATGCACCAATAAAGAGACAGAGAGTCACAGACTGGATAAAGAACCACGATCCATCTATATGCTGCCTACAAGAGACACACCTTAGACTTAGAGACACAAACAAACTAAAACTCAAAGGATGGAAAAAAGTATATCAAGCAAACAATAAGCAAAAAAGAAGAGGAGTAGCAATATTAATTTCTGACAAAATAGACTTTAGACTTAAATCCACCACAAAGGATAAAGAAGGACACTACATAATGATAAAAGGGACAATTGATCAGGAAGACATAACCATATTAAATATTTATGCACCCAATGACAGGGCTGCAAGATACATAAATCAAATTTTAACAGAATTGAAAAGTGAGATAGACACCTCCACAATTATAGTAGGAGACTTCAACACACCACTTTCGGAGAAGGACAGGACATCTAAAGAAGCTCAATAGAGACACGGAAGATCTAATTACAACAATCAACCAACTTGACCTCATTGACTTATACAGAACTCTCCACCCAACTGCTACAAAGTATACTTTTTTTTCTAGCGCACATGGAACATTCTCTAGAATAGACCACATATTAGGTCATAAAACAAACCTTTGCAGAGTCCAAAACATCGAAATATTACAAAGCATCTTCTCAGACCACAAGGCAATAAAACTAGAAATCAATAACAGAAAAACTAGGGAAAGGAAATCAAATACTTGGAAAATGAACAATACCCTCCTGAAAAAAGACTGGGTTATAGAAGACATCAAGGAGGGAATAAGGAAATTCATAGAAAGCAACGAGAATGAAAATACTTCCTATCAAAACCTCTGGGACACAGCAAAAGCAGTGCTCAGAGGCCAATTTATATCGATAAATGCACACATACAAAAAGAAGAAAGAGCCTAAATCAGAGAACTGTCCCGACAACTTGAACAAATAGAAACTGAGCAACAAAAGAATCCATCAGGCTCCAGAAGAAAACAAATAATAAAAATTAGAGCTGAACTAAATGAATTAGAGAACAGAAAAACAATTGAAAGAATTAACAAAGCCAAAAGCTGGTTCTTTGAAAAAATGAACAAAATGGATAAACCATTGGCTAGACTGACTAAAGGAATACAGGAAAGGAAACAAATAACCCGAATAAGAAACGAGAAGGACCACATCACAACAGAACCAAATGAAATTAAAAGAATCATTTCAGATTATTATGAAAAATTGTACTCTAACAAATTTGAAAACCTAGGAGAAATGGATGAATTCCTGGAAAAACACTACCTACATAAACTAACACATTCAGAAGTTGAACAACTAAATAGACCCATAACAAAAAAAGAGATTGAAACGGTAATCAAAAAACTCCCAAAAAAAAAAGCCCTGGCCCGGACGGCTTCACTGCAGAGTTCTACCAAACTTTCAGAGAAGAGTTAACACCACTACTTCTGAAGGTATTCCAAAGCATAGAAAATGACGGAATACTACCCAACTCATTCTATGAAGCCACCATCTCCCTGATACCAAAACTAGGTAAAGACATTACAAAAAAAGAAAATTATAGACCTATATCCCTCATGAACATTGATGCAAAAATCCTCAACAAAATTCTAGCCAATAGAATCCAACAACACATCAAAAAAATAATTCACCCCGATCAAGTGGGCTTTATACCAGGTATGCAAGGCTGGTTTAATATCAGAAAAACCATTAATGTAATCCATCACATAAATTAAAGACAAAAACCACATGATCTTATCAATTGATGCAGAAAAGGCATTTGACAAAGTCCAACACCCTTTTATGATAAAAACTCTTACCAAAATAGGAATTGAAGGAAAATTCCTCAACATAATAAAGGGCATCTATGCAAAGCCAACAGCCAATATCACTCTAAATGGAGAGAACCTGAAAGCATTTCCCTTGAGAACGGGAACCAGACAAGGATGCCCTTTATCACCGCTCTTATTCAACATCGTGCTGGAAGTCCTAGCCAGGGCAATTAGGCTAGACAAAGAAATAAAAGGTTTCCGGATTGGCAGGGAAGAAGTAAAGTTATCACTATTTGCAGATGACATGATTATATACACAGAAAACCCTAAGGAATCCTCCAGAAAACTACTGAAACTAATAGAAGAGTTTGGCAGAGTCTCAGGTTATAAAATAAACATACAAAAATCACTTGGATTCCTCTACATCAACAAAAAGAACACCGAAGAGGAAATAACCAAATCAATACCATTCACAGTAGCCCCCAAGAACATAAGATACTTAGGAATAAATCTTACCAAGGATGTAAAAGACCTATACAAAGAAAACTACAAAGCTCTACTACAAGAAATTCAAAAGGACATACTTAAGTGGAAAAACATACCTTGCTCATGGATAGGAAGACTTAACATAGTAAAAATGTCTATTCTACCAAAAGCCATCTATACATTTAACGCACTTCCGATCCAAATTCCAATGTCATATTTTAAGGGGATAGAGAAACAAATCACCAATTTCATATGGAAGGGAAAGAAGCCCCGGATAAGCAAAGCACTACTGAAAAAGAAGAAGAAAGTGGGAGGCCTCACTTTACCTGATTTCAGAACCTATTATACAGCCACAGTAGTCAAAACAGCCTGGTACTGGTACAACAACAGGCACATAGACCAATGGAACAGAATTGAGAACCCAGACATAGATCCATCCACGTATGAGCAGCTGATATTTGACAAAGGACCAGTGTCAATTAATTGGGGAAAAGATAGCCTTTTTAACAAATGGTGCTGGCATAACTGGATATCCATTTGCAAAAAAATGAAACAGGACCCATACCTCACACCATGCACAAAAACTCACTCCAAGTGGATCAAAGACCTAAACATAAAGACTAAAACGATAAAGATCATGGAAGAAAAAATTGGGACAACCCTAGGAGCCCTAATACAGGGCATAAACAGAATACAAAACATTACCAAAAATGATGAAGAGAAACCCGATAACTGGGAGCTCCTAAAAATCAAACACCTATGCTCATCTAAAGACTTCTCCAAAAGAGTAAAAAGACCACCTACAGATTGGGAAAGAATTTTCAGCTATGACATCTCAGACCAGCGCCTGATCTCTAAAATCTACATGATTCTGTTAAAACTCAACCACAAAAAGACAAACAACCCAATCAAGAAGTGGGCAAAGGATATGAACACACATTTCACTAAGGAAGATATTCAGGCAGCCAACAGATACATGAGAAAATGCTCTCGATCATTAGCCATTAGAGAAATGCAAATTAAAACTACGATGAGATTCCATCTCACACCAGCAAGGCTGGCATTAATCCAAAAAACACAAAATAATAAATGTTGGAGAGGCTGCGGAGAGTTTGGAACTCTTATACACTGCTGGTGGGAATGTAAAATGGTACAACCACTTTGGAAATCTATCTGGCGTTATCTTAAACAGTTAGAAATGGAACTACCATACGGCCCAGAAATCCCACTCCTGGGAATATACCCTAGAGATACAAGAGCCTTCATACAAACAGATATATGCACACCCATGTTTATTGCAGCTCTGTTTACGATAGCAAAAAGTTGGAAGCAACCAAGGTGTCCATCAACAGATGAATGGTTAAATAAATTGTGGTATATTCACACAATGGAATACTACGCATCGGTAAAGAACAGTGATGAATCTCTGAAACATTTCATAACATGGAGGAACCTGGAAGGCATTATGCTGAGCGAAATTAGTCAGAGGCAAAAGGACAAATATTGTATAAGACCACTATTATAAAATCTTGAGAAATAGTAAACCTGAGAAGAACACATACTTTTGTGGTTATGAGGGGGGGAGGGAGGGAGGGTGGGAGAAGGTTTTTTATTGATTAATCAGTAGATAAGAACTGCTTTAGGTGAAGGGAAAGACAACACTCAATACATGGAAAGTCAGCTCAATTGGACTGGACCAAAAGCAAAGAAGTTTCCGGGATAAAATGAATGCTTCAAAGGTCAGCGGAGCAAGCGCGGGGGTCTGGGGAACATGGTTTGAGGGGACTTCTAAGTCAATTGGCAAAATAATTCTATTATGAAATCATTCTGCATCCCACTTTGAAATGTGGCATCTGGGGTCTTAAATGCTAACAAGCGGCCATCTAAGATGCATCAATTGGTCTCAACCCACCTGGAGCAAAGGAAAATGAAGAACACCAAGGTCACACGACAACTAAGAGCCCAAGAGACAGAAAGGGCCACATGAACCAGAGACCTACATCATCCTGAGACCAGAAGAACTAGTTGGTGCCTGGCCACAATCGATGACTGCCCTGACAGGGAGCACAGCAGAGGACCCCTGAGGGAGCAGGAGATCAGTGGGATACAGACCCCAAATTCTCATAAAAAGACCAAACTTAATGGTCTCACTGAGACTAGAGGAATCCCGGCGGCCATGGTCCCCAGACCTTCTGTTGGCACAGGACAGGAACCATCCCCGAAGACAACTCATCAGACATGAAAGGGACTGGTCAGCGGGTGGGAGAGAGACGCTGATGAAGAGTGAGCTAATTATATCAGGTGGACACTTGAGATTGTGTTGGCAACTCTTGTCTGGAGGGGGGATGGGAGGATAGAGAGAGAGGGAAGCAGGCAAAATTGTCAAGAAAGGAGAGACTGAAAGGGCTGACTCAAGAGGGGGAGAGCAAGTGGGAGTAGGGAGTGAGATGTATGTAAACTTATATGTGACAGACTGATTGGATTTGTAAACGTTCACTTGAAGCTTAATAAAAGTTATAAAAAAAAAAAAAAAAGAAACTGGAACAAACCTACATAAAAAATGACAATGGAAGTTTGAAGTAAAATAAAATATGTTTGGAATTAGAATCAGACAGGGAAAGAATATTCCTTAGTAGAGCAGATCAATTTTAGTGAGAGTGTGCACTCTGACCAGTCAGTGTAAAAGGAATTTTCAGCCAAATTATGAATTAGGTTTTTATGAGTAACTAACAATAGGTAAATGTGAAAGGAGCCAAAAAGTGAAACAGAGTTAAAGAGAAGTCTATTTTTTTTGTCAGTTATCTGCAGCGAACAACTAGACAAAAGTAAACAATTATATTTCTTATGCCAAAACCTGTTGCTGTCCCGAGTCAGTCCCAACTCATAGCAACCCTATAGGACAGTGTAGAACTTCCCCATATGGTTTCCAAGGAGCAGCTGGTGGATTCGAACTGGTGACCTTTTGGTTAGCAGCCAAGCTTTTAACCACTGCTTCACTAGGGCTGCATATTTCTTCAAGGCAATATTGAGCCTCATGAATAGCATCCCAAACAATGGACATTGTTATGCCTGCAAAAGAAGAATATAGCATGATCCGTATTGTCAACAGCTTGCAATATTGTTTCAGGGACCGTAATGATCTATTAAAAAAATAATAATAATAAAAAATTAAAAAAAATACACAGCCTATAATTATATGTCTATAAAAAATGGGGTGGGAACAGGTATTATTCTGATTACTGGCATTTTAGGCAAATTATTTTCTCTCCGTGGGCATTGATTTCTCATTTGGAGAAAATGGGATAGGATTATATCAGTGATTTCCAAATTTTTGTTTTCTTAACCCAGTGAAATTTTAAAAAAGCAATTTTAAGTGACCCAGATCGGATCACTGGTCTTTTATTTTGCCAAGGAAGGACATTAGAAACACCTTGTATGTATCACCATTATTTCCCAAAGGAAAAGATAGTTTAACACCAGAAAAAGACATCATCACAGAATACAGAACAGCCTCTCCTGAAACAGGGCACTACTTCCATGTATTTGTTCAAGAAATAAGTAATGAATGCCTGTTGCATGCCATCCTGTACTTCGTGATGGGAAGGTTTTGGCGAGGAAGTAGACAAATCCCAAGGGAGATCACCATGAAGAAGATTAGGGAGTGACAACTTCGGCAACCTACACATTTTTCAGATGTATTTATCCATTTTCCATGAACTAATGAAATCATCATGCACAACATCCATTCTTGGACCATATTTTGGAAACCATTGCTCCAGAGGATTGATAGCTCCCCGATTCTAGGTTTAATGAAATCCAGAGTCTCTATAATAGATAATAAGGGTGAAGGAGGAAGTATCAGTGTTAGTAGGTAGAATAATCCAGAAGGAGATGAAAGACATTTTATTTTTACTTGAGTTTGGTGGGAAACGGAATGGATATAAAGTCCTCACCCTCAGTTGGGATTCCTGGATTACCTGCCCAGTGGCCATAGAATAGGAGTCCCTGTGTAGTGTAAGAGGTTAACTGCTAACTGAAAGGTTGGAGGTTCAAGTCCACCAGAGTTGCCTCGGAAGAAAGGCCTGGAAATCTACCTCCAAAAAATCAGGAAAACCCTATGGAGTACAGTCTACTCTGACACACATGGGGTTATCATGAATCCAAATCGACTAGATGGCATCTGGTTTAACCATAGAATAACTGATCTGTTTGCCTTTATGTTAAGTTTACATTGTGAAGGCACCAAGTAAATGTGAAGCCTGGTTTATCCTTTAAATGGTGAAAGCATATTTTTTTTTTCCTGGAGTAAAAAGAAAATGTCCTCATAAATTTGCAGTAATAAGACTGCTGACATTCAAATTGTCTTCACACAGATTATACAATTTGAATTGCAGAAAAACTCTTTGAGATGAATAGACAAGACAGACCTCTTGTGACAGCTGGTTTAGTGTCCACACCAGTTCATTTCTTACTCGTAGGAAGGCCTCATTAGCTCATCAAATTCCCCCCTAAATCTGTTGTCATGGAGTCAATTCCAATTCATAGCGACCCTATAGGACAGAGAACTGCCCCATAGGATTTCCAAGGAGTGGCTGGTGGATTTGAACTGCCAACCTTCTGGTTAGCTGCTGAACTCTTAACCACTTCGCCATTTTCCTTACTTCTGGTTCACCCTGGATATCTTTCTGGTCTCAGTTTTCTCCATAGCCTGCACCTGTACATCCTATCTTCTCATTCAGTTTTGGCAACCAATACTCTAAACCTGACAGAGAGTGACATGTCCCAACTTAACAGGGGAAAGAGATAGCTAAGCCCATTTAACAGGTATGGGGAATGAGGCCCAGAAAGTTCAATGTTTTACCTAGTATCCACCTAAAATTACTGATCAAGATAGATGTTGGAACTTTGCCATCATGAAGTCTCCCATGTGTGAGCTGAACTCTGGGGCTAACATATTTATCAAACATATTTGGTAGTATATTTCTTACAGATCCAATGAAGAGGCATTCTCTTTGGTGTAGTGACTTCAGAACTCATCACATTTCCCCAAATATCTTCCTCAATGGATGACGCATAACTGGAATTCCACCACGGGAAAAGCACTCCATTTATTTCTGCCATTGTCCCCAGACGATTGTCTGTGTCACTGGAAGGGGTAACATATTAGCCCTCTTTTAGTTAGTATCTCTTGACATAAACTAAGTTTTCAGCCCCTTTCTAGGAAAAAGAATGAAAGAAAGAGAACATGAGGATAGACTGTGAGGAGGAGGGGCCCAATACTAGCCATAATCATAGCAGCTTGCTATGTTCCAGGCACTATTATACAAATTTTTGTACATTTCACTATTTATTATTCAAAACAAAACAGCCCTGTGATGCATAATAAAATCAGAAGAGGAAATTGGTTTACATAGATGGAATCATTGTTCCAAGTCCACTACAGTTGAAAAGATTTTTGTTTGTTTCTTGTTTCATATGTCCAAGATCACGTTTTTTTTTTTTTTTTTTTTTTTAACTATACTCTTGTGCCTCAAAAAAGATATTTTCAGGGAGTCCAGACAAAACAGATTTTTTTTTTTTTATGTAAAAACAATCATAAGCATTTCCTGTTATACCAATCAGAAAAAGACACACCCAGCCTATTTCTCTTTGTATATCCGTTGGTGCTCTACACAGTGTCCGAGGTCCTTGTAACTACACTGTGTTGCTCTCAGGCCTACAGAGTTTCAGAGCCTACACAGCAATTTTTAGCAAGTAAGAACTGTTTCTCTACCTAGTAGAATTACTGTCACTGAGTAAAGCCCAAAGCAAATAGTCCTGGAAACAGTTCAGCCGCAGGGACAGGTCTGCGTCAGTGTGAAAAATCTGCAATGACTCTTTGTCCTTCCCAGGATCTCTAGTCCCTTTATCCATCTGGGACACAGCCTCCTGATTTTCTTTGAAGTCCCAGGATGTAACTGCTTACACTCTGTTGGGTATTTTTGCCCTTTTTTTTTTTTTCTGCATGTACAAAAAAAGGGGAGATCTTTTGGGGTGGCAATATCAGGCATTGTTGAGCAGATTGAAAAAGAATTTGGGGGCTTGATTTTGGGTAGAGGGGCATTTCCAGCACCTTTGAAACCTTATCCCAAAGAAGGTAGTGTGATGGTGGGAAGAGCCTCGCACTAGGAATCAGGGACATCTGGGTTCTGGGCTGAGCTTTGACACTGCTGTGCTCTGTAGACTTAAGATAGTCACTCACATTCCGTGACTTCTCTTTTCCAGCAGGTGAAATTGAGGAGGGATGGGGGCAATAGGCCAGATGATCTTTAACACTCCTTCCAGCAAATGAATGCCCCTATGGTTCCAATACCAGTGATCAATACAGCTCCGTAGAAGGCAAAGTTATACCATTGATGTAGTGCCCACAAGAGTCTAGTCTCAGCCCCTGGACACCTTAAAATAAGTGGACAAATATGATATATATAGACAACATCTCTAGAATGGCCACCAGGGATTGATTTTCATGGGTTGTGAAATGGGAAGTGGCTGCTAAATGGGTACGAGGTTTCTTTTTGGAGTAGTGGAAACGTACTAAAATTGATTGTGATGATGGCTGCACAACACTGTGGGTATGCTAAAAACCATACAATTCACTCAGTTAAAAACTTTTATGTTTTTTAAGTGAATAAATTGTATGGGCAAATGGTATGTGAATTTTATATATTTTTTATATATATAATATAACCTTATTCCAATTTTTTTTCTTGACTTTAGATGAAGGTTTGCAGAACAAATTAGTTTCTCATTAAACAGTACACATATTATTTTATGACATTGGTTAACAACCTCACAAAGTGTCAGCACTCTACCTTCTCAACCTTGGGTTCCCTATTACCAGATTTCCTGTCCCCTCCTGCTTTCTACTCCTTGCCCCAAGGCTAGTGTGCCCCTTTAGTCTGAGACTGAAGGGTAAATCTCAGGAGTGACATCATTACTGAGCTGAAAGGATGTCCAGCGGCCATACTGAGTATTTCTCCAGATTCTGTCAGGCCAGCAAGTCTAGTCTTTCTTTTTGAGTTAGAATTTTGTTCTCCATTTTTCTCTAGCTCTGTCTGGGATCCTGTCTTATAATCCCTGTCAGGGCAGTCAGTGGTGGTAGCCAGGCACCATCTATTTGTGCTGGTACACGAATTATATCTCAACAAAAAGGTCTTATGGGTCATAACCTCACTATTTTTCAGTTTCTGAGCCCATCCTCTTGTCAGTTTTTATCTTGAGACAGTCCTGCCTGTAGAGACAAGGGTTCTCTCAAGATAAAGGCAATATATCCTTTTCATAAAATTTTCAAGGCAAAGGTATACAGTGAACTTATTATTCCTGCAGGTTAGAAAATTTTAGTTTTCTCTTTGATGTGACATTAGTCTCAGTTTTTTAGAAGCAAAGTAGATATGATTTGAGGGAAAGTAAAAAGGACCACCCACCCCAAATAACTTCCTTTACGCAGGAAAGATAGTTATTCATTGTATTGGGTTAATTTTTGTAATCCCTGATTCTACTACAAAAAAAAAAAAATTTTTTTTTTTTTCTGATTCTATTTGTAAACACAACCCTTACATTGAATGACTATTTTAGGCTTTTGCCTTAAGGTGAATTGGTTGATCCAATCTGTTCCCTATATGTCAGAGGATGTGGGTGAGCACAGTAGTGTTGAAATTCATTAATGTGAAGAAGGTATTGAAAAGTGAGTGAGGAAGTGGAAAAGGCCAGAGAAAAGGTATGAAGACACCAAAAATGGCCTTCATTAAATTTGTAGCTACTGAATTAAAGCTGCATCAACTGCTGAAGAGAAGAGAGATGAAAAACCAGAGGTCAGTCTGGGTTTTGATTCATTCAGACAAAAACTAGATGCCAGCTGAAACTGAGAGAAAAAAATTACTATTCAAAAGGAAACAAAACCAATCAAAAATCCATTGCTCGCAAGCTAATTCTGACTCCTGGTGGCCCTATGTGTTTCAGAGTAGAACCTTATTCCATAGAATTGTCAATGGCTGTAATCTTACAGAAATAGGCTGCCAGATCTTTCTGTCATGGCACTGCTGGAAGGATTTGAACCACCAACCTGTCAATTAACAGTAGAGTACAAACCATTTGTACTACCCACGGGCCTTGAAAAGAGGCCATTTAATTAGAATTCTTTAAAAATAAGTCCACAGATGAGTGTGGTTAGGAAAATGGAATTGATGAGTGAAGAAAAAGGAGGAGAAAAAGGAATGGATTAAGAGACAATGGTAACTAAGTTGAGACCAAATCCTTCAGCTCAAAAACTAAAAATGTTCTTTTCATCCAGGATTCCACTAACCTCTATGTAAATAGCTCTCCCTCCTCAGTAACTTGGCTGACTCAGCACAAGCTGAGGGCAGAAAATGGCCATTTTGGGGATCTTTGAGAAAAGTACTTTCATTTCCCCATTTTAAAGCTAGAGAAACAGGATTTAAAAATTAAAATTACTTGCTTTGTCTGCACAACCCCTCCCCCACACTACTCCCAACAAGAAAAATTCTTTGAGGGCATGGTCTCTTTACCAATTCCACTCATAGAGCTCCTGTAGAAGCAGCCATGTTGTCACATGAGCCCTCCTAGCTAGTCAGAACTGTTGTCAAGGAGTGAGTATGGGCCCAATCTGAAAAAGTTTCTTCCTTAGGATTTCTGGCATCCAAAAATCTTTTACTCAATGAGTGATTGAGGAAAGTTCAATATAGGCAGCAATATTATTTTAACACCTAAGGACCCAACGGGAACTCTGAGCAGAATGTTTCAGTGGTACTTCTCATAAAGGCCGATGTTGTTATTTGGTCCTAAATAGTTACTATATACTCTATGGAATTGTTTAAGAGAAAAGAAAAAAACAAAGCAAGACAAAACAACAACAACAAAAAGCTCTTAAGGCTATTGAGAAGTTGTTATTACTTGAATTGATTTATAATAGCCTAAACCACACACAGCAAAGCACTAATTGAATCCAACACACCATAAACATCCATCTTGCCTTTACCTCCTGGCTGAGCAGATGATGCTGCCTTAAATGTTTAGATTTTGTGATAAAATGTTTCAGCTAGGGTAATATAATAACGGGACATTACCATAAGGGATAAGATCACCTCTCTCTTGTTTTGCTACATCAAAAAAGAGGGGGAGAATGTGTTGCCGTTACTAATGATATTTCAGGGTCAAAATCACAGCTATTTCTAGGGAAATTTTCTTACAAAGAAGAAGCTGTCTGAAGTAGAGAAAAGCCTGGGGACTTATTGTGTCTCCCATTATTATCCTTGTGATCTAGATCAAACTTTTCCTCTCTGAGCCTTGATTTCCCTATTTATAAAACCATAACATTCAATTAGATAAAGTCTGAGTCTTGAATGTAAAATATTGTATGTACTTTTTAAATCAGGGCATTGCATAGGGCAGACCCCAATCATCAATACTGTTCTATGGGTGATTTTAAAAAACAACTGACAGTTTGGGGTCAGAGAAACTAGTATGTGAATGTTGGATCTGCCACTTGATATTCACGTAATCCCTTTACTAAGCCACTCAGATAATCTAAAGCTCAATTCCTCTGAAATTGAAGGTGGGTATATCACTTGCTGCCAAGTCAACTCTGACTCACAGTGACCTCAAGTGGGTATAGGTCGGTACAATGATACCTACTCTATCTTACACAGTTCTTGTAGAGTGCAAATGAGGTATTGCACATGAAGATGCCTAAAATTTTTTATGTTTTTCATGGTAGAAACTGTAGTGGTAAACACTAGTATTTAAGTAATCGTGATACCAAAAAAAACCAAAATCAAACCCATTGCCATTGAGTCCATTCCAATTCCTAGCGACCCCATAGGATAGAGTAGAACTGCCCCATAGAGTTTCCAAGGAGCGCCTGGTGGATTAGAACTGCCGACCTATTGTTTAGCAGCGGTAGCACTTAACCACTGTGCCAATTGTGATACTAGCTAACGTTTATAGAACACTAAGTATGTGCTATACACTGCTGTCTTAGTCATCTAGTGCTGCTAAAACAGAAATACCACAAGTGGACGGTTTTAACAAAGAGAGGTTTTTTTCACACAGTAAAGTAGGCTAAAAGTCCAAATTCAGGGTATCAGCTCCAGGGGAAGGCTTTCTCTCTCTGTCTGCTTTCTCATCAATCTCCCCCCAGACTAGGAGCTTCTTTGCACAGGAACCCTGGGTCCAAAGGATGCACACTGCTCCTGGCACTACTTTCTCGGTGGTATGAGGTCCCCCAGTCTCTCTGTTTGCTTCTACCTTTTATATCTCAAAAGATTGCCTCAAGACACAACCTAACCTTGTAGGTTGAGTCCTGCCTCATTATCACAACTGCTGGCCATCCTTCCTCATTAACATCAGAGAGGCAGGATTTACAACATACAGGAAAATCACACAATACTGGGAATCATGGCCCAGCCCAATTGATATACATATCTTTAAAAAAAAAAAAAAAAAAGGTTTTTAGGGGGACATAATTCAATCTATGACAACTGCCTTGAGCCTTATATGTACATTGTCACATTTCATCCTCATAACAATCCTTTGAGAAAGGCACTTTCACTTCCCCATATCACAGCTCGAGAAACAGGTTCGAAAAGTTAAAGTTAGTTGCTTAATGGCATAGTTAATAAATGGTGTCACTTAGATTCAATCCTGGGGCAATCTGACTTCAGTGCCTGAGCTTTTACCTACTCTGTCCTACTGATTTATGTCTCCAGCATAAAATAGATTCAGATTTTTATGCAGAAATTTCTATTGCAACGAATGTTCCTGTTTGAAATAAATCCTTCCACTGAGAACAACCAAAAAGCTGTACTCCCCAAAAAAGTCTGTTTAAAGACATTGAAGAGCTATGGAGGCAGTGAGCAATGAAGGAGCTAATGTTCCAGAGAGAAGAGGAATTCAGAGAGGTGAAGTCAACGCTCAGCATCACTTTCTTTTTGAGTCATTGACAAATTTAAAACTGCAACTGAAGGGCTGAAAAGCTGAACAAAATTTTGGCAGTTTCATGGGGCTAAAAAACCCACCCTAGTGGACAAAAATTGTAGTTCAAAGTCTACAAGGGAAGGGCCCCTGGTAAATATTGCTGTTTTTCAATTGAGACTTCACTTTAATATTAAGGGTAATTTGTAAATAGATCAGCCCTCCAAAAATGCTACAGTCTCTATAGGGTTGCTATGAGTCAGAATTGACTCAACAGCAATGTTTTTTTTTTTTTTCTTACTGAATCAACTCAATCCCTGATTGTATTAAGGTGATCTGTCCTCACTCAAACTACCTACTAGAAGTAAAAGCAAATCTCTGGAGGCAGATAACACTACTCAGAGTGTCAAAGATTCTCTACAATTTTGCACATACAATGAAAATTTTAAAATCAAATTAAAAAAATCACTGGATGTCAAAAAGACAAGAATTGGCCAATGACTGTGAGACATAACAGACCCACAGGAAATCCAGATATTATAGATAAGGATTTAAAGTAACTGTAACATGCTCAAGAAATTAAATGACAAGATGGAGAATTTTTATAGAAAATTGACATCTATAAAAAAAAGAATAAAGTAGAAATTGCAGAAGAACAAAACTACGCTATCTGAAACTACACAGAGTAGAGAACTGGAAAACAGATCAGAAGAAAATATCCAGCCTGAAAAAATAGGCAAAAGAATGAAAATGCAGAAAAGAGCATAAGGGATACGGGAACACAGTAAAAAAGATTTAACATAGGCATAATTGGAATCCCAGAAAGAGAGGCAAGAAAGAATGGGACATGGTAATATTTTAAAAGATAATGGCTTAGAACTTACCAACTTACTACTAATTAATTTTATATATGAATTTTTCTATTTTGACACTAAATTACAACTAAATGTTTATAGATTGGGGGTTGTTGCTCTTTATTATTTAGTTTAGAGAGATCTTTGAGGTCATGGAAATTGGAAGATACCCTGAAATAATAGTTGGAGAAAGATGGACACTTAGGGACATTGTACTGTGGTTACAGGAAAGGGCTTTTGAATATGTGAAATCTGAGTGAATATGAACAAGAAAACAAGGACTAATAAAAGATTGAGGTACAGAGCAGTTTTATTATCACTAAAAAAAAAAAAAAAAATGCAAATTTCATTTAGATTGATGTTGATAAAAGAAGCAACAAAGCAGATATCAGGAATTTACATACTTCTTGAAAAAGTAATGTCCCAACCAGCAGAAAAGGAATCAGGTAATAAATAGAAAAATTTCTCATTCTTCAAGAACAAGAACCAGTATTCATGGGTCTGTTTGGGGGAGCCCTTCATCTGTCTACTTCTGGTAGAAAAAAAAAAAAAAAAAAAAACCTGTCATGAATTTGGATTCTGTCCCCTCCAAAATGTGTGTATCAGTTTTGCTGGGCTGTGATTGATTCCTAGTACTGTACGGCTATCCTCTACTTTATGATGCAACTTTATGTTAAAGAGGATTAGGGTGGGATTGTAACACCCTTACTAAGGTTACATTCCTGATCAAATGTAAAGGGAGTTTCCCTGGGATGTGGCCTACACCACCTTTTATGTTACAAGACATAGAAGGAAAGGGAAGCAAGCAGAAAGTTGGAGACCTCATACCATCAAAAAAGCAAGGCCAGGAGCAGACCACATCCTTTGGACCTGGAGCCCCTGCACAGAGAAGTGCCTAGTCTGGGGAAAATTGATGAGAAGACTGACAGAGAGAGAAAGGCTTCCTCTGGAGCTGACACCCTGAATTTGAACTTCTAGCCTACTAGACTGTGAGAAAATAAATTTCTGTTTGTCAAAGCCATTCATTTTTGGTATTTCTCTTATAGCAGCACTAGATAACTAAGGCAAAACCCATTGCCATTGAGTTGACTCAGACTCGTAGCAACCCCAGAGCAGAACTACCCCCACAGGGTTTCCAAAGCTGTAAATCTTTACAGAAGCAGACTTCCACACCTTTCTCCCACGAGCAGCTTGTAGGTTTGAACTGCTGACGTTTTGGTTAGCAGCTGAGCTCTTAACCACTACACCACCAGGGCTCCCCACTTCCAGTAGGACGGTTTTATTGTCAGGGGGCTATGGTTTTCCTTTCTATTTCATCACTAGGCTCTTTCCATTTGCTGTTTCAAGGTATTTGATGTTTTTTGTATACTGGTTTCACACTGGTAGAATAATCTCAAAATTCTAATTAAATATATTTGTCCTACTGGGATTCCTATTTTCTATATTATCAACTTTCCAAAAACACTATGTTAAGTAACAGGTACCAAGCAGTTTTTACCCCAAGTATAACTAAAATAAAACGGTGTGTGTGACTAGTATCTATCCCGGGATAAATCAAGGCGTACTTGTCCCCATCACACTTCCAAAGGTCTCAAATCCCTCTAATATATGTTGTCCTTCTGCCATATTTATTTAATGGTAATATTTTTGTGAGATAATACATGTGAAGAATTAGAACATAGAAAGTTATTAATAACTGCTAGTTATTTTAATGATGAAGCTGATGATACTGATGGCTGCCAGTGTTTTCCAGCAGAAGTTTCAGACAAATGAAAGCAAAGTAAAAACAAACAAAAAAACCAACTTCTTTCCCATGTAGGAGTCTATAAAGTATGCTAGATAAAGAGATTGTACAGGTTGAAGCTATAATGAGGTTTTGGGAAGAAGAAAGTAATTCACAGCTGACTATTAGATCTAAAACAGGTAATTTTGAGGAGGAGACCACTCTCTCATGATTATGAGGGTAAGTCCTCCAGAATGCCTTCATAGTGGAATGTTCCCAGTCTTTTGGCAAAACCTACTCTCCTGCAAACTACCTACCAACTACAAACAAAGTAGGCTGCTTATTCCCTGGGGATGACTGAGAGAGGTTTATTTTCTGTGTTCTTAAGAGATTTTCCCTTTAGCTCTGGAAACTTTTTGGACATTGTGCAGCTTAAAGGGAAAAGCTAATATGATACACTTCAGTCCATGTTTCCTTAGGTTTCCACATTTATCTGTGCTTCAGGACACAAGTTCCTGTAGATAATTCCACAATATTTGGGAAGTGACAGGGGATGAGGTAGAAAGGTAAAAAAAAAAAAAAGTGGGTTGACTTTGGTGATGATGGGTAAAATTGGTGATGGAAGGGAAATATGCTACCTAGTTTCCCCTTCGAGGAAGGACTTGTGGCCCAGCCTGCAGGGAATGCTGTCAGTAGACAGTCATCAACTGGAAGCACCTTCAGGGATTATGTCAGCTGAAAAGTCACCTCACCCAAGGTCATGGATGGTACACATCCAATGACTGACTGATGAATGTTGGAATAGAAAAGCCTGGCCATTTCAGCCTAGCGTGGAATATATCTGTTGCTGTTGTTGTGTGCTGTCAAGTCAATTCTGACTCATAGTGACCCTATAGGACAGAATAGAATGGTTTCATAAGGTTTTCTAGGCTGTAATCTTCACAGGAGCAGATCACGAGGTCTTTTCTTCCACAGAGCCACTGGTGGGTTTGAACCGCAAACCTTTTGGTTAGGAGCCAAACACTTAACCATTGAGATATCAGGGCTCCTTGGAACAACTTTGATGGACCATTTTAGCTTCTACATTTGCCATGGAATTGGCTGAGATGTCATCAGGCCTGGTTCATAGTTCAACTTTCCTCTCTGCCCAATCTTTCTTTCTTCTTTTCCATTTCACAGGTGTTAATTCTAAGGGCATTCGTCTATAAATAGGCTGCACGTTAGATTGTTTTAGTGTCTGCTTCCCAGAAAACCCACCTGCACCAGATTTCTACTACATAGAGTTGTCATTGTTGTTAAGCACCATTGAGTTGATTTTGGTTCATAGCAACCCCAGGTGATAGTTTTCTTGGATTTATTCTTCATAGGAGAGATTCCCAGGTCTTTCTCCTGCAAAGCTGCTGGGTGGGTTTGAACCACCAACCTCTTGGTTAGCAGCCAAGGGCTTAACCTTTGTGCCAGCAGGGCTCCTTACTACGTGGAGTAGTAGATAAATATTGGACCTGGAGACTGAATAATTCTGGGCTCTGGTGTTGTCACTGGTACTTACATATGTGATTTAGGGACAGTCATCTTACATCTGTCAATGATAGGCCTTTGTCTATGTGTGTGTGTAGGTATGAAATAGAGATAAAAATACTGTCTCATAGTGTCATGTCAGAAATTAAAGAGAGAATGGTGGTGAAAGTGTTGTGAAGGTGGAAGGATAATATGTAAATCCTAAAGCATAATGATGATGACAATGATCTAACCTTCATTGCTTATGAGTATTTCTTTAACTTCTGAGCAAGAACTTTGCAGATTACTGTTCCCATGTTAATTACATAAACACAAATGCTAACACATTACTCTCTAAATACTCAGGAAAAACATTTGTAAGGAACAGTTAAATAGTCACTGCGTTTGGAAAATACAGGAGCGTGTATTTCTCTCCAAACGAATAGGCATGAATATAACTGGTAAAAAAAAAAAAAAGATGGCTAGTGCTTTATTATAATTATACTTATTTGTATTCATGGAGTGCAATTTTATACTCTTTCATCTCAAAATTGAGATATTGATGGGAAGAAAGAGTAATACAGAGAACTACTGTATGATATTTAGTTAGAATTGTATGTTTTCATTTTCTTGCAGAGAGAATTCTTAATGTTTCATATTTCTGAAGATGCCCCGAAGAACAAAAGCAGACATAATTTAAAGAATTGGAAGAACATGCACCTTATAGTGCGATGGGGGATTTAGGACTCACAAAATTCAATTTCAGTGCAGAAAACTAGAGATTTATACCTGGTTTCATGGAGCCTATGGTTGTGTCCATATATGGTCAATGGAAAGGAAATGTCTACCAATTAATTAGACTTCCAAATCTCAAATATTCCATTAAATTTTTCATTCATTAATTCACCTACCTATAATAACTTAATGTATAAGCACATGGCTCCTTGAATGTATGTATACATGTACTTCTGTTTTGGTCACTACTGTATCCCCAGAGTTGGTACAGTGTTTGGTACAAGGCCACTATGCAAAAATACTGTTGAATTAGTGCATGAATAAACAAATGAAAGCATTGTGCTGGGTTCTCTAGCTGACCTCTGACATGAATCACATGTAAATCATAGCTCCTTATCTCCTAATGCCTCTACCTAATGCCCCTTCTCTGTGCAGGGTATAAATATTGCTGGTTATCAAGGTTCTCACTCTCTACCCTCTACCTAAGCAAATTCATTAAACTCATTTTTAAATTAATTGGAAATATACATTCAGAAAAGTGCACAGGTCATTAGTGAACAGCATCATGAGTTTTTACAAGGTGAACACCCCCGTAAGCCAACACTCAGATCAGAATATTACCAGCATTCCAAAACCTCACTCAAACTCAATCTCACTCATTATTCCCTCTTTTCCACAATGGTATTATTGCTAGATTTTAGTGTTGCTTGGCTTTGAACTTTATATAAAAGGAAATGCACGTGTGTACTCTTTTTTTGCTCAATATTTTGTTTGTGAGATTCCTCTATGTTGTTGGGTATCATAATAATCACTTGATTTTCCTTTCTGGGTACTGCCCATTGTGGACTATGCCACAGTCTATTTACCCATTCTTTTTTTTTTTTTTTTTTTACTGTTGATGGGCATTCAGCATTTGAGTTGTTTCCAGTTTTGCCTACCAGAAGAAGTGCTGTTTTGAATCATCTTGCCTACTCTTTGGTGCACATAGTTATCCGTTTTGTTGAGCATATGTTTAGGAGAGTAATAGGGTATACACTTGTCATTTGAAATACATACTGCCAGAGTTCTCCAAAGTGGCTGTGTTGTAAGCAGTGTATGAGGGCTCCAGCTGCTCCACATCCCTGCCAATGCTTGCTATTTTTGGCCTTTTTCTGGTGGATATGTAGTAGTATCTCATTGTAGTCTCATTGTAGCTTTAACCTACATTACCTTAATAAATAATGAGACAAAACTCTTTTTCATCTGCTTACTGATCCATTTAGATATTCTTTCCTTCTTCTTACATTGCTCTCCACCTTTGTTTGCATGACTTAACTCTATTCTGGTTTTCTTCATTCACCATTGGCCAGTGAGTGAGGAGAAAACGAAAAGGATAGAGTGTTGAGCTCACCTTAGTGAGTTTCACCCTTTTCCTGTATTGTATAACTTCGAGTTCTGGCTGCCTTGGTAGCCTCTTTTATGCTTTGAGAAACTTTTTGTTTTTAAATTTTATTCAGTTTTTCTAATTGTTGTCATTGGGAAAATCGATAGTCAGATGAAGAAATCCACAGCCATGATTTTAGCTACACAGATGTACACAGATGACTTTTAAATGTTTCACCAGCCTAAATTCTTTTCTGACAAACTGTAGGTCCAAAGAAACATTTGGACATTTCCACCTGAGTGAACAACTAGCTAATCTCTTGATCTATTTCCTAGATTCCACACACAAGGACAACCTCAGAGCTTTTGTTCTATACTACAAGCCCTCTTTTTTCCTATCTTTAGCCTTCCCCTCACTGATAGTTCCTTCACACCAAAACTGAGTACAGTCACCTGTGTCTTTTGTTTCTTAAAAACAAAGAGGATAAAACAAGTCCAGCAACCCCATCTACTGATGCCTGTCTCATCTCTGTCACAGCTAAACTTCTTTAAAGAGTCTGTGTTCACTAGTCTACTTCTTCATCATCCAGGTGCTCTTTCACAGTTGTCATCCATCTCTGCCACACTGCTTACCCAAATCACCAATGGCCTCCATGTTGCTTAGTCCAGTGGACATGCCTCTGTCTTTTCTTTACTGTTTTAGCCACATAACGATCTTGCCCGCCCATTGACCACTTCCTTCTTTTTGTATTGTTCTCTGCCTTTGTTTGGATGACTCCAATCTCTTCTAGTTTTTCTGACTCCACGATGGCACCACCTTCTCTGTCCTTTGTGGGCTCATTTCCCTTTGCCTTACCCTTACCCATTGCTGTCAAGTGGATCTTGACTCGTAGTGACCCAATGGGAAAGAGTAGAATTTCCCCACAGGGTTTCCAGGGTTGTAGTATTTACAGAAGCACACTGCCACATTTTTCACCATGGAATGGCTGGTGGGTTCGAATCACTGACCTTTCAGTTAGCAGCTGAGGACTTCATTACTGTGCCACCAGGGCTCCTGTCTCACCCATAAGTCTTAATATGTCTGCCCTCTGCTGACTTCACTCTGTAGTGCTAATGACCAAGTCAGGCAGAGGACTGGCAAACCCTTTTGGGGAAGCAGAGGAGAAGCTCCTGGTGGGCAGGGGTAAGTCATGGAGCTTATATGTTAATTAAAAGGAGAAATGTGTTAAACAAAAATTAATAACACCGTTTTTTACCTCTTGTTCGAAGTTGGGTGAAACCACGAACTTTTAACTCAAATGCTGACTCATAAACCTTTACAACTTCCTCACACTTCTCACCTGAGCTTCAGGATTGCACATGCAAATATCAAACGGATGGTCATATTTAAATGTCTCAGAAACACCAAATACAACATGTCTCAAATAAACTTATCTGCCAGCCCTATCCTCTCCTACTGAATCCCATATCTCTGCGAATGGTACCACCATTGACCCAACCACTCAAGCCAGAAACCTGGGAGTCTCCTGTATATTCTTCCTCTCAATACTCAGGTCCATGTTACACCCCCAAACCACTTCTCCCAGGGTTTTTGGCTGCACTATATGTGTGTGGGGAACCCTGGTGGTGTAGTGGTTAAGTGCAACAGCTGCTAGCCAAAAGGTCAGCAGTTCAAATCCACCAGGTGCTCCTTGGAAACTCTATGGGGGCAGTTCTACTCTGTCCTATAGGGTTGCTATGAGCCGGACTCGACTCGACGGCAATGGGTTTTTTATACGTGTGTGTAAAATATTGTAGATACTATGTTAGTTGCTGTTGAGTCACTTCTGACTCAACAAAACAAAATGATGCCCGGTCCTACCTTACCTTCACAACTATCACTGGTATGCTCAAATTCTTTATTGTGACCACTGTGTATTTGAAGTGCCTTCCAGCCTAGGGGGCTCATCTTCCAGCACCATACTGGGGATTATTCTGTTGTGATTCATAGGGTTTCACTGGCTAATTTTTAGAAGTCGATTGCTAGGCCTTTCTTCCCAAATAGTCTTAGTCTGGAAGCTCTGCTAAAACTTGTCCACTCTGAGTGACCCTGCTGGTATTTGAAATACTGGTGGCACAGCTTCCAGAATCACAACAACATGCAAGCCAACATGGTACAACAAACCGACAGACAGGTGGTGGTGTATATATTATATCATATTATCATTCCTTTTCGGCATGTCCAGCTCCTCTACCTGATTGTGAGCTACACAATGGCAGACATTGTGTCTTACTCAACTCTGAACACTCAGGGCATGAGGTACTCCTTGTAAGTATCTTTTTAATTGATCTGCATATTTCAAGGTTAGATGTGATATGTGTCATAGAAGTAGAATTGCTGTGCTGGTCACCAGCAGGAAAGGATTTGGGGAACTGGGGACACCAAGAAAGCCTTCATCAAGGAAATGACACATAATAGGATTGGATAACTGGACATGGCAGAGAGAAGATTCCTAAGCTGCTGCTTCCTTATGGTATTTCTTTGGATAGGTTATATAACCTGTGTAAGCCTCAGTTTTCTCACATGTAAAATGGGAATCATTATGGTTTTTTTTTTTAATATATTTGTGAGAATTCAAATAAACGGTGCATGCAAAGGACTTAGGAAAGCACCTGGCACACAGTAAATGTGAGTTGTTATTAATATTAATGGAAGAGGAATGTAAACACTGGCACAGTCAAGAAGGTAGAGCATGCACATAAAGGATAGTCAGAACATCTGTGTGATTTGAAAGACAAGAAAGGAAGGAAAGTATTGAAAACTTAGATTGGAAACTGAAGAGAGATTTAAATCACAGCAGATTGTGAACCACCCGAGACATCTGAATTCTAAAATATATAATCATCTGAATAATAGAATTTCATTCATGGAAGGAGGGCAGAGGTGTCATACAGCCAGAACGCAGGCCTTCTGTTCCCATGTCAAACAGCACTGTCATGGCCTGAATTATATCCCTCCGAAAACGTGTGTATCACTTTGGCTGGACCATGATTCCCCTCATTGTATGGTTGTCCTCCATTTTGTGATTTTAATTTTATGTTAAAGGGGATTAGGGTGGGATTGTAACATCACCCTTACCCGGGCCAAATCCCTGATCCAATGTAAAGGGAGTTTCCCTGGGGTATGGCCTGCGCCACCTTTTAACTCACAAGAGATAAAAGGAAAGGGAAGCAAGCAGAGAGTTGGGGACCTCATACCACCAAGAAAGCAGCACCAGGAGCAGAGTGTGTCCTTTGGACCTGATGCTCCCAGACCAAGTGACGACTAGGGCATCACAAAGACCTTCCTCCAGAGCCGACAGAGAGAGAAAGCCTTCTCCTGGAGCTGAAGCCCTGAATTTGGACTTGTAGCCTACTAGACTGTGAGAGAATAAGTTTCTCTTTGTTAAAACCATCCAGTTGTGGTATTTCTGTTATAGCAGCACTAGATGTCTAAGACAAGCACTAATTAATCATGCATTCAGATGTGGCTTCCAAATTCTCAGTGGAGTGGCCCAGGCATTCCTGGGTGGTACAAATGGTTAACATGCTCAGCTGCTAATTGAAAAGTTGGAGATTCAAGTCTACCCAAAAGCACCTTAGAAGAAAGGCCTGCTGGTATGCTTCTGAAAAATCAACCATCGAAAACTCTGTGGGGCATAGTTCTACTCTTACACACATGGGGTCTCCAGAATTGAAATTGACTCGACTGGCAACATTTTTTGTTTGTTTGTTTCTTTCTTTTTTTAGTGGTCCAGACTGACATTGCCAATCAATCAGGAAGCTACTTGCTATCTCTAGGTAGCAACTGTCTTTATGGCTGTATTTAATTTTGCCTGTGCAAACATAGTCAAAGGGGTGAAAGCAGACAATCGTTAACCAAATGCTTGGGGAATAATTGAACGAATAATTGTCAGATAAAAAGGACATATTCCATCTATACCCTAAAATTTCCAGGCTGTTCTTTCCTCCCTTTCATTAGCATGGCCCATCAGAGCTTTCAAAGTAAGTCTATATAAATGATCTCATTTCATCCTCAGAACAACTCAGGAGGGTTGGGA
Organism: Elephas maximus indicus; assembly: GCF_024166365.1. Taxonomy (NCBI): domain Eukaryota; kingdom Metazoa; phylum Chordata; class Mammalia; order Proboscidea; family Elephantidae; genus Elephas; species Elephas maximus. Next base: position 169,167,373 of record NC_064820.1, on the reverse strand, counting down.
AACAAACTCACAGTGCTCAGTTTACAGATGAGTAACCTGACTCTGTGTGATACCTGCAAAATTCATGGGGCTGAAACCCTGGCTTTGGACATCTAATTCAGAGCTGGGATGGTTGGGCCTGATTTTACTGAGTAGCCTTCACCACGTATCTCGGTTTTCTAGTGTGGATCCAGCTTCCAATTAACTGACAATCATAAGCTTTATCAGAAGTACATTTCTCTTTCTTTTATTACAATTCCCTTTTAGTATATTGAGCTCAGCTACTGAGCTTCAGAAGTGATCTTTGAATAGATGCTTAATTAATTGCTGGTTTTCTCCTATCTCTTGTCTAGAGTGCCTGTGAAATATTGAATTAATTGATCCCAGAAGCCCAGTAATAGGAGAATAATGACTTTTCGTCAACCTCAGCCACACACTGGCAACATCACGTTAGGAACTGGCAACGTATGCCTTTTATCCTCCTGGATCTCTTTGGCTTGTTTTCTGTACACTCCTCAGCAAACAGGTGTGGAGTCAGTGTGTATGCTTGTTAGTTATGACCTGTGCCCTGTGACATCACTAGAAAGGCAGGACCAAGTTGGAACAAACCAAGTTCCAAGGGAAGAAATAGGAATAGAAAACTTGTGCTTTCCCACCACTGGAATGATTTCCATCACCCTGACATACACTTTTTGCAGGTTCCAAACTATACACAGATTATTTAAAAAAAAAAAAAAATTGCCGTTGCGTCAACCCTGACTCATGGCAACCCCATGTAGTGCCAGGGTAGAATTGTACTCTATGGGGTTTTCAGGGGTTGATTTCTTTGGAAGTAGATAGCCAGGCCTTTCTTCCAATGTGCCACTGGGTAGGCTCAAATTTCTAACCTTTTGGTTAACAGCTGGGTACATTAATTCTTTGTACCACCCAGGGACCCCATACATTATTCATAAACCCAAACCAAACCTATTGCCATTGGGTCAATTTTGACTCATAGTGACCCTATAGGACAGGGTAGAGCTGCCTCATAGATTCCCAAGGAGCAACTGGTGTATTTGAACGGCCAGCCTCCTGGCTAGCAGCCAAGCTTCTAACTGCTGTTCCACCAGGGCTCCTATTCATAAAAAAAAAAAAAAAAAAGTCAGGATCAAATTCCCTCTACCTCCTGCCAACTTACTCTCTTCCTGACCACCTCCGGTACCTCTTGCTTTTTCCATGCATTTGACTCCTGATTGCATTTTACTTCATTTTCTATTTTATGGTGAAACTTATCTCCCTCTCTCTCTTTAACATGTTGAAAAATTTCTCTCTAAAATTAGACTTTAAGATTCTTGATACTGGGGATATAACAGATTTCTTTTGTACAACCCATAATACCTAATGTAGTGCTTGGTTTATGTTATCAGTTCTGTACTATGTTTCAGATGCAGAAATCGAGGGTCAGATAATGAAGTGAGTTTCTTAGGAGTTCTATTCCTAGCCCAAGGACTCTGGCTATACTGCCTTGTCTTAGTTCCCTTGTCTGTAAAATGGGAATAGTAATAACACCTACCTCATGCTTTTGTTTTTAAATGAGGATTAAGGTACAGTGACTAGCATACAGTAAATAATAAATATTACGTATATTATTATACACAGATTAATACATTAAAAAAAAAAAGAAGAACATATTGTGACCACTCAGGAAATAACCATTGCAAGTTAAGTCTTTAGCAAAGTTGTATGAAGTCCATCAACTGTCCTTTTGTCCCTAGTTTGTCAGGAATAGGGACTGCTTTTTCTCTTGACAACTTCCGAATAGTTCAGCCAGCCACTCAAAGACAGAACACAGCTTGACTGTGGAAGACATTCTATTCCAAGGTGTTGGGCTATAATAGGATTCAAGCCTAGGCTCACTGTGTTCTAATCTGGAAAGCTCTGTTCCTGCTTTTTATGACCTCCCTCCAGAAAGAAAATGTTCTAATTTAGTCTGGGGGTGGAAGAGGAAGAACCTGGTTAATTTTAGTGTGTCTTAGCTTCAAAATATATATATATATATTTTTTATCGTGACAATTTATTTATTTATGTATTTGCCATTTAAACATTTTTTACATGTACCATTCAGTAACATTAATTACTTTCATTGTGTTGAGTTTAACTTCACTACTGCTGTAGACAAGGAAAAGTGAAATGGAAGCTTGAGAGAAGACAATGGGAAAAATAGCAAATGGATACAAAACTCATTATTGCAAGGCTCTAAGTGGGTGGGGCCCTCATGGCACAATGGTTAAGCATTTGGCTGCTAATCAAAAGGTTGGCAGTTTGAATCCACCAGCTGTTCTTTGGAAACCCTATGGGGCAGTTCTACTCTGTCCTATAGGGTTGCTGTGAGTTGGAATTAATGGCAATGGTTTTTTTTTTTTTTTTTGGTTTTAAGTATTTGAATATTTTGGACCTGGACTTAAAAGTGATGGACTGGAACAAGAATAGGCTTTGGAATATGGGAGAAAGATTCCAATCCTGGCTAGGCCATTTGTTGTATATGACACAGTTAATTTGTTTTCTCATCTGAAAATGAGTATAATAATAACATCTACCTTAGAGGATTGTGGTGAGGGTAAAATGACAAAGTATGGGAATGCATCCAGTAAACACTCACTATTGCCATTAGAAATAAGGGACCAGTGCTACAATTGTTTATCTACCCAGAAAATGTGTCACTATCAGCATTGTTCTAGCCTATTGTTCAGATGGAACATAAAGCAATATGCTCAATTTACAAAAATACAGCCTAAGGGCATAAATAAATTAGAACAAATTATTTGCAGTACAATATGATTCTAAGCCTTTTTGAAATTTTCTTGCACACTTCCTTTGAAAACAGCTAAAGCTTTGTTAGCATACTTTTTTTTTTCATTGTGTAATATGGAAGAGTGTTGAAGAAACTTAAAACTTGATTGTTGCTTATTGAAGGTCAACCACAGATAATGATTAAAATAACAATAAAGTTCTATTCAAGCCAAAAAAAAAATGATTTGATTGACCAAAGTTAATCAAAGTTCCTTAACTGAATGGAGGCTGTGTGTAGAGTGCTTAAGAACACAGACTTGCATTTCAGATCAGGGCTCAGGTCCCAAGTCTGGCGGTGGTAAAGCCACAAAACTTGAACAAATATGAATATTTCTTAGCATCAGCGACCTCATTGGTAAAATGGGAATTTAGTTTATATGGGTTGTAATGAGAACTGAATGAGGTAATGTGCCTAAAAATAATGCCCAGTCCTTGGTAAGCACCCAAAATAGCTTAGCTATTCTTTTTCTTTAATATTACCTAGGGAGATGGATTGTAGAGACTTCTTTCTGTACCCATTACACCTATTTGAGCTCTACAGATTTACAGAATGTGAGAGCTGACCAGGACATTAGAAATCATCTCCTTTAAATCATTTTTTTTTTCTCAGAAGGGCTCCACCTGATGCCGTTATTAGCTGTGTTCTGTCTAGAGCCTGTATCTCTATGCCCCTCCCCCCATCTTCCATTTCCCTGAGAGGCATCTCATTACACAATGGAAACAAATGGACATGGAAACATGGAGCGTCCAAAGGGAGAAGAGAGAGAGTTTAACCTGTGAGGAAGAGAAATTGAAATGTTTGAACTTAAATCAGGGGAGAAACATGCCCCTAAGTCTTTTTCAAATAAGTCTGTGGCCAAGGGCAAGCACTTATAGCTAAAGGAAACTTTGAGTTAAATGAATGAGAAGTTGTGTGTGCCAAGGCAGAACATATTAACAGTGAGAGACCCATTTAATGAATACCAGCTAAGTATAGATTTATGCACAATAAAATTCTGCATTTGACAGATTTTTACTACTTGGCATTTCAAGTTTTTACAAAAAGCTAATAATTCTTCTCAATAGGCTATTCTACCCAAATGCATTTAATCAGTGATTAGAACAACCAAAAGACCTCATTCTATGCCTCAGACCTTACAGCTCTTAGGGTACGTTTTCTACATTTAAAATAAAATTGTTCTTTGGTGAAAGAGTTTAATAGACCTGAGCAATGCCTTGACTATGGGTCAGCATTTCTCAGTGTGAGAGCTGGAAGTATCCATAGGGGTAATGTAGAGGTCATTTTCAATATGGGAAATCAGGACATCAAGGTGATTTACAGTTTAAAACCAGGTTCTTCTCTAGAAATACTTCATAAACTGGGCTAGTCAAATGCTTGGGAAAAGTAAAGCAGATGTTCATCTCCTTGCTATGGTTGAGGGGCTTCATTTTTACCACCCCCAAATATACGACTTTGACACTTGAAAGTCCAATATTCTTTGTATCAGGCCTTACTTTTGTCATGCAAAGGAGTAATGGCTACTTGCCACTAGCACCAGGCAGTGCAGGTATAACATAGGTTTTATTGGGGGAAAACTTAGAAGAAGTAGAGTGCATGTAACCTCCTGAACTGTCATTCCCCGAGGCCTAGGCCAGGCATAGCTGTTCTGCAGGCATCAGGGCTAACATTCTGAAAGAGAGTGGCCACAGCTTAATATTCTATATATTTATAGGGTCAGAGAGACAGGGAGCATCTATGTAAATATTTTAGTAGTGTCCCACAGCAGGCTTATGGCAGCCAATCATGCTCATCTCTTCCCAACTGTGCCTTCAGTGTATGTTCATTGAAAGCTGGCTATTGGTCATGGTGCAAATATTTACACCACAGAAACTGGAAAATAACACAAAACGGGGATTTTTAAATTTGCATGTGTGTGTATTTATTGGGGATATGCATACTGATTAAGAATTAGAAAATTTTTTTTAATAACTGACAAATGCCACAAATATCACAAAATCAGAAAAGTAATATAACATTTGTATTAATAAGATAGACAACCTACAGATTGGAAGAGAATTTTTGGGAATGATATATCTGATAGAGTTTAATACCAGAATATATAAGAACTTCTAAAACTAAGAACTCCTAAAACTCAACAACAAAAAGACAACCCAATCAAAAATGGGCAGAGAACATGAATAGACATTTCACCAAAGATGAAATACAAATGGCCAATAAACACATGAAAAGATGTTCAATGTTGTTACTCATTCGGGTAATGCAAATCAAAACCACAATGAGGTATCACTTCACCCCCACTAAAAGGACTATGATAAAAAAGGAGGGGAAGGACAACAGTGTTGCTGATCATGTAGGGAAATCAGAATGCTAATCCATTATTGGTGGAATTGAAAAAGGTATAGCTACTGCAGAAAAGAATTTGGCGATTCCTCAAAAAGTTTGTTTTTGAGAGCTACTTCACTAGCACACCACTACAACTGTGTAATAATGGAAGCTCTTGGTAGAGATGTGAGGAGACTTAGGAACTCAGTGCTACTATTGAGCTAACTCAGACCTGCTGAGCTCACTCCTGTGAAGCTGCCAAAAGGGAAGAGGAAATGAGCTTACTAGGCCATCCAGATTTATCTCTCATCAGTTCTTATAAAAGCCTCATTCTCCAAGAAGAGAAAATAATGATAAGAACACTATCAGCTAACATTATAGAACTCTTACCATGTTCCAGCCACTTTGCTAAGCACTTTACATGTATTATGTCACTTAACGCTAGAGGTAATAGTTGGTACAATTTTATCACCATTTTATTGATAAAGAAATTGAAGACTTGAAAATCCTAAGCAACTTGCTTGAAGAATTAGAGCTTTTAAGATGCAATGGTTAAGATTCGTCAGATTCTAGACTTGAAATTTTTAAGCACGACTCTCTTCTGTAAGCTGCTGTCATAAGATCATGGTTCCCAATACATGGGTTGTGGATCATAGGGGGAGGGTTCAGAATGAGCTATAATTTCCACACGTCATTGAAATTACAGGAGTCATTGTCTTTAAGCCAAATAATATATCTCACTTGTTTTCATACTATCATTTTCAAATATATGTGAATATTATTTGAGATGAATACATGATAAGTATTTATTGAATTTATAACAGTATTTGTGATGGTTAAGGTTATGTGTCAAATTGGCTAGGCCATGATTCTCAGTGGTTTGGTAGATATTATGTAATCATCCTCTATTCTGAGATCTGATACGAGCAGCCAATCAATTGAAAGGGAAATTTCTTTGGGGGTGTGGCCTGCATCCAATATATATGGATGTTCTGACAAAGCTCAACCTTTCTTGATCATGCATTTGACTCATCATCCCCTGATCTTCAGTTCTAGTGACATGTGCCAGCAGCCTGCCATCTGCAGATTTTGGGATTTGCCAGCTCCTACAGCCCCTGAAGACAGCTATCTGGACAAGTGACTGAAAGAGATTGGTATTTATGCCTCTTCCAAAGAAAGGTATCCAACCAAATTTGGAAATTATCGAGCAATATCATTAATATCACACACAAGTAAAATCTTGCTAAAGATCATTCAAAAGTGGCTACAACAGTACATGGATAGGGAACTGCCAGATATTCAAGCCAGGTTCAGAAGAGGATATGGAATCAGGGGTATCATTGCTGATGTCAGAAATTCAGAGAACACCAGAAAGATGTTTACCTGCATTTTATTGACTATGCAAAGTCATTCAACTGTGTGGATCATAACAAATTATGGATAACATTGAGAAGAATGGAAATTCCAGAACACATAATTGTGCTCATGAGGAACCCATACAGAGGTTAAGAGGCAGTCATTTAAACAGAACCAGGGAATACTGTGGTTTAAAATCAGGAAAATTATGTGTCAGTATTGTATCCTTTCACCATACCTATTCAATCTGTAGCTGAGCCAATAGTCCAAGAAGCTGGACTATGTGAAGAAGAATGGGGCACCATGATTAGGAGAAAACTCATTAATAACCTGCAATATGCACATGACACAACCTTGCTTTTTGAAAGTGTAGAGAATTTGAAGCACTTGCTGATGAAGATCAAAGACTACAGCCTTCAGTATGCATTACACCTCAGCATAAAGAAAACAAAAATCCTCACAACTAGACCAATAAGCAACATCATAATAAATGGAGAAAAGATTGAAGTTGTTAAGGAGTTTATTTTACTCATATTCACAAACAACAACCATGGAAACAACAATCAAGAAATCAAATGAAAAACAACATATTGCATTGGCAAATCTGTTGCCAAAGACGTCTTTAAAGTGTTAAAAAGCAAAGATGTCACCTTGAAGACTAAGGTGTGCCTGACCCAAGCTATGGTGTTTTCAGTTGCCTCATATGCATATGAAAGCTGGACAATGATTAAGGAAGACTGAAGAAGAGTTGACACCTTTGAATTATGGTGTTGGTGAAGAATATTGAATGTGCCATGGACTGCCAAAAGAATAAACAAATCTATCTTGGGAGAAGTACAACCCGAATTCTCTTTAGAAGCAAGGGTGGTGAGACTAGGACTTAAATACTTTGGAGATGTTATGAGAAGGGACCAGTCCCTGGAGAAGGAGATCATGCTCAGTAAAGTAGAGGGTCAGCAAAAAAGAGGAAGACCCTCAACCAGATGAATTGACACAGTGGCTGCAACAATGGGCTCAAGCATAACAAAGATTGTGAACATGGCACAGGACCAGGCAGCATTTTGTTCTGTTTTACATAGGGTTGCTGTGAGTGGGAACTGGCTCGAAGGCACCTAACAACAACAGCCCCATAAGCCAGCAACCTCCTGTCTCACCTGCCGATTTGGGTTCATCAGCCCCTGAAACCATATGAGTTGCTTCCAGCCTGACATCTGGCCCACAGATTTGAAACTTCCCAGCCTCCACAGCTGCGTAAGCCATTTCCTTGAAATAAATTTCTCTCTCTCTCTCTTTACATATTTGTATATATGTTTCACTGGTTTTGCTCCTCTAGGGGGCCCAGACTGTTCTAGAGGAACAAAATCATAAAGATGAGTTTTCTGAGTTGTTTCTGAAGTCTGGCTAGTCTTAGAGGTGCTGATGACTCTGTTTCCAGTAGTAAAGAGGGCACTGCTAATCCATGGTGTGAGGTGGCAATAGAAGTATGCAAAATATCACCACAAATGGATCAAATATTTGTGAAAGACAAGGCTTTGGGGGATTGCATATTTGACACTTTTCTACAATTTTGTCAGAGTGAAGTATAGGGAGGCTGGTTGGTTGGTTCTGCTTTTGCTAGACAAAGTGGCAAAAGAAAAAGATGAGCTCAGGGCTTCAGAATCACAGCTTAAGCACCACATAAAAGACCTGACAGTTGCCACTTGTGCCCTAAAAGAAAGCCTTATTTCTTGTACTAAGAGAGCTAATATAGCTGAAAAATAAACCCAGAGAGGCTGAATTACATCACCAGTTGAATTCCCAGCTTCGGATGATGTGCAAAGATTAAGTGAGGGTATTGATTTGGAAGAAATGGAATCCTAAAACTTGGCATGGAGTCATATGGGCAGATAATCAGGAAGCTGGGGACACTGACCCAAAAATCCTGTTGAACCATTCCTGCCAACAAAACCAGTCCTCTTACTCCCATCTGAAGAGGTTACTCCATCTTTGTCTACTAAGCCACCCTTCCTCACTAATACCATTATCTCTTTCATTCCCATCTGATGAGATTAACCCAGCTGTGCCTGAAGAGTCTTTGTCTGAGATATCTCCTGGGACAGAACCTAGGGTGTTGCCTGGGGCATTTCCTGAGGCAGATGCCTTACAAGACATTGCTGAATGTCCCCTGGACCCAGCCCCACCACCCATTTTTGCTTCTAGACCTATAACTAGACTTAAGTCCCAGAAAGCCCCAAGAGTTGTGAAATACAAAGTACGACCCAGGAGAAGGTATGCTTCACTCCAAAAATAACACTTGATTTTTCTAATATATACAAACAGGAACCTGGAAAATGTGTGGGGAACTGCTCTGACTGAATTAAGACACCTAACTACAATAGGGCTGATTGGGCCCTATGGTGGTAGGGGCCAAGTGCTGGCACTCAATTGACAGACAAGGTGGATATGTTTACTGTAATGGACAACAGAATTAAAATAGTAATCAGAATAGTCTGGCTAATATGGATTCATGGCATTGGCTACTTAGTCATGGTGTCCCTAGGAGTGAAATAGGAGATCTACTAAATATTTTCCCCACGTGTCTGTCAGTTTGTCGTACTATAGGAGCTTGTGTGTTGCTGTGATGCTGGAAGCTATGCCACAGGTATTCAGATACCAGCAGCGTCACCCAAGGAGGACAGGATTCAGCTGAGCTTCCAGACTAAGACAGACTATGAAGAAGGACCCAGCAGTCTACTTCTGAAAAGAATTAGCCAGTGAAAACCTTATGAATAGCAGCAGAACATTGCCTGATATAGTGCTGGAAGATGAGCCCCCCAGGGTGGAAGACACTCAAAACATGACTGGGGAAGAGCTGCCTCCTAAAACTAGAGTCGACCTTAATGAAGTGGATGGAGTAAAGCTTTCGGGACCTTCATTTGCTAATGTGGCGTGACTCAAAATGAGAAGAAACAGCTGCAAACATCCATTAATAATTGGAACTTGGAATGTAAGAAGTATGCATCTAGGAAAATGGGAAATCATCAAAAATGAAATAGAACGCATAAACATCGATATCCTAGGTATTAGTGAGCTGAAATGGACTGGTATTGGCCTTTTTGAATCGGACAATCATATATTCTACTATGCTGGGAATGACAACTTGAAGAGGAATGGTGTTGCTTTCATCATCAAAAAGAACGTTTCAAGATCTATCCTGAAGTACAACATTGTCAGTGATAGGATAATACCCATACGCCTACAAGGAAGACCAGTTGATATGACTATTATTCAAATTTATGCACCAACCACTAGGGCCAAAGATGAAAAAATAAAAGATTTTTATCAGCTGCTGCAGTCTGAAATTGATCGAACATGCAATCAAGATGCATTGATAATTACTCGTGATTGGAATGCGAAAGTTGGAAAGAAAGAAGAAGGATCAGTAGTTGGAAAATATGGCCTTGGTGATAGAAACAGTGCTGGAGATCAAATGATAGAATTTTGCAAGACCAACGACTTCTTCATTGCAAATACCTTCTTTCACCAACATAAATGGCAACTATACACATGGACTTCACCAGATGGAACACACAGAAATCAAATTGACTACATCTGTGGAAAGAGACGATGGAAAAGTTCAATATCATCAGTCAGAACAAAGCCAGGGGCCGACTGTGGAACAGACCATCAATTGCTCATATGCAAGTTCGAGCTGAAAATGAAGAAAATCAGAGTAAGTCCACGAGAGCCAAAATATGACCTTGAGTATATCACACCTGAATTTAGGGACCATCTCAAGAATATATTTGATGCATTGAACACTAGTGACTGCAGACCAGACGAGTCGTGGAATGACATCAAGGACATCATCCATGAAGAAAGCAAGAGGTCACTGAAAAGACAGGAAAGAAAGAAAAGCCCAAGATGGAAGTCAGAGGAGACTCTGAAACTTGCTTTTGAGCGTCAAGCAGCTGAAGCAGAAGGAAGAATTGATGAAGTAAAAGAACTGAACAGAAGATTTCAAAGGGCCTCTCGAGAAGACAAAGTATTACAATGACATGTGCAAAGAGCTGGAGATAGAAAACCAAAAGGGAAGAACATGCTTGGCGTTTCTCAAGCTGAAAGAACTGAAGAATAAATTCAAGCCTCGAGCTGCAATAGTGAAGGATTCCATGGGGAAAATATTAAATGACGCAGGAAGCATCAAAAGAAGATGGAAGGAATACACAGAGTCATTATACCAAAAAGAATTAGTCGATATTCAACCATTTCAAGAGGTGGCATATGATCAGGAACCGATGGTACTGAAGGAAGAAGTTCAAGCTGCTCTGAAGGCATTGGCGAAGAACAAGGCTCCAGGAATTGATGGAATACCTATTGAGATGTTTCAACAAAGAGATGAAATGCTGGAGGTGCTCACTCATCTATGGCAAGAAATATGGAAGGTAACTTCCTGGCCAACTGATTGGAAGAGATCCATATTTATCCCTATTTCCAAGAAAGGTGATCCAATGGAATGTGGAAATTATAGAACAATATCATTAATATCATAGAAAACCAAAATTCTGCTGAAGATCATTCAAAAACAGCTGCAGCAGTATATCGACAGGGAACTGCCAGAAAGTCAGGCTGGTTTCAGAAGAGGACATGGAACCAGGGATATCATTGCTGATGTCAGATGGATCCTGGCTGACAGCAGAGAATACCAAAAGCTGTTTACCTGTGTTTTATTGACTATGCAAAGGCATTCGTCTGTGTGGATCATAACAAACTATGGATAATACTGTGAAGAATGGGAATCCCAGAACTCTTTATTGTACTCATGAGGAACCTTTACAAAGATCAAGAGGCAGTTTTTCAGACAGAACAAGGGGATACTGATTGGTTTAAAGTCAGGAAAGGTGTGCGTCAGGGTTGTATTCTTTCACCATACCTATTTAATCTGTATGCTGAACAAATAATCCGAGAAGCTGGATTATATGAAGAAGAACGGGGTGTCAGAATTGGAGGAAGATTCATTAAGAACCTGCATTATGCAGATGACACAACCTTGCTTGCTGAAAGTGAAGAGGACTTGAAGCACTTACTAATGAAGATCAAAGACCACAGCCTTCAGTATGGATTACACCTCAACATAAAGAAAACAAAAATCCTCACGACTGGACCAATGATCAACATCATGATAAACGGAGAAAAGATTGAAGTTGTCAAGGATTTCATTTTACTTGGATCCACAATCAACAGCCATGGAAGCAGCAGTCAAGAAATCAAAAGACGCATTGCATTGGGCAAATCTGCTGCAAAGGACCTCTTCAAAGTGTTGAAGAGCAAAGATATCACCCTGAAGACTAAGGTGCGCCTGACCCAGGCCATGATATTTTCAATTACATCATATGCATGTGTAAGCTGGACAGTGAATAAAGAAGACTGAAGAAGAGTTGATGCCTTTGAATTGTGGTGTTGGCGAAGAATATTGAATATACCATGGACTACCAAAAGAATGAACAAATCTGTCTTGGAAGAAGTGCGGCCAGAATGCTGCTTAAAGACAAGGATGGCGAGACTGCGTCTTACATACTTTGTACATGTTGTCAGGAGGGATCAGTCCCTGGAGGACATCATGCCTGGCAGAGTACAGGGTCAGTGGAAAAGAGGAAGACCCTCAACAAGGTGGATTGACACAGTGGCTGCAACGATGGGCTCAAGCATAGCAACGATTGTAAGGATGGTGCGGGACCAAGCAGTGTTTCGTTCTGTTGTGCGTAGGGTCGCTATGAGTCGGAACGAACTCGAAGGCACCTAACAACAAGAACACAACTAAATATTTACTTGTTATGTATAAGTGGAAGAATTCTAGGTTATGTGAACAGCAGTCTAACTTGAATCTCCAGAACAGAAAGTCTAGGCCCCTTGATCAATTCTCAGATATGAGCCAGTTTACAGACTGACAACCACTTGAATGAAGGGGTGGCTGGGTCCCCTTGAGGAAGGACCCCACTACACTGCCAAAAATTTACAGTGTTAATCTTTCAGCCTTCCCCAAAAACACCTGTGGCCTTTTACAAAATTAACTCTTCACTGGAGAAAAGAAAATAATTAGAATTTTCAGGGATTACTGGACACTGGCTCTGAACTGACACTAATTTGGGGAGAACCAAAATGTCACTGTGGCCTTCCAGTCAGAGTAGGGGCATATGATTGTCAAGTTATTAATGGAGACTTAGCTTAAGTCTGTCTCACAGTGGGTACATTGAGTCCCAGAATCCATCCTATAGTGATTTGCACTGTTCCAGAATGCATAATTGGGATAGACATACTCAGCAACTGGAAGAACCCAAACATTGAATCCCTGACATGAGACATAAGAGCTATTATGGTAGAAAAAGGCAAGTGGAGGCCATTAGAGCTGTCCTTACCTAGGAAAATAGTAACTCAAAAGCAATACCACATTCCTGGAGGGACTGCAGAGATCAGTGCCACCATCAAAGACTTGAAGGATGCAGGGGTGGTGATTCTAACCACATTCCCATTCAATTTGCCTATTCAGCCTGTGGAAAAAAACAAATGGTTCTTGGAAAATTACAGTGCATTGTCGTAAATTTAACCAGGTAGTGACTCCAATTGAAGCTGCTGTCCAATATGTAGTTTCACAGATTGAGCAAATTAATAATCAACTGGTATCTGGTATGTAGTTATTCTTCTGGGTGATGCCTTTTGCTCTAATCTGGTTCCAAAGGAACCCAGAAACAGTTTGCCTTCAGCTGGCAAGGGCAGCAATACACCATCAGTGTCCTACCTCAAGGGGATATCAACTCTCCAGCCATATGCCATAATTTAGTCTACAGTAACCTTCATTTCCTTCCCCTTCCACAAAATGTCATAATGGTACATTACATTGATGACATTATCCTGATTGGACCTAGTAAGAGAGAAATGTCAAGGACTCTAGACTTACTGTTAAGTCACTAGCATGCTAGAGGGTAGGGAAATAATCTGATAAAAATTCAGGCGTCTTCCACCTCAGTGAAATTTCTAGGGGTCCAGTAGTGTGGGGCAAGTCGAGATATTTTTTCTAAAGTTAAAGGTAAGTTGTTACATCTGGTCCCCCACAACTGAAAAGGAGGCACAGCACCTGGTAGGCCTCTTTGGATTTCAAAGGCAATATATTTCTCATTTGGGTGTGCTACTCCAACCTATTTATTAAGTGACTCAAAAAGCTGCTAGTTTTGAGTGGAACCCAAAACAAGAGATGGCTCTGAAAGGTTTTAGGAAGCCATGCAAGCTGCTCTGCTACTTGGGCCATATAATCCAGCTGATGCAAAGGTTTTTGAAGCACCAGTGGCAGATAGAGATGGTGTTTGGAGTATCTGGCAGGCCCCTATGTATGAATCACAGTGCAGATCCTCAAGATTTTGGCACAAAGCTCTGTCATCCTCTGCAAATAACTACTCTTATTTTGAGAAACAGCTTTTGGTTTGTTAATGGGCCTTAGTAGAGACTGAACACTTAATCGTGGGCCACCAAGTCACCATGAGGCCTGCGATGACCATCACAAACTTGGTTTTATCTGACCCACAAAGTCACAAAATTGGACGTGCACAACAGCACTCCATTATTAAATGGAAGTGGTATTTACGAGATCAGGCTCAAGGAGGATCTGAAGGCACAAGTAAATTAAATGAGGAAATGGCCTAAATGCTCGTGGTCCCCACTCCTGTCACATTACCTTCCTTCCCCCAGTCCACATCCATGGCCTCGTTGAGTAGTTTCTTATAAGCAGTTGACTGAGAAAGAGAAAACTCGTGCCTGATTTACAGATGGTTCTGTGAGATATGCAGTCACCACTTGAAAGTGAGCAGTGACAACACTGTAGCCCATTTCTAGGACTTCCCTAAAGGACAGTGGTGGAGGGAAATCTTCCAAGTGGGTTTAACTTTGAGCAGTGCATTTTGTTGATCATTTTTGTTGGAAACAGAGATGGCCAAATGTGAGATTGTATACTGATTCATGGGCTGTGGCCAATGGTTTGATTGGAAGATCAGGAACTTGGAAGGAAGATGATTGGAAAATTAATGGTAAGGAGGTATGGGGAAGGAACATATAGACTAAACTCTCTGAATGGGCCAAATAAGTGAACATATTTGTGTCCCATGTGAATGCTCACCAAAAGGTGGCCTCAGCAGAGGAGGATATTAACAATCAAGTGGAGAGGATGATGCATTCTGTGGATACCAGCTAGCTTCTTTTCCCAGTCACTCCTGTCATTGCCCAGTGGACTTATGAACAAAGTGGCCATGGTGGCAAGGATGGAGTTTATGCATGGGCTCAGTCAGCAACATGGACTTCCATTCACCAATACTGATTTGGCTACAGCCACTACTGAGTGCCCATTATGCCAAAAACAGAGATCAACACTGATTCACCAATATGGCACCATTTCTAAGGACAATCAGCCAGCAACTTGGTGGCAGGTTGATTACATTAGGCCACTTCCATCATGGAAAGGGCAACATTTTGTCCTTACTGGAATAGACACTTAGTCTAGATATGAATTTGCAGTCCCTGCACACAATTCTTCTGCAAAAACTACCATCTGTGGACTTACAAAATGCCTTATCTACCATCATGGTATCCCACACAGCATTTCCTCGGATCGAGGAACTCACTTTGCAGCAAATTAAGTGTGACGATAGACTCATACTCATGAAATTCACTGGTCTTATCATGTTCCCCATCATCCTGAAGCAGCTGGTTTGATAGAACAATGGAATGGCCTTCTAAAGACACAATTATGGTGCCAGCTAGATGTCCATACTTTGCAGGGCTGGGGCAATGTTCTCTAGGAGTCTGTATATGCTCTAAACCAGCATCCAATATATGATGCTGTTTCTCCGATAGTGAGAATTCATGGGTCCATGAATCAAGGAGTGGAAATGAGAGTGGCACCATTTACTATAACCCCTAGTGACCCACTTGCAAAATTTTTCCTTCCTGTCCCTGTGACCTTATGCTCTGCAGGTGTAGAGGTCTTAGTTCCAAAGGGAGGAATGCTCCTACCAGGACACAACATTGATTCCATTGAATTGGAATTTAAGAATACCACCCGGCCACTTTGGGCTCCTCATGCCTCTGGATCAACAGCCAAAGAAGGGAGTTACTGTATTGGCAGGTGTAGTTGATCCTGATTACCAAGGAGAAATCAAATTGATATTACTTTTTTTTTTTTTAATGGAGGTAAAGAAGTATATGTCTGAAATACAAGAGATCCCTGAGGACTTCTCTTACTACTACTGTGCCCTGTGAATAAAGTCAATGGAAAACTGCAGTAACCCAATTCCAATATAACTACTAATAGCCCAGACCCTTCAGAAATGAAGGTTTGGGTATCCCCAACAGGCAAAGAACCCTGACCAGTTGAGGTATTTGCTGACAGCAAAGGGAATATGGAATGGCTGGTGGAAGAAGGTAGTTCTAAATACCACTTACTACCATATATATATATGTATATATTGCCAATATCTTTGTTTCTTCCCTCCCTTATTCCATTAAAAAAAAAAAAAAAATTTTTTTTTTTTTTTTTTTTTTTACACATTATAAAATATAAGATCTAAATGAAGGTAGTGCATTTTGTTTGTACACATGTTAGTTGTATCATGTTAGGCTCAAGTATGACTTTATAATTGTTTTTATTTATGTAAATCTTAAGGTGATGTGGATTGGTGCCAAGTTGACAAGGGGTGGACTGTGATGGTTAAGATTATGAGTCAACTTGGTTAGAACATGATTCTCAGTGGTTTGGCAGTTATTATGTAATCATCCTCTATTTTGTGATCTGATTCTAGCAAAGCTCGCCTTCTGTCAACCCTGCATCCAACTTTTCATACTCTGATCTTCGGTTCTTGGGGCATGAGCCAACAGCCAATTGTCTGACCCACAGATTTTAGGATTCACCAGCTCCTGCAGCCCCGTGAGCCAGCAGCCTTTCACCTGACCTGCTGATCTGGGCTCGTCAGCCCCTGCAACTGCATGAGTCAAGATGAGCTTGCAGCCTGACGTCTGATCCACAGATTTGGGATTTGCCAGTTTTCACAACTGCGTGTACCATTTATTTGAAATAAATATATATATATATATATATATATATTTGTATACATATGTGCTTCACTAGTCTTGCTCCTTTAGAGAACCCAACCCAAGAGAGTATTTGTCATTACATTAGTTATTAAATGCCTAGTAAGTCCTAGATATTCTACCATGCACTGAGCATATAACAATGAAGTGGACGAATGTGGTCCTTGACCTCATGTCTTTTCTTCATTAATAAATGCTAAGAAGGCAATACTATCACGTGGAATGAATAAAACTTTTGCCAATACAAGGAGCACCTTGATGTAGAAATGTTAGAGAACACCTGCTTCTAGAGTTAGTGCCTCTTGCTGCCGTGGTCTTCTCCCCACAGCTCACTGCCATTGTCCTACCCCTGTCTCCATTATCTCCTCACTGGGGCTACTGTCATAGCTTTCTAACTGGTCTACCAGCCCTGCCTTCTATCTTGACTCCAATCCAAGCTGCATGCAGTACCATGTCCTTCTCTCTAATGCTTGTTGTTGTTGTGTGCCTTCAAGTCAATTCTGACTCGTAGTAACCCTGTAGGACAGAATAGGGCTGCCCCATACAGTTTCCAAGGAGCAGCTGGTGAATTCAAACTGCCAACATTTTGGTTAGCAGCCTGAGCTCTTAAATACTTCACCACCGAGGCTCTAATGCTTAGCTTTAGTAAAATCATTTTTTTTTTTTAGTAAATAATGGTCAAGTCTAACCAATGGAATGCTGATCCAAAAATCAGTGTGTGCTCCTTCCTCCAAATCTTGGTGTGAGTCTGTACAAATTGCCTCAGTAAGCATGTGAAAGCTGGACAATGAATAAGGAAAAAGGAAGAAGAATTGACGCCTTTTAATTATGGTGTTGGTGAAGAATACTGAATATATCATGGGCTACCAGAAAAACTATCAAGCCTGTCTTGGAAGAAGTACAGCCAGAATGCTCCTTGGAAGCGAGGATGGTGAGACTCCATCTCACATACTTTGGACGTGTTATCAGGAGGGACCAGTCCCTGGGGAAGGACATCACATTTGGTAAGTTAGAGGATCAGCAAAAAAGAGGAAGACCCTCAATAAGATGGATTGACACAGTGGCTGCAACAGTGGGCTCAAACATGGTAAGGATTGTGAGGATGGCACAGTGCTGGGCAATGTTTCGTTCTGTTGTACATGTGATTGCTCTGAGTCAGAACCAACTCGACAGCACCTAACAACAACAGCATTCAGATTATTTTAGTGTTTAGTATTTAGTTACTGTGCCTCCTTGTTTTTCTCCATCACCTTCCTCAGTATCCTTCACGCACATCCATACCAGTTGCCACTGAGTCAGTTCTAACTCATGGTGACCCCATGTGTTACAGACTAGAACTAGGATCCATAGGGTCTTTAAGTCTGACTTTTCAGAAGCAGATAGTCAGAATTTTCTTCCAAGGTGCCTCTGGATGGGTTCAAACTGCCAACTCTTCAGTTAGTAGTTGAATGTTTAACCATTTGTGCCAAATACAGATGCTCTATATCACACACACGCACACATACACACAATAAATAAATAATAAGACGAAAACCCCTGAATAACAAAAACAATCCCTCAAGCATTTCGAAGGCTTTGGATAAAGAAAATAAATCCCAAATGACCAAAAGTTTAGGTGATGATAAACTTTCCAAATACTTTTCATAGCAAACTGCAAGGATCTCCTCTGTCATACTTAAAATCGGCATCATTTACTAGTCCACATGCAATTTTCTTTTCATTTATGTTATTTTCAAACACAATTGATGATTGAAAAATACTGTAGATTAAGCACCGTATACTAGACCTGGAAAAATTACCTGGTTGTTACTCCTCGGCTAATATGCTTTTTGAAATCAATTGGTATTTAACCTTCGAAACTGCCTTTTGAAATCTTAATGAGAGATCTGTTCTGAGAATGTTAATTTGAAGTGTATGGCTCTTTTTACCCCCAGAAATATGAGGTATTCCTTTATATGTGTGCAAATCAGAACCAGCAAGAGGAATTTTTCCATATTCTTCTTCAGAGGCTGCTTCTTGAAAGGAAAGCTCATATTCTGGTTTTAAGAAACATGATAAATACATGTCTCCTCCTGGTGTGGAAAATGTCAAAGCAAATCAAGTGCGATGTGGGGGCTGATTTCTCACTAGCTCGATCAGTGTAGAAACTCCTGGAATGTCACGGTGATAAAATCCAAGGAAATCATGGATGAGTCCAAGGGTGTCCACCTCTCTGATCAACCTCCCAATGATGGCTTCGGTATTGAGCTCACTGTGGAAACGTTTCTGGCACCTGGGTACTTCCTGCCCAGCCTCCTGATTGTAAAACCACATGCTAGCTCTCTATAGCTTCATTAATGAAATGAGGACAATTGGGAGATCTCCATTAGGTTTCAAAGTGAACATCTGGTTTGGAACATTTGTAATTTTTTTTCTTTTTCTTTTTTCTTGGCTTCCATGGAGAACCTCACATTCAATACCAAGATGGGGGTATAATTGGGACCTCCCCTGCTGACAGTGTAACTGCCTTTCATTGCTAAAGCACAAATAATGACTTATAAAACAGCAGGTGGTCTGCTTAAGAAAATCCAAATAAATGTTCTAGATATTTTTAGACATCCTTTGCTAAAGGCCTTTCTCATTCTCTCCTGGAGCAAGTGGCCACTCTTAACAGAATGATTTAGCAGGATGAATACTCTTACAGCTGTTTTCTCTAGATGCCTTCACCTTTATTTCTCCTGTTTTTCTACTTATTGAAGATCGATCTTGTTCCTCCCCTTAAGTCATCTAAAACTGAAGTGTATGGAGCTCTGTGTTTTTATTTCTATGGTTGTTTCATCCAAGAACCCCAAAGTGAGCTTGGCAACTCATTGTATTTGTTTTCATCAGCCGAAAGAGCAGAAAAACTGAGGTGTTATTTGTTGAGAGCAAAGGATGGAGCTTAGAATTCAGCATATTAAATTGCATGTAAATGTGATGGCAAGTTTTGATGGGTCTCAAAATTCTGATTTTTCTACCCACTGTACCTAGGTCTATCTTTCTTTTATAGTTCTACCTTCTAAAACAGTCCAATAATTGTTGATTGTAAAGGAAGCTACTATTATGAGGGTAAAATTATGGATTATAACTAACAAAAACCTAATCTGGCTAATTTAAGCATAAAGAAATTTATTGAAAGGACATTTGCAACACATAGAACCAATGGGAAGGCTAGAGGACCAGTCACAGATGTATACAGGAACCAAGGCATCTTCTGTTCTTTCTTCAATATTCCAAGACCCAAGAGAGAGGAGCCAATTGCCTGAATTTAAGGCCTATGCCCACTATCAAGCTTTACTAGGGTGACAAGTGCTTGAATCCAGCAGACAGAACCTTAAGGAAGTCCTTCACATGGCAGCCTTTCTCAATCAGCATTCCTCATTTGAATCGTAGAGAACAATAAGTGATTTGAGTGACAAATTTATCAATTCTCCCAAGGATTGTATATAACTAGTACCATTCAAGATGCATGGGAAAGAACTTCAATCATTATATGCAATGAATGGATGCCTTAGGCCTCAAGGATTAATTCTTTCCTGGAATACAGTTGACTAACACCGCACCCAGTGCCGTCGAGTCGATATATTTGGTAAAACAGGCATCTGAATTGATTAGTCTGCTGACTGCACTGAAGAGGCAAGATATAATTTCCCAAAAGGAAATCAGGGTGCTGTTAAGAAGAGGAAGCTGAGCAGCCAAATACAAACAAATAATGTCCACCCCACTAAACTGTTGCCATCGAGTTGATTCCAACTCATAGTGACCCCATAGAACACGATAGAACTGTCCCATAGGATTTCCAAGGCTGTAAATCTTTACGGGAACAGACTACCACATCTTTCTACCATGGAGCGGATGGTGGGTTCAATCCTCCGACATTCTGGTTAGCAGCCAAGCACTTAACCACTGTGCAGCCAGGGCTCCTTGTCCACCCCACTGCTTACACAATAAATTCTTGTCAGTCACAAGGCAGCATTTTCCAAAGTATTTCACGGGGACTACTAATATCTCTCAAGTCATTGATATGTGCTCCCAGAAAAAAAAAAGAGTTACTATGGGGAAAAAAAAAAAAGAAGTTTGGGGAATACCGTATTCTATAATCTTCTCTAAAAAACTGGCAAGGCATAATAGCATATGAAAGGCTCTAAGAAGTGGCATTGGCAGTTTAGTGATAGAATTCTCACCTTGCATGCAGGAGACCCAGGTTCAATTCCCAGCAAATATATCTAATGCACGACCACCGCCCTCCTGTCAATGGGGACTTGTGTGTTGCTATGGACTGAGGAGGTTTCAGCAGAGCTTCCAGACTAAGGTAGACTTGGAAGAAAGTCCTTGCTACCT
Organism: Elephas maximus indicus; assembly: GCF_024166365.1. NCBI lineage: Eukaryota > Metazoa > Chordata > Mammalia > Proboscidea > Elephantidae > Elephas > Elephas maximus. The sequence continues at coordinate 169,146,416 of NC_064820.1, read as the reverse complement.
ACTTCCAAAAACCAGTCAATGAAAACCCTGACATGGAGTCACGATGAGTTGGGAGTAGACAGCAGCTAACAACAAGAAGTCCTACAGTAAATGGTAAGAGCTGTTTAACTTTGTTTAACTGTGTTTCCCAAACTGAAGATGAAATTTTTTGATAATGTTTCAAAATTATATAACATTTAAATCTTATCTTAATTATGATTTTATAATCTGTTTTAATATTGCTTATTTTATCCTCTAAAATGTCAATTTAAAAATGCTTTATGTAATATAATATATTAAAGTAGTTGGCTTCATATAATTTACTTAGCTATAAATTTATGCATAAATAAATATGCACGTACTTTAATATGCATATCTTAATTGATATGATGTTCAGTGAAAGTGTTTGAAAGCCACTTCTCTAAGATAGGCCGAAGTGTCGTAGGGGTGCTATTTGAAAATAATATTCTCAGTGCAAGGATTAATACAACCAAAATGCATTAGGAAACATGTCAGCCTTAGGTTTTATTCACTATTGCCATCAAGTCAATTGCAACTAATGACAATCTAGTGTGTTACAGATTAGACCTTCTCCATAGGATTTTCTAGGCCGTAACCTTTACAGAAATAGATTGCCAGCCTTTCTTCTGCAGAGCCATTGGGTGGGATAGAATTAACAACCTTTAGGTTAGCAGCTAATCTCAAATCTCTTGTACCGCCTTCAGTAGTCAATGCTAAACCTTCCTTGTGTATTGACAATAGGTAAAGTTGCAATTGAATACCCACTAAATCCTAAAATATTGAACTGTATTTTGGTCAAAGAGGGAATTTCTTTGAACCAGAGCTACTAGCTGACTTTCAGCTCACAAAACAAATGATCCTGCAAAAGTTTATTACCACGTGTTAAGTTAGAGAGGGGCCTCAATGGCTAAAGATGAGCAGTCCACTCAAGTGCCAGTAGTGATCAATGGTTGCTGCGCAAGTGCTTAGCCTAAGGATACTAGTCATCACCTCTTGCTACCCAACTGTAACATGTTTGGTGAGATCATTGCTGCTATGGGGTAAAGGAAGTTCCAGAATCATTTCTACTATATTTACGATTTACAAAATACTAAAATATTAGAGTAAAAAATCTTTGAGATGTTAACAATAAATACTTATATAGTTCTTACTACAGCAGGCCAGTCAAAGAGCTCTGGTGACAAAATGGTTGAGCACTCAGCTACTAACTGAAAGGTCGATGGTTTAAACGCAGCTGCCTGCTTTGCAGGAGAAAAGGCCGGGTAATCTGCTTCTGTAAAAATTGTTGCTGTTGTGTGCTGTCGAGTCTCTTCTGACTCATAGGGACCCTGTAGGACAGAGTAGAACTGCCCCATAGGGTTTCCAAGGAGCAGCTGGTGGATTCGAACTGTCGACCTTTTGGTTAGCAGCCATAGCTCTTAACGATTTTTTCACCAGGGCTCATAAAAATTGCAGTGTAAGAAACCCTATAAGGCAGTTCTACTATGTCCTATAGGATCCCTATGAGTTGGAATAGACTCAGTTGCAAACAACAACAACAATAGGCTGGGCACTGCTCTAAATTCACACGACTTCGCTAATACTCTAAAACAGAAACAAAAAAATCCTAAAAAGAAGGTGCTATTATTAACCTTGGAGTCCTGGTGGCACTGTGATTAAGAGTTCAATTGCTAATGAAAAAGGTCATCAGTTCGAATCCACCAGGTGCTCCTTGGAAACCCTATGGGGCAGATCTACTCTGTCCTATAGGGCTGCTATGAGTCTGAATTGACTCCATGGCAACAGATTTGATTATTTTTTAGTATTATGAACCTCATTTACAGATGAGGAAGCTGAGGCGTAGGAAGTATAAATGACTTATACAGCTAGTAAGTAATAGAACTAAGATTCAAAATGAAGTACTCCAACTCCAGAAGCTATGTCCAGTGGCCCTTGACCAAAAACTAAATGTCAGAATTAAGGAAGGGAATTCTTAAAAATTACAAATACTCAGGCTTCACTGTAGACTCCACTGGGGATTCTGATAAATAAACCCCCATACTATCTGTACCCATGCCTACAAATCTTAGGAACCACCGACTTCAACCAATTTCCTTGTTTTATGAACAGAGAAGTGAGATTCCTCCTGTGTGATAAAAGATTAACTCAGCAGGCCTAGGCTTCCCCAAATTTACATATTCCAAAGGTCTCCAGAACTGGCCCTTGACTGACTCCTGGGAGATAATCTCTAAGCCTTTGGAATGTCCTGCCTGATAAGAATGTCTTTGCATACCTGGAGCATTGGGCTGTACCAGATAGCTGACAATATGATTTATGGTGAATGCCTGTTTTTATTCTCCTGGGACCCTGGGACACACCATCAGTTTGACCTCTGTGGAGGCTAGAGAATGAATAGCTAAGGTTGGTCGCACTGGTGCTCCATGCATATGTCACTGACCCCTAATAAAAAACCTGGACACTGAGGCTCAAGTAAGCTTTCCTGGTTGGCAACACTTTGAACATGTTGTCACACATTGTTGCTGTGAGAATTAAGCTCTGTTCATGCAACTCCACTGAGAAAGGACAAATGGAATCTCTGGTTTCTCCTGAACTCTGCCCTGTGCATATTTTCTCTTTGCTGATTTCACTTTGTATCCTTTCACTGTAACAAACTATAATCATGAATATAACAGCTTTTCTGAGTAGTTCTATGAGTCCATCTTGCAAATTACTGAACCTGAAAATGGTCTTTGGGACCCCATCCAACCACCTAACTGCCTATAATATAATCTTCAGGAGGTCAGGGGTCATGCTTATTTTTTTCCTTGTTATAGGTATAGGTATAGGTCTAGAATGAGGATTCCTGGTGGCACAGTAGTTAAAAGCTTGGCTGCTAACCAAAAGGTTAGCAGTTTGAATCCACCAGTCACTCTTTGCTAATCCCATGAGGCAATTCTACTCTGTCCTTTAGGGTCACTATGAGTCAGAATGGACTTGATGGCTTTGGGTTTATAGGTCTAGAATGAGGTGGATGTTCCATAAATATTTGATGACTAAACAAATTGCTTCCATAATTAGGGAAGATAATCTTTACCTGGTGGGACATCAAGCTGTTCATCATCATTGTGGTCCTATCTTTGGCCACTCTTCCTTTCCATGCCTTGGACTCTTCATCTCCGCCAGTAATGGACTTCAGGCCTTTGTCAATACCAATTTACCTCCCCTCTCTCCCTCTTTTTTTTTTTTCTCTCTCTCCTGGGTTGGCATTAACGTAAAAAATTTGTGACCTCTACATAATGGAATTACCTCCAAAATGGTGTGCCAGAAAATAAGTATGGAGTACATACCAAGGTGACATTTGAGGAGGAATAGATTGCTGAGAGTATCCTAAAGGTATGGAGAAGAGACAGAACTTTCACCGAGTCTTAAAAGACAAATTGGAATTAGATATTTGAAGAGACAAGGACTGTCCTGTCACATGTAAGAAAATATGAATAACCATCAAATCAGGAAAACGGTGGTGGTAAATTGAGATTGTCAAACAGTTTGGTTGAAATATAGGGTTAAGTGAGTAGTGATTTTTAAAAAAGGGAGGGGGAAGGGTCATGGTTAGGTCTTAAATGACCTTATATGACAAACTAAGACATTTGAATTTTATCTTTCAATCCCTGGAAGCCATTGAAAGCTTCAGAAGATGGAAATCAAGTCGTAAAACTTTACCTTAAGAAGTCTGAGCTGGATGAGTTACAGTAAGAAAGACATTGCAGAAGGAGAAACCAGTTAGGAGGCTGTTACAATAAAAAGCTGGGGAGTGGGGAAACAGGAAAATCTGCTTTTCAGTCTTTAACTTCCTTAACACCAGCTTGCAACAGAACTATGAGTTCCTGAATTAGCAAAAGCAGCAGCATGTTCATTCTTTTGGAGCCTTGAAACTGGCTGTCTCTTCAAAGGAAACATTTTGAACCCACTGTGAAATCAGACTTCAGCTGGGAACCACAGATTTCCCCTGACAATTGTGTAAGGTCGTCAGAGGCAATAAGATGTATTTAGGTAGAAATCAGCACACAATCCCCTAAGGCTTGACCCTTGACAAAAACAAATGTGATTCCTTCTTGTGTCTTCCAATCTAATATTGTTTCAGGTAGGCATGTTAGTAGCTTTGCTGATTTATGTTGAGTCAGTATGTTGCAGAGTAGACAAAAGACAAAACCAAGGCAGTTATTGGGATAACTGAAGCCAAAGAAACATTAAAAATGCAATGAGTTGATTTCTGGAATCAGATCTCCTAAGTTCAATTCATGATCAATAACTACAAACCCTTCATTATTTCCATTTTGTACATCCCTCTTCCGGGCCATGCTCTCCTCTCTTTCTAACTCACTGCCTCGGGTATTAACTCACTTCCTTTGACCCTACCAGGACCTCCAATCCAGGTACCTCATCCTTTCACTATCTTCCTTAATTTATACCAATTGTTACAATTAATCCCTTGACTTCCTTCTCCCTTTCTATGACTTTGTAAACACCAAAAAAAGAGGAGACTCTAACTCCTGGAGAATCCATGCGTGTCAGAGTAGAACTGTGCTCCATAGGGTTTTCTTTCTTTTTTTTATGGCTTTTTAAGTGAAAATTTACAGTTAAAGTTAATTTCTCTTACAAAAATTTATACACACGTTTTTATGTGACCCTAGTTGCTCACCCTATAGTCTGACAGCAGACTCCTTCTTTCCACCCTGGATTTCCCATATCCTTTTTATTCAATCAGCTCCTGTCCCTTTTTGCCTTCTCATTTCACCTCTGGACAGGAGCTGCCCATATAGTCTCATGCCTTCCAGATTCATCCATGTTATGAGATGTTTCGCATACTCATCTTTGTTCTGTCATTGTGTAATATTTCATTGTGTGAATACACCATAATTTATTGATCCATTCTTCCATTGAGTTCGTTGATGGGCACCTAGGTTGTTCCCATCTTTTTGCTTCCGTGAACAGTGCTACAAAGAACATAGGTGTGCATACATCTATTCATGTGACGGCTCTTATTTCTCTAGGATAGACTCCAAGAAGTGGGATTGCTGAATCCTAATGGTACTTCTATTTCCAGCTTTTTAAGGAAGCCCCAAATCAATTTCCAAAGTGGTTGTACAATTTTATATTCCCACCAGCAGTGTACATGTAAGTGTTCCAGTCTCTCCACAACCTGTCCAACATTTATTATTTTGTATTTTTTGGATTAATTTTTTTTATTGGGGTGAGATGGAATCTCACCATGGTTTTGATTTGCCTTTGTTTAATGGCTGATGATCGCGAGCATTTCCTTATGTATCTGTTAGCTACCTGAATGTTTTCTTTAGTGAAGTGCCTGTTCATATCCTTTGCCCATTTTTTAATTGGGTTATTTGTCTTTTCATTGCTGAGGTTTTGCAAATTCTTGTAGATTTTAGAGATTAGATGCTGATCGGATTTGCCATAGTCAAAATTTTTTTTCCAGTCTGTAGGTTGTTTTTCACTCTTTTGAAGAAGTCTTTTGATGAGTAAAGTGTTTAATTTTTTGCTTCCAGTTGTCTAGTTTCTCTTCTGGTGTTTGTCCATTGTTACTAATGTTCTGCATTCTGTTTATGTCACATATTAGGGCTCATAGCATTGTCCCTATTTTTTCATCCATGATCTTCAACGTTTTAGATTTTATATTTAGGTCTTTGATCCATTTTGAGTTAGGTTTTGTGCTTGGTGTTTGATATGGGTCTTATTTCATTTTTTTGCAGATGAATGTCTAGTTATGCCAACACCATTTGTTAAAGAGACTGTCTTTCCCCCAATTAATGGACTTTGTTTGGCCTTTGTCAAATATCAGCTGCTCATAAGTAGTTGAATTTATGTCTGGATTTTCAATTCTGCTCCATTGGTTTATGTTTCTGTTGTTGTAAGAGTACCAGGCTTTTTTGGCTACTGTGGTGGTATAATATTCTCTAAAATCAGGTAGTGGAGGCCTCCCACTTCATTCTTCTTCTTCAGTAATGCTTTACTTATCCAAGACCTCTTCCCTTTCCATATGAAGTTGGTGATTTATTTCTCCAACTCATTAAAAAATACTATTGGAATTTGGATCAGGATTGAATTGTATCTGCGGATCATTTGGGGTAGAATAGACATTTTAACAATGTTCAGTCTTCCTATCCATGAACAAGGTATGTTTTTCCACTTATGTAGGTCTCTTTTGGTTTCTAGCCGTAGTGTCTTGTAGTTTTCTTTGGGTAGGTCTTTTACATCTCTGGTTAGATTTATTTCTACTTTTTTTTTTTTTCTTTTTTTAATCTTCTTGGCAGCTATTGTAAATGGTATTGATTTGGTGATTTCCTCTTCAACGTTCTCTTTGGTGGTGTAGAGGAATCTAACTGATTTTTGTGTGTTTATCTTGTATCTTTATACTCTGCTGAACTGTTCTGTTAGTTCCAGTAGTTTTCTTGTGGATTTTTTCAGGTTTTCTGTGCAGAAGGTCATATCATCTGCAAAGAGAGATACTTTTACTTTTTCCTTACCAGTTTGGATGCCCTTTATTTCTTTTTCTAGCCTAATTGTTCTAAATGTTGACTAAGAGTGGTGATAAAGGGCATTCTTGTCTGGTTCCCATTCTCAAGGGGAATGCTTTCAGAATCTCTCCATTTAGGATAATGTTTGCCTTTGGCTTTGTATAATTGCCCTTTATTACATTGAGGAATTTCCCTTCTATTCCTATTTTGCTGAGAGTTTTTATCATGAATGTGAGTTGAACTTTCTCAAATGCCTTTTCTGTGTCAATTGATAAGATCATGTGGTTCTTATCTTTTGTTTTATTTATATGATGGATTACATTGATTGTTTTTCTAATGTTGAAACATCCCTGCATACCTGGTATGAATCCCACTTGGTCTTGGTGAATTATTTTTTTAATATGTTGTTGAATTCTATTTGCTAGAATTTTCTTGAGGACTTTTTGCATCTAAGTTCATGAGGGATATTAGTCTGTAATTTTCATTTTTGGTGGCATCTTTACCTGGTTTTGGTATCAAGGTTATGCTTGCTTCATAGAATGAGTTTGGGAGTATTCCACCCTTTTGAATGCTCTGAAATACCTTTAGCAGTAGTGGTGTTAACTCCTCTCTGCAAGTTTGATAGAATTCTCCAGTGAAACCATCAGAGCCCACACTTTTTCTTTTTTTATATAATTTTTATTGTGCTTTAAGTGAAAGTTTACAAGTCAAGTCAGTCTCTTACACAAAAACCCATATACACCTTGCTACACACTCCCAATTGCTCTCCACAGCCCACTCTCTCCCTCTGCTCTCATGTCGATTTTGCCAGCTTCTAACCCCCTCCACCTTCTCATCTCCCCTCCAACAGGAGATGCCAACTTAGTCTCAAGTGTCCACCTGATCCAAGAAGCTCACTCCTCACCAGCATTCCTCTCCAACCCATTGTCCAGTCCAACCCATATCTGAAGAGTTGGTTTCAGGAACGGTTCCTGTCCTGGGCCAACAGAAGGTCTGGGAGCCATGACCACTGGGGTCCTTCTAGTCTCAGTCAGACCATTAAGTCTGGTCTTATGAGAATTTGGGGTCTACATCCCACTGCTCTCCTGCTCCTTCAGGGGTTCTCTGTTGTGTTTCCTATCAGGGCCATCATCGGTTGTAGCTGGGCACCATCTAGTTCTTCTGGCCTCAGGATGGTGTAGACTCTGGTTCATGTGGCCCTTTCTATCTCTTGGGCTCATAATTGCCTTGTGTCCTTGGTGTTCTTCATTCTCCTTTGATCCAGGTGGGTTGAGACCAATTGATGCATCTTAGATGGCTTCTTGCTAGCGCTTAAGACCCCAGACGCCACTCTTCAAAGTGGGATGCAGAATGTATTCTTAATAGATTTTATTATGCCAATTGACTTAGATGTTCCCTGAAACCATGGTCCCCAGACCCCTGCCCCTGCTTTGCTGACCTTCGAAGCATTCCGTTTATTCAGGAAACATCTTTGCTTTTGGTTTAGTCCTGCTGTTCTGACCTCCCCTGTATTGTGTGCTGTCTTTCCTTTTACCTAAAGTAGTTCCAATGTACTAATTAGTGAATACCCCTCTCCCACCTTCCCTCCCTCCCCCTTCTCATAACCACAAAAGAATGCTTTCTCAGTTTAAACTATTTCTCAAGTTCTTATAATAGTGGTCTTATACAATATTTGTCCTTTTGCAACTAATTACACTCAGCACGATGCCTTCCAGGTTCCTCCATGTTATGAAATTTTTCACAGGTTCCTCACTGTTCTTTATTGAAGTGTAGTATTCCATTGTGTGAATATACCATAATTTATTTATCCATTCATCTGTTGATGGGCACCTTGGTTGCTTCCACGTTTTTGCTATTGTAAATAGTGCTGCAATAAACATGGTTGTGCATATATCTGTTTGTGTAAAGGGTCTTATTTCTCTAGGATATATTCCAAGGAGTGGGATTGCTGGATCGTATGGTAGCTCTATTTCTAGCTTTTTAAGGAAGCGCCAAATCCATTTCCAAAGTCGTTGTACCATTTTACATTCCCACCAGCAGTGTAGAAGTGTTCCAATCGCTCCATAGCTTCTCCAACATTTATTATTTTGCATTTTTTGGATTAATGCCAGCCTTGTTAGAGTGAGATGAAATCTCATGGTAGTTTTGATCTGCATTTCTCTAATGGCTAATGATCATGAACATTTCCTCATATATCTGTTAGCTACCTGATGTCTTCTTTAGTGAAGTATTTATTCATATCTTTGCCCATTTTTTAATTGGGTTATTTGTCTTTTGCAGTTGAGTTTTTGCAGTATCATGTAGATTTTAGAGATCAGGTGCTGATCAGAAATGTCATAGCTAAAAATTTTTCCCAGTGTGTAGGTAGCCTTTTTACTCTTTTCGTGAAGTCTTTGGATGAGCATAAGTGTTTGATTTTTAGGAGCTCCCAGTTACCTAGTTTTTCTTCTGCATTCTTAATAATGTTTTGTATACTGTTTATGCCATGTATTAGGGCTCCTAACATTGTCCCTATTTTTTCTTCCAGGATATTTATCGTTTTAGATTTTATATTTAGGTCTTTGATCCATTTTGAGTTAGTTTTTGTGCATGGAGTGAGGTATGAGCCTTGATTCATTTTTTTTTGCAGGTGGTTTATCCAGTTATGCCAGCACCGTTTGTTAAAAAGACTGTCTTTTCCCCATTTAACTGTTTTGGGGCCTTTGTCAAATATCAACTGCTCATATGTGGATGGATTTATGCCTGGATTCTCAATTCTGTTCCATTGATCCATGTATTTGTTGTTGTACCAGTACCACTGTGGCAGTATAATAGGTTCTAAAATCAGGTAAAGTAAGGCCTCCCACTTTGTTCTTTTTCAGTAATGCCTTATTTATCTGGGACCTCTTTCCCTTCCATATGAAGTTGTTGATTTGTTTCTCCATCTCATTAAAGAATGTTGTTGGGATTTGGATCAGATTGCATTAAATGTATAGATTGCCTTTGGTATAATAGGCATTTTTATAATGTTAAGTCTTCCTATCCACGAGCAAGGTGTTTTTCCACTTATGTACGTCTCTTTTGGTTTCTTGCAGAAGTGTACTATAGTTTTCTTTGTATAAGTCTTCTACATCCCTGGTAAGATTTATTCCTAAGTATTTTATCTTCTTGGGGGCTACCGTAAATGGCATTGATTTGGTGATTTCCTCTTCGATGTTCTTTTTGTTGGTATAGAGGAATCCAACTGATTTTTGTATGTTTATCTTGTATCCCGATACTCTGCTGAACTATTAGTTTCAGTAGGTATCCGGAGGATTTCTTAGGATTTTCTGTGTAAAAGATCATGTCATCTGCAAATAGATACTTTTACTTCTTCCTTGCCAATCTGGATACGCTTTATTTCTTTATCTAGCCTAATTGCTCTGGCTAGGACTTCCAGCACAATGTTGAATAAGAGCAGTGATAAAGGGCATCCTTGTCTGGTTCCAGATCTCAAAGGGAATGCTTTCAGGCTCTCTCCATTTAGGGTGATGTTGGCTGTTGGCTTTGTATAAATGGCCTTTATTATGTTGAGGAATTTTCTTTCTATTCCTATTTTGCTGAGAGTTTTTATCATGAATGAGTGTTGAACTTTTTCAAATGCCTTTTCTGCATCAATTGATAAAATCATGTGATTCTTGTCTTTTATTTATGTGGTGGATTACATTAATTGTTTTTCTAATGTTGAACCATCCCTGCGTACCTGGTATGAATCCCACTTGGTCATGGTGAATTATTATATTTTTTTTTTGATATATTGTTGAATTCTATTGGTTAGAATTTTGTTGAGGATTTTTGCATCTACATTCATGAGGGATATAGGTCTATAATTTTCTTTTCTTGTGGTGTCTTTACCCGGTTTTGGTAGCAGGGATATGGTGGCTTCATAGAATGAGTTGGTAGTATTCCATCCTTTTCTATGCTCTGAAATATCTTTAGTAGTAGTGGTGTTAACTCTTTCCTGAAAGTTTCGGGGAACTTTGCAGTGAAGCCTTCCAGACCAGGGCTTTGTTTTGTTGGGAGTTTTTTGATTACCTTTTCCATCTCTTCTTTTGTTATGGGTCTATTTAGTTGTTCTACCTCTGTTTGTGTTAGTTTAGGTAGGTAGTGTGTTTCTAGGAATTCATCCATTTCTTCTAGGTTTTCAAATTTGTTTGAGTATAATTTTTCATAGTAATCTGATATGATTCTTTTAATTTCAGTTGGGTCTGTTGTAATATCACCCATCACATTTCTTATTTGGGTTATTTGCTTCCTCTCCTGTTTTTCTTTTGTCAATTTGGCTAGTCGTTTGTCAATTTTGCTGATATTTTCAAAAAACCAGCTTTTGGTCTTGTTAATTCTTTCAATTGTTTTTGTTTTCTATTTCACTTAGTTCAGCTCTAATTTTTATTATTTGTTTCTTCTGGTGCCTGTGGGTTTCTTTTGTTGCTCTCTTTCTATTTGTTCAAGTTGTAGGGATAATTCTTTGATTTTGGCTCTTTCTTCTTTTTGGATGTGTGCACTTATTGATATAAATTGGCCTCTGAGTACCACTTTTGCTGTGTCTCAAGAATTCTGATAGGAAGTGTTTTCATCCTCACTGGATTCTCTGAATTTCTTTATCCCATCCTTAATGTCTTATATAATCCAGCCTTTTTTGCACGGGGTGTTGTTCAGTTTCCAAGCGTTTGATTCCTTTTCCCTGCTTTTCCTGTTATTGATTTCCACTTTTATGGTCTTATGCTCAGAGAAGATGCTTTGCAATATTTCAATGTTTTGGATTCTGCTAAGGCTTGCTTTATGACCTAATATGTGGTCTATTCTAGAGAATGTTCCATGTGCACTAGAAAAGAAAGTATAGTTGATCGCTGTTGGGTGGAGTGTTCTGTATATGTCTACGAGGTCAAGTTGGTTGATTGTGGCATTTAGATCTTCTGTGTCTTTATTGAGCTTCTTTCTGGATGTCCTGTCCTTCACCAAAAGTGGTGTGTTGAAGTCTCGTACTATTATTGTGGAGCTGTCTATCTCACTTTTCAATGCTGACAGAGTTTGTTTTATGTATCTTGCAGCCCTGTCATTGGGTGCATAAATATTTAATATGGTTATATCTTCTTGCTGTATTGTCCCTTTAATCATTATATAGTGTCCTTCCTTATCCTTTCTGATGGATTTAACTTTAAAGTCTATTTTTCAGAAATTAGTATTGTTACTCATGCTCTTTTTGATTGTTGTTTGCTTGATATATTTTTTTCCATCCTTTGAGTTTTATTTTGTTTGTGTCTCTAAGTCTAAGGTGTGTCTCTTGTAGGCGGCATATGGACGGATCTTGTTTTTTAACCCATTCTGCCACTCTCTGTCTCTTTATTGGTGTATTTGGTCCATTTACATTCAGGGTAATTATGGATGGATAGGTGTGAATTTAGTGCTATCATTTTGATGTCTTCTTTTGTGTGTTGTTGACAGTTTCTTTTTCCCACTTATTTTTATGTGCTGAGTAGATTTTCTTTATATATTGTCTTTTCTTCATATTTGTTGCTGTTGATTTTGTTTCTGATGAGTCTATATTTTTCCCTTGTATTTTATTTTGATGAGTAGGATACTTTGTCTCCTTTGTGGTTACCTTATTATTTACCCTTATTTTTCTAAATTTAAAACTAACTTTTATTTATTTGTATCACCGTAGCTTCCTCTCCATATGGAAGGTGTATGATTACATTTATTAGTCCCTCTTTATAACTTCAATGTTGTCTTCTTTTATATAATAACATCACTGTTACCCTGTTTTGAGCTTTTTTCTTTTTTTTTAATAATCTTGCTTTGTTTTTTTTGGATTTCCCTGTCTGGGTTGACTTTTGGTTGCTCTGCCCAGTGTTCTAGTCTTGGGTTGATAGTTGATATTATTGACTTTCTAACCAAAGAACTCACTTTAGTATTTCTTGTAGTTTTGGTTTAGTTTTTATGAATCCCCTAAACTTATGTTTATCTGGAAATGTTTTAATTTCACCTTCATATTTAAGAGACAGTTTTGGTGGATATATGATTCTTGGCAGACAATTTTTTTCCTTCAGTTTTTTAAATATGTCATCCCATTGCCTTCTTGCCTGCATGGTTTCTGCTGAGTAGTCTGAGCTTATTCTTATTGGCCCTCCTTTGTAGGTGACTTTTCATTTATCCCTCACTGCTCTTATAACTCTTCCTTTATCTTTGGTTTTGATAAGTTTGATTATAATGTGTCTTGGTGACTTTCTTTTCAGATCTACCTTATGTGGAGTTCGATTAGCATCTTGTGTAGATATCTTCTCATCTTTCACAATACCAGGGAAGTTTTCTGCCAACAAACTTCAACAATTCTCTCTGTATTATCTGTTATCTCTCCCTGTTCTGGTACTCCAATCACTCATGGGTTATTTCTCTTGATAGAGTCCCACATGATTCTTAAGGTTTCTTCATCTTTTAAAATTCTTTTATCTGATTTTTCTTTAAATATTTTAGCGCCAAGTGATTTATCTTCGAGTTCAGAAATTCAAGCTTCTACTTGCTCAATTCTGCTCCTCTGACTTTCTATTGAGTTGTCTACTTCTGTAATTTTATTGTTAATCTTCTGAATTTCTGATTGCTATCTGCCTATGGATTTTTCCAGCTTCTTAAACTTTTCATTATGTTCCTGAATAATCTTTCTAATTTCTTCACTTGCTTTATCTGTGTGTTCCTTGGCTTGTTCTGCATATTGCCCCATTTCCTTCCTCATGTCTTGAAGGGTTCTGTATATTAAACTTTTGTATTCTACCCAACCACTCAAACCCAGTGCCCTCGAGTCGGTTCTGACTCATAGCGACCTCTGGTAATTCCAGGAATGTACTTTCATCTAGAAGATCCCTGAATTCTTTGTTTTGAGAGCCTGTTCAGGTAATCATGGTCTGTTTCTTTATGTGACTTGATATTGACTGTTGTCTCTGAGCTATCTATAAGTTATTGTATTAGTTTATGCTTGCTTACTGTGTTGTAGGTGCTTGCTTTGTTTTGTTTTGGTATACCCCTATGGGTTGCTTGAGTGAGCTAGCTTGATTATTTTCACATTTGGAGCTCTGGTGTCCTGTCCCCAGCTGGCTAGAGCTGTTATCATGTATATCAGTCTAGGAGTCCATTCAGTTTTCTTGTATGAATTCAGCTCAGGTTTCCAGGTAGCTGATCATCAAGTGCATGGTACAGGCTCTGTCCTACAGTCTCAGAGGGGCAGGGGTGATTGGCGTATATTCCGGTATCTGATTGCAGCAGGGGGTCATGTTCTGAACAAGGCAGGGGGCTGAGAACTGACCCCCGAGTGTCTCTGAGGAAAATGTGTCCCTGTTCCCTAGATTGTGCAGGTGGGTGGGTTCTGCATACGAACCATGGGCACCCAAAGTTTTTGGTTGTAAGGACTGGGAGGTACCAGTTATCTTTGGACCCCTGTCGTGGGTGGCTGGGTGACCTGAGTGGAGCTACCAGTCCTTAGGTCCCTCATGTGGGTAGGTGAGGACCTTGTTTAATAGACAAAGCAATGTCCAACATCAAACTCCCACCTCTCCGCCACACAGCTGAAATGGTTGGAGTTTGCCAACAAGGGCCTATTTTCCTGAAATAGGCCCACACAGGTCCATGCAGAAAGGAAAGGTGCTCAAGGTCCACAGATGTTTTATGCCTGGACAGGAGCCGCTTTTGTCCTAAGTTCCCCCAGTTAATGGAGCTAGCAAATTATCTTTTCCCCCAAATTGCAATTTTTTTCCTTCCTCAAGGCCATGAGGATGGCTCTAGGTGCTCAACAGTGTCTATCTCAGGCCCAGAGATTCAGCCACTGAAGCCAGCTTGGGGGTGGGGGGTGGGGGGCGCAGTAAAACATACGCAACTACTTAGCTTTTGCTGAGAGCACCGTTCTTTCAGTTTCCGGGGGTATGAGTGGGCTGTGTGGCTGGCTGCTTCTCCCTGAGGAATCTGTGGCCGAACGCTAGTAGCAGCCCACTGCTGCCGCCGCCACTCCGGGAGTGGTGCCTGAGGGCTTTCAGCGATTGGGGTCCGGTAACTCCTCTCCACTTCTGAACTGTCTCTTTCTTCCCCTGCCCCTCAGTTCATTGTCTAAGCTTGCCTTTGATGCTCAGGGCTCCCAGTTTGTCACAAATATACTTGTTTTACTTGTTTTTTTGGTCTTTGTTGTAAAGAGGGCTCGCAGGAAGCATCTGTCTATTCTACCATCTTGGCTCCGCCTCCCAGCCCACACTTTTTTTATGTTGGAAATTTTCAAATTACCTTTTCAATCTCTTCTTTTTTTATAGGTTTATTTAGTTGTTCTACCTCTGTTAGTGTTAGATGAGTTTAGGTAAGTAGTGTTTTTCTAGAAATGTGTCCATTTCCTTTAGGTTTTCAAATTTGTTAGAGTATAATTTTTCATAGTATTCTTTCATAATTTTTTTTAATTTCAGTTGGGTCTGTTGTGATATTACCCATCTCATTTCTTCTTTGGTTTATTTGCTTCATCTCCTGTGTTTCTTTTGTCAGTTTGGCCAATGGTTTATTAATTTTCTTGATCTTTTCAAAGAACCAGGTTTTAGTGTTGTTAACTCTTTAAATGTTTTTCTAATTCATTTAATTCTGCTCTAATTTTCATTATTTGCTTTCTTCTGGTGCCTGAGAGCTTCTTTTACTGCTCTCTTTGTATTTGTTTCAGTTGTAGCGTTAATGTTTTGATTTTGACCTTGTCTTCTTTTTGTATGTGTGCATTTATTGCTTTAAATTGACTCTGAGCACTGCTTTATCTGTTTTCTAAAGGTTCTGGTAGGATGTGTTTTCATTCTCACTTGATTCTGTGAATTTTTTTTATTTCTTCCTTAATTTTTTCTATAACGCAACAGCTTTTGAGTAAGATATTGTTCAGTTTCCATATTTTTGATATTTTTCACTTGTTTTTTCTGTTATTGGTTTCTACTTTTATGGCTTTATGGTCAGAAAAGACACTTTCTAATATTTTGATACTTTGGATTCTGTTAAGGCCTGCTTAATGGCCCAATATGTGGTCTATTCTGCAGAATATTCCATGAGTGTTGGAAAAGAAACTATACTTGGAGGCTGTTGGGTGGAGTGTTCTGTATATGTCTATGAGATCAAGTTCATTGATTGTGGCATTTAGATCTTTGTCTTTATTGAGCTTCTTTCTGGATGTTCTGTCCTTCCCCAAAAGTGGTGTGTTGAAGTCTCCTATTATTGTTGAGCTGTCTATTTCTCTTTTCAGTGCTGTTAGAGTTTGTTTTATGTATTTTAGAGCCCTGTCATTGGGGGCACAAATATTTACTATGGTTATGTCCTCGTGGTGTATTGACCCTTTAATCATTATATAGTATCTTTACTTAACCTTTGTGGTGGATTTTACCTTAAAATCTATTTTGTCAGAGATTAATATTGCCACTCCTGCTCTTTTTTGATTATTGTTTGCTTGATATATTTTTTTCCCACTCTTTGAGTTTTAGTTTGTTTGTGTCTTTAAGTCCAAGGTGTGTCTCTTGTAGGCAGCATACAGGCGGGTCATGTTTTTTAATCTAGTCTGCCACTCTGTTTCTTTATCGGTGCATTTACTCCGTTTATATTCAGCCTAATTATCGATAGGTATAAGTTTGGTACTCTCATTTTGATGTCTTTTTTTATGTGTTGTTGACTGTTTCTTTGTTCCACTTAATTTTATGTACTGAGTCATCTTATTCATTGTCGTTGATTTTATATTTGCCGAGTCTTTATGTTTTTCTTGTTTTTTTTTATTTTGATGTGTAGGATTGCTAGTTTCCTTTGTGGTTACCTTAATATTTACCCTTATTTTTCTAAGTTTAAACTGATCTTTTATGTCTGTATACCACCTTGACTTCCTCTCCATATGAAAGATTTATGACCACATTTTTTAGTCCCTCTTTTTTGTTTTAATGTTGTCATCTTTTACATATTGTCACCTCTGTTTCCCTATTTTCAGCATTTTAGCTTTGATTTATTTTTTGTGATTTCCCTATCTGGGTTTATATCTGGTTGCTCTGTCCTGTGTTCTAGTCTTGGGTTTTTATCTAATGTTACTGATTTTCTAACCGGAGGACTCCCTTTAGTATTTCTTGTAATTTTGGTTTGGTTTTTGCAAATTTCCTAAACTTCTTTTTATCTGGGAAAGCCCTAAGTTTGCCATCATATTTCAGAGACAGTTTTGCTAGATATATAATTCTTGGCTTGCAGTTTTCTTCCTTCAAGGCTTTATATATGTCATCCCATTGCCTTCTTGCCTGCATGATTTCTGCTGTGTAGTCTGAGCTTAGTCATATTGACTCTCCTTTGTAGGTGACTTTTAGCTTATCCCTAACTGCCCTTAAAATTCTGTATTTATCTTTCGTTTTGGCAACTTTGATTATCATATATCTTGGTGACTTTCTTTTGGTATCTACCTTGCTTAGGGTTAGGTGAGCATCTTGGGTAGATATCTTCTCATCTTTCATGATGTCAGGGAAGTTTTCTGCCAACAAATCCTTAACAATTCTCTCTGTATTTTCTGTTATTCCCCCGTTCTGGTACTCCAATCACTAGTACGTTATTCCTCTTGATAGAGTCCCACATAATTCTTAGGTTTTCTTCATTTTTTTAAGAAATTCTCTTATCTGATTTTTCCTCAGATACATTGGTGTCAACTGCTTTATCTTGAATCTCACTAATTCTGGCTTCAATTTCCTCAATTCTACTCCTATGACTTTTGATCGAGTTGTCTAATTCTGAAATTTTATGGTTAATCTTCTGAATTTCTGTTTGATGTCTCTCTATGGATTCTTGCAGCCTATTAGATCTGTCATTTTGCTCTTTTGTAATCTTCTTAAGTTCCTCTATTGCTTTGTATGTGCATTCCTTGGCTTGTTCTGCATTTTGCCTGATCTCCTCCCTGATCTCTTGAAGAGTTCTGTGTATTAATCTTTTGTATTCTACCTCTGGTAATTCTAGGAAATTCCCTCCCTCTGGATGATTTCTTGATTTTTTTTTGTTTTGGCAGCTTGCTGAAGCCATCATGGTCTACCTGTTTATGTGATTTGATATTCAGTATTGTCTCTGAGCCATCAATGTTATTATATTTGTTTTATGTTTGCTTACTGTATCCTAGCTTCTTGTTTTGTTTTGATGTGCCCAAATATGTTATTTCTGTGACCTAGTTTGATTATTGGTGCCTTGAAGCTCTAACATCATCACCTGGTGGTTAGATTTGTTACTAGGTATGTGAGCCCAGAAGTCTGTTTACTTTTATTGTATGGATTCAGCTCAGGTGTCCAGATAGTCAGTAACCAAGTGTGTGATGCAGGATCTTACCTACAGTCCTAGACAGGCAGAGGTGACTGGAGTAGGTACAGGTGTCTGGCTGCAGTAAGGAGTCATGTGCTGTGCAAGATGGGGGGCTGACATCTGCCCCTCAGTGTCTGGGAAGAAAGTGTGTCCCTGCTCTCTAGTGTGCATAGGTGGGTAAGTTTTGCAGCTGAACTGTGGGCACCCAGTGTTGTTGGTGTAAGGACTGGGAGGAACCACTCGTTCTTGGACCCCTGCTGTAGGTGGCTAGGTGTGGCTGGAGCCACCAGTCCTCAGGCCCATAATGTGGGTAGATGAGGACTCTGCTTAATGGGCAGAGCTTATGTCATATGTCATAAGCCTGCCACTCCACCATATAGCTGATATAGTGAAGTTAAGCTTCAGGTATATACCCTGTTGTACTGTGCTAATGAGGGCCTATACTGTTGAAATGGGTCCACATAGGTCTATGCATGGGTGAAAGTCATTCAAAGTCCATGGACCCCTTAAGCCTATCCCTAGGCAAAGGAGCTGTACCTGCCCTGAGTTTCTGGCTTAGAGGAGCTGGGAGACTATTTTTTTCTGTTTGTTAATTTGCTCCCTCTCCTAGGCTGGGAGAATGGCTTGGGCCACATGATGGAATTTACTTCCAGCCCAGGGGAAGTGGCAATTGAAAATTGTTAAAGCTAGCCTGGAACCAGTGTAGGGTGTGGATGGAGCAGGGAGATAGTTTCTTCCCAAATGGGGTATATTTCGAGCCATACAGTAGGTTAGACACGTGCACTTATCTTTTGCCAGTTGAGGGCTGCTTCTCACTGGTTCTGGAGGTTTGAACAGACTCTCCACCACTCTCTCCCCATTTGGAAAACATGTCCCAAACGCCACTGCTTGCCTTACCATGGACAGCCAATCCCACCTGATGGTGCCAGTTCCTGCCAGATCAGGTCTGGCAATTAGTCACTGATTCTGAACAAACTCTCCCTCCACCTGCCAGTCAGTCTGATTCCTCAACTTTGCCTTTGATGTTCAGGGATCCTAGATTGTCATGTATAATTGATTCACTTGTTTTTTTGGGTCTTTGTTGTAAAAAGGACTACCAGAAGAGACTAAGTGCTCTGTCATCTTGGCCCCGCCCTCCATAGGGTTTTCAATGCCTGATTTTTCTGAAGCAGCCAAGCATGTTAACCATTTGTACCACCCAGGGCCACCCTGCTAAACACAACTTTGTTAAATCAACTTTCCACCTATTCCAGGACACAATCATCCCTTGGATTTTCTTCTATTTCACTGAATACTCCTTAATATCCTTTGCTGCTTCCTCCTCTTCTTCCTATCCTCTTAATTACAGGGTGCTCATTCTACATACACTCTGCTCTATCTACCCGTGATACTTTGGTGATTTCATCTCATCTTGGCTTTACATACCATCTACATTCTTATAATTCCAAATGCATACTTTCATCTGAAACTTGTCTCCTAATTTGCATATCCAATGTCCTTCTCAGCATCTCCACTTGGATGCTGTTGTGCTAGTTATTTATATAATGACTCTCAGCTTCAAATACACTCTTGGAAACTTCACTCTATGATGCCAACCCTGGGACTCTGAAACTGTATTTCCCAGATTTCCTTGCCACTGACTTCCTATTAGATTCTGCCAAATGAAGCCATGAGAGAGAATGGAAGGCAGACATAGCAGATCCCTTGGGTACCTTTCCTCACGTATCCTTGGCCTACCTTTGATTTTAGAGGCAGTGTTGAGGACAGTGCCTTGCATGCTAAGCGTATCCCACCTAAAGTGCTTGGCATTGTATTTCAGATTTTTTTTTTTTTGTCTCAAGGCTTTCTTCCAAGCCACAAAACAAAAACAAACAAGCAAACCCATTGCTGCGGAGTCAATTCCAACTCATACAACACTATAGGACAGAGTAGAACTTAGAATGACCCCATGTGGTTTCCAAGAAGTGCCTGGTGGATTCAAACTGCCGACCTTTCAGTTAGCAGTCATAGCTCTTAACCACTATACCACCAGGGTTTCCCTGTACTTAGGCACAGCACAAAATGCAAATGACTGTGCACCCCTGAAGAAAATGCCCTGGTGGTGCAATGGTTAAGCACATGCCTGCTAACCAAAATGTCGGAGGTTCAAATCCACAAGGTATTCCTTGGGAGAAAGATGTCTCAGTCTGCTTCTGTAAAGATTTGTAGCCTTGGGAACCCAATGGAGCTATTCTACTCTGTCCTACAGGATCATGGTAAGTTGGAATTGACTTGATGGCAATGGGTTTCATTTTTTAGCTTTAATCTTTGACTGAAGGTTGAACCTCAGGAGTGACTTCATTACTGAGCTAAAAGAATGTCTGGGGGCCATACTCTTGGTGTTTCTGCAGTTTCTGTCAGGCCAGTAAGTCTGGTCTTTTTTTCTGAGTTAGAATTTTGTTCTACATTTTTCTCCAGCTCTGTCCAGGGCCCTCTATTATGATCCCTGTCAAAGCAGTCAGTGGTAGTAGCCAGGCAGAATCTAGTTGTGCTGGACTTAGTCTGGTGTAGGATGTGGGTGTGGTAGTTATGGTCCATTAGTCCTTTGGACTAACCTTTCCCTTGCATATTTGGTTTTCTTCATTCTCAAGAAGGGACCCCCTTTCCACTTTTTTTTTTTCCCCTAATTACTCAGGGCTGTTCACAGCAACAGCAATTGACCCAAGCTCTGGCTTCGTCCAGCACCCCAGAACCTGTTTAATCTGCTATTTCTTATTTTGACAGAATCTGGTGGTGCAGTGGTTAAGAGTTATGCTGCTAACCAAAAGGCTGGCAGTTCAAATCCACTAGCTGCTCGTTGAAAACCCTATGGGACACTTAGACTTTGTCCTATAGGGTCACTGTGAGTCAGAATTGACCCGATGGCAACAGGCTTATCATCCTCCAATTTAGCATCCATTTTATATGCTATTTTATTTGGTTATTTATGTTTATTTTGTATGATTTATTGATACACTAATGTAAGCTCTTTGAGGATAGGAATCCTTGTTTATTTTATTCACTGAGGTATCACATCAGTGCCTGATGCATATAGCAGGCACTCAATAAATACCTGTCAAACGAAAGAATGAATGAAAAAGAATGAAAGAATTGACCACTGAATTATTTAGCCAGAAAATTTGCTTAACCTCTCAAAGTTTCAGTTTCCTTATCTGTAAAATATGAAAAATAATAATGCCTTCTTCATAGAGTACCTAGTGAGCCCTTACCACAAGTTAGCTATTATTAGTCTGTTTGAGTGTGCAGACATTGTAGAAATGGGGTAATGAGACACCCCATTCATATCTCATCAGGCAAAATGTGGCATCTAGGAAGGTAAGTTGTTTAATCAGAGATAATCAGCATGGTCTATGCAGACTCAACCCAGCTCTGTCACCTCCTGTTTCCTCAACTTGGCTGCATATTACTTAGGGGAGACATACTGCCTTCTTTGGAGTTCAGCCAAGCATTTATAATTAGAAATACCCAGGTTTTTCATGATTAAAATTGAACCTTCGATTCACTCTACATTCAGGAGAAATTGGTTTATAAATAAAGGCTCCATGCCAACCAGCCAGATAAGAAGTTAATTAATTGAATGTTCAGTGTATACTATGCCCAGCAATTCAATGTGTTACAGAATTTTCTATTTTTTCCTTTTGTTCCAAAGATTCCCCCCTTCCCAAAGATAGCCATAGACTGTTCCCTTTCTGTGCTGGAGCCATGGAACCACTGAATACCTCAGGATGACTTTAGAGGTATTTCCTCAGGTTCGGCAATGTTATGCATTGAGGTGGAAGGCAACAATGATGAATCAGACATAAATCAAGCTTCCCAAAAAGATGCAGACAAATAGGATACAAAATAAGAAAACAGAGGCTATAAGGGGAGAACTGACTTTCCAAACACTGCAGAGCCAGGACTAAAACACAGGTTACCTGACCTCTGGTTGATGACACCTCTCTGATTCCTCATCTTTATAGAAATATAACCTGAACTCCTTGAAAACTCAAAACCACACATAGAAAATCTGCTTCATCCTCTTTTAATAAGTAATCTTGAATCCAGCCTTTATTTTGTGAGGAGGAATAGACATTCTTTCCCCTCCCTCTCTTTTGGGCTGGTTCTCGCTCACGTTTTTACAATGTTACATAAAGAAAAGAAAATACCCAAATGGACCACATGCTGACAAACTCCTGGTGCTGTCAAGTGGAGCTAGGGCATTATGTTTCAACATTTCCTAGATGAGAAATCTGCCTTCTACAATGATGATTTCATTTTGGGACTAGATGTTCTCTGAGGAAGTAGGTATGGTGAAAGGGAAGAATCACTGGCCAACTAGAATTAGCCAAAAATCAAGAGACTTATTGTTAGAAAATGATGCCTTTCCTAGCCTGGACTCTCAGAAACCAGACCCCAATTTACAAGTAGTAGAGCCCACACACGTCTGTCCATTAGGAACAGAACGATAATTTTCCTAGACACACCAGCAAATGGAATTAAGCTGGAACTGGTGTCCCTTCAGCTGTTCCCGTCTGACAATAAAACTCTCCAAGCACTTACTACAAAGAGCATAACAAGCCCTACAAGCTCTCAATTTTGTACCCAAATTGAAATCAAACTATGTTTCATAACTTTCCTATCTGGTCCTGCTGTGCCAATTATTTCTTCAATCCCTCCTATGGGCCATGCTTTCTCTCACCTTCATGACTATACAAATATGATTCCTTCTACCTGGAACGTGCACCACTCTGCCATGCCCACCATCTGCTCTCAGAGAGGTTTAGTGCACAAGTTCTCAAACCCACCTCGCTTAGTTCAAATTCCAGGTGTAACATTTTTAGTTGTATAACACAATGGGAAAGTTGCTGAAACCCTCTGTTCTGACTACGACCTATTCACTTCATTGGTGAAGCAGGGATCCCCCTGCCTTATATAGTATGAGGTGGCTGAACACATGACACTTGACATGGCAGAGGAGATTGGCAGCACTTCGTTAGTCACATTTTATTCACACCCAGGGGATGAGGACACTACATGCCCCTCAGGGCCTCATACGGGTTGCCTCAAGAACAGAGTCAAACAGCAGGGGCTATGGGAAGCAGGCTTTGTGGTCACCTGAGGGTAGGGTGATTCCTGGTTCCCATGGAAGGAAGTGATTGGCTTGTTTGAGTAGTTTCACAGGCTGTCAGGGAGGTGAAACTCCTGTTAAGTTAAGGACAAAGTGGGATGCAGTCAGTGGAGCTGATGAAGCAACTAGCTGGGTAGGGAGCCTTTCTCTCTGGTTGGGGGCATATCTGGCAAGGGCAGGGGAACTCACAGACTTTTTGGGGGGTCCTGTGAGGCTCAAAGTTGTCAATTTTAGGTCTTACAATGCATCCTTTGAGCCTCAGTCCCCTTGTCCAGAAAATAGGAATAATAACAGTACAGGTAGTTCCCTAGGTTAAGAACATCTAATTTACGTACAACCCATCGTTAAGAACCAACTCTCGTAAGACCTATTATATTAAAAATTTTTGGTGCATACTATGGTTCATAATAACAAACAGGCACTACTTTGTAACATGAATCAAAAATTATCATTATTACTGTATTATGTTAAAGGTGTTTTAGTGTATCTGGAAGCATTTTTTAAAATTATTATACATTATTATGCAAGTGTTTGCTCTTTGGAGTCAGACACACTTGAATCAAATTTGAATCCTGGCTTTTCTACTTACTAGCTCTAAAATTCTGAGCAAGTTACTTAGGTTTCTTCATCTGCAAAAGGTACATCATAATAATACCTCTCCATAGAATGCTATGAAACCCTAGTGGCATAATGGTTAAGTGCTATGGCTTCTAACCAAAGGGTTGGCAGTTCGAATCCACCAGGAGCTCCTTGGAAACTCTATGGGGCAGTTCTACTCTGTCCTATAGGGTCGCTATGAGTTGCAATCAACTCGATGGCACCGGGTTTGGTTTTTGGGTTATAGAATGTTATGAAAATTGAATGTGTTATTGCAAGTAAAGAGTTTAGCAGCATGCCTGCAACTTAATACACACTCTATACTTACTACTAATTATTCTTATTCTTTGAAGTCATAGAGATACAGTAAAACTATAAATAATGGGGGGGGGCAGTCTGGGGAGCACATGAAAATGTGCTTGCCAATCACCTTATAGTTATTAATTGTGAGTAAAAGGATGTAACTTCATATTATATGCTAGGGTACAGTAAGGAGAAGGGAAAGAAGAAATTACTAACTAATTCAAATTGTTGAGAACCAATAGAAAATAACAAAACAACAACAAAAGGCTAAGGATATTACATAAAAGTATAATTATTGTTGGCGTAGGTGCTGTTGAGTCAGTTTCAACTCATAGCAACCCTACGTACAACAGAAGGAAACACTGCCTGGTGCTGCACCACTCTCACACTCTCTGTTATGCTTGAGCCCATTCTTGAAGCCACTGGGTCAATCCATCTCATTGAGGGTCTTCCTCTTCTTTGATGACCCTCTACTTTACTAAGCATGATGTTCTTCTCCTGGGACTGGTCCCTCTTGATAACATGTCCAGAGTATGTGAGACATAGTCTTGCCATTCTTGCTTCTAAGGAGCATTTTGGCTGTACTCCTTTTAAGATATATTTGTTCTTTGTTTCAGCAGTCCATGTTATATTCACTATTCTAAGCCAACACCAAAAGTCAAAGGGGTCAATTCTTCTTTGGTCTTCCTTATTCATCGTCCAGCTTTTGCGTGCATATGAGGAGATTAAAAACACAATGGCTTGGGCCAGGTGCACCTTAGTCTTTGAGGTGACATCTTTGCTTTCTAACACTTTAAAGAGATCTTTTTTGCAGCAGATTTGCCCAATGCAATGCATCCTTTGATTTCTTGACTGCTGCTTCCGTGGGTGTTGATTGTGGACATAAGTAAAATAAAATCCTTGACAACTCAATCTTTTTTCTGTTTATCGTAATGCTGCTTATTGGTCCAGTCGTGAGGATTTTTGTTTTCTTTATATTGAGGTGTAAACCATACTGAAGGCTGTGGTCTTTGATCTTCATCAGTAAGTGCTTCAAGACCTCTTCACTTTCAGAAAGCAAGGTTGTGCCATCTGCATAACGCAGGTTCTTAATGAGTCTTTCTCCAATCCTGATGCCCCATTCTTCTTCGTATAGTCCAGCTTCTCGTATTATTTGCTCAGCATACAGATTGGATGGGTATGGGGAAAGGATACAACCCTGACGCATACCTTTCCTGACTTAAAACCACCCAGTATTCCATTGTTCTGTCCCAATGACTGCCTCTTGATCTATGTACAGGTTCCTCATGAGTACAATTAGGTGTTCTGGAATTCCCATTCTTCACAATGTTATCCATAATTTGTTATAATCCACAGAGTTGAATTCCTTTGCATAGTCAATAGAATACAGGTAAACATCCTTCTGATATTATCTGCTTTTAGCCAGGATCCATCTCACATCAGCAATGACATCCCTGGTTCCATGTCCTCTTCTGAATCTGGCTTCAATTTCTGGCAGTTCCCTGTTGACATACTGCTGCAGCCGCTTTTGAATGACCTTCAGCAAAACTTATTTGTGTGTGATATTAATGATATTGTTGTATAATTTCCACATTCGGTTGGATCACCTTTCCTTAGAATGATGTAGATATAAATCTCTTCCAGGCAGTTGGCCAGGTAGCTGTCTTCTACATTTCTTGGCATAGGCAAGTGAGTGCTTCCAGTGCTGCTTCAGTTTATTGAAATATCTCAATTGGTATTCTGTCAGTTTCTGGAGCCTCAGTGCAGCTTGGACTCCTTCCTTCAGTACCATCAGTTCCTGATCATATGCTACCTCCTAAAATGGTTGAATGTTGACCAATTCTTTTCCATATACTGACTGTGTGTATTCCCACCATCTTCTTTTGATGCTTCCTGCATCGTATAATATTTTCCCCATAAAATCCTTCAATATTGCCAATCGAGGCTTGAATTTTTCCTTCATCTCTTTCAGCTTGAGAAATGCTAAGCACATTCTTCTCTTTTGGTTTTCTAACTCCAGGTCTTTGTACATGCCATTTTAATACTTTACTTTGTCTTCTTGAGCCACTCTTTGAAATCTTCTGTTTAGCTCTTTGACTTCATCATTTCTTCCTCTTGCTTTAGCTACTCAACATTCAAGAGCAAGTTTCAGAGTCTCTTCTGACACCCATTTTGGTCTTTTTTATCTTTCCTGTCTTTTTCATGGCCTTTTGCTTTCTTCATGTATGATGTACTTAATGTCATCCCACAGCTTGTCTGGTCTTTGGTCATTAGTGTTCAACATGTCAAATCTATTCTGGAGATGGTCTCTAAATTCAACTGGAATATACTCAAGGTCATACTTTGGCTGTCATGGACTTATTCTAATTTTTTTCAGCTTCAACTTGAACTTGCATATGAGCAACTGATGGTCTGCTCTGCAGTCAGCTCTGGCTTAGTTCTGACTGATGATATTGAGCTCTTCCATCATCTCTTCCACAGATGTAGTTGATTTGATTCCTGTGTATTCCATCTGGCGAGGTCCAAGAGTATAGTCTCCATTTATGTTGTTGAAATATAATAGTAAAGGCATAAAAGTACACAATCAAGCAACAATATACATTTTTGTAAATGTCCCCCAATAAATACTAAGGAAGATAGAACAAATTAAATAGGCCACACTATGAAAGTCTATGTACGTGAAATACAAACTACAACACAGAACAGAAGCAAAAAACATCAATTATATACACAAAAAAGTAATTAGACTTATCAATCTATTTAAAAAAAAAGCTAATTTTCTGATTGGTTAACAAAATAAAATGCAACACCATGCTGTGTACAATAGACATACTGAAAACAGAGCCTCAGAAAATTAAGAAGATTAGATCAGATAAACACAAATAAACAGGAGAATAGGTTGTCATATAGTTACCTGACAAGACAAAAATCTAAAGAAAAAGCATCACAGAGACAAAAGAGGGAAACTTAAAATTCTAGAGGCTATATTTCACAAGGAAGATTTGTCATTTATTAATATTTATATGCTTAGTAACACAGCAATAATTTTCATAAAACAGAAACCACAAAAGATGCATGGAGAAACTGGTAAACACACACTAATAATAACTTTTCTCAATCTAAGACTAATAACATGAACTAAAAGTGAGTAGGAATGTAGAAGATTAAATAACAAAGTCAATAAAACAGATCTTACAGATATATCAAAATATGAACCCAGATTTAAGAAAAAAAAAAACAAAAAAACTTCTTTTCAAGTGCACATGTACTATTCACAAAAATTGACCATATCACAGGCCATAAAGAAAACTTTAATAAATTTCAAAGAATATAAATAATACAAGGAACATTCTCTCACTGTAATGCACTGCAACTAGCAAATAATAACAAAAGCAAAACCAGAAAGACCCTTTATCTGGACATTAAAAAGAAAAAAAAAAACTTGTTAGTAATCAACTCATAGGTCACAAAATTTCTTGAAAATTAACAGTAATAAAAACAAATCAGAATCTATGGCATAGAACTAAAGTAGTTACTGAAGAAAATTTTAGAGCATTAAATATGTAATCTGTAGAAAATTAAATCTGGAAAATAAATTAAACACTCAGTTCAACAGCTGGAAAAGAAAAAGTAAACCAAAAGAAAACAGAAGGAATTCATAAAAACGGAATTCAACTAGAAAATAAAGAGTAGGTTTAATATATAAACTCAAAAGGTGAGTCTTTAATAAATAAATAAATAAAACAGAAAATGTACTAGCTAACCTAAACAAGAAAAAAGGGAGAACAAGCACATGTACTAAATTAGAAATGACAAGGAAATAATCTTCAAAACAAAGGAAGATTAAAGTCACTCAAACTATTTTGTACAACTTTATGAAATTAAATTTGAATACCTAGATGAAAAGGGTAATTTTTAAGAATACAGCTTATCAAAATTGACATTAGTAAAGACAGAAAGTCTAAAAATATGAGTACTGTAACAACCGTTAATGTTAAAAACATTTAATAAAGTTCAAATTGATGTACTCCTCCTTAACACCGTAAACTAATTTATACCTCAGCCCTAAAACCAGCATTTAGCAAGTGGGGAAAACCAGAGACTTTCCAGTAAAGTCAGGTACAAGATAAATATGCCCACTATTTTTACTACTATTTAATATTATGTTAACAATATTAGCTAGTGAAATTAGATAAGAAGATGCTGTCTTAGTTATCTAGTGCTGCTATAACAGAAATACCACAAGTGGATGGCTTTAATAAAGATAAATTTATTTTCCCACAGCCTACTAGGCTAGAAGTCCAAATTCAGGGTGTCAGCTCCAGGGGAAGTCTTTCTCTATCATCTCTAGAGGAAGGTCCTTGTCATCAATCTTTCCCTGGACTAGGAGATTCTCCATGCAGGAACCCCAGGTCAAAAGGATGTGTTCTGCTCCTGGCACTACTTTCTTGGTAGTATGAGGTTCCAGCTTTCTGCTTGCTTCCCTTTCCTGTCATCTCTTATAAGATAAAAGGTGGTGCAGACCACACCCCAGGGAAACTCCCTTTACATTGGATCAGGGATGTGACCTGAACAAGGGTATTATATTCCACCCTAACCCTCTTTAACCACAGGCAGCGATTATGATTTATAACACATATTGTATCACCAGGGCTCCTTAAAACCTGCTAGAAAGCCTGTCAAATTAAAATAGTAAAGCATTGATGCATGAATTGACTAATAGAATGGAATAAAAAAATTCCTAAATGGACACAATTACATATGTAAATTTAGTATTTAATGGAGTTGACATTTCAAATTATTGGGGAAAAGAGAAGTTTTTCAACAATTGGTGATGACATAACTGAATTGCAATGGGGAACAAGATTAAATTGGATGAATCCCTCATACCACACGCCAGAATAAATTTTTAGGTGATCAGAGATTGAATGTTAAAAAAAAAAAAATGCAACCATACAAGTACTAAAATAAATTCTTCTATAAGCTAGGAGTGCGGAAATTTTCCATGTGATGAAAAGTCAAGAATAAGTAAGGAAAAGATAGGTAAATTTGATATAGTGCAAACTTGTATAGAAAAATATATCATAAGCAATGTAAAAATACAAATGATAAACTGGGGAAAATATCTGCAACATGTATCATAGCCATAGTATTAAATCTCTAATATGAAGAGCGTCTAAAAGTAAAGAAGAAAAACACTGGCAATTTTATAAAAACATAGGGTAGCAAATTGAACATTCAGGTCACAAAATTTTAAAAAATCCAAATAAATTTTAAGAACACGTAAAAATACTCAACTTAATCAAAATAAGAGAAATATATATTAAAAATTCATTCAGGTGCTGTTTTCACCTATTATCAAAAATCCAAACTTTGGTAAAACACACACATACATGCACACACATACACTCTTCTCTTGGTGAGGCTGTGGGGGACCAATCACTTTATACATTGCTAGAGGAAATGCAAAATGGAATGGGGAATTTGTCACTATCAATATCTAGATAAATTACATAGGTATTTACCCTTTGACTTGGTAATCCCTTATCTAGGAATCTATTCCTAAAATATAAAAAGGCAAATGCATAGGGTTATTCATTGTAATTCTAATTGCAATAGGCAAAAGACTGGAAATAACTCAAATATTCTTCAGTAGGGGACTGGTTGGTATAATTATGGGGCATCCACACAATAAAGTACCATGCAGCTATACAAAGGAGTAAGTAATATCTCTCTATACTGTTATGGAGTAATAATCAGGACTTTAAAGAGGAAAAAGACAAAGTGGAAAAAGTTGTGTACCATGCTACCCTTTATGCAATTAAATTGTGGGTTATAGACACATGTGTATTTGCTTGCAATGCAGTGAAATGCTTTTATATGACACGTCTAGCCATTGTCATGTGACTCCCATAAGATGATTGGGTAGGACTATGCAAATAAGGTGTATAAAGTTCTTTCCAGGATTGACTGGAATATGCAGATAAGGTGCTTGTGGCCCACCCAAGGGATTGGTCAATTTTGTCATTCCATTTGGTTTAAAAAAGAGCCAATCCCATAGATTGAAGGGTGACCTCATTAACATAAAGGAGAAAGAGCTGGGAGCAGAGTATGTTCTTTAGATTCACCTGCACTAAGAGTGTCCCAGATCCAGGAGACAAAGCTGTAACACTGGAGAGTTGTAATACTGGAGTCAGTATGAAATGTCAAGAAGCGGCAGCATGTAGGGCAAAGTCCAGTGGCAGAGAAAGGGCGGCAGCAGAACCAGGAGACTAGTGTGAAACGACATGGTGGGCTTCCTGGCTCATGGAGCGAATGAGCTAAGCACCTTCAGGCAGGAGGTTTGCTAGCAAAGTGGGGTGCCTCTGGGCACTTATCAATGAGCTGTAACACTTGCCGAGCAAGGCAGAGGCCAGGTTGAGCAGGGCTCTGTGGCAGAGGCCTGCCTATGGACATAGCCAAGAAGAAGCTGTCCTGATCAAAGAGCTGTATCCTGAGTTACTCTTCTTACTTCCAAGTTGATTCTGATCCTGAATTGTAGCCTGTTACTTCCCTAATAAACACCATAATCATGAGTATGGTTTGTGAGTTCTGTGTGGTCATTGCCACAAATTATCAAACCCAACAGAGAAGTGGAGAGTGCCATGAGGAGGACAGCTGGTGTCAGAATCGGTAAAAAGTTGGAGAGTGGAGGTACGCCTTAATCTCCACCTCACAGGAATCAGCTTTGGGCTGAGGCTTATTCTCATCTCCCCTCCTCAAGTTAGGCAAGCTCTAACATCGCCCTATTACATTGCTAGTTAAAAAAATGGAAGGATAAACCACAAAACTTTTAAGAAATTGTTGCCTATAGACAAAGAAAGGAAATGAAATAGAGGGGATAGGGCTAGAAACCAGAGTTCTTTGAATATACCTGGTTATGAAAATCTTTCTTTGGAACCACGCAAATATTTTTTATAATTGTAAAACAAGATTATTCTTTAAAAAATAAACTACAACATATAAAATAAAATGAAACACATGGTCATACGTGTGCAGGTATTTCGTGGCATAGCCACAGAGAGAATAACTATTTCAAACGAACTTAAAGCACAATATTTTGAATGTACGTCTTTAGATCACATACACCGAGGACACAAAGAATTGCAGTAACCAAAACCAAATAAAAAAAAAAGCTTTTTCGTATTTTCACTAATCATATTGTTGATCGTAGTACTGGAATTATTATTCTCCCACTGGAGTTTATATATATATTGCCAGCTAAAGCAAGAGGGTAATTAGCTGACATGCCAATTCCATCATACCCAGTGTTGGTACAAACTGAAATTGTTGGTGTGTGATAAAAATAAACAGGTGGAAAACCACAGAAGTAAGAACATTATAGTTCTGAATTTGAGTTGTAAGAATCAGTATAAACTCATAGTATACTTTTACTTAAAGAAAAAAAATCCCAAGCACTGTCAACTGATAAATGCCTAGAGATAATTACTGACTCAGTGGCAATGTGAACCCCTGTTGTTGTTGTTAGGTGCCGTCGAGTCGGTTCCGATTCATAGCGACCCTATGCACGAACACTGCCCGGTCCTGCGCCACCCTTACAATTGTTGTTATGCTTGAGCTCATTGTTGCAGCCACTGTGTCAATCCACCTTGTTGAGGGTCTTCCTCTTTTCCGCTGATCCTGTACTCTGCCAAGCATGATGCCCTTCTCCAGGGACTGATCCCTCCTGACAACATGTCCGAAGTATGTAAGACCCAGTCTTGCCATCCCTGCCTCTAAGGAGCATTCTGGCTGCACTTCTTCCAAGACAGATTTGTTCGTTCTTTTGGCAGTCCATGGTATATTCAATATTCTTCGCCACCACCACAATTCAAAGGCGTCAACTCTTCTTCAGTCTTCCTTATTCATTGTCCAGCTTTCACATGCTTATAATGCGATTAAAAAAACCATGGCTTGAGTCAGGTGCACCTTAGTCTTCAGGGTGACATCTTTGCTCTTCAACACTTTGAAGAGGTCCTTTGCAGCAGATTTGCCAATGCAATGCGTCTTTTGATTTCTTGAATGCTGCTTCCGTGGGTGTTGATTGTGGATCCAAGTAAAATGAAGTCCTTGACAACTTCAATCTTTTCTCTGTTTATCGTGATGTTGATCATTGGTCCAGTTGTGAGGATTTTTGTTTTCTTTATGTTGAGGTGTAATCCATACTGAAGGCTGTGGTCTTTCATCTTCATTAGTAAGTGCTTCAAGTCCTCTTCACTTTCAGCAAGCAAGGTGTCAGCTGCATAACGCAGGTTGTTAATGAGTCCTCCTCCAATCCCGACACCCCGTTCTTCTTCATATAGTCCACCTTCTCGGATTATTTGTTCAGCATAGAGATTAAATAGGTATGGTGAAAGAATACAACCCTGACGCACACCTTTCCTGACTTTAAACCAATCAGTATCCCCTTGTTCTGTCTGAACAACTGCCTCTTGATTTATGTAAAGGTTCCTCATGAGCACAATTAAGTGTTCTGGAATTCCCATTCTTTGCAGTGTTATCCGTAATTTGTTATGATCCACATAGTGGAATGCCTTTGCATAGTCAATAAAACACAGGTAAACATCCTTCTGGTATTCTCTGCTGTCAGCCAGGATCCATCTGACATCAGCAATGATATCCCTGGTCCCACATCCTCTTCTGAAACCGGCCTGAATTTCTGGCAGTTCCCTGTGGATATACTGCTACAGCCATTTTTGAATGATCTTCAACAAAATTTTGCTTGCACGTGATATTAATGATATTGTTCTATAATTTCCACATTCGATTGGATCACCTTTCTTGGGAATATGCATAAATATGGATCTCTTCCAGTCAGTTGGCCAGGAAACTATCTTCCATATTTCTTGGCATAAACGAGTGAGCACCTCCAGCACTGCATCTGTTTGTTGAAACATCTCAGTTGATATTCCATCAATTCCTGGAGCCTTGTTTTTTACCAATGCCTTCAGAGCAGCTTGGACTTCTTCCTTCAGTACCATTGGTTCCTGATCATATGCCACCTCTTGAAATGGTTGAATATCGACTAATTCTTTTTGGTATAATGACTCTGTGTATTCCTTCCATCTTCTTTTGATGCTTCCTGCATCATTTAATATTTTCCCCACGGAATCCTTCACTATTGCAACTCGAGCATTGAATTTTTTCTTCAGTTCTTTCAGCTTGAGAAATGCTGAGCGTGTTCTTACCTTTTGGTTTTCTATCTCCAGCTCTTTGCCCATGTCATTATAATACTTTGTCTTCTCGAGAGGCCCTTTGAAATCTTCTGTTCAGTTCTTTTACTTCATCAATTCTTCGTTTTTCTTTAGCTGCTCAATGCTCAAGAGCAAGTTTCAGAGTCTCCTCTGACATCCATCTTGGGCTTTTCTTTCCTTCCTGTCTTTTCAGTGACCTCTTGCTTTCTTCATGGTTAATGTCCTTAATGTTATTCCACAACTCATCTGGTCTTCGGTCACTAGCGTTCAATGCATCAAATTTATTCTTGAGATGGTCTCTAAATTCAGGTGTGATATACTCAAGGTCATATTTTGGCTCTCGTGGACTTGTTCTGATTTTCTTCAGTTTCAGCTTGAACTTGCATAAGAGCAATTCATGGTCTGTTCCACAGTTGGCCCCTGGCCTTGTTCTGACTGATGATATTGAGCTTTTCCATCGTCTCTTTCCACAGATGTAGTCAATTTGATTTCTGTGTGTTCCATCTGGTGAGGTCCATGTGCACAGTTGCCATTTATGTTGGTGAAAGAAGGTATTTGCAATGAAGAAGTCGTTGGTCTTGCAAAATTCTATCATTTAATCTCTGGCATTGTTTCTATCACCAAGGCCATATTTTCAAACTACTGGTCCTTCTTCTTTGTTTCTAACTTTCGCATTCCAATCACAAGTAATTATCAATGCATCTTGATTGCATGTTTGATCAATTTCAGACTGCAGCAGCTGATAAAAATCTTTTACTTCTTCATCTTTGGCCCTAGTGGTTGGTGCATAAATTTGAATAATAGTCGTATTAACTGGTCTTCCTTGTAGGCGTATGGATATTATGCTGTCACTGACAGTGTTGTACGTCAGGATAGAACTTGACGATGAATGCAACACCATTCCTCTTCGAGTTGTCATTCCCAGCATGGTAGACTATATGATTGTCTGATTCAAAATGACCAATACCATTCCATTTCAGCTCACTAATACCTGGGATATCGATGTTTATGCATTCCTTTTCATTTTTGATGATTTCCAATTTTCCCAGATTCATACTTCGTACATTCCAGGTTCTGATTTTTAATGGATATTTGCAGCTGTTTCTTCTCATTTTGAGTCGTACCACATCAGCAGATGAAGGTCCCAAAAGCTTTACTACATCCACGTCATTAAGGTCGACTCTACTTTGAGGAAGCAGCTCTTCCCCAGTCATCTTTCAACCTGGGGGGCTCATCTTCCAGCACTATATCAGGCAATGTTCTGCTGCTATTCATAAGGTTTTTACTGGCTAATTCTTCTCAGAAGTAGACTGCTGGGTCCTTCTTCCTAGTCTGTCTTAGTCTGGAAGATCAGCTGAAACCTGTCCTCCACGGGTGACCCTACTGGTATGTGAATACCGGTGGTATAGCTTCCAGCATGCCAGCAACACGCAAGCCCCCACAGTACGACAAACTGACAGACACGTGGGGGTGGGAACCCCTAGCATTCAAATTTTGGTCTCTGTCATGGATTGAATTATGTCCCCCAAAAATGTGTGTATCCACTTGGTTAGGCCATGCTTCCCAGTATTGAGTGGTTGTACTCTATTTTGTGATTGTAATTTTATCTTAAAAGAATTAGGGTGGGATTGTAACACCACCCTTACTCAGGTCACCTCCCTGATCCAAGGTAAAGGGAGTTTCCCTGGATTGTGGCCTACACCACCTTTTATCCTCAAGAGATAAGAAGAAAAGGAAGCAAGCAGAGAGTTGGGGACCTCATACTATCAAGAAAGCAGCACCAGGGGCAAAGCCTGTCCTTTGGACCTGCGTTCCCTGCACCTGAGAAGCTCCTTGACCATGGGAAGATTGAGGTCAAGGACTTTCCTCCACAGCCGACAGAGAGAGAAGGACTTCCCCTGGAGATGACACCTTGAATTTGGACTTTTAGCCTACGCTACTGTGAGGAAATAAATTTGTCTTTATTACAGTCATCTACTTGTGGTATTTCTGTTACGGCAGCACTAAATGGCTAAGACCGAATTTGGTACCGAGAGAGTGGGGTGCTGCTCTAACAGATACATAAAATATGGAAGCAGTTTTGAAACTGTGAATGGTTAGAGTTGTGACAGTGGCAGAAGAACAGCACAGCAAAGAACCTACAGCGGCAGGGAGGTGGCAGTGACAGAGAACCAGCACCAGCAGAAACAGGGACCAGTGCCAGACAGCCCTGGAGCCAACCCATGGAGCGAGAGAGCTGAGTGCCTGTGTGCAGAAGGCTTCCTGGTGGAGTGGGGTGCCTCCGGGCACTTATCAGTAGAGCTACAAGGCTTTAGAACACTTGTCCCAGCAGGGCAGTTGCAGGCCTGAGGCCTAAGGAGGAGCCAAGAGGCCAAGAAACCATGAAGCAGAAGCTGAAGAGACAAAGAATACAAGAAGCTCAGCTATCTCTGTCTCTAAAGGTATGGCCATGACCACAGGGGTTTCAAAGGGTGGAGCCATGGCCTCTGGTGGAGTTGCCACTCAGATGGTTGAGGAGAATGGTGCGCCTAAAGCCTAGGGAGAGAGTTGCTGTCCCAGTGGACCTGGAATGCGGAGTTGAATACCAGGGCCAGGGGCCTCCACTCAGAATTCAGAGAGTATGGGTAATACCTGGAGTCTGGAGGGCAGGGCCATTGTGTAAACTATCTCAGAGAACAGGAGATTATTCTCAAAGTTTTGAGGGCTAATTAACATGTTCTGCTGACTTGCTTGGTGCCTGTTATAACTTCTTTCCCTCCAGTTTCTCCCATTTGTAATGAAAATGTCTAGTTTGTGCCTGTTCTGCCATTGTACCCTTGGAAGCAGATAACTTATATTGTAAATTTCACAGATGAAAAGGAGTTTTTGGATTTTGGACTTGGAGTTAAGACTTTTGCTATGATGTGCTGGAGTAAAT
This sequence comes from Elephas maximus indicus, assembly GCF_024166365.1. Lineage (NCBI taxonomy): Eukaryota > Metazoa > Chordata > Mammalia > Proboscidea > Elephantidae > Elephas > Elephas maximus. The sequence continues at coordinate 169,110,389 of NC_064820.1, read as the reverse complement.
ATGTTTTGCATGTTGCAAGGATGTGATTTGGGGGGGCCAAAGGGTGGAATGGATTGAATTATGTCCCCCCAAAAATGTGTGTATCAATTTGATTAGACCATGCTTCCCAGTATTGAGTAGTTGTCCTCCATTTTGTGATTGTAATTTTATGTTAAAAGGATTAGGGTGGGATTGTAACACCACCCTCACTCAGGTCACTTCCTTGATCCAAGGCAAAGGGAGTTTCCCTGGGGTGTGGTCTGCACCACCTTTTATCACTTGAGGGATAAAGGGAAGCAAGCAGAGAGTTGGGTGCCTCATACCACCAAGAAAGAAGCACCAGGAGCAGAGCACGTCTTTTGGACCCAGGGTCCCTGCACCTGAGAAGCTCCTTGACCTTGGGAAGATTGAGGACAAGGACCTTCTTCCGGAGCTGACAGAAAATGAAAGCCTTCTCCTGGAGATGACACCTTCAATTTGGACTTTTAGCCTACTTTACTGTGAGGAAATAAATTTCTCTTTGTTAAATCCAAACACTTGTGGTATTTCTGTTATGGCAGCACTAGATGACTAAGACACCCTCCAAATTCATTTTCCACTAAATGGAACAATGGCTCCTAGGAGAAATAGCTGATTTTAGGCCTGGACAGGAAATATACAAGATAAATCTACAATATCATCAAACGTGGGGCCATTTGAGCATCAACAGATGTAATAACTGTAAAAGACTGAAACATATCATACCTTTAAAAATCTCTGATGATACCGAAACAAGCAAACAAATTCTAATTGGTCACCATTGGGTATGCTAGTAAACCAACTTATTATTTCAAAAACTAGTAAATAACAGGAAGTGCTCCAGCTATGGACTTTTGTACATAGACCAAGACGCAGTTGTTGGAACAGAACAAGGAGATACTTTGTGGTTTAAAAGCAGGAAAAGTGTGTGTCAGGGTTGTATCCTTTCACCACACTTATTCAATCTGTTTGCTGAGCAAATAACCTGAGAAGCTGGACTATATGAAGAAAAATGGGGCATCAGGATTGGAGGAAGACTCAAAAACAACCTGCGATATGCAGATGACACAACCTTGCTTGCTGAAAGCGAAGAGAACTTGAAGCAGTTACTGATGAAGATCAAAGACGACAGCCACTGTGTCAATCTACCTCATTGAGGGTCTTCCTCTTTTTCATTGACCCTCTACTTTATCAAGCATGAGGTCCTTCTCCAGGAACTGATCTCTCCTGACAACATGTCCAAAGTATGTGAGTTAGTGGACATTCGTACAGCAAAACCTGTGAAAGCTGGAACCTGTGTATGGCAGAAACCTGTCAGAGAAGAAAAACTCAAATATTTTTCACTAAAACAAGTGATAGAAAAGTGGTAAGACTGTACCCTGTCAAAGGTGGAAAACTTGTGAGACCTAGAAAAACAAGGCAGTCTCATCAAGTTTCAGCTCTCACAGGTTTCATTGTACAACAAAATTGCCACTAAAATCACAGAGAGGCAATCAGGTCTTTGTGCTTCCTGAATACAAGAACCTAAGAATAGTCTTGCCAAAAGAAAAAAAAAAAAAAATGAAAGCTTAACCTGTACAAACCCTCAGAGCCAACCACATTGCAAGAAACCCAGTGATACCAATAGCAAAGTCTCGGCTTCAGGATCCTCTACAGGACAAATCGCCCATTTTCTTCGATAACTAAAGTGGAAGGAAAAAAGAGAAAGAGAGATAAAGAGGAATTTACAGATTAGAAAAGGCTTAAGGGACACACCAGCCAATCGATATATGGTCCTTATTTGGTGCCTTATTGACACAGTAAAAAGGAAAAAATACAAAATAATTGAAAATCTGAACATTAACTGGATATTTGCTCATATTTAAGAATCATTGTTAACTTTTGATTTAGGTGTGATAATGTGTTTTTGTGCTAAAAAAAAAAAGTCTTTACCTTTTTGAGATAATACTAAAATGCAGATGAAATGATATGATGCCTGGGACTTGCTTCAAATAAGATTGAGGCAAAGTAGGAGGAGAAATAGATGAAATAAGATTGGCCATGACTTGATCATTGTTAGAGTTGGTTGACAGGTATGTGGGAGTTCATTATGCTATTCTATCTATTTTTGCATATATTTGAAATTTTTCATGTTATAAAAAATTAATAAAATCATATTACTAAAATTAGGACACAATCCTCACAGATATCACATGATTATTGTTAACTAAACTGGAAGAAAGTGTTCCATTATCTTTGCTTTTACATATTTGAGATCATGCCCACTCACAACAAAGGGAAGTATACTAAAAGGGGCAATAAATTTCTTTGCTTCTCTGATTCTTTTTGCATTTCCAGACATTCATTCAGCGTGTAGTTATACAGCTGCTAATATTGTAGAAGTGTTGCTTAGCAACATGTTAATAGGGAAAAACACTCCTTAAAACATTAAGGTTTTGTCTTGTGAAGTGTACTAGTTCAGCATATGATAACTCCCACAGTTCAATTTAACAGGAGGAAAAATATCAACACTCTGAATATGGTTGTTCAAAAAAAAAAGTTTTTTTTTTTGTCTTCTTTGCTGGGTCTTGAGTCTAATAAGAACATCTAGAAATGGAGTCTGACACTGACACTGAATTATACACAGTTCAGTCAGTCTGTTGGTGAGATGGGCTTGGAGGTGAAAGATTATAGCCTGCTGCCCCTACCTAGTATTTGGGGTGGGGTGGGGGCTGCGGGGTCAAGAGAGTATGCAGGGAAAATGCCGCAAGTTTTATTGTTCACTCAGTGTTGTTGTTCAAAGAATTTTGCATGGGAGATTCAAGGATCTAGAAGTGGCCCCAGCAAATCAACCCTCTAGACCTCAGTTTCTTCTCCAGGAAATCAGAGTACTTGGCCAAATATTCTTGAAAAGCAATGGCAAATTTCTAATTGTAACAACTCTGTTTCCCCGTGGAAGATACCCTAGGCCAAGGCTTCTCAAACCTAAATGTGGCTGTCTCTTTCCTGGGCATCTCAGTAAAACACAGATTCTGCCTCACTAGGCCTGGGGTTGGGAACTTGAGTTTATGCATTTCTGAAAAGCCCGCAGGTGATGCTGATGCTGCTGGTCAGGAAGACCCCACTTTCAAAGCAAGACCCTAGACACCTCTCCCCCCCACCCCCAGAATGATCAGAGATTAGAAAATGTTGATTGTCAACACTGGTGTGCCTTGTGGTTAAAAGCATAGCTTGAGTGTCATAGAGATCTGGGTTCAAATTTTGGTTCTGTCTGAACAGCATTAGACTTGATAGATTGCTCAGAGCTTCAGATTCCTCATCTGCAAATGGAGGAATAGACTGTTTTTGTGAAGGTTGTATGTAATGATGATATCAACTTGTAAGTTTCTTAGCCCAGAGCCTAGCACATAATAAGTGCTATAAATGCTAATTATTGTTGGCATTTGTGAAGGATCATATGGTAGTACGAATCTTCACCTCTTTCCAAGGGTGACTATTTATTGAGTGCCTTCTGGAGGCAATATGAAAAATTAGAAAGAGCATTGAACTCTCATTTAGAATGTAAATTCTTGTCACTGCCACAAACTTGGCAAATTAGGGCTCAGTTTCCACTCCTCTCCAGTGAAAAGGTTAGACCCATTCCTTCCTGGTCTAAGCATCCTAGGAATTTAGTTTTAGCTCCTCTGGATGACTCAGTGCTGTGAGCTGTATCAAAGAACCCCAAGGAATCAGCTACCCAGTTAATCAACAGCATGGTGATTAAGGGCAGAAAGCTTATCAGAACTGGATGAAAAGCCCAGACCCACAAGATTTTGCTAAGCAGGGGATCTATTTTAAAGCCCAGTCCCTTTTAACAACAGAAGGTCAGGGCAGTGATGTAATTACTGACGGGCTGCAAGAGAGGCAAATTAGAGTGACCAGGCTGGAATTATGGCAAGGAGCAGGTTAATCCTCAGTCCTATGCAGACAGGCTCTTTCAACTTTTCTGTGGCTGCTTCTTTTCCTGTTTATACACTTTCTTGTGTCTTGTGTGCAGAACCTTAGATTTTCAAACAAATGTGCTTGGGACTCTATGATTTAGTCCATCTTCTAAAGGACTTTCAGAACATCGTCAGCTTCTGTCTGAATCATACATAAATGAATGAATTGCTAACTGTTTCATACCAGGCTCCTCACCCTCACACTTTTGTAGATTGCCCCCCTCCTACCCAATGTGAAAAGATTATGGGAAAGAACTGGTAATTTTGTGATTATTACAGTACTAAAAACATTCCTTTTTTGAAACCAGGAGCTCTCAGAATCACTTGGGGATACATCCCCATGAAAGGGAGTCCAGAAGAGGTTCCTCAGGGGCTGGTCAAGCACTGAGAGAGCAGCTCACCCTAAAAAGGGTTCCACCTCTGACATGGCCACGCTGACCCAGAAAACAACCCAAGCATCTTTTGAGCCTCAACATGATGATCAAAGAAATCCTGGATTCTTAGGGACAGAAATATCCTAAAAATTAATTCATGAAACTAAGTAACTTGGTAACAAGTACAGGCTCTGGAGTGAGGTGACTTGGGCTCAGATTCCTGCTTCATCACTAAATTTTGCACAACCAAATGGTTGACCTTGGACAAGTTACTTAACCTCTAACTCTCCTTTCCTTCTGTTGTAAAAGGGTAAATATACAGTCTTCTTAGAATTCTTATAAAATGAGATTTTGCATTTCAAAGACTTAGGATGGTACCTGGGACATTGTATTAGCTGCTTTCTCCTTCTTCTTCTTCAAATTTGTTTGCCCTTTACTACAGTGATTCAAGTGCTTTTTAATTTTTTGTTTTGTTATTTACCAGTATTTTAAAATTGGGAGATTTTTGTTATTTTGTATAAAAATCTAAATTTCTTCAATTTAGAAATTTTTAAAAAGTCAGAATGCCAAGCTCACATTCCTGGATGGTAATAAATGGTGTTGGGTAGGGGCTGCTCCATTGGTATAAGTCAGGTTCTTTCCCATTTGACGTAGTCTCCACCACTCTTTCCTATCTCTCTGTTGCACCATTTTACTTCAAGTGTATTGCCTTCTGTACTGGAGTTAATTTTTGAGTTTGTCACCCCTTGATATTGTGTCTAGAATGTAACAACATGCCTAGGTGTACCTTGGTCAGCAAGGGCGATCATCCCTAGACACAGAAGCACCCACTAATGATTTGAGAGGATGCCATGTAGCAGGGTTTATTATTAGACTTACCCATTTCAGGGTATTTGCCTAGATCATGCTCTGTTATTTTCTTCTCCCACCCACAACCCTGATAAAAAGAAAAAAGTTAGCTAGGAGCACCAGGTACCCCATGAGACTATGCCTACTTTGGTCACAACTGGATGGACCAATCTGATTTTTTCCCAGCAGTTGTGGACTGGGAAAACTGTTTGAAAATCTGGATCTGTGGCTAATGAGAGCAGCACTGGAATTAAAATTTTAGGCAGATTTGGGAAGGAGATAAAACCAAAGATTTTGCAAAGCAAAGTTCTGGAAGAGCACATAGTAGCAGGGGTTCCTAGAGGAAGTCAATATGCAGAAAAAAAGGGGAAAACAGAAGAGACTTGCAGAGACGAATCGTGGAAAAAAAACCATGTGGTCTCCTACAGAGAAAAGGGCGCAGTGTTCATTCCTGACCATCTTTTCCTCTCCCCCACCTCAGAGTTGGGCAGATTGGTTATACATGCTTTACCATCTTCAACCCCTTACTCCCTGACAGGCTTCCTTTTTAATTTCTGTGACATCATACTCTCCTATCATTTTGTTACCTCTTGGGGCACTCCTCTCAGTCTCTCTTGTTGGCTTCTTGCACAGTTGACCTCAAATGTGACAAAGAGAATTCTGCCTAACCTTCCTCTGTGTGGTAGCTTCCTAGATTATTTTCCATGCAGGTAAAAAAGAAAGAAAGGAGGGAGGAATGAAGGAAATATATCTATTGAGTATGACTTCATGTAAGGCATTGTGCCAGACTCTGTCACCCCCATTCTTTAACCGACTCTTCAGAAAGCTCCTGGGTGCAGCTACTTTTATCCCCATTTTACAGATGAAAGGAACTCTTGACTTGCTCCCTCCTGTGACAGGAACGGAGAGAATAGTTAAAACACCCAAATATCATGGCTAGGAATATACCAAGCAGACATATTAAGAGATATAAACAAAAGAAAAGAGGAATGGGGATTCCAGTGGAGGTGTGGAGATGGTTTTGTTATATTAGCCGCAAAGAATACAAGTATCTATCTTAACAAACCTGGACTTGATAATGATTGGATTATATAGTCAAACAAATACTTATGCAATTAAAATATATATTTGACAATGTAGTTCAATCTTACAAAAAACAATAATAAAATATTAATCTTTCAAATTTGGGTTCCCTCCCCTCCCCCAGCACTTGTCCAATTACAAGTGAGTACTTATATTACCCTTCGTTCAACCTTCCAAATCTAAGGTTTGGTTAAAAAGCAAATTATCTTTATAAAGAACCCAATTCTCTTGTGTCTGAACCTCACAGGGAGTAACTTTTCAAATCATTTTTCACTCAGTTCATACTTTGAAAGATCAAAGAACTATCCTATGAGCCCATTCCAGAAGTCCCTCTGGGTTTAGCCCATCATGAATATAAATCATTGTGTTTGTTATGTTTCCAAAATACCCATTCATCGTCTATCTTAGTATTGTTCAAAGGGATGTGGGGTCAGTTCAGCTCTCACTTGCACAAAGCTGCATGCTTCTGTCTCACAGCCACACGAGCACTCCAGACAATTAGCTACTTACCACTGTGCCTGTAGCCGTAGGTCTCCCCCACGGGGATAAGACACATCCTCAGAAGGAAGCTCCATTCAGGCATCAAGTGTGGTTCTTAGCCTCTTTCTACCCTCCAATGCAGGTCCAGCTTTTGTGTAGCAAGACAAAAGCGAACAATGGCCACCCCTTCTCTCTTGGAGATGACAAACAAAAGGAGAGTATAAAGATAGCTTTTGAAAACTCTGCCATTGAACTCCCTGCCACCCCAAGAACCTGACCTGAATCCCCTTTCTGAAGCCCCCAGGAAGCAATTGTCCTTTTCTTTAAAAAGCTGTCAGCTTGCAAGGGACCAAGAAGAGGGAAAGGAATTGCCTTCCAATAGGATCTTAAAGAACATCAAAGCTGGAAGGTCCCTTACTTATTATTATTGAGCCCAACCTCCTTAATTTATAAATTAATCTCAAAGTAAAGTCAGGATTTGCTCTAAGCCATACAGCCCAATGATGTCTCCTCCAAATATCATCAGAGCAACTTGTTGCTAAGAGAAAGCTGAGCTCATTCCTTCCCTGGGTAAGAGAGAACATTCCCCAGACAGTCTGTATTGCTTCTCAGGGGGCAAGGACAAAGTCATTTATGGAGATCTTGCATTCTGGTTTGAGGAGGGCCCTTCAAAGGGTGAGAGGAGTCTTGATTAGGACTGGATAAAGATCATGATGTAATAGTTTAGAACTAATGGATACAGAGGGCAAGATTTTGAGGTGAGGGATTCACAGTGTTGGGGTATAATATGTTGGTTTTTTTTTTTTTAATTGAAGGGTTGATGGATGTCTCTGGAAGTTCCTGGAATGAACAATAAAATTATTTGTAACTTCTACCTTCTGGGACTAGTAAGGTGGTGTTAATATTGACAGTAATCTTGTGGGGCTAGATAGCTTGGGTTCTCAGAGTCCAACCCCCAACTTATAATTGAAACCCTTTTCCAAGCCATACCACCTTTTACTTGCAGAAAATGAACAGGGAGCCAGGTCTCGAATCCCTCATCTGTTGCCCATTTTATGACCCAAGAATGTGTCACCTGAGCAAAATGATTAATAAGATTTCTTGGAATTAAAAAAAAATTTTTTTTTTTGAAAAATGGAGGAGGGGAATAAAACATAAGGATGAGATAAAGCATATGAGAGTGGGAAGAGACTTGATACCTCAGGGAAGGGGCCTAGAAGGTCTCTTTGAGGTAATATTTGAAGTGTGACACTCGTAGGCAAAGACCCAGGGAAGGATCTCTACAAGCTGAAGGAAATCAACTGCAAAAGAAAGAGAACTTGAGGTTTCAGGAAAAGAAAGAAAGGATGTGGCTAGGACCAAAGAAAAAAGAGAAGTTAGCGCCAGATCATCCAGAAGGGTTAGTCCTGCTGCTCCATATGCAAAAAGCTGCTGGTTTAGCCCACAGAAACTCACAGTTGGAGCCAGTCTTCCATGCGTGACGAAGAACAACCCAGGTCCAGATTCTCCAAGGAGAGAGGCTGAGAAATATTTAGACATTCATTTTTTTAAATTTTTCCCCTGAGCAAAGTGAGAAATATATCAACTAAGCCAGCTGTAGGGCTTCACAGAACAGTAAATTATCTTTTTTTTTTTTTCTTTTAGTTTGTAAGAAAGGCCTATGATTCCAGGGTATTTTCCTCTTTTATTAGCCATCATCATGCACCAACATTCATTTCCAATTTCTAACATTGAGCTGGATAGTTTTTATGGCATCACAGCTACAGAAAAAATGAAAATGAATGTACAAAATGAAAGACAAGATTTAGTTATTTATTTTTCTAGTATAAAGAATATTCCTTGTGGTTCTTCCTAAAGCAAAAAGAACTTTTATTAGGATTTAATTAGTCACACCATTTCCTTTTTTTTTAATAATTTTTATTGTGCTTTAAGTGAAAGTTTACAAATCAAGTCAGTCTTTCACACAAAAACCCATATACACCTTGCTACACCCTCCAAATTACTCTCCCCCGAATGAGACAGCCCGCTCTCTCCCTCCGCTCTCTTTTCGTGTCCATTTCGCCAGCTTCTAACCCCCTCTACCCTCTCATCTCCTCTCCAGGCAGGAGATGCCAACTTAGTCTCAAGTGTCCACCTGATCCAAGAAGCTCACTCCTCACCAGCATTCCTCTCCAACCCATTGTCCAGTCCAATCCATGTCTGAAGAGTTGGCTTCGGGAATGGTTCCTGTCCTGGGCCAACAGAGGGTCTGGGGGCCATGACCACTGGAGTCCTTCTAGTCTCAGTCAGAGCATTAAGTCTGGGATTTTTATGAGAATTTGGGGTCTGCATCCCACTGTTCTCCTGCTCCCTCAGGGATTCCATGTTGTGTTCCCTGCCAGGGCAGTCACAGTTGTAGCCAGGCACCATCTAGTTCTTCTGGTCTCAGGATGATGTAGACTCTGGTTCATGTGGCCCTTTCTGTCTCTTGGGCTCATAATTGCCTTGTGTCCTTGGTGTTCTTCATCCTCCTTTGATCCAGGTGGGTTGAGACAAACTGATGCATCTTAGATGGCTTCTTGCTAGCGCTTAAGACCCCAGACGCCACTCTTCAAAGTCAGATGCAGAATGTTTTCTTAATAGATTTTATTATGTCTATTGACTTAAATGTCCCCTGAAACCATGGTCCCCAAGCCCCTGCCCCTGCTACACTGGCCTTTGAAGCATTCAGGTTATTCAGGAAACTTCTTTGCTTTTGGTTTAGTCCAGTTGTGCTGACCTCCCCTGTATTGTGTGTTGTCTTTCCCTTCACCTAAAGTAGTTCTTATCTACTATCTAATTAATGAATACCCTCTCCCACCCTCTCTCCCTCCCCCTTCTCATAACCAAAAAAGAATGTTTTCTTCTCAGTTTAGGCTATTTCTCAAGTTCTTATAATAGTGGTGTTATACAATATTTGTCTTTTTGCAACTGACTAATTTCACTCAGCATAATGCCTTCCAGGTTCCTCCATGTTACGAAATGTTTCACAGATTCCTCACTGTTCTTTATCGATGCGTAGTATTCCTTTTGATGCCTTTTTGTGTGTGTTGTTGACAGTTTCTTTTTCCCGCTTAATTTTATGTGTTGAGTAGATTTTCTTTATATATTGTTCTTTCCTCATATTTGTTGTTGTTGATTTTGTTTCTGCTGAGTCTCTATTTTTTTCTTGTATTTTATTTTGATGAGTAGGATAGTTTGTCTGTTTTGTGGTTACCTTATTATTTACCCCAATTTTTCTCAATTTAAACCTAACATTTATTTCTTTGTATCGCCGTATCTTCCTCTCCATATGGAAGGTGTATGATTACATTTCTTAGTCCCTCTTTATTATTTTAATGTTGTTTCTTTTATATAATAACATTGCTGTTACCCTGTTTTGAGCTTTTTAAAAAAAAATTTTTATAATCTTGCTTTGTTTTTTTGGATTTCCCTGTCTGGGTTGACTTCTGGTTGCCCTGCCCAGTGTTCTAGTCTTGGGTTGATAACTGATATTATTGATTTTCTAACCAAAGAACTCCCTTTAATATTTCTTGTAGTTTTGGTTTGGTTTTGACAAATTCCCTCAACTTGTGTTTATCTGGAAATGTCTTAATCTCACCTTCTGATTTAAGAGACAGTTTTGATGGATACATGATCCTTGGCAGGAAATTTTTTCCTTCAATTTTTTAAATATGTCATCCCATTGTCTTCTTGCCTGCATGGTTTCTGCTGAGTAGTCTGAGCTTATTCTTATTGGCTCTCCTTTGTAGGTAACTTTTTGTTTATCCCTCGCTGCTCTTATAATTCTCTCTTTATCTTTGGTTTTGGCAAGTTGATTATAATATGTCTTGGTGACTTTCTTTTCAGATCTACCTTATGTGGAGTTCAATGAGTATCTTGGATAGATATCTGCTCATCTTTCACGATATCAGGGAAGTTTTCTTCCAACAAATCTTCTACAATTCTCTCTGTATTTTCTGTTATCCCTCCCTGTTCTGGTACTCCAATCACTCGTGGGTTATTTCTCTTGATAGAGTCCCACATGATTCTTAAGGTTTCTTCATTTTTTTTAAATTCTTTCATCTGATTTTTCTTCAAATATATTAATGCCAAGTGATTTATCTTTGAGTTCAGAAATTCTAGCTTCTACTTGCTCAATTCTGCTCCCCTGACTTTCTACTGAGTTGTCTACTTCTGTAATTTTATTGTTAATCTTCTGAATTTCTGATTGCTATCTGCCTGTGGATTCTTCCAGCTTCTTAAACTTTTCATTATGCTCCTGAATAATCTTTCTAATTTCTTCAATTGCTTTATCTGTGTGTTCCTTGGCTTGTTCTGCGTATTGTCTCATTTCCTTCCTGATGTCTTGAAGGGTTATGTATATTAAACTTTTCTGTTCTGCATCTGGTAATTCCAGGAATGCACTGTCATCTAGAAGATCCCTGGATTCTTTGTTTTGAGAGCCTGTTGAGGTGATCATGATCTGTTTCTTTATGTGACTTGATATTGACTGTTGTCTCTGAGCCATCTATAAGTTGTTGTATTAGTTTATGCTTGCTTACTGTGCCATAGCTTCTTGCTTTGTTTTGTTTTGCTATACCCCTATGGGTTATTTGAGTGAGCTAGCTTGATTATTTTCACCTTTGGAGCTCTGATGTCCTGTCCCCAGCTGGCTAAAGATGTTATCAGGTATATCAGCCTAGGAGTCTATTCAGTTTTCTTATATGAATTCAGCTCAGGTTTCCAGGTAGCTGATCATCAAGTGCATGGTACAGGCTCTGTCCTACAGTCTTAGAGGGGCAGGGGTGATTGGCGTATATACCGGTATCTGATAGCAGGAGGGGGTCATGCTCTGAACAAGGCAGGGGACTGAAAACCTACCTCCGAGTGTCTCTACAGAAAACATGTCCCTGTTCCCTACAGTGTGCAGGTGGGTGGGTTTTGCAGATGGACCATGGGCACCCAAAGTTTTTGGTTGTAAGGACTGGGAGGTACCAGTTATCTTTGGACCCCTGTCGTGGGTGGCTGGGTGACCTGAGTGGAGCTACCAGTCCTTAGGCCCCTGAGGTGGGTAGGTGACGACCTTGTGTTCCTCCATATCACTTATCAAATATGAATTTACCTTTGTTTTGTAGTTTTTAATTTCCTTATAATCTGTCTCTTCTGCTGAATTTCAGTCTGCATAAGAAAAGGGATCATGTTTATTCCATTTGTTTCTGTAACTCAGTTCTTGAATTGTTCCTTTTCAAAATCCTAAGGATCTTGGTCAGGGGTTTAATGGGTCCCCAGAGACTCCCATGCTGTATCACTGGAACCTGTGAATATGTTACCTTACATGGCAAAAGGGACTTTACAGGTGTAATTGGGGTTAATAGACAAAGCAATGTCAAACATCAAACACCCACCTCTCCACCACACAGCTGAAATGGTTGGAGTTTTCCAGCAAGGGCCTATTCTCCCAAAATAGGCCCACACAGGTCCATGCAGAAGGGAAAGTTACTTAAAGTCTATGGACAGTTTATTCCTGGACAGGAGCTGCTTCTGTCCTGAGCTCCCCCAGTTAGTGGAGCTAACAAATTATGTTTTCTCCCAGTTGCAAAGTTTTTCCTTCCACAAGGCTGGGAGGATGGCTCTAGGTGGTCAACAGGGCCTATCCCAGGCCCAGTGAATTGAGCCGCTGAAGCTGGCTTAGGGGTGGGGGGGCATGGTAAAATATACGCAAGTACTTAGATTTTTCCGAGAGCGCCGTTCTTCTCAGGTTCTGGAGTTGTAAGTAGGTTGTGTGGCTGGCTGCTTCTCCCTGAAGAAACTGCGGTTGAACACTAGTACCAGCCCGCCGCCGTGGCTCTGGGAATGGTGCCTGAGGGCTCCCCACGATTTAGGTGTGGTAACTCCTCTCTGTTTCTGAATGATCTCTCCCTCCCCCTGCCCCTCAGTTCATTTTCTAAGCTTGCCTTTGAAGTTCAGAGCTCCCAGCTTGTCACAAATATAGTCATTTCACTTGTTTTTTCAGGTCTTTGTTGTAAAGAGGGCTCGCTGGAAGCATCTGTTTATTCTGCCATCTTGGCTCCGCCTCCATAATTTCCTTTTTTAACGGACACGTGAGGACTTAGTGGTACACATAAGTTACCTTATGTGTAGCTAGTTTTATAATGGATGATGCCTAGCCATTTTTAAGAGCTTTGTTTGATGTTTACATGAAACCATTCAATATTCAACAGTCTACATGCAAGCTTATGGAGGCTGTGCAACAGCCCTGAAAAGCCAGGAATTTGATGACTAACAGAAAATGGCAAGGCATTCAATTTTTCAGCTAGGATATTCATTTTGATTGTATGAATTTAAACACAGGAAAGTATTTGTGTACTAACATCTGGGTGTGTGTGAGCTGCTTTAAAACTCATTTTCTTTTCATTATTTTAACTCAAGGAATGAACAGCATCTTTGCAGATAAATTCATTGGGCAAAGTCTGAAAGTGTTCAAGTGGTATTTATTTCAGGACAGGCTTTCCCTTGGAACAGACTTGTTCTTGTATTTAGGTGCCTTGGAATTGGCTCTGACTCAGTAAGTGATCTTATATATAACAGAACGAAAAGTCCCTCACAGGTCGCCTTAAGTGTCTGGGAGGTAGTATTGCAAAACAGTTAAGGGTGTGGACTTTCAGCTTTGAATCTCATGTTTATCCTTAATAGATAGCTGCATGACCTTGGGAAGGTTAGGTAACCTCCAGCCTCAGCTTTTACTGTGGGGATGACAACAGTGACTAACTCTGAGTAACTCTCTCCAAGTATTAAATCAATCTGTGTAAAGCTTTTAACTCAGGTCCTGATGCTTTTAAAAAAAAAAATCTTAGCTATTATTATTGTATTGCTTAGTTAACAGCTGTATTGTATTCAATTTCAGAAAAAAAATGGCTACTGCCTGTGTGTGTGTGTCTTTTTGAACATAGGGATACATGCACAGAGCAACATATCAAATAGGACAGAGGAGTTTACGATGAAAAGCTGGAGTCTCCTGTTGTCTTTTCCCATCCCTTGTCCCACTCCTCAGAGGAAGCATCTCTTAACCATTTCTATTTTTCTTTCTTCCAAAGGCATCCCATTTATGTAAATAATAAGACAGCACACCATTTCTTGATTCATCAATTTTAGGCAATATCTTTTTACTCTGTCACATAAGAATTAAAGATGTATTTGTTCTATTATTCTTTTGTCTTATCATCTTATCTTTCCTAATGCTTAATGGTTATATTAGTATTTTTATTTCTTCTGTTGCTCATTTTCATAGTTTTTAAATAGTACATTAATACATTTTTTTCTCTCAATTTTAGACAATGTCTGGACTCTCCTTTATAAGTTGAGGATGTAAGTTTCCTACATGCTCTCTAATTTTTGAGTGTTGCTTCTGTATGTATCCATGTTAGGACAGGCTCCTTAAAAATAAAATATGGGATGGGGATCTCGTGCATGTCATTTACGGAGGTGTGGTTTCAGGGTAACCTGGACAGGAGTGAGGGAAGTGGAAGAAACCAAACAAGGATATAATTTTCAACTGGAATCTAGCTTCAGCTTGCTCCCATCATGAATTGTACCAGAGAATAAGATGCCCATTTTATCCCCCTACCAGCTGGTCATTGGCTGCAGGCTACCCACAGGAGAAGGAACCTGACTTCTCTGTTGATGCAGTCCTGTCAGCCAAGGGCAATTCTTAGAGAAGCATGCAGCTGTAAGCCACTGTCAGTCAACACTCTTACCAGCTGGGGAATGAGTGCACTGGGCACGTAAAGATGATCTGAGTGGAGCACTAACAATCTCTACCACATAGGGTGATGAGGAGGAGGGTATGATAGACAATGATAATGATAATGTCTCCTTTTCATCATCATCAACTCATGCATCTATTTAGAGAGTCACTATCCATGAATTATTTTCACTTGCGTCTCTCCATTTGGTCCTTGCCCAAATACACATATAAACACGCACCACCACTACCCCCACCACCAATAATAACACTAACGCCAACAACAACCACGACAGTAAAATAATAGGAGGTAGGGCTGATGTTATCCTCTTAGTTTTAAAAATGAAAAATATGAATCCCAAAGTGATTATGTGGCTTGTCCAGTTCTCCATAGTAATTAGCAGAAATGAGATCTAACCACAGATGATTTCATTCTAAGTTGAATATTCTATATGAACATCTGATTTTTTTTTTTTCTTCATAACATTTTGGTTTAAACTCTTTCACCATATATTTATATTTCCCTATGATTGGGCTGGAGCCCTGGTGGTGTAGTGGTTAAGAGCTTGACTGCTAACCAAAAGGTTGGCAGTTCGAATCCACCAGCCACTCCTTGGAAACCCTATGGGGGTAGTTCTACTTTGTCCTATGGGGTCACTGTGAGTCGGAATTGACTCGACAGCAATGGGTTGGTTTTGTTTTGTTTTTTTACGATTGGGCTAATTTTGTAGATCTAACCTTTTCTCCAAACACATTTTCTCTTTTGCGTTTTAGGTTGGTCTCTCATTCTTCTTGGTGGCCTTCTCTTTTCCATCTCTGTCCCTTTCTCCATATTACTCTCTATCAGCCAGGACACTCAGCTGCAGGGAACAGAAGACTCACTAAACATGGCTTAAACAATACGGATGTTCATTATTTTACATAAAAAGTCCAGAGTCACAGCAGTCCCGGAGTAGCTCTAGCAATCCTGTCAAATTAACAGTGTCATCAGGACCAGCAGACTCCTCCTTCCTGTTCCTTCTACTGTCTTTAAGTGGTGGCCCTCCTCTTTAGGCTAGCCACTCCAGGATTGTAAAGAAGCACCACGCTTTGCGATTTCACATGGGGGCCCTGTTGTGGATTGAATTGTGTACCCCAAAAATACGTATTGTAAATCTTAAACCCCTATACCTGTGAGTGTAATCCCATTTAGGAATAGAACTTTCTTTGTTATGTTAATAAGACCATACCAGTGTAGAGTGTGTTGTAAGCCAATCACTACTGAAATATAAAAATGGCAGATTAGGTACAGAGAAGGAAGCACAAATGGAGGGGAAGATAAACGGTACATGAAGATGGCCAGAGAAACAAGGAACAGAAGCTGTAAAGAGACAAGAACCTTCCCCTAAAGCCCACAGAGGAAGAAAGCCTTTCCCTAGAGCCAGAGCCCTGAAATCAGACTTCAACTCTCCTAAATGGTGAGAAAATAAATTTGTTTGTTAAAGCCACCCACTTGTGGTATTTATGTTATAGCAGCACTAAGAAACTAAGACAGGCCTATATGCAGAAAAAAGCTGTTTCTCAATCATCTTTTCTTTTTTTCTTTTTAATCAGGAGAAGGAGAGACATTTCTCAGAGCTCTCATTGACCCAAGCTCAGCTACAAAGGAGGCTATGAAATTGAGAACCTGGCATTTTCAACTTCCTGTGTGTTTGTGTGTGTGTGTTTTATAGGGGATCTATGCCAGCAAGAAAAAAATGAGAGTAACTTTTTGGTGGGTAACCAGTAACCTCTCTCCAGCAACCCTGGCATTATTAAAACACACACACAAACAGCAAAGATTAATTTAGCTCACCTTTATTTTGCATATAACTGGGTGGTTCCCTGGTAAGGTACCAATTATAGAGGTTTTTGAGTTTTTGGTGTTTCTTCCTTTTTTTTTTTTTCTTTTAATGTATCTTGATGTTGTACACGAAGAGCACAAAGTGATCTGGTATTGATATTGTAATTTTATTCATTGAAGCAGAATACAATATGCTAGACTGAGATCTGGCTTATAACACTTCAAACCAAACCAAACCAAACCAAAGCCACTGCCTTCGAGAGGACTCCAAGTTGTAGCAACCCTATAGGATAGAGTAGAACTGCCCTACAGAGTTTCCAAGGCTATAAATCTTTACAGAAACAGATTGCCACATCTTTCTCCCCCAGAAGAGCTGATGGGTCTGAGCCACTGACCTTTTGGTTAGCAGGTGAGCACTTTAAGCACTGTGCCACCAGTGATCCTCATAACAAACTAAGGTGTGTCACATAACACATTGTTCTTATGTAGTCTGTGAATTGACTGCTCCGTGGCAGACCTTGGGCAGTACACCATCAATTACTATGATTACCTTGTCTGGGCTATTCTCTTTGGAGAATTAAGGGACAGACTTGTGTGTACATTGGAGCAAAGAGTTATGGAGATGGCAGGAGCAACTGGGAGCAGACGTTTAATTCTGAGATGGTAAGAGCTAATGCACCTAATTCTGAAACAACTATGGGCAAAACCAAAGTTTCTTAGCAAAGGGGACCAGTACCTGGTGTGCATTGCTCAGGGACTGGCTGAAATCACCTGGGATGTAAGAAGGAAGATTCTCTTGGAAGAATAACTTCTTGAGGTCTGTGGGTTGGTGGGTTAGTTACAAGCATTGTAAGACTCAACCAGTCACCGATCATATAAACCAAAATCTAAAACCTGCTACCATCGAGTCGATTCCGACTCATCGCAACTGTATAGGACAGAATAGAACTGCCCCACAGGGTTTCTAAGGCACGACTGGTGGATTTGAACAGCCTACCTTTTGGTTAGCAGCTGCAGCTCTTAGCCACTGCACTACCAGGTCTCCAGATTACACAAAAAGAGCATTTATTGGCCCAGTAAATAAGATTAACAACAAAAAAAAAGGGTATACATGGTCTTGGGGGTACATCTAGCTCAATTGGCATAACATAGTTTATAAAAAGAAGTTCTACATTCTACCTTGGTGAGTAGCGTCTGAGGTCTTAAAAGCCTGTGAATGGCCATCTGAGTTACTCCATTCGTCTAACCCCTTCGGGAGCAAGGGAGATGAAGAAAACTAAAGTTATAAGGGAAAGATCAGTCCAAATGACTAATGGACCACATCTACCATGGCCTCCACCAGACTGAGTCCAGTACAGCTAGATGGTACCTGACTACCACCACTGACTGCTCTGACAGGGATCACAATAGAGGATCCCAGACACAGCTGGAGAACAATGTAAAACAAAATTCTGACTCACAAAAAAAGACCAGACTTACTGGCCTGACAGAGTCCGGAGAAACCCCTGAGAGTATGGCCCCAGGACACCCTTTTAGCTCAGTAATATAGTCACTCCCAAGGTTCACCCTGCAGCCAAAGATTAGACAGACCCATAAAACAAAAGGTGACTAAAGGGGAACACCAGCCATAGGGCAAGGACTAGAAGGCAGGTAAAGACAGGGAAGGTGGTGATAGGGAACCCAAGGTCCAGAAGGGAGAGTGTTGACATATCATTGTGTTGTCAACCAATGTCATAACAATATGTGCATTAACTGTTCA
Organism: Elephas maximus indicus; assembly: GCF_024166365.1. Lineage (NCBI taxonomy): Eukaryota > Metazoa > Chordata > Mammalia > Proboscidea > Elephantidae > Elephas > Elephas maximus. The sequence goes on along the minus strand of NC_064820.1, from coordinate 169,092,325 downwards.
ATGAGAAACGAGTTTGTTCTATAATCCTTCATCTAAAGTACAATAAAAAAAGAAAATAATAATCATAAGAGTACAATTATCTGTAGGCTTTGTTCCAGTTAAAGACTCCAACACGTTCATCAGGACCAGGTTTTCTTCTGTCCTCCCTATATTGACAAATTTTGCAGATCTGCATAGTGACAAGATAGCAGCAGTAGCTCTGGCTTCACATCCTTTTATGTTCAAGTAGAGTGGGAAGAAGGAGCCTCTGTTTTAGTAGCTGCTTCAAAGTCCAGAAAACTCAGAATCACTGGAGTTATACTTCTGTGGAAGAGAATTTCACCAGTAAAAGAAAAATTTCCATGTGCTGGCTTGAATACATCTCTGAAAGCACTTGTTACATTGGGATTCGCACAAGCCAAATAGCTTCATCCCCATGAGCATTGTAGTGTGGCAAATAAAAGATTGCAGTACAGTTTCATATTGCAGCCCACATGACTTGCAAAAGTGAATCTATGTTCTCCTAAGCCCATCTTCCTGCCAGAACAGGTGGTAAATAGAACATAAACCACTTTTTTACTTGCTTCAAATTTTGGTGTAGATGGAAGGCAATTTACTCTGGGCTGAAAACGAAATTCCTGGCAAAAAGCAATGCCTATTAACAAATGCAACAGTCCCCTGGTGACAAGATGGAGGCGTGCAACTGGGTACATTTGTCATTTTAACTCCAGGGGCAGACTTAAGGTGTTTTAATCGTGCTAAAGTAGAATTATAGATAGGAACAGCACCATATTTGATATAGGAAAGGATTCCAGAATTATTCCTTTGAACAGGTTACTTTCTACACGTAAATAATTAGATAAGAGAGTTTAGTATTCTGTATTTACCTGATTCTTAAAAAAAAAAAAAAAAAAGATTCTTAGATATCTAAAAAAAATTATAAATGGCTATCTCTTATATACTTTATCTTTCATCCATTTGCCTGCACATTAGCGCTCTGAATACACTGCTCTAACCAAGCTGTCCCTCTGCTAAGCCACCTTCAAAGGCCCTCATTCTCACAGAAAAGCTCTGACTCAGTAGCCATACATTCAAGGTCTTCCACAAAAGAGCTCTGAAAAACTTCCCCAGACATAATTCCTACCATTTTTATCAATAGGAGAGGCTAGGTAATGCTGTGTGCATTTGTTTTTTTATTTTTTTTTACTTTTTATTGCTGCATAAAAAATTACTACAATATTAGTGGCTTAAAACAACATACATTTATTATCTCAAGTTTTTGTGGGTTGCAAGTGCAGGTATAGCTTAATGGGGTCCTCTCCTCAGGGTCTCACAAGGCTTCAATCTAGATGTTGGCTGGGCTCTGTTCCTTTATGAAGCTCAGGGTCCTCTTCCAAGATCAAGTACTCCTTGGCAGAATTCAGATCCTTGTAGTTTTAGGACTGAGGTTTCCTCTTTTTTGTGAGTGTCTGCTAAAGGGTCGCTTTCAGCTCCTAGAGGCCCCCGTGGCTCTTTGCTCTGTGAACCTCTGACAGGACATCTTCACAACATAGCTGCTTAGATCTTCAAAGTGAGCTGGAGAATCATTCACTTCAGTCTGCTAAGATGCAGTCTTATGTAACACACAATATAAGCACAGGAGTGACTATCCCATCGTCTTTCTCGTATTCTATTGGTTAGAAGCAGGTCAACTTAAGGGGAAAAATTACACAATGGTGTTGACACCAAGGGGTGGGAATCACGGGAACCATCTTAGAATTCTGACTACCACTCTGAACTCCTACATTTCAGTGCCTGGAAACAACAATACCTTATGTTTATCATTGGTTGGCTGAGGGCCTTCCCAAAAAAACCAAACCTGTTGATACATAGCGACCCTACAGAATAGAGTAAAACTGCCTCATCGAGTTTCCAAGGAGCACCTGGTGGATTCAAACTGCTGACCTTTTGGTTAGCAGCCATAGCACTTAACCACTATGCCACCAGGCTTAACTCTGCATTGTTAGTCTGGGAACCAGGCTGAAGGAGTCTCCAACTCCATATTTCCATTACTGCCAAGATAGGAAAAAGAGAATGTAGAAAATCTTGTTTCGCCTCAGAGCTCTGTGATCAAAACAATTTACATGGCTACCTCTAACTGTAAGGAGTAATTTTACCTGATTCCCTGAAACTAACAAAAAGCACAACCTGTTGCCCTTGAGTCGATTCCTACTCATAGCAACCCCATAGCACAGAGCAGAACTGCCCCATAGAGTTTCCAAGAAGTGGCTGGTGGATTCAAACTGCTGACCTTTTGGTTAGCAGCTGAGCTCTTAACAAATGTGCCACCAGGGCTCCTGTGTTCTCGAAAGAGTTGACCATTTCTCTCGTCAGATCACTGGTTCGCTATATTTTTTTGCAATCCGATGACCTTTCAGCCACATCCTCATTTCCAAGTTCCTTTGAAACTGCAAGGTCCAGCTTAAAAGTTACCTCTTCAGTAAAATATTTTCTGATCTTTCTCATTAAAATTAGCCTTCCCTTCTCCGATCTCCCCTGATATTCCTCTGTAATTTCTCTTTCTATCTTGTATGACATTTATAATGTTCTAATTTTATCCCAGTTAACTATTTTACATGCCTAACCTCTCATATTGGATTGTGAGCATCTCAAGGGCAGGGACTACATCTGAATCACAATTATTTCCTCTGAAGTGTACAATACAGGGCTGTACTTGATGAGGTTTTAATGCTTGTTGATTGAGTGAAATTGATCTTGCTTCCCCAGAGGATCTATTTGTAAAGTTAGCTTTTGACCAACCTTTGAACTATTTAGGGAAAGGGGCTGCTGATTCCCCTTATTCTGTCATAAGACCTAATTTTTTCCAGTTAGACTCTTTTCTGAATGTAATCTAAATTGCTCCTGAAGTGCTGTGTGCCCATTTCCTCTTGTTTATCTGTAATAAAGACTTTAAATCATTTAATACAATTGGAGGAACCTTAAAGATTGTCTAGGTCAGTGATTTGAAAGTTTTTGTTTGTTTTAAGAAGCTGACTCCTTTATTCAAATGGAAACTTAAGAGGAACACAAAACTACTAAACAGCAGCACCAAAACCCTGCTGTTCTGATTGAAGTGGGAGTGGAGACCCCAGAGTTCTGGTCACTTAATATCCTCTGACCAGACTCCACTCCCCAGACCGGATCTCGAGACACCTCTATGAAATGCTAGGCATTTAGTTTGAAACTCCCTGATAATGATTCAATTTTTCTTATTACAAGTAGGAAAGCTGAAGCTAGAGAGATTAAGTGTCTTATCCAAAGTCACACAGATGACTTTGTTAGATAATCTGTTTCAATAAATATTTATTGAGCACCTGCCATATACTAGGAAACCCTGGTTGTGTAGTGGTTAAGAGTGCAGCTGCTAACCAAAAGGTTGGCTGTTCGAATCCACCAGGCACTCCTTGGAAACCCTATGGGGCAGTTCTACCCCGTCCTATGGGATTGCTATGAGTCAGAATCTACTCAAGAGCAATGGGTTTGGTTTTTGGCTTTACCATATGCCATTTTAGATAATAGTAAAGAGATAACAATCTTCTTAATAGATAGGTATAGAAGTCACATTTCCTAACCCTTGGCCTCATTACTTTTATGGTACAATGGTCAAATCTTTCATTTCATGTGAGTCTATTTCTGTGGCTTAGCAATGTCATGGTTAAAGAATAAATGGTTGATCTTAAAGTCTCAGTTCCTACAGTTGATCTGAGAATTGAGTTCACACTGGGTTCAAACCAGATGAGATTCTAGCTCATAGCCAGTGCCTCTTGTGAAGGTGTATGACAGTCCCATTTATGCACCTTGAATTCTGGAACTCTTATCCTCATCAAACACAGGAGAAAATGTCAGCCTCTTAGACAAGCTCACTCTTGCTGGGAGTTCATTTATATTTCATGCATAAAAAAGATTGGAAAGGAGAAGTCGATCTTCTCTATCCAACCGCCTCTGCACACGGTGGTCCTTTGGCTACTCGGTTATAATTAGCAAGTGACTTTTCCCACAAATGTGGGTGACTTAATTCACTGGCATCCACTCAACATCTATTGTCCACACAATATGATTTTATCCCCACATCATCATGTGATTTATATGCTGTTAGGAGTTAGAAAACGTGCATAGATAAAATAAGCACAAAATATATTAATATGTAATGAAGTCCTAAATTATATGGTATGAAGTCTAAGTGCTACTGGAGTTGGAAAATGTTACTGATCAATATATTCTAGAATTGTTGGTCTTCCATGGAAAAGAAAAGTTAATGAGAGTCTTCAAAGATAAGTCAAATTTGAATTGAATGGTTGGATGAAGGCCAAAGGAAGTGAATATCATTGCAGATCATGAGAATGTCATAGGCAAAGATATGAGTGATGAAATAAATGTATCTTTGCAGCATAGTAGCTAACATGAGCTGAGCACCTAAAATGCATTAAGCTTTGTATTTATCACTCAACAGTGATAATTCTCAGAGCAACTTCATCAGGAGGAATTATTATTATCCCTGTTCTACATACGAAGAACTATAGTAGTTAGATAACTTGTTAAGACCGTGTTGCTTTTGTCATTGTTAGTTGTCATCTGTTCGATTTCGACTAATGGTGACTTTATGTGTAATAGGGCGACATGTTGCATCATCCCGTGCCATCTTCATGATCATTAGTATGTTTGAGTCCATTGTTGTGGCTATCGTGTCAATCCATCTCATTGAGTGTTTCCCTCATGTTCGCTGACCCTCTGCTTTACCAAACATGATCTCTTTATCTAGCAGTTGGTCTTTCCTGATGACGTACGTGTCCAAAGTAAACAAGCTGAAGTATTGCCACCGTCACTTCTAAGAAACATTCTGGTTTTATTTCTTCTAAGGTTGATTTGTTCATTCTTCTGGCAGTCCACAGTGTATTCAATATTCTTCACCAACACCACAATTTGAATCTTTCAATTCTTCTGTTTTTCTTTTTCATCGTCCATGCATTTAATGAAGTATAGAGTTGGATTTAAAGCCTAGTCTCTGTGATTCCAAAAGCTACATTATTATTATTGTTGGCTTTAACAAACAGAAATTTATTTTCTTACAGTTAAAAGTTCAAATTCAGGGTGCTGGCACTAGGGGAAGGCTTTCTGTCTCTGTCGCTCTGGGGGAATGTCCTTGTCTCTTCAGCTTCTGCTTCCTGGTTCCTTGGAGATCTCTCCATGTGTCTTGGCATCTCTTTTACCCCATCTCCCTCTCCATTCTTTTGTTTAATCCTCTTATATTTCAGAGGAGATTGACTCAAGATATACCCTACGTGAATCCTGCCTCATTAACATAACAAAGGCAATCCATTCCAAATGGGATTATAACCACAGGCATAGAGTTTAGGATTTGCAACACGTATTTTGAGGGCTGTAATTCAATCCAGGGAGTCCTGGGGGCATAGTAGTTAAGATTATGGCTGCTGTCATGGGTTGAATTGTGTCCCCCAAAAATGCGTGTATCAATTTGGCTGGGACTAGATTCCAGGTATTTTGTGGTTGTCCACCATTTTGTCATCTGATGTGATTTTCCTATTTGTTGTAAATCCTGCCTCTAACATGTTAATGAGGGGAGATGGATAGCAGTTGTGTTGAGGAGGCAGGACTCAAATCTACAGGATTGGATTATGTCTTGAGCCAGTTTCTTTTGGGATATAAAAGAGAGAAGCTAGCAGAGAGACAGGGGGACCTCCTACCAATAAGAGACAGCAGTGCCAGGAACAGAGAACACCCTTTGGACCAGGGATTCCTATGCAGAGAAGTTCCTAGTCCAGGGAAGACTGATGAGAAGGACCTTCTTCCAGAGCCAACAGAGAGAAAGCCTTCCCCTGGAGGTGACACCCTCAATTTGCACTTTTAGCCTACTTGACTGCGGAAACCCTGGTGGTGTAGTGGTTAAGTGCTACAGCTGCTAACCAAAGGGTCAGAAGTTCAAATTCACCAGGCTCTCCTTGGAAACTCTATGGGGCAGTTCTACTCAGTCCTATAGGGTCGCTATGAGTTGGAATCGACTCGACAGCACTGGATTTTTTTTTTTTTTACTGTGAGAAAATAAATTTACCTTTGTTAAAGCCATCCATTTGTGGTATTTCTGTTATAGCAGCACTAGGTAGCCAAAATAGCAGCTAAGAAAAAGGTCAGCAGTTCAAATCTACCAGCTGCTCCTTGGAAACCCTATGGGGTAGTTCTATTTTTTCCTATAGGGTCGCTATGAGTCAGAATCAACTCTATAGCAACAGGTTTGTTTTTTGTTCTTGTAATTCAATCCATAGCATCACCCTTAACAGAAACTCTTTGCCCCTAAATTAGCTATTATTATTATTTTGTTATAATCTAAAGCCTACATAATTAACCAAAGCATCGTACTGTCTTCTAATACATGCAGGAAATAGTGAGAAGAACCTAATGTCTCAGCGGGCTGTATTGATTAAAAGAATGAAAGAATTTTGATAGGTTAGCATAGAGTAGTAGTTCTCAACTGAGGACAATTTTGCCCCTCAAGAAACATTCGGAGATATTTTTGGATGTCACAACTGGGAGATGGGTGCTACTAGTAACCAGTGGGTAGATGCCAGGGGTATTACAAAGCATCCCGCAATTCATGGGATACACCCCCACAACAACCACCACCTACCTGTCTGTCAATTTGTTGCACTGAGGTGGCTTGCCTGTTGCTATGATGCTGGAAACTATACCATTAGTATTTCAAATGCTAGCAAGGTCACCCATGGTGGACAGATTTCGGTGGAGTTTCCAGACTAAGATAATCTAGGAAGAAAGGCTTAGTGATTTACTTCCAAAAAAACCCTATGGATCACAACAGGATATTGTCCAATACAGTGCTGAAAGATGAGCTCCCTAGGTTGGAAGACACTGAAAACACACAGGGGTGGCAACAGTGGACTGCAGCATGCGTATAATTGTGAAAATGGTGCAGGATCAGGCAACGTTTTGTTCTATTGTACTTAGGGTTGACATGAGTCAGAGCCATCTTGACAACAACCAACAATATAACAACAACAGCCCCACAACAAAAAAATTGTCTGGCTCCAGATATCAATAGTGCAGAAAAAACCTGACATAGATAAACTGATGAGTCTGGAATTGTTTTTTAAATAGTGGGTTCTTGGCTAGAGGCCTTGATATTTCACATAAATATTTACCTGGTTCCTCAAAGCAGACTCATCCTTCTTTCCTCCAACTGCCACATTTCCAATGTTTCCTTAAATACCTCTCTCATCCTTCCGCTGATCTCCAGATCCACCTTTAGCATGCCACCCGCCTCCATCTTCTCCTACCTGGAGTGTAGCAATAACCTCTGATTAGGCCTACCTTTTTTTTCTACCTTGGGTCCAGATGGGAAGTTCTCCACAGAGCAACTGAAGTAATTCTCACAAAAAGTAAATCTGATCAAGTCACCCTAATACATAAAGCTCTCTGAAGGCTTTCCATTGCCCAAATTAAAGGGCCTAGCATGATCTTTTGTACCTTAAATCTTCTTCTATTGTCCTCCTTTCTGGTATTCAGTTCTTTGAAAGTATCCCTCTTTTTTTCCTTTAGACCTTATTTCACTTAATCCTTTGCCTGGAATTTTAGCCCTCACCCGCCCCCATCATTCTTCTCATCTAAGCAACACGTCCTCAACCTTCAGATTTCAGCTTAAACATCACTTCCTCAGAAAGGACTGCCTTGTGGACTAAATTCCTAAGTCACGATATACCATCAGCTCCCATTGAGTTGATTCTGACTGATGGTGACCCCATGTGTGTCAGAATAAAACTGTGTTCCATAAGGTTTTCAGTGTCTAATGCCTCGGAAGTAAATTGCCAGCCAAGTCTTTCTTCCAAGGCACCTCTGGATGGACTCAAATTTCTAATCATTCAGTTAGTAGCAGAGCATGTTAACCGTTTGCACCCCCAGTGACTCCAAGTCATGACATACCTGTTGCATTTGAGTCAATTCTGACTTATGTTCTTGTTGCTAGGTGCCGCTGAGTCAGTTCTGACTTATAGCGACCCTATGCACAACAGAATGAAACACTGCCTGGTCCTGCACCATCCTTACAAACATTATGCTTGAGCCCATTGTTTCAGCCACTGTGTCAATCCACCTCGTTGAGGGTCTTCCTCTTTTCCGCTGACCCTGTACTTTACCAAGCATGTCCAAAGTATGTAAGACACAGTCTCACTATCAATGCCTCTAAGGAGCATTCTGGTTGTATGTCTTCCAAGACAGATTTGTTCGTTCTTTTGGCAGTCCATGGTATATTTAATATCTTTCACCAACACCATAATTCAAAGGCATCAATTCTTCCTCGGTCTTCCTTATTCATCGTCCAGCCTTCACATGCATATGATGCGATTGAAAATACCATGGCTTGGGTCAGGGGCACCTTAGTCTTCAAGGTGACATCTTTGCTTTTCGACACTTTAAAGAGGTCCTTTGCAGCAGATTTGCCTAAAGCAGTGCATCTTTTGATTTCTTGAATGCTGCTTCCATGGGTGTTGATCGTGGATCCAAGTAAAATGAAATCCCCGGCAACTTCAATCTTTTCTTCATTTATCATGATGTTGCTTATTGGTCCAGTTGTGAGGATTTTGTTTTCTCACAGCAACCCTACAGGACAGGGCAGAACTGCCCCATAGAGCTTCCAAGGAGCACCTGGTGGATTCGAACTGCTGTCCTTTTTGTTAGCAGCCACAGCACTTAACCACTATGCCACCAGAGTTTCCTGTCGTGACATGCCACACTGTATTTTCTCTTTCCTAATGCCTCTAACACTTCTAATTATTAGATTAATATCTTTCTCCCATCTCTTATAGATGGACTATAAACTTCACGCAAGTGGGGACTGTTTCTGAGTCAGTGTCCTATCCTCAGTACATAGTAGGAACTCAATAAATATTTGCTTCATTAACCAATAAATCAGCACAGTCCTGGCACAACCAATAGGACAAGACAGACATGCTTAAGCTCAATACCCTACTCACTGCATGCCCCTGCATTTCAAAATGTATGTGGCATGGACAGGAAAGAAGAAACAGCAAATGCTTCTCATTCAAGGAGAAGGAGTACTGGGCAAGTGTAGAATTTAAATGGACAGAAGATTTTGGATCATTAATGAAAAATCCTTTATACAGCCACAATAAAATCTACCATATCCTAAACTATCAAAGCCTTTATTTTTCCCCTCAGGGTGGTCACCATGGCTAGTTACAATAAAAACGATTGATGACTAGGAATAGTTGTAGATTACGGACAATGCCATACAATTATTTATAACCAAAGTCACTGCTTTCTCCTGAACTTGAGAAGACACAGACGAGGTATGCAACGTTCTCCTTCAAAGCAATAAACTACTAAAATACCATTTTTAATGGGAGTACAAGCACTTTCCACATTTTATCTATGAAAATGTTCTCTCTGTCTCTCTTAATTGCTACCAATCCCCTCGGATTCCTAGTGACAGAGGCTCTCATTTCAAGACTAAATTTGCCACCCCTTAACAAAGACAAACTGATAAACCCTTACCTGAAATTTACTGACATCTGGCACACCAGATCCCCTAGGGGGTCTGTAGAATATTTATTTATTTATATATTTGTTTGTTGTTTACTTTTTTATTCAGATGTAAAGAGTGGCCCACTACAGTTTGAGTTTCTTCCTTGAATAATTTTTTATAATGATCTTTTATTTCACTTTCATAGTGAAAATTCAAGTCTCATTACTAGCCACTTGATTAATTGGACTTTAGCTCTGAATTACAAATTACACCTGGAAAATACCTTGTGTGAAGGCAACTTATATTCTGTTCTATAAAAGATAATAAATAGCTGAATTCTATTTTCTCTTTTTTTGAAGGGTGGGTGTACTTTAGGATTACAAATTTGACATCATAGAATTATTGTTTTTATGAAATCAGGCATGAAGCCAGTTCTAAAGACATTTTCCACAGGCAATTTCTTTCTTCCCTCCCTCCCTCCCTCTCTCCTTCACATCTACAAATTTGATTCAAAATCAATTAATTCATTTATTCAACTCATGCACACACATATTTAATGGGACTCAGTTGAGAACAAGGCTAAGTGACAGAACATTGGAGAGTGCATTCTTGTTTGACATCAATTTGTTAGTCTACAGACTAACTATGCAATTTAACTGGTTGCGAATCCACCTACATGTACCATTATTTGGTCTTTCTTAATGATGGGTGTTTTAAGCATTACAGTTGTTTTAAAAACCGAAACCAAACCCCTTCTTGTTGAGTCAACTCTGGCTCATAGTGACCATATAGGGTAGACTAGAACCGCCCCATAGGATTTCCAAAGCTGTAATCTTTAAGGGAGCAGGCTGCAACATCTTTCTCCCATAGAAGCACTGGTGGGTTTTAACCACTGCCATTTTGGTTAGCAGCTGAGCACTTAACCACTGAGCCACCAGGGCTCCTCACAGTTGATTTACGTGATGGTATATTGGGTCTTGTAGGCTTTTTAAGCTCCTCTTCACTATGCAATTTAGGTATCAGTTTTCAATTCCATGATGCAATATGAAAACTCCTTGTTTTGCCCATAACATCCAATCTAGGGCCAAACTGAACCAAAATGGAGTGAAGAATTTGTGAAGTGAAGAGGTTAAAGTAAGGGATGACCATCACTTTTTTTTTTGCCATACTATGAGAAATTCACGTATCTCTTTTTACAGTGGCTGCTAGGAAGGACAAGATATATTAATTTAGATTTTTCTAATATAATTTCTACTTTTATTTGTACAGTGGTATTTTGTTTCCATCTTATAAGCATCTTTTTGCATAAGTATTTTTATTGTAATCAACCACAAAATATTATGTATATGTATGCATCTGATGCTTTAAGTAGATTCCTACTTTCGTAACTAATGCATTACTTCAAATGTGTGTGCATAAAAGTTAAAACTGCACATGCATGACATATGCATAATTTCATTCCCCAGAGCTGAAAATAGTAAAATTCTAATCTTATTACAATTTTAGAGATAACAGAATCCTAGCATCTCAGTATCTCTGAAGATTCAATTTAATAATCCTGATTCCCAGTCAGCTAAGGTAAAGGACAAGATGGCTTTCCAAACGCAAATGACAGGTGTACGAGTGTGTGTATATGTGTTTGAAATGGGCTTCACTGATGACTGCATTTATTCTGAAATGTTATTCATTCTTTGATGTATGAAGTCTAGATTTGGTACTCAAAAGCTGGCTTGGAGCTGTCAATATACAAAGCTTAAAACTGAGGATTGTTGGAAAGTTGAACTAACAAAAGACAAGGGCAGCTTGTGAAGTATGAATTAAAACACACTCATAATGAATGACAGTGCTTCAAACATTCAAACAAAGCAGACAGTGATCACTTGCCTCTGAGTCTTCTCCATTTTAAACAGCTCTAGCATAACAGAGAGGTTAACAGCTCTGGAGAGTCAAAAATTTATATAGTCCCAAATTTCATCTTACTTTATAGACATGATATGCTGTTAACATCTAACTCTAGACCCTGAAAGCTCAAGTTCTGTACTGCTGGGAGGATTTGATGAGATGATGTCTACAAAGCATTTAGGTAAATGGCAAAAAAAGAGTGCTCAGTACACACTGGCTATTTTATGGAGTTCCTGGGTGGTACAAAGAGTTAAGTGCTCAACCACCAGCTGAAAGTTTGGCGGTTCAAACCCACCCATAGGCTCCTCAGGAGACAGGCCTGGTGATCTGCTTCCTAAAGGTCACAGCTTTAAAAACCCTGTGGAGTAGCTCTAGTCCATACACATGGGGTTGCCATTAGTTGGAATTGACTAAAGGCAACAAACAACAACAACATTACTATTATGATGATACTGCCTTCACCATTCTCCTGTGATGCAGTTTCAAGAATACCCTCACCATCCAAGCTTGGTTTCCTCTAAATGAGCCCTGTTTGTTGAATTGGGCACCTCCTTAGATTCTCTCATACTTGATTCTGACTCCAGTCATGGCCACCACCAGTTCTACTCTGACACACATGTGGTCACCATGAGTCCAAATCAACTTGACGGCAACTAGTTTACTGATATAGTACTTGGCACAGAGTCAAAAAAAAAAAAAAAAGAAAAACTCAAACCCATTGCCATTGAGTCAATTCTGACTCATAGTGACCCTAGAGAGACCCTATAGGACAGAGTAGAACTGTCCCAAAGGGTTTTGAAGGAAAGCTGTGGATTCTAACTATTGGCCTTTTGGTTAGTAGCCATTGCTCTTAACCACTGTGCCACCAGGGCTCAAAAGGGGCTCAATAAAAATTTGCTGAGTGAATGTGGTAGATAAAGAAATAGGAGACATTGTCATTGCTCTAAAATTGTCTTCCAAATAAATGAGGAAATAAGCACAAATGAGAGATGAATAATTAGGTTGGTAAGGACTGTATATCTTGTCAAGATTAATTATGGTATTGGTGAAGAATATTGAATATACCATGGCCTGCCAGAAGAATGAGCAAATCTGTCTTTGAAGAAGTCCTGCCAGAATGCTCCTTAGAAGCAAGGATGGCAAGACTTCGTCTCACATACTTTGGACGTGTTATCAGGAGGTACCAGCCCTAGAGAAGGACATCATGCTTGGTAAAGTAGAGGGTCAGCAAAAAAGAGGAAAACCCTCAACAAGCAGGGCTGACACAGTGGCTGCAACAATGGGCCCCAACATTTCAATGATTGTGAGGATGGCACAGGACTGGGCATTGTTCTGTTCTGTTGTATACAGGGTCACAGTAAGTCAGAACTGACTCGACGGTACCTGTCTCAGTCATCTGGTGCTGTTATAACAGAAATGCCACAGATGGCTCTAACAAAGAGAAGTTTATTTCTTCACAGTAAAGCAGGCTAAAATTCCAAATTCAGGGCATCAGCTCCAGGAGAAGCCTTTCTGTCTCTGTCAGCCTTCTCATCAATCTTCCCTCAAACTAAGAGCTTCTCCACACAGGGATCCCAGGTCCAAAGGACTCACTCTCCTTCTGGCACTGCTTTCTTGGAGGTGTGAGGTCCCCAACTCTCTGCTTGCTTCCCTTTCCTTTTATCTCTTGTAAGATAAAAGGAGTGCAGGCCACATCCCAGGGAAGCTCCCTTTACATTGGATCAAGGATGTGACCTTAGTAAGGGTGTTACAATACCACTCTAGTCCTCTTTAACATAAAATTACAATCACAAAATGGAAGAAAACCATACAATACTGGTGTCATGAATTGAATTATATCCCCCCAAAGATGTGCATTATCAATTTGGCTGGGTGGTGATTTCCAGCAATGAATTTCTCTTTGTTAAAGCCATCCACTTGTGGTATTTCTGTTATAGCAGCACTAAATAACCAAGACAGAATTTGGTACCAGGAATGGGATGCTGCTCTAACAGATACCTAAAATGAGGAAGTGGTTTTGAAACTGTGAATCGATAGAGGAGCAGCAGGAGGCCAGCAGTGGCAGAGAACCTGCAGCAGCAGAGAAGCAGCAGCATCAAAGAACAAGCAGCAGCAGAACCAGGAGACCAGTGCCAGACAGCTCCGGAGCTGACCCACAGAGCAAGAGAGCTGAGTGCCTGTACGCAGGAGGCTTCCTGGTATAGCAGGGTGCTTCCAGGCACTTACTGGTGGGCTACTGAGCTTCAGAACACTTGCCCCAGCAGGGCAGATGCAGGTATGAGGCCCAAGGAGCTGAGAGGCCAAGAAACCAGGGAGAAGAAGAAGAAGAGGCAACAAAAGAAGTTGAACTTCCTCAGTCTCAAAAGGTATAGCCATGACCTCAGGGGCTTCAAAGGGTGGAGCCATGGCCTCTGGTGTTTCTAAGGGTGGAGTTGCCACTCAGATGGACTAGGAGAATGGTGCATCTAAAGCTGAAGGAGCAGAGTTGCTGTCCCAGTGGGCCTGGAAGGCATTGCTGAAGCCCAGGGTCAGGGGCCTTCATTCAGAATCTGGAGAGTGTGGACCATACTTAGAGTCTGGATAGCATGGCCATTGCGTAAATTGTCTCAGAGAACAGAGGATTATTTTCAGAGCTTTGAGGGCTAATGTAACGCGTTCTACTGACTCGCTTGATGCCTGTTATCCCTTCTTTTCCTCCAGTTTCTCCCATTTGTAATGGAAATGTCTAGTTTGTTCCTGTTCTGCCATCATGCCTTTGGAAGCAAATAACTTGTGTTCTAGATTTCACAGATGAAGAGGAATATTTGGATTTTGGACTTGGAGTTAAGACTTTTGCTATGATACATTGGGATGAATATGTTTTGCATGTTGTAAGGATGTGATTTTTTGGGGGGCCAAAGGGTGGAATGTCATGGATTAAATTATGTCCCCCCAAAAATGTGTGTATCAATTTGGCTGGGCTATGCTTCCCAGTATTGAGTAGTTGTCCTCCAATTTGTGATTGTAATTTTACGTTAAAAGGATTAGGGTGGGATTGTAACACCACCCTTACCCAGGTCACATCCCTGATCCAATATTAAGGAAGTTTCCCAGGGGTGTGGCCTGCACCACTTTTTATCTCTCAAGAAATAAAAGGAAAGCAAAGCTAGCAGAGAATGGGGCTTCATACTTCCAAGAAAGCAGCACCAGGAGCAGAGGATGTCCTTTGGACCCAGGGTCCCTGCACCTGAGAAGCTCCTCAAACAGGGGAAGACTGAGCACAAGGACCTTCCTCCAGAGCCGACAGAGAGAGAAACTGTCCCCCTGGAGCCGACATTCTGAATTTGGGCTTTTAGCCTACTTTACTGTGAAGAAATAAATTTCTCTTTGTTAAAACCATACACTTGTGGTATTTCTGTTATAGCAGGACTAGATGACCAAGACAACTGGGGATCATGGCCCAGCCAAATTGATACACAGTTTTGGGGGGGACATAATTCAATCCATGATAGCACCTAACAACATTACTTATCATATATATAGTGTAAAATAACTCCACAGATATTAGCCAGTCAGTCATTTTGCAGATCTTGATAGAAATGCCACACAGGACAGTTTAATTTTGATGAGACAGCTGGCAGAATCAATTCAACACTTTGACATGCAAAAAAAGTAAGGACACTTAGATTCACATACCTCACTGGCTTTGTACATAAATTTTGCTGTTACTTCTGCTTCAAACTTAAGCTCCCTATGGAATGCACTAAGAATTGGATACTCCAGATTTATCCATACGCTGTTCTTCCTTGCTTTCCTCAACTATGAAAGATGGAAAGCTAAGATCCTTGATTTCCTGGCCTCCCGCGCACTTAGTGATGGCCCTTTTACACCAGGCTGGCAAATGAGGCAAATATCCCACGGAAGGGCTTTTCTTTCGGAATATAAAGATAAAACCATGCTAGAAATAGATCTTTCACTCCTTCTTCCTGCTTGGAAAGTGGGCATGAGGCCTGGAGTTGCAGCAACCATCTTCTTACCCTGAGGCGATATACATGAGGACAAAGGATCATAGAACCACCATAGCAGCCCTGGATTACTACCTCCTGACTTCTTGTAGCATGAAATAATTAGACTCTTAATAGTTGCCTTTGGAAACCCTGGTGGTGTAGGGGTTAAGTGCTATGGCTGCTAACCAAAAGGTGGGCAGTTTGAATCCACCAGGTGCTCCTTGGAAACTCTATGGGGCAGTTCTACTCTCTCCTATAGGGTCACTATGAGTCGGAATTGACTCAATGGCAATGGGTTTGGTTTTTTTTTTTTTTTTTTGGTTTTATTTCTTTAAGCCATTGAAGTAGGGCTTTTTTTTCTTTGTTTGCAGCTGAACATAATCCTGCCTGATACAATTCCCATATGAATCTAACTCTACTTAGGGATACCTAGAAAACTGGAACTCTATAGACACCCAAGCAGCAACCCAGTCATGTTAGACATTAACATATCACTCATCATCTTGGGTCTTTGGGTTTATTGTGTTGGAAGGAAATTAGTAACAAGTTCTGACTATTTTCCTTTCCAATGTGTAGAAAGCCCCCTGGGAACTCTTGCAGCCAGATGGACCAAGACCTTGAAGGAGATAAACTAATTCTCTGTTTATATTTACACTGGGACATGGTTATTTACTCAGCCATTTTCCTTGGCAAGTCAGGCTATAAAAGTGCAGAACCCTTTGCAAAAGCAATCTGTTGTCTTCCCCCCGCCCCGCTCCCACCCAGGATTTTACCTAAATGATACTTGGGAAATGCTGAGAGGCATAGGAGATAAACATTTTAATCTTCAGTAAGTTTTCCAAAATATGCAAGGATTTGACTCCAGAAGGACAGAAAGATAAAAACTTTCAATATAATATAGATAAGGATCTGCAAAGAGAAAATTGTCTACAAGTTCTTTAATAGGTGCAGAGGGGAAGGGAAAATATCTCTATAAATTGAAACTGAAAATATCTCTATAAATTGAAACTGAAAATATCTCTATAAATTGAAACTGAAAATATCTCTATAAATTGAAACTGAAAATATCTCTATAAATTGAAACTGTAAAAGTTTTTACTGTAATTATAACATGTCCTTCATCAGGAAGCAGAAAATGGATTAGAATATGTTCCTTCTTACCAGAGAGACAGTTTAACCTCTTTTCTGACAGTCCTTTTTTTTTTTTTTTTTTTGGTCCAGCCCTGGAGCCCTGGTGGCGCAGAGCTCAGCTGTTAACCAAAAGGTCATCAGTTCAAATCCACCAGCCGCTCCTTGGTAACACTATGAGGCAAGTCTACTCTGTCCTATAGGGTGGCTATAAGGCAGAATCCACTCAATGGCAAGGTTTTTTTTTTTGGTTTTGGGCCATCCCAACACCTCTCCACAACTCTTCTTTGCTAGAGATCTTGATTAAAACCAAGTTCAAAATATAACTGATCGTTTAAAATAAAAGACAAACAACAAAAAGGAAATGTGTCAATTTTATCTTATTCACTTCACACAACTGCAGGGCATTGTTTGTTATTTGATTTAGGGTTTTTACTTCTGGTGTGCCTGTGTTTTCTTTAATTGTAAACTGTATTTCATGTACATGTTTCAGTTTCTTCCAGTACAGTAGAAAAGTCTGAACTCTCTGCAGAATCTTTGAAGCAGTAATTTTTCTCCCCAGACCTCAATTACCTCCTCTGTTAACAAAAGGCATTTGCACTGTCATACATGGATTTAAAACAATTTATTAGCTAAGGAAGCTTTGTTCAAAAAAACATTTCCATGAAGTCCAGTATCAAAAGCAAGAAGATGTAGCTGGTCAGATCGAATATGATGTGCCCCCTGGAGACCCTTCCCTCACTATACAGGGGTCCCTAAGGGACCTCATAAACCCCCAAGATTCCGTAGAATACTGTTTGAAAGTCAACGGTTTAGATGATTTCTAGAGTCTGTTCCAACTCCATGGTTTTCAGTTGTATGATCCTATTATACTCCCTGAGGAGACCTGGTGGAGTAGAAGTTAAGCACTCAGCTGCTAACCAAAAGGTCGGCAGTTGGAACCTACCAGTCACTGGGGTGGGGGTGGGGAGGGGGAAGGAACATGTGGAAGTCTACTCCTTTATAAAAATTTGCAACCTTGGAAGCCCTATGGGGCATTTCTACTCTGTCCTGTAGAGTTGTCATGAGTTGGAATCGACAATTGACTTAACAGCAGTGGGTTTTTTTTTTTTTTTTTAGTTTTATTATATCGCTACAACCTCCTTGCTCTTGTTTATACTGACTTTGCATGTTGCCTCTCCACAATGAACAACTGTCATTTTTACTACCAGAATCCATTCCACCTTCCTCTGGCAACAGCAAACTCAATTTTCCTTTGGGGGACCAATCCACCTGCACTCAGAGTCCATATGGCTGGAGTAGGTCTGAACTCCTCTCTGTAGGGGCAAATAAGTGAAACATAAGCCAGCCAGCACATGGATTTCCCTGGACTGACTGATTGCTCAGGGATAAGTGTGTGACCCAATTTGGGCCAATGAAAGGAAAGCCTAAGACTGGCTGGAATTGCTAAGGAAAGGAAGCTCCCTTTTCATTAGTGATAGCTGTGAGGGTCTAACTTTGGAATTGTTGGGGGACACCATATGGAGAAAGCCTTCTTGAGGATAACACCAACATGAGGACACTACAACAGAGAAATGGAAAAAGAAAGATTACACTCTGGTGATATATTTTGAACCCCTGAATTCAGCCAGGTCTGACATCATTATAACCCCATACTTCACATTTATTTTAGCCAGTAAGTCCCCATGCTTTTTCTTTATGCTTAATCCAGTTAGAGTTGAGTTCCTGTGTCCTACTACCGAAAATTCCCTAAGTAATACGCTCCCTAAATGAAATTGTCTCTTTCAAAGGAGATTGTAGTAGATTGTGTCCTTACTGAAAGGAATGGACTTTTATTGATGAGAATCTGAGTAGCAGGTCAGACCAATGTGGGAGGTATATATCAGTCCTTTAAATCACATTAGGTATGTGACCAAATACTTGTCCATGCATAGATATGAAGAAAATAAGATGTTGTGGTTTACTGACTGGTGGGAGAGATGTTCAGGGACCTGAGTTCTAGTTTTGTCCCTGTTAACAATGTGCTCTGTGTCCCTGTTCAAGTAACTTCAGCTTTCTGACCCTTAGCATGTTCATTTCTAAAATTGAGTACATCTACTATGTCAAACTACCAGCTGAGGCTCATATGAGACAATATAAATGATGGTTCCATTTAAAGATACATATGTAAAGATATGGAACCCTCATGGTGTAATTTTTAAGAGCTTGGCTGCTAACCAAAAGGTCTGCAGTTCGAATTCACCAGCCACTTCTTAAAACACCTTGTGGTGCCGTTCTACTCTGCCGTATAGGGTCGCTATGAGTTGGAACTGATTCGAGGGCAACGGGTTTGGTTTTTTGGTTTTACCTAAAGATACAGCACCATATAAAGAAAACAAATTATCTGGAACAAAGAGTAGGCAAAGTACAGCCCATGGCCCGAATCTATAGTCTGCCACTTATTTTTGTAAATAAAATTCATTGGAATACAGCCACATTCATTTAAGTACTGTCGATGGCTGCTTTCGTGGTAAAGCAGCAAAGTTGAGGAGTTACAACAGAGACTAAATGGTCAGCCAAGCCTAAGTATTTACCATTTGGGCCTTTACAGGAAAAGTTTGGTGACACTTAGTCTAGAATTAGGACAACTCTTTTAAAAACACTGAGGAGAAAAAATCTCACGTCTCATCAGTATCCCCTGAGAGATTAGTGGGTATTCAATTTGCTCCTTTCTTCTTCAGTTCCACTCCTCCCAGCTAGGATTTTAATGGCATTAACAATGAAACATTGAGCAGTATGGAAAAATGGAAATGGGGAGTCATTCAAAAAATGTTCTTTTTAAATATGCATTGCACACAGCTGTTGAAGTAAAATTTGATTATTATTCTATTGAAACAAAGGCATTTTGGACGGCTAGATTGGTGCTTTAAAATACATACAAAAAATGTCTCCAGTTGGAATCCAAAGAATAACTTCTGCTTCATCAGCCTGTGTGTGTCACATCAGCTGTTTTCATGATGAGTTGAATCAGTCGCTCAAATAGACTTGTCTTCAGGATGTTCATGAAGAAAAGGATAGAATTACAGAATTTGTCCCTCAGAATGGGCCACTTACTGCAACCTTATGTCAGCTGTTCATTCATTAATACAAAAAGCATTTCCTGAGAGCCTAAAATGAGCCTGGCACTGTGCCAGGCAGTGGAGTTAAGCCTTTTAACAAGACGGAATGATTCCTCATGACCCCTGACCTCATGGCACTTCCATTGGGGAAATGCAGATTTCAGTTCACTTCTGCTTGACCCTAACATGCCGTTGCTTAACTTTTGTTTAAACACAGCTAACAGTGGGGAGCACATTTCGTGGTTGAATAGATGTAATCATTTTAGAAGTTATTATTATTATTATTAACCTGGAATATGGTTCCTGGCAATGGCCGTCTCCTTGTTCTGGTGCACTCAGGGCATCACAGATCGTATCTGCTCCCTTTCCCACATAACAGCCCTTTAGGTAGTGAAAGGAATTCTCACTCATGGTCCATCACTCCTCTCCAAGCTAAATATCCACTGGTCTTCCAACCATGGATTTCACAAATTTTGTTGCAATTCTCTCAGATATAAACCCATTTTATTTCCATTCTAAATTATCATGTGTGTATAAAATCGAGATTTGTAGTGATAAGTCACAATTGTTTGCAAAAGCCTTGTGTGATGGAAATTAATTTATTTTGCCCCTAAATATGATAGGAATAACAAGTGGTGACTCTTTATTAGCGTTATTTTTACTCTTCAAAAACTCATCTGATTATTCATATTAACCTGGGAACTGGTACCAGCTATTAGCTTGCAAAACTGCATTGTAAGATATAAGAAATTTTGTTTTCCAGAAATTTCCAGTTAATAAAATATCAGGTAATATAATTTTTTACTACTTTTTAGGTTTAGCTTGAAGGTGGACTATGACTGTGTTTTGTGTTCTTTATAAATGACTCATTGTGCCAGCAAACAAATTTATTCTAGGCAGTGTTATTCCACAAGAAGAAAGGCCTGGACTCTTATTTATTTATTTATTTTTATTTTACTTTAGATGAAGGTTTACAGCACAAAATAGTTTCTCATCAAACAGTCAGTGCACACATTGTTCTATGACATTGGTTAACAACCCCATGGCATCTCAACACTTTCCCTTCTCAACCCTGGGTTCCCTATTACCAGCTTTCCTGTTCCCTCCCGCCTTCCAGTCCCTGTCCCAGGGCTGGTGTGCCCCTTTAATCTTGCTTTGTTCCATGGGACTGTTCAATCATTGGCTGAAGAGTGAACCTCAAGAGTGACTTCATTACTGAGCTGAAAGCGTGTCCACGGGCCATACTCTCAGGGTTTCTCCAGTCTCTGTCAGGCCAGCAAGTCTGGTCTTCCTTTTTTTTTTTTTTAATTAATTTTTATTAAGCTTCAAGTGAACATTTACCATTCCAATCAGTCTGTCACATGTAAGTTTACATACATCTTACTCCCTTCTCCCACTTGCTCTCCCCCTATTGAGTCAGCCCTTTCAGTCTCTCGTTTCGTGCCAATTTTGCCGTCTTCCATCTTTCTCTATATTCCCATCCCCCCTCCAGTCAAGAGTTGCCAACACACTCTCCAGTGTCCACCTGATTTAATTAGCTCACTCTTCATCAGCATCTCTCTCCCCCCCACTGACCAGTCCTTTTCATGCCTGATGAGTTGTCTTCGGGGATGGTTCCTGTCCTGTGCCATCAGAAGGTCTGGGGAGCATTGTCTCCGGGATTCCTCTAGTCGCAGTCATACCATTAAGTATGGTCTTTTTATGAGAATTTGGGGTCTGTATCCCATTGGTCTCCTGCTCCCTCAGGAGTTGTCTGTTGTGCTCCCCGACAGGGCAGACATCGATTGTGGCCGGGCACCAACTAGTTCTTCTGGTCTCAGGATAATGTAGGTCTCTGGTTCATGTGGCCCTTTCTGTCTCTTGGGTTCTTGGTTGTCGTGTGAACTTGGTGTTCTTCCTTTGCCTTTGCTCCAGGTGGGTTGAGACCAATTGATGCATCTTAGATGGCTGCTTGTTGGCATTTAGGACCCCAGACGCCACATTTCAAAGTGGGATGCAGAATGTTTTCATAATAGAATTGTTTTGCCATTGACTTAGAAGTCCCCTCAAACCATGTTCCCCAGACCCCCGCCCCTGCTCCGCTGACCTTTGAAGCTTTCATTTTATCCCGGAAACGTCTTTGCTTTTAGTCCATTCCAATTAGACTGACCTTCCTTGTATTGAGTGTTGTCTTTCCCTTCACCCAAAGCAGTTCTTATCTACTGATTGATCAATAAAAAACCCTCTCCCTCCCTCCCTCCCTCCCCCCTTTGTAACCACAAAAGTATGTGTTCTTCTCTGTTTTTTCTATTTCTCAAGATCTTATAATAGTGGTCTTATACAATATTTGTCCTTTTGCTTCTGACTAATTTTGCTCAGCATAATGCCTTCCAGATTCCTCCATGTTATGAAATGTTTCACAGATTCGTCACGGTTCTTTATCGATGCATAGTATTCCATTGTGTGAATATACCACAATTTATTTACCCATTCATCCGTTGATGGACACCTTGGTTGCTTCCAACTTTTTGCTATTGTAAACAGAGCTGCAATAAACATGGGTGTGCATATATCTGTTTGTGTGAAGGCTCTTGTATCTCTAGGGTATATTCCGAGGAGTGGGATTTCTGGGTTGTATGGTAGTTCCATTTCTAACTGTTTAAGATAACGCCAGATGGATTTCCAAAGTGGTTGTACCATTTTACAATCCCACCAGCAGTGTATGAGAGTTCCAATCTCTCCGCAGCCTCTCCAACATTTATTATTTTGTGTTTTTTGAATTAATGCCAGTCTAGTTGGTGGGAGATGGAATCTCATCGTAGTTTTAATTTGCATTTCTCTAATGGCTAATGATCGGGAGCATTTTCTCATGTGTCTGTTGGCTGCCTGAATATCTTCTTTAGTGAAATGTGTGTTCATATCCTTTGCCCACTTCTTGATTGGGTTGTTTGTCTTTTTGTGGTTGAGTTTTGACAGAATCATGTAGATTTTAGAGATCAGTCGCTGGTCTGAGATGTCATAATCTTTCCCAGTCTGTAGGTGGTCTTTTTACTCTTTTGGTGAAGTCTTTAGATGAGCATAGGTGTTTGATTTTTAGGAGCTCCCAGTTATCTGGTTTCTCTTCGTCATTTTCGGTAATGTTTTGTATTCTGTTTATGCCCTGTATTAGGGCTCCTAGGGTTGTCCCAATTTTTTCTTCCATGATCTTTATCGTTTTAGTCTTTATGTTTAGGTCTTTGATCCACTTGGAGTTAGTTTTTGTGCATGGTGTGAGGTATGGGTCCTGTTTCAGTTTTTTGCAAATGGATATCCAGTTATGCCAGCACCATTTGTTAAAAAGACTATCATTTCCCCAATTGACTGACACTGGTCCTTTGTCAAATATCAGCTGCTCATACATGGATGGATTTATATCTGGGTTCTCAATTCTGTTCCATTGGTCTATGTGCCTGTTGTTGTACCAGTATCAGGCTGTTTTGACTACTGTAGCTGTATAATAGGTTCTGAAATCAGGTAGCGTGAGGTCTCCCACTTTCTTCTTCTTTTTCAGTAATGCTTTACTTATCCGGGGGTTCTTTCCCTTCCATATGAAATTAGTGATTTGTTTCTCTATCCCCTTAAAATATGACATTGGTATTTGGATTGGAAGTGTGTTATATGTATAGATGGCTTTTGGTAGAATAGACATTTTTACTATGTTAAGTCTTCCTATCCATGAGCAGGGTATGTTTTTCCACTTAAGTATGTCCTTTTGAATTTCTTGTAGCAGAGTTTTATAGTTTTCTTTGTATAGGTCTTTTACATCCTTGGTAAGATTTATTCCTAAGTATTTTATCTTCTTGGGGGCTACTGTGAATGGTATTGATTTGGTTATTTCCTCTTCAGTGTTCTTTTTGTTGATGTAGAGGAATCCAAGTGATTTTTGTATGTTTATTTTATAACCAGAGACTCTTCCAAACTCTTCTATTAGTTTCAGTAGTTTTCTGGAGGATTCCTTAGGGTTTTCCATGTATACGATCATGTCATCTGCAAATAGTGATAGCTTTACTTCCTCCTTGCCAATCTGGATACCCTTTATTTCTTTGTCTAGCCTAATTGCCCTGGCTAGGACTTCAAGTACGATGTTGAATAAGAGCGGTGATAAAGGGCATCCTTGTCTGGTTCCCGTTCTCAGGGGAAATGCTTTCAGGTTCTCTCCATTTAGAGTGATATTGGCTGTTGGCTTTGCATAGATGCCCTTTATTATGTTGAGGAATTTTCCTTCAATTCCTATTTTGGTAAGAGTTTTTATCATAAATGGGTGTTGAACTTTGTCAAATGCCTTTTCTGCATCAATTGATAAGATCATGTGGTTTTTATCTTTTGTTTTATTTATGTGATGGATTACATTAATGGTTTTTCTGATATTAAACCAGCCTTGCATACCTGGTATAAATCCCACTTGATCAGGGTGAATTATTTTTTTGATGTGTTGTTGGATTCTATTGGCGAGAATTTTGTTGAGGATTTTTGCATCTATGTTCATGAGGGATATAGGTCTATAATTTTCTTTTTTTGTAATGTCTTTACCTGGTTTTGGTATCAGGGAGATGGTAGCTTCATAGAATGAGTTGGGTAGTATTCCGTCTTTTTCTATGCTTTGAAATAGCTTCAGTAGTAGTAGTGTTAAGTCTTCTCTGAAGGTTTGGTAGAACTCTGCAGTGAAGCCGTCTGGGCCAGGACTTTTTTTTGTTGGAAGTTTTTTGATTACCGTTTCAATCTCTCTTTTTGTTATGGGTCTATTCAGGTGTTCTACTTCTGAATGTGTTAGTTTAGGTAGGTAGTATTTTTCCAAGAATTTATCCATTTCTTCTAGGTTTTCAAATTTGTTAGAGTACAATTTCTCGTAGTAATCTGAAATGATTCTTTTAATTTCATTTGGCTCTGTTGTGATGTGGTCCTTCTCGTTTCTTATTCGGGTTATTTGTTTCCTTTCCTGTTTTTCTTTAGTCAGTCTAGCCAATGGTTTATCAATTTTGTTAATTTTTTCAAAGAACCAGCTTTTGGCTTTGTTAATTCTTTCAATTGTTTTTCTGTTCTCTAATTCATTAGTTCAGCTCTAATTTTTATTATTTGTTTTCTTCTGGTGCCTGATGGGTTCTTTTGTTGCTCACTTTCTATTTGTTCAAGTTGTCGGGACAGTTCTCTGATTTAGGCTCTTTCTTCTTTTTGTATGTGTGCATTTATCGATATAAATTGGCCTCTGAGCACTGCTTTTGCTGTGTCCCAGAGGTTTTGATAGGAAGTATTTTCATTCTTGTTGCTTTCTAAGAATTTCCTTATTCCCTCCTTGATGTCTTCTGTAACCCAGTCTTTTTTCAGGAGGGTATTATTCATTTTCCAAGTATTTGATTTCTTTTCCCTAGTTTTTCTGTTATTGATTTCTAGCTTCATTGCCTTGTGGTCTGAGAAGATGCTTTGTAATATTTCGATGTTTTGGACTCTGCAAAGGTTTGTTTTATGACCTAATATGTGGTCTATTCTAGAGAATGTTCCATGTGCACTAGAAAAAAAAGTATATTTTGCAGCAGTTGGGTGGAGAGTTCTGTATAAGTCAATGAGGTCAAGTTGGTTGATTGTTGCAAGTAGGTCTTCCGTGTCTCTATTGAGCTTCTTACTGGATGTCCTGTCCTTCTCCGAAAGTGGTGTGTTGAAGTCTCCTACTATAAATGTGGAGGTATCTATCTCACTTTTCAATTCTGTTAAAATTTGATTTATGTATCTTGCAGCCCTGTCATTGGGTGCATAAATATTTAATATGTTTATGTCTTCCTGATCAATTGTCCCTTTTATCATTATATAGTGTCCTTCTTTATCCTTTGTGGTGGATTTAAGTCTAAAGTCTATTTTGTCAGAAATTAATATTGCTACTCCTCTTCTTTTTTGCTTATTATTTGCTTGATATATTTTTTTCCATCCTTTGAGTTTTAGTTTGTTTGTGTCTCGAAGTCGAAGGTGTGTCTCTTGTAGGCAGCATATAAATGGATCGTGTTTCTTTATCCAGTCTGTGACTCTCTGGCTCTTTATTGGTGCATTTAGTCCATTTACATTCAGCGTAATTATAGATAAATAAGTTTTTAGTGCTGTCATTTTGATGCCTTTTCATGTAAGTTGTTGGCCATTTCATTTTTCCACATACTTTTTTGTGCTGAGACGTTTTTCTTAGTAGATTGTGAGATCCTCATTTTCATAATGATTAAGTTTATGTTAGTTGAGTCGTTAGGTTTTACTTGGCTTTTTTCTTGAGTTATGGAATTGATATCCCTTTTTGTGGTTACCTTATTATTTACCCCTATTTTTCTAAGTAAAAACCTAACTTGTATCGTTCTGTATCGCCTTGTATCAGTCTCCATCTGGCAGTTCAATGCCTTCTATATTTAGTCCTTCTTTTTGATTATTGTGATCATTTATCTATTGGTTTCCATGATTCCCTGTTATGTGTATTATTTTGTTTATTTATTTATTTTTTAGAATTAGTCTTAATTTGTTTTTGTGCTTTCCCTACTTGAGTTGCGTTGATATCAGGACGTTCTGTTTTGTGACCTTGTATTGTGCTGGTACCTGATATTATTGGTCATCAGGCCGAACAATCTCTTTTAGCATTTCTTGCAATCTTCGTTTAGTTTTTGCAAATTCTCTAAACTTGTGTTTATCTGTAAATATCTTAATTTCTCCTTCATATTTCAGAGAGATTTTTGCTGGATATATGATCCTTGGTTGGCAGTTTTTCTCCTTCAGTGCTCTGTATATGTCGTCCCATTCCCTTCTTGCTTGCATGGTTTCTGCTGAGTAGTCTGAACTTATTCTTATTGATTCTCCCTTGAAGGAAACCTTTCTTTTCTCCCTGGCTGCTTTTAAAATTTTCTGTTTGTCTTTGTTTTTGGCAAGTTTGATGATAATATGTCTTGGTGCTTTTCTTTTTGGATCAATCTTAAATGGGGTTCGATGAGCATCCTGGATAGATATCCTTTCGTCTTTCATGATGTCAGGGAAATTTTGTGTCAGCAGATCTTCAAGTATTTTCTCTGTGTTTTCTGTCCCCCCTGCCTGTTCTGGGACTCCAATCACTCGCAAGTTATCCTTCTTGATAGAGTCCCACATGATTCTTAGGGTTTCTTCATTTTTTTTAAATCTTTTATCTGATTTTTTTTCAGCTATGTTGGTGTTGATTCCCTGGTCCTCCAGATGTCCCAGTCTGCATTCTAATTGCTCGAGTCTGCTCCTCTGACTTCCTAGTGTGTTGTCTAATTCTGTAATTTTATTGTTAATCTTTTGGATTTCTACATGCTGTCTCTCTATGGATTCTTGCAACTTATTAATTTTTCCTCTATGTTCTTGAATAATCTTTTTGAGTTCTTCAACAGTTTTATCAGTGTGTTCCTTGGCTTTTTCTGCAGTCTGCCTTATTTCATTTGTGATGTCTTTAAGCATTCTGTAAATTAGTTTTTTATATTCTATATCTGATAATTCCAGGATTGTATCTTCATTTGGGAAAGATTTTGATTCTTTTGTTTGGGGGGTTGGAGAAGCTGTCATGGTCTGTTTCTTTATGTGGTTTGATATGGACTGCTGTCTCCAAGCCATCACTGGGAAACTAGTTTTTCCAGGTAATCAGCTAAAAAAAATGCAGTCAGATCCCTATCTGAATTCTCCCTCTGGCTCAGGGTATTCGGATGTTAATGGAGCCGCCTGGTGAGGGTGCGGGAGGGATCAGAGAGCTAGGAGTGTAGCACCTCAGAATATAGAGCTGATCCCCACGCTCACGCTCTTCCCGCATCCGCCAAAATCCCGGCGGGATGGCTCCCCGGCTGGGACGCTGCTCTCCCCCCTCCGAGACCAGTCACTTCCTCCCGGGGACTTCTCCCTCCTGTGCGCCGCATCGCTCGAGTGAACTGGGTGGGCATCCCCCACATGAACGTCTGGGCCCCCCCTCGGTTCGCTTTAGGGAAATATAGCTGACCCCCATGCTCGCACCACGCCCGCTTCCCGCCAAACTCCCGGCGGGACGGCTCCCCAGCTGGGACGCTGCTCTCCCCGCTCCAAGATCAGTCACTGCCTCCCGGGGACTTCTCCCACCGGCTGCGCTGCTACGCCGCCCGCGCCAACCAGCTAGGCTCTCTCCCGGGATGAGTTCGGGGGGTAGGGCTGGGCCCCTTGTCTGTGCCGTCTGCCCCCCTGGGCTCTGCCCCAGATTGGACTCCAAAGGTCACCTGCCTGGTACGCTGGCTGCTGGTTCTGAAAATGATCGCTGTCTGCCCGTATTTGTTCGTTCTCCGTCTCTAAGTCTGTGTTTGTTGTTCAGAGTTCATAGATTGTTATGTATGTGATCGATTCACTTGTTTTTCCGAGTCTTTGTTGCAAGAGAGATCCACGGTAGCGTCCACCTAGTCTGCCATCTTGGCCCCGCCGCCTGGTCTTTCTTTTTGAGTTAGAATTTTGTTCCACATTTTTCTCCAGCTCTGTCTGGGATCGTGTATTTTCATCCCTGTCAGAGCAGTCAGTGGTGGTAGCTGGGCACTGTCTACTTGTACTGGCCTCAGTCTGGTGGAGGCCATGGTAGATGTGGTCCGTTAGCCCTTTGGACTAATCTTTCCCTTGTATCTTAAGTTTGAGAAGAAATGCCGGGCTCTTAATAATATACTGAAGTCCTAATCCTCTCAGTTCTTGCCTTATTTAAGATGATTTATTGATTTTTAAAATAGCACAAGTCTTTAGAAACTGTACTACCACATCCGGTAGCAGATCAAATGACTCCTTTATTCCCACACTGTCTGCCAGGGTTATTTCAACCTCTGTTTAATTTTTGCCTGATAGGACCAGAGTAGAATCATGGGTTTGAACCATCTTCCAAAAGCACTTAGGATGAAATGCTCTGACCTATCTCACCTGCTTAATTCCCTAGTCTCAGCAGTGAGTAGAGGGTGTTAGGATGGCCACCCCATCATCTTGATCATCACTCTCACCTACCAAGGATCCCTGATCTTGTCTACAGCAGCCTCACCAAACTAGAAATGGGTGTGGTAGTATTTCAATTATCCAACAAATTGACACAAACCTTAGTGGCTTAAAACAACCTTAATTTTGCTCAGGAATCAACAATCAGTGCAGGGCTGGGTGGGAACTGTTCATCTCTGCACCACTTGGAGTCAGATGGGAAAGCTCAAAATCTAGACTCTGGAAGCAACTGAAGGTTTTCTCACTCTCACATCAATGCCTAGGCTGGGAAGAGGCAAGCAGCTGGGCTGGAATACCTGGGGTTCCTCTGTCACTATGTAGCCTTACCATGTGATCTCTCTACGATGGCAGCTTCAGGGAAACTGGACTTCTCATTCATTGTCTTAGCTCTCCCAAAGTACGTGTCCCCAGGCAATGGGCCAGGTGGCAGCTGGATCAACTTGCCATGGGCTGGCCTTAGAAGTAATATAGTATCACTTTCACTGTAGTCACAAGCCCACCCAGATTCAAGGGAACATGGACCCCACCTTTTGATGGAGGAGTATCAACATCACATCATAGGAAGAGCATGTGGGATGAGAGAAATTGGTGTGGCCATCTTTAGAAAATGCAGCCTGTTACAGAGAAGGACAGTAATTCCACACCACCTCTTGCCTACTGGAAACATTTTGCATTACAGAAACTTATTTAACCTAGAATGTAGAGATGAGCAGAGTTTTAAGAGTCACTTCTCAGTCACTTCCTCTCCTTGGGCTTCAGCCTATAGGCTGATAAAGTGAGGAGAGAACACCCTCTTCAGCCCCCTCCTATCTCTCAGCATTCTGTGACTCTTTAAGCTCCCTTTTCTTAATCTCTCATTGCTCTCTCTGAACTATAACCTCTATTTATACCCCCTTCAGCCTGTCCCTCCCTTCTTCTCTTAAATGCTGCCTTTTCTTAATCTCAGTCTCAGCCTTAATCTTCCTCAAGTTTGGTAATCCCTCAGCCAATCCAATACTGCTCTTGCTTAGGCTATACCCTTTTCTTGACCTCTAGTAGAATGTTCCTAGTAGTAGCCTCACTTTCAACTGCCAACCCTAGCACTCAAAATACTGACTCAGGTCCTCTATTCCCCTAGCTCCTATCCCTTTTTTGCCCCTGTAGTTGGACCAGGTTTTTCTTTTCAGACTGCAAATCCCAACTTTCCTGACTTTACCAAAAAAAATACTCTAAATCCAACATTCCCTCAACTGTCCACATTATCTTCTTGCCGTCTATTGTTTTCATACTCTTAGGACCTCAGCAAGCTAGAACTACTTACTTCTGCCTGGCTTTGGCATTTCTAGTCTCAGCCTTCTAACTTTGGGGGATATGTCTTCCCCATATTTTTGCACTTTTCTGTCTTCCTTTTCTACTATTTTTCTTTTTTAATTTTAAGCGGTCCACAATTGTGATCCCCTAGTTGTTTCATAATTAATTGTTTCATTTAATTTAACAAACTATTAATGGACATTTAGATTTTTTAAAACTTAGAGTAATTATAAATAATGCTGCAATGAACATCTTTGTACATAACTCTTTGCGTACATCTTTGTTTTAGACCCTTTTTCCAGGAAACAGACTTACAGAGATTTGAAAACAGATGGTATATTGAGCGTGTTGTCAGGAATACCACCTGTAAGCGAGTGAGAAAAATGATGCAGTTACAACAAAGGCCTCAACCAGTCTCACCAGAGGCTATGAAACTGGGATGGCCTGGACTCTATACCTCTACATTCTCAGCATTTACTGGTTATTGGACATGATATACCCCTTGCAGAGGGTGAGGCGTACACTGGGTTACGTAACTCCCTTTAGCTGAGGGAAATTTCTTGGGAGCCATACAGCATAATCCACCATGAAGCAACACTACTGGCAAGTGGGACACTGAGTGCCTTAGTCTTAAAAGGGGATCTGGGCAAAGCACCACAGCATCTTCTACAATGTCCCATTATCCTTAGGATAAATTTCTAGAGGCATACGTGCTGGGTCAATGGATAAACAAATTTAAAACACCATTTTGTCAAACAACATACTTTGTATAACTTGAATTCCTTTAAATTTATTGAGATTTGTTTTGTGGCCCAAAATATTTTGGTAAATGTTTGTGTGCAGTTGAAAAGAATGTACACTCTTTTGATATTGGATAGAATAGTCTATAAATGTCAATTAGGTCAAGTTGTTGGACAGTATTGTTCAAGCCTTTCATCTCTTGTTGATTTTCTGACTTCTTGATCTATTATTGGGAGATGTGTATTAAAATCGCCAGCTATAGTTGTGGATTTCTCTTTTTCCTTGGAATTTTATCAATTTTTGCTTCATGAATTTTGAAGTTCTGATACCGGTGTATGAACTTTCAGAATTGCTATGTCTTCTTGATGAATTGACCTATTATAACCATGAAATGACTTTCTTTATGGCTGGAAATATTCTTTGCTCTGAAACCTAGTTTGTTTGGATATTAATACAGCTTTCTTTTTATTAGTGTAAGTCATGGTGTATCTTTTCCTTTCCTTTTACTTCTACCCTATCTGTGTGTTTATATAAAGTGTTTCTTGTAATCAGAATGTATGTGGATTCTGGAGTTGTATCTAATTTGACAATCTCAGATGTTTAATTTAGATGTTTAGACCGTTTGTGTTTAATGTGATTATTGATATGGTTACCGTTATATAGTTTATTATTATTCTATTTGTCCCATCTGTTCTGTTTCTTTTTTTATGCCTTATATTGGATTGATGTGTATAACTTCATCTACTTTGTTGAATTATTAGATATGACTCTTTGTTTTGTTATTTAGAATTTATAGTATGCATCTTTAATTTATCACTGTCTACCTTGAAGTGATATTATACCACTTCACATATAGTGTAAAAACCTCATAAGAGTATATTTCTATTTCACTCCTCACAGATTTTATGATTGTACATTCTACTTATATAAATGTTGTGAACCCCTAAATAATTGTGATTATTTTTAAGTAGCCATTTTTATTTTAAAGAGATTTAAATAATAAGAAAAATAGTCTTGTATATTTACCCTTGTAATCACATCTCTGGCCTTCTACTTTGTGTAGATCTCTATTTTCATCTCCTATCGGAATCGACTCGGTGGCAATGGGTATCATTTTCCTTCTGTCTGAAAGACTCTTCAGTATTTCTTGTACATGCGTCAGTAGTTGCTGAATTAATCTTTTTTTATGCCTGAAAAAGGTTTTGTTTCACTTTGGTTTTGAAAGATATTTTCATAAAGAATAGAATTCTAAACTGACAGATTTTTTGTTGAGTACTTTAATAATGTTGCTTCACTGTTTTTTGGCTTGCATTTTCCAATGTGAAATCTGCTGTTATATTTGTTTCTCTCTATGTGCTATGCTTCTTTTATGTGGCAGTTTTTAAATTTTTCTCTTTATTTTTGGTTTTGAACAATTTGATTTATGATGTGCCTTTGTGTAGTATTCTTCACTAAAACCTGCGAGTTTATAATTTTCATCAAATTTAGAAAAAATTTAACTCTTATCTCAAATATTTTCCTGTTTCCCCTCACCCTTTTTTGGATACTCCTATTACACATATATTGGGCCACTTGAAGTTGTTCTACAGCTCATTGATCCTCTTTTATTTTATTTTTTAATTTTTTTTCTCTCTGTTGCTTTTGGGATAGTTTCTATTGCTATGTCTTAAAGTTCGCTCATCTTTTCCTTTTCAATGTCTAATCTGCCATTAATCCCATCCAGTATATTTTTTATTAAATATATTGTATGTTTTCTGTATAAGTTCTATTTCAGTCTATTTAACATCTTGAATGTCTCCACTTAACTTGTTGATCATAAAAAATACACTTATATTAAAATTATCTTAATATCACTGTTTGCTGATTTTAATACCTATGTCGATTCTGAATTGGTTTTGATTGATTGATTATTCTCTTTATTAAAGGTTATGTTTTCCTGCTTCTTTGCATGTCTGTTAACCTTTGATTGAATTCTGGACATTGTGGTTTTACCTTATTGGGTGGTGAATGTTTCTGTATTACAATATTCTTGAGCTTTGTTATGGCATGCAGTTTAGTTACCTGAAAACAGTTTGATTCTCAGGAGTCTTCCTTTTATGGTTTGTTAGATGTGTGTGGAGCAATGCTCAGCTTAGACTAATTATTCTCCACTACTGAGATAAGACCTTCCTGGATATTCTACCCAATTTTTCATGAATAATGAAATTTTTCTCTTTGGCTTGTGTGAACAAGCTCTATACCTGGCCCATTGTGAGAGCCAGGTACTGTTCCCTCTATTCCTTTCATGGATTTTTTTTTTTTTTACTCTCTGACGTTGAGTAGCTACACACACACACGTGTACATACACATACACACTCATTCATTGATACTATGTTGAATACTTGAGGGAAGCCCTGTGAAGATTTCTCTGTGATGTGCTTTCCTCTCTGTTACTCTATCTTATGAATTCTAGTTTCTTTTGTCTCCCAGGAGTCTCAGCTCTTTCTCCTCAACTCAGGGAGTCCACCGGGCTCTGCTCAGTTCTCTCTCCCTGTTCAGCAGCCTGAAAACTCTCTCAGGATTGTAATGGGTCAATCATAAGATTTACCTTGTTTTTTTCTTATCTCACTGCTGGACAGCCAATGTATTAAAAATGATTGGTTTGTATGTTTTGTTTGTTACAGGCAGGAAGGTAAATCTGATCCTTATCACAACAACTTGGTCAGAAGCAGGGGTCTGGAATTTATTTTTTAAAAGTCGTAATTGGAATGCTTTTTGAATGGCCCTGCCCTAATGCAGATAAGTGGATAAAATGACCTGCCCAAATCTGTCTCCCTCTACCACTCCTGAGTCCTGTTTTCTGCAGCTAGAAAGCTATTGGTTTTGAGAGAGAACTACTTGCATTTTCTTTTAGGGTTGATCATTTGCCTTGCTTGAATCTTATCAGGCCATAACCATGGTTAGCTCTTGTGGAAGAATTTCTAAATGCTGTCACTCTCCTGTCAGATTTTAGGACTTCCCAAGCAGGCGTTGTCATTATTACCTTTATCTGATTCAGTGCCATAGGAACACAAGTCTCAGACAAACCATCAATAGAGTGTTTAAAAAGGCTAATATCTGGTAAATAATTCCCCACCTCTCTCACCCACGCACATTTTTATAGAGACAAAATTGTTTCTGCAGTTTCCTGACAAATGAAAGCACTGTCAAGATTATTATAGCTAAGAAGGTGGCAAATGTAGAGCCAGAGTTTTACCTCCCCTTGTGTTCCATTTTTCATTCTTTCTTTCTAGTCTAAAGTGCTAGGGACCAACTTATGGTACAGGCCTCCACTTAGACGATTACAGTTTGAAGGAAATATTGAATGAGCTTTCATGGTGGGACAGGATTTGATTCTCAAAGCCAAAATAGTATCCATGGGAGTCCATGGTGTTTCTTAACAGTGGTGGCTGCATGCTGTTCTCCCTCTTTTGGATCTCCTGAGCTACCCAGTCCATGCCTCAGCTCTGTGGGAACCCATTACAGCATAATGACTCCCTGACTCCACAATAGGGATGCTTATGGTTCAGTCAGCTTTCATTTGTGGAACATGAGATTCAAGCTGTGAAGATCTAATCTGGCTTCTTTTTAGAGATGGGGAATTGGAGGTCTAGGAAGAGGAAGGGACATGCCAGACCACACAACCAGGTTATGACTAAAACAGAGATAGAATGTATAACATCCCCACTCCTACAAAAGTTAAATATTATGGTCACCAAGACAAGCTTTCTTGAAAATATCAAAGAGGATGAGTTTTATCTGTACTCTCCATAGTCCTTTCACAGGATCATAGCATGTAGAAGAATTTCTTTGGATGACCTCATTACAGGGATGGTTAGTCAGGTCCCTTGTTCGATACATTTTTCAGTCTCCCTACTCAGACTTCTCTGCCAAGACTCTCAGATCCAATAATTATGTACAATAGCAGGAGAACAAAAATAATCTTCTATATTTGCATAAGACTATAGCCTTGTAGGAGCCCTGGTGGTGCAATGATTAAGCTCTTGGCTGCTAACTGAAAGGTTGGCAGTTCAAACCCACCAGATGCTCTGTAAGAGAAAGACATGGCCAGTTTGCTTCTATAAAGATTACACAACTGGAAATCCAACAGGGCAGTTCAATTCTGTCTGTACAGTTGCTATGAGTCAGAATTGACTCGATAGGAATTGGGGTGTACTTGTTTTTTTTTTTTTTTTTGTGAAAACATTAGTACTTTTGTGTTCTCACTTGATTCTGAAATGGACACTGGTCATTTTCATTCAACACCCAACATCCATTCTTCCCTCTAATAGTATATTAGGGTGTGTGTGTGTGTGTGCAGGAGCCCTGGTGGCACAGTAGTTAAGCATTTGGCTGCTAACCAGAAGGTTGTTGGTTTGAGCCCATAAGCTGCTCCCTGGGATACAGAATGGCAATCTGCTTTCATGAAGATTACAGCCTTGAAAACCCCATGGGCAGTTCTATTCTGTCCTATAGGGTTGCTATAAGTTGGAATCAACTCAATGGCAATACATTTGGGGTATGTGTGTATGTAGTGGCTGTGAAAATTTACTTCTTCCCTATCGCATGAAGTTTCAGTGAAACTGAAAATCAAGTGACCTTGAATTCCCACTGCAGAAGCCAAAATGTTGCCTGGAGATCTCTTTCTTCAGCTCTTTCCTTATTCTGCCCTGGTACAGCCAAAGGGAAGTCATGTGACTCGAAATTTTCCAATAGGACTCTCTCTCCCAGGACTATGAATCTTGAACATGGTGTCTTTACGATGGGGACAAATTTAGAAGTCATTCATTACAGCTGTTACAATATAAAACTGATGCTTTCACAGATTGTGCTGCAATAATCAGATGCTACACATACACCATTAAAAACTAACATCTTACTTGCCTTCAAGAATTTGGATCCAGAGATGTACCAAGATAATAGTGAACAATAGTCAACAAGTAACATCTGCTTCACACACTCCCCTGGATTTCTTCCATTTCCTCCCTTAAGTGGACCCAAATGTCAGCAGCTTGCTTGAAATGGAACTCCATCAAATCTGAGGTTCACACTTCACAAGTGAGAGTCCTCCGAGCCTGATTGGATGGTACTTATCAAATTAGACAGTATCTAACGCAACAGTATATGTAGTCAAGTGAACACATCTGGAACATATTCAATTTATTTACACCTTTGGATGATTTCGCTTGTAGCATTCGCGGTCCTGGCATTGCTCTCACATGATCCCCTGCTACACCAGCATCATTCCCTGGAGGAGGGTCAAATAGTTTCTGCTCTCTCAATACACGGAAAACCCTGGTTCCTTTCAGTTTCCAACTCTGCAGGTTGCTCGGTATCCTTCTAATAAAGACTGTCTTAAAAAAAAAAAAATTTTTTTTTTTTTTTTTTTTTATTGCTTACACTAGCTAGAATAGCTTTCTGTTACTTACAACTGAGTAATCAAAGAATCATAAGTGACAAAGAGCCTCATGCTACCTGTAGAAGTTAAGGCTGAAGTTGTTATATGCATTTAACATATAATCACATGGAAGTTTAGAGAGAGTCAATTCTATACTCAGCATTCTAAGATTATATAGTGATTTAGCAACCAAGCTGGAATTACAATTTGTCTCTTTACTTCTTGTTCTGTCTGTTAACTATATATCTTAATCATTGTGAACTTTTTAAAGTAAGCAGTTCCTAGAAGAACACTGATTGTCCTAGTTTGGGCTCTCACCGAGGCAGACCCTGAGAGAAGGACTTAAGTGGAAGCAGTTTATTTGGAAAATAACTCTAGTAAACATCAGTAGTGGAGAGACGAAAGGAAAGACAAAGGGTGCACTGTGGGCACCTGGAGCTTAATTGCCTAAAGAATTTTGAAAATTGGTATAGAACACATACTCTGAGTTATCCCATCTGAGAACTGAGGATGATAGGACACATGCACCCCAGTGGTTCTCAAAGTGTGGTACCTAGACCGGGAGTATTAGCATTCCTTAGGAACTTGGTAGAAATGCAAATTCTCAGGCTTCAGTCCTGACCCACTGAATAATAAACTCAGGGGTGGGTCCCAAGAATTTGTGATTTAACAAGGTTAGGCCAGGTAAATTTGATGCCTGCTAAAACTTGAGATCCGATGCATGGTATATACCAATTACCTATCGTCAATCGTTGGCTGAGGGCTGCTTCTGGAGACGTTAATCTCCCTGCATGTCTGGCCTGCCAAGAATGCGAGCAGAATGAGCTTCAAAGGCTAGAGAAATTATTCAAAGAGATGAAGACTCGGGGACTTGGAAGACAAGTTGTTATGCACTGCAAAGATAAGACCCAAGGGGATATAGGTGAGGTAGGTGCTACTGTATAAGAATTCCAGCATGCACTACTTCTACTTCTAGTCAGCTTCACTCTTTTGCAATTCCTTTTTTGTCTCCCCTTTTTATTGAAATTCCAAGGGGCTAAGGTTTGTCTTTCCAGGTAGATGGAAATGTCTTTGAGAGTAGTAGAGGGAAAGAGAGAAAAACCTATGACTATTATGTTCTAAGGACTGTAACCAGAACTTTAAATTTATTATCTACTTTAACCCTTAAATATGCCTCATCTTTGCAATAGCCCTGAAAAATAAATACCATTATCATAATTTTACAGTTGAGAAGGTTGAGATATAAAGGAATTTGCCCAAGATAGTTTATAAAGTAAGTGGTAAAGCTAGGAACTGAGCTATATAGATCTGACCACAAATATTCATGCTCTATCCACTCTCTGAACCCAACTGATCATAGTGATTTCTCAGGTGTAATATATTTAGGCATCTTGTTTTGAGAATGCCTGGAAGAACCGAAATTTTAGCCTTCAGTTGTAAACTTCCACTGATTAACATGAGTATTGGGGAAGGAAGCCATGGCTTAGACAATAACTGTCATGGCCACCAGTGTTTGCTCAAAAGACAAAAATAACAGGTCTCTTTTTTGATTACAAATGGCTGTTCCTAGGAGACACCTAGTCTTCCCTAATAAACTCTCCTCAATACAATTTTCTTAAGAAGCCTGGACACCAAGCCAACACTCTTAGCTGTGGTCTTGTATTTCTCATCTGTTGAGTTTAATTGTGTATAGAACGTTCCTTTAATAAGAAAGCTGGGACAACTCTGTTGCCACTGCCCTATCAATTTGGTGAGGCCATATAAAGATCTTGTGTAGGAAGAATACTTAGAAAAAAACACTCACTGATATACAATTTTTGAGTAGGAAGCAAATTATAGGATTTTGAGTGAAGGGAGATCTCTCAATGTCATCCAATCTAAACTCCCACCCAGGGATGGAATCCTGTATGGGACATATGGTATACAAAGGCCTGCTTGGACATCCAAACACTTGACCTATGGCACAGCCCATCCCAATAGGGAGCAGCTGCTAAAGCCAATGGAAAATCATAGTTTTTTTTTTTTTTTTTGGAGAATTATAACCTGAATATGGCCTTTAAATGTGGAACAAAGAATGACTTTTCTTTGTTGTTGTTAGGAGCCATCGAGTCAGTTCCAACTCATAGCGACCCGGTATACAACAGAACAAAAGACTGTCCATTTGTGTGCCATCCTCACAATTTTTGCTGTGTTTAAGCCCATTGTTGCAGCCACTGTGTCAATCCATCTCATTAAGGGTCTTCCTATTTTTCACTGACTCTCTACCAAGCATGATGTCCTTCTCCAGGGACTGGGCATTTCTTTGCACCAGAATGTATTACCACTAAGCTGCAACTGCTCCAACTTAGCACTCAGGGAAATCTGAAGCAGGCAAAACTTATCTCTGGGTTCCCATCACTTCATTTTTTTACTTGGCCTGCACTGTAGGACATCAACAGATCAGACAGTCAGGACTTTCACATTTTCAAGTACTGTATAGTTAGTAGTTACTCTCCTCATTACTATTTGCGAGTTCCTTAACAAACAAACAAAACAGTTCTTTTCGAGTAGATTCCAACTCATGGTGATCCCATATGTTACAGAGTAAGACCGCTCTATAGGTTTTCAAGGCTCTGAACTTTTGGAAGCAGATTGCCAGGTCTTTCTTCTGAGGTGCCTCTGGGTA
Organism: Elephas maximus indicus; assembly: GCF_024166365.1. Classification (NCBI taxonomy): domain Eukaryota; kingdom Metazoa; phylum Chordata; class Mammalia; order Proboscidea; family Elephantidae; genus Elephas; species Elephas maximus. Next base: position 169,053,599 of record NC_064820.1, on the reverse strand, counting down.
GGTTGAAACCACCAATCTTTCAGTTAGTAGGTGAGCTCTTAAACATTTACACTACCCAGAGACTCTTGGGAGATCCCTACTCATCATTAAATCAACTAATTCCAGGTATTGTTCCTGGCGGCGGGGGAATGGGGGTGCCCTTGTGAAAGCAATTCAGTGGCAAATAAAACCCTGTAATTCAGTCATCTGTTCTCATGAATAGATTTGGGATTCATATTTAAAACTATAGTTTTGGTTTATTCATTTGTTTATTTTGTCCATGGTGTCTTGATGTGTATGGAGTGCCTCTTGAAAGCAAGAGTCATTGGATTTTCATTGAATCTCCTTTTTAGATTCTTTAGAAGAGGTCTGTTTTTTTTCTCCTGGGGTGTTACCCATTACCCCACAGAGCCCATACTCTCCCAAATACATCCTTCAAAATTAATGAATATCTATCCACCTTTTTTTCACATGATGTGGTGTCATACAAACAGCTAAATTAAAAGGTAGTCATGTAAGCTATAAACATACATTATACATAGCTACATACATGATTATACCCCTTAGGCATATGATTCTAAAATTAATAATTATGTCAGCTGGGGCTTCTTGCATCGTCCTTTGATAGATTTGGGTAAAGTTGCCTTCAGAGGTCTAATTTCTTGTTCTGCTCCTGAAAAATTTCAGTAGCATCTCCATGATTTCTGTGAATTACCAAGGCTGCTTCCTGTCTGTCCCGGGGTGGTGCAAACATTTAGTATGCTCAACTGCTAACCGAAAGGTCGGAGATTCAAGTCCACCCAGAGGTACCTGGAAAGAAAGGCCTGGCTATCTACTTTCAAATACTCAGTCACTGAAAACCCTCTGGAGCACAGTTCTCTGACATACATGGGGTCGCCATGAGTCAGAATCAGAATCCAGAGATAAGTTTCACCTGCTTCAGGTTTCCCTGAGTGCTAACTTGAAGAAGTTGTAGCTTAGTGGCAATACACTCTGGTGCAAAGAAATGCCCAGTCTCTGGAGAAGGACATCATGCTTGGTAGAGAGTTAGAGAAAAAGAGGAAGACCCTTTAATGAGTCAAAAATAGCCACTGGTTTTGTGACTTCCTATCTATATCTATCTATCTATCTGGAACACAAAATTTTGTAGCCTACGTCAATTGTTTCCCATTATATGCTCAGCATCTACCCATGTTAATGAATATTTTTCCATAACATGATGCTAATGGTTGCACAATATTCTACTATGTGGATGCCCCATAATTTATGTAACTCATCTCTAATTTTGAGCATTTAGTTTATTTCCAAGTTAATGAATTTTCTTGTACAATTATCCTCATTCATATTTCTCATGATTTTCTCAGAATAAATTTCTAGTGGCAGAATTGCTGGGTCAAAGATCGTGCTGATTTTAAGGCTTCTAATATATACCGCTGATGTTAAGGGGTACTAAATTAGATTCTCGATAGCATAGCCTGTATGTTTTCGATTCCCTACATCTTAGGTGTAATCATTCTTCCTCCTTTTTAATTCCTGAGACAAAATTATACTCTTGTCCTGACTGAGTTTTTGGAACAAATTGGGGATTCTAGAGAAGGAAAATAAGCTCTAAAATAGGAAGAAGAGATAAAGAAACACACACACACTGCGTGGTTGTATTTTTCTTCATTAACCTCATAAATTAAATTCTTCAATGCTGATGAAAATGTATTTTCTCGTCTGACTCAGTTTAGACTATGAACCATTATCTAATCCTTCAGACTAACGCTTCCATTAGCCTCTTCTGTAATTTACATGACACATATAATATGCATGTTCAGTAAGATTTAAGAATCACTCTTCATATCTGTGCTAAGTTTAAAGTTATGCCTGGCATTGTGCAATGCAAGGGAAGGAGATGAATATGACATAATCCCTGTCCATCATGGGCCCACAACTTAGTGAAAGATTGTGGCTGTAACTCAAGGCCCACTGGATATGCAAAGGTATAATAGAGATATAAAGTTCAGTGTGAGAACACAATATATCAGCAATACTAACAAAATAACAATACTAATAACAACAATAGTATGGCTTCTACTCTTAAAACTCTTTTAAATGCCCATTATGTACCCTTCAGTGTATTGGGTGCTTTACATATTATATCATGCTCAATCCTCACCATGTCACTACGAAGTAGACATTTTCATTATCCAACTATATATATGAAGAAACTGGGAAACAGAGAAGTTAGAAGCATTCCCCAAGGTCAAGTCACTAGAAAACAGTAGAAGCATAGGGAAAGTCTTTTGGAAGAGATAGGGTAGGGAGGGAATCTGGGAGAATGGTTAAAGGTTTCAACATATAGAGACTGAAATAAAGGAGTATTCTAGACAGGGGGCACAATTTGAGCAAAAGTATGGAAAAGTCTTGAATGCCATATTCAGGCAATTAGACTTCATTCTTTTGGGAGCCAAAAGGCATTTGCAGAGGATAAGTGATAAAATCAGAGCGTTAGAAGATAAGTCTGGTAACATTTTATTGGATGTGGCTATTACATGGTCTTGGAGGAGCATTTGCATAGGAAAATAAATGAACTCAAAATATATTTATGCATCTAAGCTTCATATTTGACATCTTTTGAGTAGAGATAGGATCATCAAAACAATAATAACTCAGATTTCCCTAGGGTTGCTCCTGCTATTGGATTGTCCCTAGGGACCCTAACTCTACTCCCTCTGTCTTGCAAAGCAATTTCGTCTTTCATCAGTTTTTCATCCTGAATGTGCGTATCCATACTCAACTCAGCAGAACAAAGATAGTTAAAATCATAATATCTTTTCAACACTCCCCCCTTATTATCTCTATATAACTCGTCGTAACTCTAAAAAGACTTGGTGATTATTGAGAGTAGGGTTCATGATTGATTATTTCTTTAATGGCACAATATTTAGCCCAGTATTTTGTATGTGTTCAATGTTCCATATACATTGAATGAACAAACCACAGGTGGAACTTGGGCTAGGGTTACACATTTGTTACCTATGCCTGGATACATATTTAGAGCTACATCAGGATGTCTACCAAACTCAAACCAATGCCCATTAACAGGGATAACATTTAGCACTTTTAGAGCTGAGAAACCTATTTACATTTATATTGGTGTCTATAATCATCTGTTGGGACTGAGCTCATCCTAATTTATTAGGGCCTTTACTGCCTGCCAGGAAGCAATGATGTGCTCAAATTTTACTTGCATTTCTTAGCAGGAACCCAGTCTCAATCAATATTTGGGGGGAATGGCAGTTCTTGGGAAGGCTCAGAGTCTGATTTTTCACTAATACATTATGATTATTCATAGTAGAACTATCATCAGGACTCTGAAAAAAGAATTTGCTAACAGCTATTCTCTGTAGTTAGACTTGTTTTTGTGTATCATGGATAACAGCAGGCAGGCTTCTCAGAGGATGGATCTTGGTTTCTAGAAGTCACTTACAAAAAGAGACTGGTTTGGGAGTCTAGAGATCTGCTTTCCCTCCCGGGCTTAACTGCTAGTGAACTGTGCAAGACAGATAATGGCTCCTCGTTAAGAGGGAGACGAAAATCCAGGGCACTAGGATCTTAAAAGGAGTCCTTTGGTGACACAAATGGTTAAGTGCACTACTACTAGCTGAAATGTTGGCAGTTCAAACCCACCCACAGGCCTGGTGATCTGCTTTCGAAAAAGTCACAGCCTTGAAAATTCTATGGGATGCAATTCTAGTCTGACACATACGGGGTGGCAGTGAGTTGGAATCAATTCAACGGCAACTAACAACAACAGGACCTTAAAATCACCTTAAGGCTAACTTGCCTTGGGAAGGCCAATAAAGCCATCTTAGCCAACTGAGAAGCAACTTAAGAGAACCTAGACTGAAGTAACCAGGTAAGTTCAGTCAAACCAAACACTTGAGGGTGAGATGAATGTTTAAAACAGCACATTGGAATTTATCTAAATACTTTAATCTGTCAGCCTTTATAACATTTTTATGAGCTTCTTTTTCTCTGAAGTCATACTTTGCTTTAAATCTCTCCCCTATAGTATTTCTTCTGTTCCCTTTTGCATCCTTACAAATCTTTATCACCTGTAGGAAAACACTCAGAAGATAAGGAAGCAGGGCTTCATCTCAGCAAAATGGAACCCAAGAGGAGATTATTTTAAGGAGCCCTAGCTTTGTGCAATGGTTAAGCACTTGGCTGCTAACCACAAGGTTGGCAGTTTGAACCCACCCAGTGGCTCCGTGGGAGAATGACCTGGTGATCTGCTCCTATAAACATTATAGCCAAGAAAACTCCATGGGGTAGTTCTACTCTGTCAGAATTCTGTAAGTTAGAATTGACTGATGCACACAACATCTTGAGTACATTTTCAGCACCTTTCTTTGCTGTCTTGTGTCTTAGCACCATCTCTGGAACTTAGTACAAGGGTGTGCAGTCAGCAAGGCAGGCAGGGTGGGAGAAGTTGGGCCTACCCTTTGTATTAAAAATGCATTATGATCGTTATCTCTCTTTCATTTATTCAACAAACACTAATTGTAAAAGAAAAAAAAAATGTGCTGTGGCTTAAGGCAGCCCTGGGTTTGTGTACTAGCTCTACAGTAAGACTGCCTGGATAACCTTGAGCCACTTTCTTAACTTCTCCCAGTCTGTGTTCCCTCATGTGTAAAGTGGAAATAATAATAGTATCTATTTCATAGAATTACTGGGAGATTAAATGAATAAAGTGTTTAAAGTGCTCTGTATGGGCCTATTTGAATAAACAGAAACCATTAAAGTGTGCTATACTTAGCATGGGGAGCCCTGGTGGCACATTGGTTAAGATCTTCGCTGCTAACCAGAAGGTTGGCAATTTGAATCCACCAATCCACCAGCTGCTCTTTGGAAATCCTATGGGACAGTTCTTTACTCTATCCTATAGGGTCTCTATGAGTTGGAATTGACTTGACAGCAACATTTTTTTTGTTTTTGTATGTTTTTTTTTTAAATAATATTTAGCACTGTGGAAGACACAACCTTGGATTAGATAAAGCCGTTGTCTACAGGAGGAAGTCCATAGTCTAAGGGAGGATACATACCATGCGAATGGAGGATTATACATATCAGAGGAAACCTACACTTCAGCTGGGAGGAGCTGAAAATCTAGAAATAGTACAGCAGGTGATATTGGATCTGAGTTTTGAAGGACGGGAAGAATTTGGATAAGGGGAGAAGGTGAAGTGGCAGTATATAAAATACTAGTAAACCAGTGGAGTCGGTTCCAGTTCATGGTGAGCCCATGTGTGTCAGAGTAGAACTACGCTCCACAGGGTTTTCAGTGGCTGATTTTTTGGAAGTATATTGCCAGGCTTTTCTCTGAGGTGCCTCTGGGTGGACTCCAAGCTGCAACCTAGGGACTCGCCTCTTAGCTAGGGATCAGATAATCCCTACTAGAGGAGTCATTGATGATGCCTTCAATTATTTCCTCTCTCAAAGGTAGTTAACCTTAAAGCCAGATATTTGATTTCTAATGGTGAAATTTCAGAACCTGGATGAGGTAGAGATGAAAGATTTAAGCCAAAGGCATTTTTTTTGTGGTTCTTCAGATTATACTATATAGAGCTTTGTTTATGGGAGATGACAGATACTAGGTTTTAAAATCACAAAGAATTACTCAGTGGCCTTTGGGTTCTCATTTTTTTTTTTTAATTAATTTTTATTAAGCTTCAAGTGAACATTTACAAATCCAATCAGTCTGTCACACGTAAGTTTACATACATCTTACTCCCTTCTCCCACTTGCTCTCCCCCTATTGAGTGAGTCCTTTCAGTCTCTCGTTTCGTGACAATTTTGCCAGCTTCCCTCTCTCTCTATCTTCCCATCCCCCCTCCAGACAAGAGTTGCCAACACACTCTCAAGTGTCCACCTGATTTAATTAGCTCACTCTTCATCAGCATCTCTCTCCCCCCCCCCCCCCCCGACCAGTTCCTTTCATGTCTGATGAGTTGTCTTCGGGAATGGTTCCTGTCCTGTGCCAACAGAAGGTCTGGGGCGCATAGCCGCCGGGATTCCTCCAGTCGCAGTCAGACCCTTAAGTATGGTCTTTTTATGAGAATTTGGGGTCTGCATCCCACTGATCTCCTGCTCCCTCAGGAGTTCTCTGTTGTGCTCCCTGACAGGGCAGTCATAGATTGTGGCCGGGCACCAACTAGTTCTTCTGGTCTCAGGATGATGTAGGTCTCTGGTTCATGTGGCCCTTTCTGTCTCTTGGGCTCTTAGTTGTCGTGTGACCTTGGTGTTCTTCATTTTCCTTTGCTCCAGGTGGGTTGAGACCAACTGATGCATCTTTGATGGCTGCTTGTTAGCATTTAAGACCCCAGACGCCACATTTCAAAGTGGGATGCAGAATGGTTTCATAATAGAATTATTTTGCCAATTGACTTAGAAGTCCCCTCAAACCATGTTCCCCAGACCCCCGCCCCTGCTCCGCTGACCTTTGAAGTATTTATTTTATCCTGGAAACTTCTTTGCTTTTAGTCCAGTCCAAGTGAGCTGACCTTCCATGTATTGAGTGTTGTCTTTCCCTTCACCCAAAGCAGTTCTTATCTACTGATTAATCAATAAAAAACCCTCTCCCTCCCTCTCTCCCTCCTCACTTCGTAACCACAAAAGTATGTGTTCTTCTCAGTTTTTACTATTTCTCAAGATCTTATAATAGTGGTCTTATACAATATTTGTCCTTTTGCCTCTGACTCATTTCGCTCAGCATAATGCCTTCCAGATTCCTCCATGTTATGAAATGTTTCACAGATTTGTCACTGTTCTTTATCGATGCGTAGTATTCCATTGTGTGAATATACCACAATTTATTTACCCATTCATCCGTTGACGGACACCTTGGTTGCTTCCAACTTTTTGCTATTGTAAACAGAGCTGCAATAAACAAGGGTGTGCATATATCTGTTTGTGTGAAGGCTCTTGTTTGTCTAGGGTATATTCCGAGGAGTGGGATTTCTGGGTTGTATGGTAGTTCTATTTCTAACTGTTTACAATAACGCCAGATAGATTTCCAAAGTGGTTGTACCATTTTACATTCCCACCAGCAGTGTATAAGAGTTCCAATCTCTCCGTAGCCTCTCCAACATTTATTATTTTGTGTTTTTTTGGATTAATGCCAGCCTAGTTGGTGTGAGATGGAATCTCATCGTAGTTTTAATTTGCATTTCCCTAATGGCTAATGATCGGGAGCATTTTCTCATGTGTCTGTTGGCTGCCTGAATATCTTCTTTAGTGAAATGTGTGTTCATATCCTTTGCCCACTTCTTGATTGGGTTGTTTGTCTTTTTGTGGTTGAGTTTTGACAGAATTATGTAGATTTTAGAGATCAGGTGCTGGTCTGAGAAGTCGTAGCTGAAAATTCTTTCCCAGTCTGTAGGTGGTCTTTTTACTCTTTTGGTGAAGTCTTTAGATGAGCATAGGTGTTTGATTTTTAGGAGCTCCCAGTTATCTGGTTTCTCTTCATCATTTTTGGTAATGTTTTGTATTCTGTTTATGCCCTGTATTAGGGATCCTAGGGTTGTCCCTATTTTTTCTTCCATGATCTTTATCGTTTTAGTCTTTATGTTTAGGTCTTTGATCCACTTGGAGTTAGTTTTTGTGCATGGTGTGAGGTATGGGTCCTGTTTCAGTTTTTTGCAAATGGATATCCAGTTATGCCAGCACCATTTGTTAAAAAGACTATCTTTTCCCCAATTAACTGACACTGGTCCTTTGTCAAATATCAGCTGCTCATACATGGATGGATTTATATCTGGGTTCTCAATTCTGTTCCATTGGTCTATGTGCCTGTTATTGTACCAGTACCAGGCTGTTTTGACTACTGTGGCTGTATAATAGGTTCTGAAATCAGGTAGAGTGAGGCCTCCCACTTTCTTCTTCTTTTTCAGTGATGCTTTGCTTATCCGGGGCTTCTTTCCCTTCCATATGAAACTGGTGATTTGTTTCTCTATCCCCTTAAAATATGACATTGGAATTTGGATTGGAAGTGCATTATATGTATAGATGGCTTTTGGTAGAATAGACATTTTTACTATGTTAAGTCTTCCTATCCATGAGCAAGGTATGTTTTTCCACTTAAGTATGTCCTTTTGAATTTCTTGTGGTAGAGCTTTGTAGTTTTCTTTGTATAGGTCTTTTACATCCTTGGTAAGATTTATTCCTAAGTATTTTATCTTCTTGGGGGCTACTGTGAATGGTATTGATTTGATTATTTCCTCTTCGGTGTTCTTTTTGTTGATGTAGAGGAATCCAAGTGATTTTTGTATGTTTATTTTATAACCTGAGACTCTGCCAAACTCTTCTATTAGTTTCAGTAGTTTTCTGGAGGATTCCTTAGGGTTTTCTGTGTATAAGATCATGTCATCTGCAAATAGTGATAACTTTACTTCCTCCTTGCCAATCTGGATACCCTTTATTTCTTTGTCTAGCCTAATTGCCCTGGCTAGGACTTCAAGTACGATGTTGAATAAGAGCGGTGATAAAGGGCATCCTTGTCTGGTTCCCGTTCTCAAGGGAAATGCTTTCAGGTTCTCTCCATTTAGAGTGATATTGGCTGTTGGCTGATGCCCTTTATTATATTGAGGAATTTTCCTTCAATTCCTATTTTGGTAAGAGTTTTTATCATAAATGGGTGTTGAACTTTGTCAAATGCCTTTTCTGCATCAATTGATAAGATCATGTGGTTTTTATCTTTTGTTTTATTTATGTGATGGATTACATTAATGGTTTTTCTGATATTAAACCAGCCTTGCATACCTGGTATAAATCCCACTTGATCAGGGTGAATTATTTTTTTGATGTGTTGTTGGATTCTTTTGGCTAGAATTTTGTTGAGGATTTTTGCATCTATGTTCATGAGGGATATAGGTCTATAATTTTCTTTTTTTGTAATGTCTTTACCTGGTTTTGGTATCAGGGAGATGGTAGCTTCATAGAATGAGTTGGGTAGTATTCCATCTTTTTCTGTGCTTTGAAATAGCTTCAGTAGTAGTGGTGTTAAGTCTTCTCTGAAGGTTTGGTAGAACTCTGCAGTGAAGCCGTCTGGGCCAGGGCTTTTTTTTGTTGGAAGTTTTTTGATTACCGTTTCAATCTCTTTTTTTGTTATGGGTCTATTTAGTTGTTCTACTTCTGAATGTGTTAGTTTAGGTAGGTAGTGTTTTTCCAAGAATTCATCCATTTCTTCTAGGTTTTCAAATTTGTTAGAGTACAATTTTTCATAGTAATCTGAAATGATTCTTTTAAATTCATTTGGTTCTGTTGTGATGTGGTCCTTCTCGTTTCTTATTCGGGTTATTTGTTTCCTTTCCTGTTTTTCTTTAGTCAGCCTAGCCAATGGTTTATCAATTTTGTTAATTTTTTCAAAGAACCAGCTTTTGGCTTTGTTAATTCTTTCAATTGTTTTTCTGTTCTCTAATTCATTTAGTTCAGCTCTAATTTTTATTATTTGTTTTCTTCTGGTGCCTGATGGGTTCTTTTGTTGCTCACTTTCTATTTGTTCATGTTGTCGGGACAGTTCTCTGATTTTGGCTCTTTCTTCTTTTTGTATGTGTGCATTTATCGATATAAATTGGCCTCTGAGCCCTGCTTTTGCTGTGTCCCAGAGGTTTTGATAGGAAGTATTTTCATTCTCGTTGCATTCTATGAATTTCCTTATTCCCTCCTTGGTGTCTTCTATAACCCAGTCTTTTTTCAGGAAGGTATTGTTCATTTTCCAAGTATTTGATTTCTTTTCCCCAGTTTTTCTGTTATTGATTTCTAGTTTCATTGCCTTGTGGTCTGAGAAGATGCTTTGTAATATTTCGATGTTTTGGACTCTGCAAAGGTTTGTTTTATGACCTAATATGTGGTCTATTCTACAGAATGTTCCATGTGCACTAGAAAAAAAAGTATATTTTGCAGCAGTTGGGTGGAGAGTTCTGTATAAGTCAATGAGGTCAAGTTGGTTGATTGTTGTAAGTAGGTCTTCCGTGTCTCTATTGAGCTTCTTACTGGATGTCCTGTCCTTCTCCGAAAGTGGTGTGTTGAAGTCTCCTACTATAATTGTGTAGGTATCTATCTCACTTTTCAATTCTGTTAAAATTTGATTTATGTATCTTGCAGCCCTGTCATTGGGTGCATAAATATTTAATATGGTTATGTCTTCCTGATCAATTGTCCCTTTTATCATTATATAGTGTCCTTCTTTATCCTTTGTGGTGGATTTAAGTCTAAAGTCTATTTTGTCAGAAATTAATATTGCTACTCCTCTTCTTTTTTGCTTATTGTTTGCTTGATATATTTTTTTCCATCCTTTGAGTTTTAGTTTGTTTGTGTCTCTAAGTCTAAGGTGTGTCTCTTGTAGGCAGCATATAGATGGATTGTGTTTCCTTATCCAGTCTGTGACTCTCTGGCTCTTTATTGGTGCATTTAGTCCATTTACATTCAGCGTAATTATAGATAAGTAAGTTTTTAGTGCTGTCATTTTGATGCCTTTTCATGTGTGTTGTTGGCCATTTCATTTTTCCACATACTTTTTTGTGCTGAGACGTTTTTCTTATTAAATTGTGAGATCCTCATTTTCATAGTGTTTGACTTTATGTTAGTTGAGTCGTTACGTTTTTCTTGGCTTTTTTCCTGAGTTATGGAGTTGGTATTCCTTTTTGTGGTTACCTTATTATTTACCCCTATTTTTCTAAGTAAAAACCTAACTTGTATCATTCTGTATCGCCTTGTATCACTCTCCATCTGGCAGTTCAATGCCTCCTGTATTTAGTCCCTCTTTTTGATTATTGTGATCTTTTACCTATTGACTTCCATGATTCCCTGTTATGTGTATTATTTCATTTATTTATTTAAATTAATCTTAATTTGTTTGTTTTTGTGATTTCCCTATTTGAGTTGATATCAGGACGTTCTGTTTTGTGACCTTGTATTGTGCTGGTACCTGATATTATTGGTTTTCTGACCAAACAATCTCCTTTAGCATTTCTTGTGGCTTTGGTTTGGTTTTTGCAAATTCTCTAAACTTGTGTTTATCTGTAAATATCTTAATTTCTCCTTCATATTTCAGAGAGAGTTTTGCTGGATATATGATCCTTGGCTGGCAGTTTTTCTCCTTCAGTGCTCTGTATATGTCGTCCCATTCCCTTCTTGCCTGCATAGTTTCTGCTGAGTAGTCTGAACTTATTCTTATTGATTCTCCCTTGAAGGAAACCTTTCTTTTCTCCCTGGCTGCTTTTAAAATTTTCTGTTTATCTTTGGTTTGGGCAAGTTTGATGATAATATGTCTTGGTGTTTTTCTTTTTGGATCAATCTTAAATGGGGCTCGATGAGCATCCTGGATAGATATCCTTTCGTCTTTCATGATGTCAGGGAAGTTTTGTGTCAGGAGTTCTTCAACTATTTTCTCTGTGTCTTCTGTCCCCCCTCCCTGTTCTGGGACTCCAATCACCTGCAGGTTATCCTTCTTGATAGAGTCCCACATGATTCTTAGGGTTTCTTCATTTTTTTAAATTCTTTTATCTGATTTTTTTTCAGCTATGTTGGTGTTGATTCCCTGGTCCTCCAGATGTCCCAGTCTGCATTCTAATTGCTCGAGTCTGCTCCTCTGACTTCCTATTGCGTTGTCTAATTCTGTAATTTTATTGTTAATCTTTTGGATTTCTACATGTTGTCCCTCTATGGATTCTTGCAACTTATTAATTTTTCCACTATGTTCTTGAATAATTTTTTTGAGTTCTTCAACAGTTTTATCAGTGTGTTCCTTGGCTTTTTCTGCAGTTATCCTAATTTCATTTTTGATATCTTTAAGCATTCTGTAAATTAGTTTTTTATATTCTGTATCTGATAATTCCAGGATTGTATCTTCATTTGGGAAAGATTTTGATTCTTTTGTTTGGGGGGTTGGAGAAGCCGTCATGGTCTGCTTCTTTATGTGGTTTCATATGGACTGCTGTCTCTGAGCCATCACTGGGAAACTAGTTTTTCCAGAAAATCCACTAAGAAAAAAATGCAGTCAGATCCCTATCAGAGTTCTCCCTCTGGCTCAGGCTATTCGGATGTTAATGGAGCCGCCTGGGGAGGGTGCGGGAGGGATCAGAGAGCTAGGAGAGTAGCACCTCAGAATATAGCCAGAGTTGCTTGTCTTGCTTGGAATGACTATTATATCTGAGATTTCCGTGGGGCGCATCGCCTATGTGTACTGGCTGTGTGGAGATTGCCCCCGGGGGGTCTGGCCCACTTGAGTCACGGTCAGATCCTCCGCTGTCAGCTCCACCCCCTAGGTTAAGGCTCCCCTGCTGGGACGGTGCACTCCCGATTCCAAAATCCATTGCTGCCTCCCGGGGACTCCCCGTCCCACCAGCCGCGTCGCGCGCCGCCCCCGCGAACCAGCTGGGACCCCCCCGGGGTCAATTCAGGGGGATGGAGCTGCTTCCCGCACTCACGCCACACCCGCGCCCGCCAAAATCCCGGAGGGACGGCTCCCCGGCTGGGACGCTGCTCTCCCCACTCCAAGACCCGTCACTGCCTCCCGGGGACTTCTCCCACCGGCTGCGCTGCCACGCGGCTGGGCCCCCTCCCGGGATGAGTTCGGGGGCTAGGTCTGGGCCCCTTGTCTGTGCCGTCTGCCCCCCTGGGCTCTGCCCTGAATTGGGCGCCGAAGGTCACCTGACTGGTATGCTGGTTCCAGGCTCTGAAAACAATCGCTGCCTCCCCGTATTTGTTCGTTCTCCATCTCTAAATCTGTGTTTGTTGTTCAGAGTTCATAGATTGTTATGTATGTGATCGATTCACTTTTTTTTCAGAGTCTTTGTTGCAAGAGGGATCCACGGTAGCGTCCACCTAGTCCGCCATCTTGGCCCTGCCTCCCTGGGTTGTCATTTTTAAGGTCATACTAATTTCCGATAAGAAAGAGTCAGACTCTGGGGATTGCGAAACAGGGAGAAAGGCTGGGAAATGACAAGAGCTTTAGACACAGATGTAAGAACTGGGTCCTGCCCAGTTCTGCCAACAACAGGCTGTATGAACTTGGATACTCCATTCCGCTTTCTAGGCCTCAGTTTTCTCCTCTGCAAGATGGTGCTGCTATACATGCAGTGCTTCTCAAACTTTAGCGTGCATATGAATGTCTTGGCGATCCTGTTAAAATGCAGGTCCTGAATGAGTAGGTCCAAAGTAGGGTCTGAGAGTCTGAATTTCTAACAAACTTCTGAGTAACACTTACACTGCTGGTTCCCAGACCACACTTTGAGTACCAAGACTAGAGAAATCCCAACATCAGTTCTTGAGGCAGAGATGGTTCAGTGGTAGAATTCTCACATTCCATGTGAGAGTTCCAGGTTTGATTCCTGGCCAATGTACCTCATAAGCAGCCACCACCCATCTGTCAGTAGAGGCTTGCATGTTGTAATGATGTTGAATAGGTTTCAGCGGAGCTTCCAGACTAAGACCGACTAGAAAGAAAAGCCTGTTGATCTACTTCTGAAAACCAGCCAATGAGAATCCTAAGGATCACAACTGTCCAATCTGTGACTGATCATGGGGATGGAGCAGGACTCTACAGCATTTTGTTCTGTTGCGCGTGGGGTCACCATGAATCTGGGGACTGACTTGATGGCAGCTAACAACAACAAAGTTAGTTCATAGAAGTCACACATTTGTTTGGTACCCTGGTGGCGTAGTGGTTAAGAGCCTGGCTGCTGGCCAAGAGGTCAGCAGTTCGAATCCACAAGCTGCTTCTTGGAAACTCTATAGGGCAGATCTAGTCTGTCCTATAGTGTAGTTATGAATCAGAATCGACTTGGTGGCAATTTCTTTTTTTTTTTTTAACATGTGTCAGGCACTCTATTAGTAACTGCTGATAATAAGGTAAAGAAGACACAGTTGTTACTACAGTAGAAATACTCGCATTCCAATAGGGGAGCAGGACAGATCTTTCATTTGGAAAATAGTGTGATAAATAACATACGTGAAGTTTGTACAAGACGAAGAGATGCTGCAAAACAGGGCCAAAAAAAAAAAAAAAAAAAACCAAACCCAGTGCCGTCGAGTGAAGTCCGACTCATAGCAACCCTATAGGACAGGGTAGAACTACCCCACAGAGTTTCCAAGGAGCGCCTGGCGGATTTGAACTGCCGACCCTTTGGTTAGCAGCCATAGCACTTAACCACTACGCCACCAGGGTTTCCAGAATACGGCAGGAGTGATTTATTCAGGGTGTATGGGAGGTGAGGATGTCAGAGAGGCACAGATCATGTAGAAAAGCAATGAAAGCTACCCAGTATGATATGAATAAAGGGGGTTCTCTTTATCTCAGAGGACACTCAAAATTCCTTTGTCCAAGAGAGACTCATCTGTGGGTCTTGGAAAGAAATTATTTTGATCAGTATTCTTGAGTGCTTCATCTCACTCCATGATTGCTTTCTCAGTTCCTTCTCATCCCTTGGTTGCCTGTTAACTGCACACTGATGAAGGGTTTACTCCTCTATCTGAAGCCATGGTCTGTTTGGACGCTCCAGTAAACAGGAAGCAGTGAAGATGAGTGAAGGCAATCCCTTCGCCCCCCCACAGCCCCCAACACTCCAGAAGTAGTGAGTCAGGAAAGGAAAGGAAAAACAGGTGGGTGGAGGAAGAATGCAAACTGCATCTGCAATGGGCAGTGATTATGTTTCCTAAAAGGCACCTGAACACAGCAGCAGCCAGCCTAGAGGAAGCAGGGGCCCCCCACCTTCCCAGGAATACTGGAGGGCCTGATCAGAAAGCAGCTTGATTCAGAGGTTAGGGGGATGGGAAGAGGAAAGGTAATGAGGGAACATCCAGGACAGTCCTATTTTCTCTGCCTCATCATACATTTTATATTGAACCAGGTTTACCAAGTGCCTAAAGGTGATTGATCACACTCTTACTTTTCAGCAGGAAGAGCTGGCTTCTGGCAGTGCCTCATTATGTGACTTTGGACAAGTCAATCCTGCTCTGAGGCTCAGTTTTCTCAACTATGCAGTGGGAAGTTTGGACACATTTCCTAGGATGGCTTCTAATTTTAAGAGTCTATGATTACATTTTCATGTCCCAGTTCACTTATTCTATGCTATCAGTATCTGTCATGGATCATCCATTCCATTCCTGCCACCTCTCACCTACAACTGGGTTTATGACCAAATTTAGTGAAGGTTCACTCACATGCATCTCAGAATCTGTGTGTCCACTTTCCACAGGTCCAGAAACTTTCTTGTCTTTCTTCAGGTGTTGAGCCTTCGTTTCCATTTAGAAAGGGTTCTCGGCATCCAAGCTACTGTTATTATCTTCCTGGACCATTGTACTAGTCTCCCAGGTACTCTGAGCAACTCCTATACATTTCCTTATGCAGGAACAGCCAGAGTGATCTTTTATAATGTAAATAAAATGGTGTCCCCCTGCTTGCAATGGCCTCCTTACCTGTAAAATAATGTCCAAATTCCCACATAGTCGACAAGATCCTTCACTATCTGACTATTGTTAATCTCTTCAATTTCAGTTTCTACCCTCTTCCCATATTCACTTCATCCCAACCATACAGATATTTCTTCTGTTCCTTGAAAACCCTACTCTTGTTCCAACCTCCGGGTCATTGAACTTGTTGTTACACCTGCCTGGAATTTTCTTTCTTTAGTCTTAGCCTGTAAGGCTCATTCTCTTTCAGTTCTTGGCTTAAATGATATCTTATCAGTGACAGCGTCCTTGACCATGCTAGCCAAAACACTCCCCTCACAACATGCCACCCTCTAGCCCTTGGCTTTAGTTTATTGTCTTTACACTGTTATCCGATATTTTAGTTGTCTGTTGCATCCTGTGTACTGTCAGTCTCTGCTTCCCTCTGCCCTCACTATAATGTAAGGAATATGAGACCAGGGACACTGTCTATCTTGTTTATTACCCCATAGCAGTGAAGGTTAGATGCTCAGGGAATATGTGTTGAATAAATGGAAGAAAAGAATAAAGTGAGAGATAGAAGGGAAAAAAAGGGATGGAGAGGAAGAGAGTGGGAGAAATTAACATTATTGGCAAGGCATAGTCCTGGATATTTTTCATTTTTACTCTTATAATGTTTCTTAATCTTTACAACCACACTGCAGAGAAAAAGAGAAACAGAGGGGAAATTCTCTGCCTATGACTTGAATCCAGTCCTTTCTGACTTCAAATTCAAGGTTGTCAAACAAATAGCTGGGCAGGTCTGAGCACTAGCAAGTATAATGTATGCTACTTAAGAGCAAACTTCAGTAACAGGAAAAAGAATTTAGTTTCAAAAAATTGTAGGCATTCCATGAACTACTGCCTTGCCATGGGACCAGAAGAAATGGATAGTTCCTGGCTATCATTACAGAATATTTTGATCAAATACACAATAGATGGACCTTGACTAAAAGGAGGAAAAAATGTGGAGCAGAACTTCAGATTTTTATTGGCAACCAGACTTACTGGACATATTGAAATTGGAAGAACCCCTCGAATCAATTGCCTGGAAACAACTTTTAAGTCTTGAAATGAAATTATCCCATGAAGTCAACTTTAAACTAAACATTACAATCTTTTAAAGATTAAATGGACAGAAAACCAAAAAACCAAATCCATTACTGTCGAGACAATTCTGACTCAAAGCAACCCTATGAGTAGAACTGCCCCATAGGGTTTCCAAGGAGTGGTTGCTGGATTTGAACTGCTGATCTTTTGGCTAGCAGCCAAGTTCTTAACCACCATGCCACCAGGGCTCCAAATGGACAGCAGTAACTCTAAAACACCAAAGAGAACTTTAAGGGCAGAGAGTCAAAGTTAATGGTGGTGAAACAATGTGGGCAGAAATACGGGGAATGGCGAGACAATGTGAAGTATGTAACCATTGTCGATGAAATGTACATGTAAAAATTGTTGACTAGGTGTATGTTTTGTTGTGTACATTTTCACAAATAAATAAATAAGACTAGGCTTGGCTCTTAGATCCAAAATGCCTCTCTAACTCACTGGCTGATGCCTTAACTCCACTCCATCAGAGCCCAAGGCTGTAGCTTAAGACTTTGATCCCTGTTTTTAAAGAAAATCCATCTGAGATGAGTAAGACTTGTGGCTGTCCTCTTATTTTATCTCTCTTTGTGAATAACATTAGCATCTTTTACAGATGGTAGGTTTAAATGTGTGTTGAGAGATGGGAGGTGATGACAGGGGCAGGTCCTGAAAGACAGTCAAAAGTAGGGGTTCTCACCCTGGCTGCATTTTTAGAACCACTGGGAAAAATTTAAAATATTCATGTCCAGACCCCTTCCAAGTTTCTGATTCAATGGGTCTGGGTAAAGCCCAGGTATAGATTTTTTTTGTAAATCTCCCCAGATGGTTATACCGAGTAGCCAGAGATGAGATGACTAGCGTTAATATGACGGCATCAGGGATCCTCTCTCTTCAAGAGGAGGGATGAGTGTGCTGATTCCTATGAGGTGGAGGTTAGATGTACCTCCACTCTTCAACCGTTTTACCAATTCTGACACCAGCTCTCCTCCCCACGGCACTCCCTACTTCTCTTCTGGGTTCGATAATTCATTGCAATGGACACACAGAACTCACAGAACATACTCACAGTTATGTGGTTTATTAAAGAAGTAACACGCTACAATTCAGGATCAGGATCAACTTGGAAGTAAGAGGAACAACTCAGGAGAGAGAATGTAGTTTGTCAATTAGGACAGCTTCCAAACAAGACAGTTCTTAGCTCCTTCTTGGCCGTGCTGCAGGCAGGCCATACTTCTTAGCTATGCTTACAGGCTGGGCCTTGGTTGGGCCTCTGCTGCTGGCCCAGGCCCCACTTGGACCTAGCCTCAGCCACCAGCCCTCACTTGGGCCTAACCTCTGCCACTGGGCTCCACATGAGCAAGCGTTACAACTCTTGTGTCTCCAACATCAAGTGCATGGAGGCACCCCACTCCACTAGCTAGCCTCCTGCCTGAAGGTGCTCAGATCTGTGGGTTACCTAGTCCACTGCAGGCACCTCACCCCATGGGCTGGGAAGCCCACCACAGCTGTCTCATGCCTTCTTTTGATTCTCGCTGCTCGTTTCATCTTGCGTTATCCCGTGCCACCTTGTGCATATGGATATGCCACCATGTTGCACAGTCTCATGCTGTCTCCATCCAGTATTACAGCTTTCTCTATCACCTGGATCTAGGAGATTCAGTGCAGGGATGCCAGGTCCAAAGAATATGCTCAGCTACCAGTTCTTTTTGATGAGAGGGAGCCCCCCCCATCTCTGTGGAATTGGTCCTTCTATAAGCCTATTCCTCCCAACAAGACCACAAACTGACCAATTCCCTTGGTAGGCCACAGTCACCTTAATTTCATAGTAAGCAGTCCAATCCCTGCAAGGATTTTATGTACCTTATGTGCATAGTACACTGCCCAATCCCTTTGCAAGATTGTGGCCTAGTGAATCATCTTGGCAGAACTACAAACCTAGGGCCAGAAAGGCCATATATAAAAAGAATCCCACTGCACTGCACTAGCTTAAGGAGTAGGCCCTAGGAAGATCTAGGAAGATGTAGCTGGTTCTGAGACATCCCCTCTCCTTGTTTGGCATTTTTGCAGTAAACTTTGTCAGACATTTGGCAATCACTGAAGTCAACTACATAGAAGACGTGGTGATGGGAGCTGTGGGGAAGAGAGCCAACAGGCCCCTTGCCCTGAGGACCTAGCATAGAAGAGGCAAAATATATCCAAATAAAAACAAACAAAATGTGACCTATATGCATTAATAATGTGTCAAATAAATGATATCAGTTAAAAGCAGGATTTCACAACCTTGGCATTATTGATATTTAGAACTGAATTAGTCTTTGTTGTAGGGTGCTGTCCTACTTAGTAGCATCCTAAGCTTCTACCCACTAGTTGCCAGTAGGAACCACAACCCAGTTGTGGCAATGAAAAGTGTTTCCAGACTTGCAGATGTTCCCTGGGGATAAAGTTGTCCCTGGTTGAAAACCACTGGTTTAGAGAAAGGACATAAACATTATAGTGATCATGAGAAGCTTCTGTGGAGGTGTGTCAATTACTAGATGTTTACTAATTGGTAATACATAGAAGAGGAGGCTGAAGAATTTAGGGATGACAGTAAAGGTCAATACTTATGCATTAAATTTTAAAAATGTATGTAGGATGGAATTTTTGAGACATTAGTTGGTGTTTATTTTTCTTCTTTTTTCTTTTACTCCAAGTGTAGACTTAACTGTATTTTGTAAATCATTTCAAACCAGGGTTAAGGATGGCAGCAGGGATGTTGTCAAAGAAAAAGGTTTCAAATTCCCATAAGACAACCCCAGATATGCAATTGATTTTTAAGCTTTTGAAAGCTGAAGGACACCTCTGAGGCTTTATCCTGAGAATAGAAGGGAGTGAACGAAGGCTTCGTGTTTCAAGGGAAGGGAAAAAAAAAAATTGCCTTCGAGTTGATTTCAACTCATAGCATCCCCATGTATGTCAGAGCAGAACTCTGCTCCATAGGGTTTTTAGTGGCTAATCTTTCAGAAGTAGATCATCTTTCTTCCAAGGTGCATCTGGGTGGCCTCAAGCCTCTAGCTTTTTGGTTAGCATCCAAGCTCGTTAACCAATTGCACCACCACGGGACCCCTAAGGATAGAAATAGGTTGGTCTTATTCCTAGGCAGTATGGGAGTTGATTGTACCCTTCAAGATTAGGAGAGGAGTTTTAGATTTTGTGTGTTCTTGGGGGCAGAAACCCAAACTCTTAATGTAATCCTCTCAAGGTGGTCCCACCTCCAGTGAGGAATGTCCTAACAGATACTTATGGGGGGTAGATACTTACCACCTTGGTCTTAGCACCTAGAATGCTTTGTAAGATTGGAGAGACTGAACACTGAAACTCAGTTCAAGATTGTCTTCATTTCAGACTGAACCTCCAGCAAACATGAAGTGTAAAGAAAATTTACCAGATAAGGATGCAAGTAAGCAGAAGCAGCTTCATAGTTCCATACAGCCCACATGGAATTACGGGCCCACCAGGTTAGAAGAGTAAAGGAACCATGCATTCCTGCCTTTTACCACAGGCTGGGAAAAGGACCACAGCTGCACTTTCAAAGACCACTGATTGCATTATAAGGCAATTCCTTTCTGTTCCTGTTATATAATTCTTGGTCAACTAGCTAGGACAGCACCTGAGAGGGCCAAAGAATGGCTATCCCAAAAGAAGGAAGGGACCTAGCCCTTGATTGCAACAGTGTGTCCCAGGTGGAGTGACTGTGACAATACTAAAGTTCTTGTAGACCATAAACCCTCCCCCTATTCTTCTAGAATGCATGATACCCAGGGAATTTATAACTCGAGGGAGTGGAAGAACAACAGGGAGAGTGATGAATATTGAAGCAGTTCTGGGAGCTCAGAGCTGGATTCCATTTGATTTAATAAAATGAAGATACATGTTATCTCTTGTACTTCAGTAATATACAGTAACACACTCTTGCTATAATAATAATTCTTTTAGAATTTTAACCTAATGAAATAAATAAAACTGTATGAGAAAGTGAGCCACAAAGATGTTCATTATAAGATTTTTTATTACACTGAAAAATTGAAAAAGATGTACATGTTTATCAACGGGGTACTGTTAAATACATTTTAGTTCTTCTACACAAAGAAGTGGTATACACACTATAAATGCGGTATTGTGAAAAATCTTTAGTCCTAGAAGGAAGTTACTAATACATATTTTAAGTAGAAAAATAGGATAAAAGGAGTACACATTTTTGAAAAATAAAATGAAACCAGCTATGTACATATGTATGGAAAAAAAGGGTCTGGAACTTACAAAGCAAGGCATAATAGTATGAATTTCTAGGCAGTAGGATAATATGTTATTTGATTTTCTTCCTTTTTGCTTATATGTTTTTATTCTGATTTCTCTACAGTGAAGATATGTTGCTTTTAAAACAAGAAAAGACATGCATTTTAAAAAATATAAAAAGTAAGATAATAGGTCTTAGAGGACAAGGAATAAATCTCCCCTGACTATACTTGACAACATTGAAAGAACAGAGTGAAAACGGATTTCGTTTATCCCTGGCAAGTGCCTTGTCTCTTAGCCTTGTTTCTTGAAACATCCATGTTGATGAGCTGACAGTCGGTTCTTTCACCTCCTCTAAAACTGTATCTTCTTTCAACTACAGAAACTCCACATAGAGGCCACTCTGAGCTGACTGAGGGGGGACATTTTTATTAGGAAGCTTGCCTCTGTTTCTCAAGGAAGAATAAAACCAGGAAGCACACACTCCCAAAATTCTATCCACATTGTTACCTCCCTCTTTGAAATTCCTAGAGCATTTATTTATTTTTATACTGTACAGTTTAGCAGTTGCTTATAGACTGTCTTGTGGTGTTGCCTAATGGTGTGCATGTCTTTTCCTCAAGCTGAACTGAATCGGAAATCCAGGAGCTCTCATCTACATTATTTTTATGTGGTTATTTTTCTTCTTATTATCATTACTATTTTTTTTTTTTTTATGGTTAATGGGTTTATGGTTAATCTTATTGCCTGGTTTAGGGAGACTCCACCTGGGAGGTGGAGCTTGAGCATTGATGGGATTTAGCCTTGATAATTAGATGATCAAACTAAATTGAACACATGTAAATTTTAAGGGCAAACAGACAAAAAAAAAAAAGACTACTAATATTACTATAATAATAAAAGTTACAATATATACATGAATTCTAATTATTTTATTCTTCCAAATCATTTTCACAAATATTACCTCATCAATTCTCACAGCAAACAATGAGACACATAGAGTGAATGAGTAGGAATTGTCTCCATTTTTACAAATGGGAGAAATAAAGTGCAGAGAAATTAAGTGGCCATCCCATGGACTTACTAGGGTAAGTCAAAAAGTATTGCTACAAAATCATAGAAACCTTTATTAAACAAAAATATCAAAATGTGAAGCTATTATTTCTTTACATATCCTACATCTAGGTCTACGCACTTCTGAAAGGGATGTTTCCATCTCTCCAACCCTTTTCCGAAGAACCCTGCACTCTTTGATTTATACCATGTCAAAACGACAGCTTTGGCATGCTCAAGGGACCCAAATCATGTTCTTTTTACAAATTGTGTTCCCTCTAAATGTTTTTGAGTTTGGGGAACAAAAAGAAGTCTCCAGGGGCAAGATCAGGGCTGTAGGGTAAGGTTTCCTAACGAAATTCTTGCAGGACATCCCTTGCTACCCTTGAAGAATGAGTACGTGCATTGTCCTGATGGGAAATTCTTTGGCGCAACTTTCCTGGCCTTTCCTCATGAATGCAGTTTTTGATTTTCTTAAAACTTCTTCATAATAAGCTCCGTGATCTTCCTGTGTCCTTCGAAAAAATCTATCAAGATTACCCCTTAGGAATCACAAAAAAACTGTTGCCATAGCTTTCTGAGCAGTCTTCCCTCTCTTAGCTCACCTTTGAGGTCTTCCTGACCTTCCTTAAAACACTTTATCTGCCTAAAAACTGTTGTTTTATGTGGAGAAGCATTCCCATAAACTCATTGCAAAGCTTCAATGATTTGGGAAGATGTCCACTTAAGTTTTGTTAAAAATATAATGTTAGCTCTGACCTCAAAATTGTTTTTTTTTCCCATGGTACAAAAAGTATCCTTTTTTTTTTTTTTTTGAAGGCACCCTAATGGGACTAAGACAAGTGTATTACTGAGAGAACTTGTCTGTAGCCATCAGCTAATCGAAGAGACATGTTTCAACACATTCGGTACGGGATAAACCAGTGCATGTATG
Source organism: Elephas maximus indicus (assembly GCF_024166365.1). NCBI lineage: Eukaryota > Metazoa > Chordata > Mammalia > Proboscidea > Elephantidae > Elephas > Elephas maximus. Next base: position 169,030,792 of record NC_064820.1, on the reverse strand, counting down.
AACTGGAACCCTAGTTGCAATACTTTTGACTTACCCTCCTACAATGAATTAGTTTCAGGACTGAGGCTAGAATGCAGGTTTCTTTATTTCATAAATGAAACTATTTTCATATCAGCACAAAACCACCCTCATACCTGATCTTTCTTATGGGCTTGTTTGTTTCAAGTTTTTCAAGTCTTACAACTTTCTCTTCTCTTAACATTCATAAAGTGTAGATCTTCTGTGATATAGACCAGAGAATTTAAAGGTAGAACAGACACTGGAATTTATCCTTTGCCATGACTCTGACCATAAAGAATACACACAAGGGTCACTAGTTCAGTAGAACAAAATAACAGCAAGCTTAACATCAACAGATGTTGCTGTTGTTAGTGCCTGTTGTTTGACTTCAACTCATGACATCTTTATGTATAACAGAATAAAATGTTGCCAGGTCCTGCACCATCTTCATGATCACTGGTATGTTTGAGTTCATTGTTATGGATATTAACATCTACAGAAGGAACTCAATAATCCGCCAATGGCGATCTAGTAAAAGGGGCTGGGAGAATGAACCCCAGCCCTGATGCTGATTGGCGACTACTTCTCCCTTCCTGGCCCATCCCCTCACCATGCTTTTGGAAGAACTGGGTCTGCAGAGCAGGCTCTGATGACAGCTATGAAGGCAGAACACAAGAGAATGGCCAGCCTTTGAGGCATAGGAAAAATTCCTACTTGTAAAAAAATTATTCAGGATTGTCAAGGATTGGAAAAATTAGTCTACCTTGAGTAGGAAATGGTATGTGTTCATTCCAATCCACTTTGGTTTCAGAAAAATCCAACAGTAATATGGAAGTCAATAAATAAGTGGAATTTTTTTTTATTAGCTACTCATTAAATGTAAAGCCCAAATTCTTACAATGGCCTATGAGGCTCTACTGTACTGTTCTTTTTCTTTTATTAATCCTGCTCTGCTCCTGTCATACTGCCTCCAGGCTCCCCCCCCCCCCAGCCCCAGGGCCTTTGCACTGGTTGTTGCCTTTGCTTAGAGCTGTCTTGACCCAGATATCCACATGGTTTATCTATCTCACCTCCTTTAGGTCTTTATACCAATATCACCTCAGTGAGACCGTTCCTATTTACCATCTACAATTTTATCACAATCTAACATTCTATGCATTTATTTTGTTCACTGTTTGCTGCACTCACTAACATATAAACTTCATGAGAGCAGACAGAATTTTGTCTTCTTTGGTCACTGCTATATTCACATGGCCTGGACCATTGGCTGGCACAAAGTATTCATTTAATATATATTGTTGAATGTGTGAATGAATAAATCAACTATTGATATGATATACCGACAAATAGAAAAAAACAAAAACTCAAATGCCCTCGAGTCAATTCTGACACTTGGCTCCCCTATGTGTCAGGGCAGAACTGTGCTCCACGGGGTTTTCAATAACTGGTTTTTAGGAAGTACAAACCCATTGTCAGTAAGTCAATTCTGACTCATAGCAACCCTATAGGGCAGAGAAACACAGCTACATAAAGTTTCCAAGGAGCAGCTGGTGGATTTGAACTGCTGATCTTTTGGTTAGTCATAACATGCTGCAGCTCTTACTGCTGCACCACCAGGACCCTTTGAGAAGTACAGACCCAGAGAAATGAAACAACCTTTCTAAGGTTACCAGGTAAGTTTCTACACAGACAGGATTCCTTCCCCATTAGAGCCTAGGTGTCCTGATTCCTGGTTTGGTTCACCTCCCACCACCATCTCATGATGCATTTCCAAATAGAGAGTCCCTGATTCTATTAAATGGCTATTCATTTAAAGATTATAGAGGGGCATTTCACTTTAGCAAATTGCCATAGTTAGAGACAAAGGAAGAGCAGAAAATTGATTCAGTTCTCAAGCTGAAGTAGGTTAGTCCTGCTGGTTGGAATTCAAGAATTTGGTTTTTCTATTTTACTCCTACATAATAACTTCTTTTGAACCAGGAACTCTAAGTTTGCATGACAATAAAAGCACAGTAACCTTCTTATCTGTGGGAGAACCTCAACAGCTGTTTCATAAATGAAGCACAAACTTACAAACTAGGGCATGGATTCCCTATCCTTATGGATTTATGTTTGACCTCATTACTCCCTTTTTCCTAAAGCCACCTATGGCATTAAGTGATCACCAAATTACAGGAGCCTTTAGAACTGAAAGGACCTAGGGAGTTTGCAGGCTGTGTATGATGATAGCAAGTTGTCCCTCGAGAAGCTGGAAGTAAAAGATTTAAAATTCCTCCTAAAGCTAAGTGCTAATATCTTTATATAATGGTTTAGGACAGAATTTAGGGGTGAAAAAAATCCCTAAGTGAATAGAATACCTTCCAAGCCAGAAGATGATTTGACAATTTTAAGACAATTTTGGGTCTGTGACTTCCGGGGTTTTTCCATTTGAGAGTCAGTTCTCCCCTAATATTGTAGCACCAAGCAAAGTCAGCCATACTGTCCCTCTGCCAAAAACAGTCCAGAGGCTTACCATTGTTCAATCTCATCTCCTTTCACCCTCCTCCTCATTTTCTCTGCAATAGCCACAGCAGCCTTTCATCAGCTCCTTTCATAGCTCGTATGCTGTCCTATCTTGAGGCCTCCCACAGACCATTTCCTCTGTGTGGCCACTCTTCATCTGAGTAAGTCATCATTTTAGATCTCACCTGAGGTATATCCTCCTCCAGGGGGCACTTTCTCCTCTGCCTTTCAAATATATGTCTAAGACCCATGTTAGGAGCTTCCATAGAGCCCTTCTTTATTGTTCTGGATCACTTCTGTTTGCTCCTTCAGATCCACATTCACCATTCTCTATCCTGTTGTGAGCCCCAAGGCTCATCTTTAGAATCTACCTTAACAGGTTCTGTGCACTGCTATTTATGATTTGATGCTGTCCTGTCAGGAGATGGGTAGAGTGGCAGAAGAATGAGTATAGGCTATTTACTTCCTTGGCTCTCTCCCTGCCATTCTGTGGTGAGTCAGCTTTGACTCTCTATCCATGCCGACAGCTCCTGTCAGGCAGCTCTCTTTCCACAAGGCTATTTTTCCAGTAATTACACTTTCCTTGCCTTCCTCAAACCTTTTTACTTTACCAGTTGCCATCAAATAGACCCTGACTCATGGTAACCCTATGTATGTCAGAGTAGAACTGTGCTTCATAGGGTTCTTAACGGTAATTTTTTTGGAATTGGATCACCAAGCCTTTCTTCTGAGGCAACTCTGAGTCAATTTGAACCTCTAATCATTGGGTATATTAACTATTAGCCACCCAGTGAATACTCTTTAGACCTAGGGATTGTAAAAGCTCTCAGTTAATACTAGCTCCAGGATACTGTAGTATCCCTTATTGTGTTTCCTCTACTCTACTTGTACCTTTGGTGAAAAGGCTCTTTACTACCCAGTAATAAGCATGCCATTTGTTTCTTTTGTAACTCTGACTGATTGATTTATTAACTTTGTTGTAATCTCCTAGTATATTATCTCTGTTCTTTCTCCCCAAGTAGGTAGTAAATGTCTTGGGAGAAAGGACCTTTTCTCTCTTATTTATTTTCATACTTAATATACTACTGTAACATCAGAACAATACACACTTTTCTCCAGTGTACATGGATCGTTTTCCAGAATAGACCATATGCTAGGACACAAAACAAGTCTCAACAAATTTAAAAAGATTGAAATCATACAAAGCATCTTCTCTGACCATAATAGTAGCTAGAAATCAGCAACAGGAAAAATAAATAAATACATAGAAACTAAATAATACACTACTAAAAAACTACCAGATTATAGAAGAAATTAAAATATCCCTAGAATCAAACAAAAATGAAAACACAACATACAAAAACCTTTGGGACAGAGCAAAAGCAGTACTCAGAGGAAAATTTATAGCAATAAATGCCTACACTAAAAAAGAAGAAAAATCCAAAATCATTAACTTAATCTGACAACTTAAATAAATTAGGAAAGGAAAAACAAAAGAAGCCAAAAGCTACCAGAAAAAAAGGAAATAATGAAGTTCAGGGCAGAAATAAACAAAATAGAAAGCAATAGAAAGAATCAACAAAACCAGAAGTTGGTTCTCTGAAAGAATCAATAAAATAGACACACCTCTGGCTAGATTGACGAAAGAAAAAAAAAAAAGCAGAAGGGGCAAATAACCAAATTAAGAAATGCAATTGGTGACATTACAACCAATCCAACAGAGACAAAAAAAAAAAAAAGATTGTAACTGACTACTATGAAAACTTGTACTCTAACAAATTTGAAAACCTCGATGAAATTCCACCCAAACTAACACAGAGGTAGAACATTTAAACAGACTCATTATAAAAGAAGAGATTGAAGACATCATAAAAGAAATACTGCCAACAACAACAACAACAACAAAAAAAAACCAGGACCGCAGATGGCAACACTGGAGAGTTCTACCAACTATTCAGAGAAGAGTTGACACCAATCCTACTCAATCTCTTTGAAAACATAGAAGAGGAAGGAACGCTACTGAACTTTTTCTATGAAACCAGCATAACCTTGATACCTAAACCAGGCAAAGACATTACAAAAAAAGAAAATTATAGACTATATGCCTTATGAACATAAATGCAAAATGATTTCAAAAAACCTCTAGCCAACAGACTTCAGCAACATGTCAAAAAAAACATACAAGTGATCAAGTGGGATTCAGTCCAAGATTATAAGGGTGGTTCAACATTTTTCAACATTAGAAAATCAATCAATGTAACCTCCTGCATAAATAAAACAAAGGAAAAGAACTACATGATCAATTGATACAGAAAAGGCATTTGATAAAATTCAACACTTTCCTGATAAAAATTCTCATCAAAATAGGAATAGAATGGAAATTTCTCAACATAATTAAAGGCATTCATGCAAAACCAACAGCCAACATTATACTCAATAGAGAGAGGCTGAGAACTTTCCCTTTGAGAACACAAACGAGACAAGAATGCCGTTCATCACCACTCTTATTCAACATTGGAAGTCCTAGCCAGAGCAGTAAGACAAGATAGAGAGAGAAAAAAAAAAAAAGTATCCAAATCAGAAAGAATGAAGTAAAACTATCTATATCTGCAAATGGCATGATCCTCTGCACAAAAGACCCTAAAGATTCCACAAGAAAACTGCTGGAACTAATAGGAGAATTTAGCAACACTGCAGGGTACAAGATTAACACACAAAAATCAGTTGCGTTCCTCTGTGCTACCAAAAACTACTCTGAAAAAAAATCAAGGAAACATTACCACTTATAATAACCCCCTGTGATGGTTAAGACTGTGTGTCAACTTGGCTGGGCCATGATTCACAGTGTTTATATGTGATCACTCCCATGATGGGATCTTCTGTGAGTAGCCAATCAGTTCAAAGGGAGCTTCCTTAGGAAGTGTGGCCTGAATCCAAATATAAGTAGGCTTTCTGACTTTTTGCTCACTCTGAATCATGTGGTTGCATCCTGTTTGTCTGACCTCTGGTTCTTGAGACTTGAGCTATCAGCGTATCTGCCGATTGTGGGATTCTTCGATTTTCATAGCCTGTGAGCAGAGCCCTGCTCTCCAACCTGTTGATCTTGGGTTCACCAGCCCCTGGGATACATGAATCAGGAGAGGCCTTGCAGTCTTGCCTGCCCCAGTCCTGGGATTCGTCGATATTTACAGCCTGTGAGCTAGACCTGCTGATATTGGTTTTGCCAGCCCCTGCAGCTATGTGAACCGCGAGAGGCCTCTATCCTAATCCACAGATGGGACGTTCCAGCCTTTACAATGGCATGAGCCATTTCTTTGATTTAAATCTCTCTCTATATATATTTATATGCTTACTGGTTTTGCTTCTCTAGAGAACTTAGCCTAAGACACCCTCGAATTGATAAAATACCTAGGAATTAACCTAACAAGGGACATAAAGACTTATACAATGAAAATTATAGAACATTACTATAAGAGACTAAAAGAGACCTACAAAAATGGGAAGACAGCAGTGTTCATAGATTGGAAAACTTAATATAGTGGAAATGTCAGTTTACCTAAAGTGATCTACAGATACAATGCAATGCTGATACAAACCCCAACAACATAGTTTACTGAAATGGAAAAACTAATGACCAACTTCATAGAGTAAGGAAAGGAATCTTCAATAGCCAAAGCAATATTGAAGAAACAGAACAAAGCAGGATGCCTCACACTCCTTGATATCAAAACATACTATAGGAAAATAAATAAATCTGATGTCATCAAGTCGATTCTGACTCATAGCGACCCTATGGAACAGGGTAGAACTGCCCCATAGAGTTTCCAAGGAGTGCCTGGTGGATTCAAACTACTGACCTTTTGGTTAGCAGCCATAGCTCTTAACCACTATGCCACCCTGGTTTAGAACCACTGTAATCAAAACAGCCTAGTATTGGTTCAACAGTAGTGTAATAGAATTCTGATAGCTAGTTGAATATAATTGAGAATTCAGAATAAAACTCAGCCATCTATGAACAAGTGATTTTCACAAAGGGCCACAGTACATTCAATGAGGCAGAGTGTCTTTAACAAATGGTACTAGCTAAATTGGATATCCATGTGCAGAAAAATGAAAGAGGATCCATACCTCACACCATACACAAACAAAACCAAAAACCAAACCCACTGCTGTCAAGTGGATTCCAACTCATAGCAACCCTATAGGACAGAGTAGAACTGTTTCATAAGGTTTCCAAGAAGTGGCTGGTGGATTTGAACTGCCGGCCTTTTGATTAGTAGCCAAACTCTTAACCAATACACCACCAGGACTCCCCGTACACAAAAACTAACTCAAAATGGATCAAAGACCAAAATTCTAAACATAAAATTTCAGGAAGACAACATAGAGAGAAAACTATGGGACCTAATTTTCTGTAAAAATAGGATAACAAGCATTGAAACAAATGCTCGAACAGAAGAAGGTAAAGTAGATAAATGGAACCTCATAAAAGCAAAATACTTATGCTCACCAAGATTTTATTAAAACAGTAAATAGATAACCTACAGACTAGAAAAAAATCTTCAGAAATGACATAGCTGATAAGAGCCTAATCTCTAAAATCTATAGAAAACTAGAACAATGCAACAACAAAAAGACAAACAACCTAAACGCAAAGTGGGCAAAGGACATAAACAGAGCCTTCACCGAAAAGGACATCCAAACAACTAACAAACATATGAAAAGATATTCATGATCATTAGCCTTTAACCTGTTCCGTTGCCATCGAATTGATTCTGACTCATAGCGACCATACAGGACAGAGTAGACTGCACCATATGGGTTCCAAGGAGCGCCTGGTGGATTGGAACTGCTGACCTTTTGGTTAGCAGCTGTAGCTGTTAACCACTACGCCACCAGGGTTTCCATTAAAAACGAGAGATGCAAATCAAAACTACAATGAGATACCATCTTATCCCTGCTAAAAAGGCACTGAAAAAAAAAAAAAGAGTAACAACACATGTTGGTAAGGATGTGCAGAAATTAGAACACTTACCCACTTTTGGTGTGGCTGTAAAATGGTACAGCCACTATGGAAGACAGTATGGCGCTTTCTCAAAAAACTGGTTAATGTAGATCTTTCGTAAAAGTGAAGTGGCATAAAGCGAATTTCCGAAAAACGGGATACCTGTATTTAGAATACTTAATTTTAGTATATTTAGTGGGTGTGGCTTTAGCAAAATCCTATGTTGGTTATTTAAGTTGTTACCAATGTTTGCTATTAGAACAAATATCATGATGGACATCTTTGGTATAAATCTTTCTTGACATTTAGAAGATGTTCTCTAAAATGAAATTACTGTGCCAAAAAATAAGGCCACTGTCAAATTTCTTCACACATGTTGTTGCAGATTGGTTTCCAAAAGGGTGTGCAAATTTTCCTTCTCAGCTTCTCTTTGACAGGAGCGGGCAGCATTTATTAAAACATCTTTCTGCACACACTGTGAGTAGCCAAGGAGCTTTTGAAACAATCAGCCTTCCTTCACCACTGAGGGTCCAGCCCAGGAATTACCCATAAATAATAGGCAGGTTCAGGGGCATGAACCTGAGATGGGACAAGGAGAAGAGAAAGAAACCGAATGAGTCACAGTCTGTCACACAACCTTGGCAATAGGAACCCCATAACTCAGACAGCCAAGACATAAAAGGGATGTTAGAGCTATAAATTATTTCCAATTAGTGCTATTATCTATGTTCTGGGCTCCTTTGCTCCCAGCATCCTGCTGGTAACAGAAGAATCAGGATGCTTCCTCACAGTGCTGAAGGAATGTTCTCAGGCCCTCTCCTGTAGAAGATTGAGAATACCCATTGCCCAGCCCAAGGGCCATCCTTGGATTTTAAAATACATAGGTCCTGTTCATGAATAAAATGCTGTCATCTTTTTGGGAGAATTCTGGGGCTTAAAGATATTTCCAAAGATGGATTTTCAATTTTGTACATAAGGACTAGTAATTGAGGTTCAAGTGTCCCCCCCATAAGTAAACATTTGACCTTGGATGAAGATGACAAGGACGATAATCATGACAATGATGACTCATTCAGTAGATACTTATTGTATACCTACAATAAAAAAAAAATACATCAGACATTTTTTCAGTCTCTAGGGACACATTAGTGAACAAAACAAGCACTGTCCCCAAGGAACTAGCTTACATTCTAGCAGGGTGAGACAGATAAGAAACCTAAGAAATATGAATATTATATAGCAGGTTAGAGAATGAGAAGCATTAAGAGAAAAATAGAGCTGGGAAAAATAGAATTTGCCCCTGCCATTGACCCCCAAACTTTTCACCCCTTTTCTCTTCCATTGTGATTCCGAAAATTTGAGTTTAGAGTTGGGACTCTGTGTTTGTTTATAAGCGATCTAGGTGATTTAATATGTGCCAGGCTCAGGCTTATTCTTTCAAAATAGCCTGGAATTTAATCACCAAAGTTTACTTACACATAGAGATGATCATCATTGTTTCTTCAGAAAAAAGAATGACATTTTTTTTCTCTTATCAGAGTTTATGGCACCCTTGAGCTAACAGAAGCACAAGAAATCATGTAATCTAGTGCTTCTCAAACTTTAATGATTATAGAAATCAGCCGGGAAGATGCTTAACATATAAACTGCTAGGCACCAGCCCCAGGATTATGATATCTGGGGTTCGGCCCGGGGGTCTGCATTTCATCAGCATCCTGGTTGATTCCATCACAAACGACCAAAGAAATATTCTTGAGAAGCACTGATGTCATTCAGTTGCCTCATCTGGGGCCCAGAAAGGGTAAGCGATTCACTGAAGGTCACAAAGTGTACCAGTGGTACTATTCAAAACCTGCTTCCTCCTTTTTTCACTCTGGCCTCTTGCCCTACAACCAAAACCAAACCTACTCCCATTGAGTCAATTCTGATTCACAGCGACTCTATAGGACAGAGTAGAACTGCCCCATAGGGCTTCCAAGGTTGAAAATCTTTACAGGAGCAGACTGCCACATCTTTCTTCTGTGAAGCAGGTGATGGGTTCGAACTGCCAACCTTTCGGTAGGCAGCCAAGCACTTTAACCACTGCATGCACCGCCAGGGTTCAGTTCTCAAAGTGTGCTCCCTGGACTAGCAAAAATCAACATTAGTATCATCTGAGATCTTGTAAGAAAAGCAAATTCTTCACCCCAGCCCCAGACCTACCAAATCGGAAACTCTAAGCTGTGTTTTCACAAATTCTCTAGGTGATAACCTTTATCCTAGTTTGAGAAGAACTGTCCTATTTGTATTTGTTGGAGATCTGTTGATTTCGACTTTGCAGCACTTGACCATTCAAGTGTGCCTACAATGCTCCCTTATTGGAGGTGTAAGGAATTTCCTTGATTATATCATATGACCTGCCCCAGGTTAACCAGGTGCTGCTCATTTAGGTTCTGCTTGATTAAAAACCAGCTGATGAGCTCTGCACTGGCCTCCCCTGTTCCAGCATGCCCTCTGTGCTTCCTGATGCCTGCCCTCTCCCTCCATGTCCGCAACATGCTGCCACCCTTTATGACAACACCAGGGTAAGTGATTTCTGATTGTTAGATGTGTAGGATACAATATTTGTTAAGAGGGACGGGGACTTGAATAAGAACCTGGCCTAACTGGGAATGTCACAGCATACACAAAGGGATAACAAGGCACTTTGCCTAGTAAGTGACTCTGGGTTCAAAAAATCAAGCGGGAGGGACAGGCCAGGCCACATGGGAGGCAGGGGTGGGGTGGGCTGAGGGCACCAACCCAAGGATGTGGAGTGGAGCACAGTCTTCAAGCTGAAGCACATTGTTGAGGGCATCCTCAAGCAGCCGCCCAACTAGCAGGTCTTATAAGAATGACCAGCTCCTGGAGGACACGAAGACACTGAGTGAGTGAGGCTATACTAGTTAGTCATCGAGGCCCCAGGCCCTGGCTATGGTGGGCTGGCCTTCCAGGCAGATGACAAGTCTGAGGCCCTTTGCATTGGAGCCCTTCTCCAGACCATCAGAGCTGCCTGATGTGATAAAGCCACAGGGCTTGGGAAGCAGTGCTAATGAACAAGCCATGCAGTGAGGGTCAGCTGCCTCCCTGCCCCACCCCTCTCCAATAAAAGAGATGTAGGTGCCAGCCTGGGTCCTGCCTCTTTATCACACCCTCTCCTGGCCCCACCTCACCTGGATGATGCCCTCTACCCTTAGGCTCCTTCATGGGCTCAGCCTGTGACCATGGCTTGAGGCCCAGCCCAACCGCCCACCCTAGAGCCTGCTCCTCAAATCACCATGAGGCATCACGTCAGCCCGGACCACGTGTTCTGGGTGAGGGTGTTGGAAAGGCCCAGGACCCTGCCCCACCTGTGAAGCCAGCAGCTGCTCTAGCAGATGACAAAAGAGCTCCTGGCTACTGGGCAGTGAGCTTAAGTCGAAGCCAGTGTCTAGGTGTGAGAGTGTTCCCAGAACATGACCCGGGCCCCCACCAGTGGCAGTCTCCTGTTGGCTCTCGCCACCCCTCACCACACATTATTAAAATAAAAAAAGCTACACTTTCTACTATGGATAGAACAGGGACAAATCAACCCAGTCTGTCCCTTTCACTAAAGGAAGCTAGGGTTGGGGGGGTCAGGGGTGCAACTCTGGGAGACAGAACTCTCATCCCCAACCATTGCTTAATGATAATGATAATGCGCTCCATTTACACAGTGCCTTTCATCCGAATAACTCTACAGTCAGAATTTATGCTCACCAATGCTTAAAACATACTTCATAAATTCCCAAGGGACTTTCTCTTGGAGCCAAGTAACTCCTGCATTTGTTAAATGTTCTGCGGATGCACTGCTTACATAGCCTACAAAGAAAGCTGGATAATGAGCAGTGGTGGTGCGGTAATTAAGGCTGCAGACTGACAGAAAGGAGATTTTGATCTATTGCCGACTTGCTGGTGTGTCACTGGTTCAATTCACTGATGCGATCTTCTGATTTTACATCTTTGTCAGGGGTTCTCTGGAGAGGGATTCCATTAGAACGTTGGAAGATGTGCGCTTGAACTAGTAAAAAGCGATTCTGAATGCTTCAGACCCTTTGTAGGAGAGCAGCGCTCCATGGACTCGTTGTACTCTGATGAGTTCCTTGCTAGGACTTGGCTTCCCGGCACACAGGACTAGGAGAGAAAATTCATTTGAAAAGTGTGGACTCTTAGAGTGAATTTGCAAGCAGGGAATGAATCTGGGACCACTAAACACAGGGTATTTAGGTATGATTCCTTTGCTCCTCCCAGTTTTTAATAATTGAAGATAGAGTGGTGATTCTTGGCTGTGAGGAGCACAAGGCTTTGTTTGGGAGGTGTGGGGGAGGGGTATAACTGAGAAACTGGAGGTGATCAGGAGGCAAACACCTGCCCTCAGTATTCTTCAGAAAGGCCTGATGAACAAACAAGAAGGCAAGGGATAAAAGTGAGAGCAAAGGAGATTTTAATTTTATCTCTGAGGTTTCAATTTATTTAAAAAAAACAAAAATTCTAGAAATAAATGTGTAATTAAGAAGTACAGAAATACTTGTAATGTTCTTTGGGCTTATCTCTTATCCTTAAAATAGCTCAAAAATAAAAATAGGTCTCAATGGCTTCATTTAGACCTACTGCATAAGATTTCCTTCTCTCCTATCATATGGCCCAGGGACCTGTATTACTAAATGCTTCCCTAGTGATTGTGGTGTATACTCCTGGGTAAGAAGTACTCAGAAGTTTGAAATTCAGTCCATGGGAAACTTGTTTTCTGAATTTGTTGCTAATTTGGACTCTGTCATTTATCTAGGATGTGCCTACCCCATTTCCAATTTTGATTGTTTTAGCACCATAATCTCTCAGTTATCCATGCCTGGATTCTTTACTTGTTCTAGTTAACAGAGTACAGTAGTGAGAATCTTGGCTGTATTTCCTGAGCATTTGCTGTGTAGTAGGCTCTCATGTAATTCTTTAAATCACATATTTACTGGAGAAAATAGGCTCAGAGCTTAAAATGACTTGTTCCAAGTCACATAGTTAGAAAGTGTTGAAACCAACATTTGCACTCAGGCGTGTTTGACTCTAATCCCAGCCTTATAGATAGCCATGACTTATCCAGACTCATTTGTTTGAGATTTCTCAAATTTTTTAGATGAAGAAACTGAGAACAGGAGCAGAGAGGGAAGAACCCAAGCCCAGTACTGTTAAAAACCAGTTATGGAAGGTCCCTCATGACTCCTTCTATGACTCTGGAATCTATTTTCAAGGTGCTTGGTCTAGGTCATTGGTGGCTCACCTGGTCCTTTTTTTTTTTTTTTTTAATCTCTGGTGCTCTCATATTTAAGAACTCAAGGGCTTCTCATCTACACAATCCTTTGCTTCAGTTCTCAGTTCCAGCGTGGAAGGGTAGTCCCACTCTATTCCTCATTTTCAGTTTCTTCAATAAGACATGCATTCTGGTTGTCCTGGCAGAACTTTGTTCTTTGCAAGCATATAATTAGACTAGGGACTTATGTTTTCTGAAGCTACCCAGTTCACAGCAGACATTCTGGCTGAGTTATAAAATTGATTGCTAGGAAAACCAAAAACCAAACCCGTTGCCACTGAGTTGCTTCTGACTCATAGCAGCACTCAGAATTGCCCCATAGGGTTCCCAAGGTGTGGCTGATGGATTTGAGCTGCTGACCTTTTGGTTAGCAGCCGAGCTCTTAACTACTGTGCCACCAGGGCTCTGGTTGCTAGGAAGGGCATCATTAAATGGGGAGAAAGCTGACAAAATGACAGGAAGTTTATGAGTCATTGGTAGTTGGCCTCCTGGTTTCTTATTTTTCTTTAACAGTTTTCCCAAAAAAGGGAATATGCATCCTACGTGATAGCCGTTGTACCTCAAATGGCCCTCAAAGCCTCCTCTCCTCTTTTGCTCGATTGGTGGATTCCTTTTAGATAGGGACTTTTGGGACTTCAAAAACCATGCCATTGGAACGTGAAACCCTTGGGTTATGGCACATGGGAGGTACATGTTGATTCAACAAAGTAATAAAGCCAGTGCTTCCCAAAGGTAGAACATATACCACTGGTATGCAGGATGATTTGAAGCCATTCATAGACATTGTCTGAACTTTGATAGTTATTTTTAATCCTTTAAGAAAAAAAATTAACACACTGAACAGTACACTAGGGTATAAATATAAACAAAAGTGAGATGGCATAAAAAGTAAAAGGGTTGCATAAACATGACAAATTATGCATGTTGTACAGATAGAACTACCGAACTTGTTGCCGCGGGGTCGATTCCGACTCGTAGTGACTCTATAGGACAGAGTAGAACTGCCCCATATGGTTTTCAAGGAGCGCCTGGTGGATTTGAACTGCTGATTTCTTGGTTAGCAGCCATAGTTTTTAACCACTACACCACCAGGGTTTCCAGATAGAACTACAGCTTCAGAAATAATAGATGAATTTGAAATAAGATGTAAATTAAACTTGATAATCTATGGTGGAAATAGAAAAACTGTCTTGAGGGTAGAGGGAATGTCACCAAACTGAGGGGGAAAGGAGAAAAGAACAAAAGAGGACCCACCTGAGCCTACGAGTTTGCTGGTCATTTCATGTTTTGCTCATCTGTTTGTCCTCTCTTCTCTCTCCTTTGAGCTCTAATCATTGTCCAGGCAGTCTCCATACCAGAGTCTAGAAGGGTTTTGTAGCTGCTCTTTGTTGAGAGAATTCGAATCCCAATTTCTTAGGACCCCCTACAAAAAATCTTATTTTTTCCTTTGGATGGGATTCTAGATGGAGAAGGAAGGATTCCGGGAAAGCTGAAGGAGTGATATTTTATCTACAAAAAAAAAAAAGTCATGAAACAGTCATAGTGAGCTGTGGGACAGGTACCATTTTGTAATGACCTCCTAGTCATATGAGATATCCAGGTAGACTTTAGGAATCATTTTGTTCAGAACTGTTTCTTTTCTTTGAGGATGCGACTACCTGAGGCTAAGAGATAAGCTGTGACTTGAGTGAAAAAGCACAGTGATTGGCAGAACCCTTCTCCATCAGTTAGGGAGCCGATGATAGATTCCATACTAGCAAGCTCAGAGCAGCCAAGGAGCTCACTGGGGAAGAGACATTCAGAACATTCTCAATCAATCTCACATGGGCAATTTAGGAAGTTGGACTACAAGTATCTTCTACCTTTAAAAACATATTCTCTTTGCAATTTCATTCTTTACTAAAGCAGAGATTTGTATTATTTTGGAATTGAGGTCATTTGGGGAATCTAATGAAAGTTATGAATCCTCGTCCAGAAACACACACATATGTACACATATAATTTTGCATTTATTTTAGAAGTATGTAGCCTCCTCCTAAAGCTAAAATTAAGAGCCCCTACTCCAGAAAGTAAACATGAGGCCCTTGAGCACCCACACTACACTGACTAAGAAGAATATGATTAAAGGTGACAGCCTAATTCTCATTATATCCGTCAAACCACCAAAACCTTCTTATTAGCTCATAATCTTAATTTAAGTATTTCTACTCATTTTTTTACTCATTTGGTTCCTTACTATCTTCCCCTATACAGCTGACCCATATGAATCAGGAACTCTTAAAAGAGTATCCCTTATCTCATTTCGAAAGGGTGAACATAAGAGTTACGCTGAATACATTCTGGTTCAAACCAGCTGTTCTGGTAGTTTTTAAAGATAATTTCACAGTGGTCAGCAAGATTTTACCATGAAATATTATGCCCTTATATTAATTTTGGCATCTCTAATTAAAATGAAGAGTCATTGTTAGGTGCCCTTGAGTCAGTTCCGACTCCTAGCGACCCTATGTACAACAAAACGAAACACTGCCTGGTCCTGCGTCATTCTCAATCATTGTTATGCTTAAGCCCATTGTTGGAGCCACTGTGTCAATCCATCTCCTTGAGGATCTCCCTCTTCTTCATTGACCCTCTACTTTACCAAGCATGATGTCCTTCTCTGGCGACTGATGCCTCCTGACAACATGTTCAAAGTATGTATAGAACAACTGCCTATTGATCTATGTACAGGTTCCTCATGAGCACCATTAAGTGTTCTAAAATTCCCATTCTTTGCAATGTTACCTATAATTTGTTATGATCCACACAGTCCAGTGCCTTTGTGTAGTCAATAAAACACAGGTAAACATCTCCTAGTATTCTCTGCTTTCAGCCAGGATTCATCTGATATCAGCAATGATAATCCCTGATTCTGTGTCCTCTTCTGAATCTGGCTTGAATTTCTGGCAGTTCCCTGTGGATATACTGCTGCAGCTGCTTTTGAATGATCTGCAGCAAAATTTTACTTGCATGTGATATTAATGATACTGTTTGATATTTTCCTCATTTGGTGGGATCACCTTTCTTGGGAATGGGTATAAATATAGGTCTTTTCCAGTCGGTTGAGCAGGTAGCTGTCTTTGAAATTTCTTAGCATAGACAAGGGAGTACTTCCAGTACTGCATCTATTTGTTGAAAGATCTCAATGGGTATTCCATCAATTCCTGAAGCCTTGTTTTTCACCAGTGCCTTCAGTAAAGCTTGGACTTCTTCTGTCAGTACCATTGGTTCCTGCTTATATGGTCCTTCCTGAAATGGCTGAACATTGACCAATTCTTTTTGGTATAGTGATTCTGTGTATTCCTTCAATCTTCTTTTGATGCCTCCTGCGTCATTTAATATTTTCCCCATAGAATCCTTCAACATTGCAACTCGAGGCTTGAAGTTTTTCTTCAGTTCCTTCAGCTTGAAAAATGCAGGGTGTGTTCTTTCCTTTTGATTTTCCATCTCCAGGTCTTTGCACGTGTCATTATAAAACTGTCTTCTCAAGCTGCCCTTTGAAATCTTCTGTTCAACTCTTTTACTTCATCATTTCTTCCTTTTAACATAGCTACTTAACATTCTGGAGCAATTTTCAGAGTTCCTTTTGACATCCATTTTGATCTTTTCTTTTTTCCTGTCATTTTAATGACCTCTTGCTTTCTTCATGTATGATGTCCTTGATGTCATCCTACAACTTATCTGGCCTTTGGTCATTAGCATTCAATGTGTCAAATCTATTCTTGAGATGCTTTCTAAATTCAGGTGGGATATACTCAAGGTTGTATGTTGGCTTTCATCAACTTGTTCTAATTTTCTTCAGTTTTCAACTTGAACTTGCGTAAGAGCAATTAATGGGCTTTTCTGCAGTCGGCCCCTGACCTTATTCTGTCTCATGATATTGAGCTTTTCCATTGTCTCTTCCACAGATGTAGTCGATTTGATTCCTGTTTATTCCGTCTGGTGAGATCCATGTGTATAGTCACCATTTATGTTGGTGAAAAAAGGTATCTGCAATGAAGAAGTTATTGGTCTGGCAAAATTCTATCATGTGATCTCTGGCATTGTTTCTATCACCAAGGCCATATTTTCCAACTACTGATCCTTCTTTGTTTCCTACTTTTGCATTCCAATCTCCTGTAATTATCAATGCATCCTGATTGCATGTTCGATTAATTTCAGGCTACAGATATTGATAAAAATCTTCAATTTCTTCATCTTTGGCCTTAGTGATTGGTGCGTAAATTTGAATAATAGTCATATTAACTGGTTTTTCTTGTAGGCGTATGGATATTATCCTATCACTGACAGCATTGTACTTCAGGATAGATCTTGAAATGTTCTTTTTGACAATAAATGCAACATCATTCCTCTTTTCAAGTTGTCATTCCCGGCATAGTAGACCACATGATTATCCAATTCAAAACAGCAAATATCAGTCCATTTCAGCTCACTAATGCCTAGGATATTAATGTTTATGCATTCCAATTCATTTTTGATGACTTCCAATTTGTTGCACTGTGGGGGCTTGCGTGTTGTTGTCATTCTGGAAGCTATACCACCGGTATTCAAATATTCAAATACCAGCAGGGTCACCCATGGCGGACAGGTTTCAGCTGAGCTTCCAGACTAAGACAGACTACGAAGCCAGTGAAAACCTTATGAATAGCAGCAGAACGCTGTCTGATACAGTGGTGGAAGATGAGCCCCCCAGGTTGGAAGGTACTCAGAAGAAGACCGGAAAAGAGCTGCTTCCTCAAAGTTGAATCAACCTTAATGAAGTGGATGAAGTCAAGTTTTTGGGACTTTCATTTGCTGATGTGGCATGACTCAAAATGAGAAAAAACAGCTTCAAACATCCCTAGATAATTGAAACCTGGAATGTACAAAATATGAATCTAGGAAAATTGAAAAGTGTAAAAAAAAAAAAAAATTAAGGGTACAAGGCAATATATTAGATTCAGCTTCTAAAAGGAATTTGCAAGAATAACGAAGTCTAAATTCTGATAACAGTGATCAATGAAGAAACAAACCAGAGAATAACAGAACCTATTTCCACTGGAAGGGATTTAAGAAGAAACTGTATACAAGATTAAACCATAGTCTGGAGAAAAAATACCACTTTTGGATGATGGGCTGAAGCTCAATTTGAGTCCTAAAGTCATTGGTTCCCTAACTTTAGTGTGTTCAAGAATAACCTAGAAGCACAGCCTCTACCAACCTGAGCCCAGGGTAACTGGATGGTACCCAGCTACCACCACCAACTACCCTAACAGGGATTACAGTAGAGGTCCCAGAAAAAGTAGATGAAAATAGAGAACAAAATTCAAATTCACAAAAACAACCAGGCTTGCTTGTTTTGATAGAGACTGGAGGCACCTCAGTAACATGGCCCCTGAACACTCTGCTAACTCACAACTGAGTCCACTCCCAAAGTCCACCTTTTGGGCAAAGATTAGACAGGCCTGATAAAACAATACCATGCATGAGGAGCATGCTTTTTAGTTCAATTAAGTATATGAGACCAAATGGACAACACTTGACCAAAAGCTAAGAAGAAAAGGCAGGAAGGGACAAGAAAACTGGATGAATGGACATGCAGAATCAGGGTGGAAAGGGGAATAGTGCTGACACAATGTGAGGATTGCAAACAAAGTCACACACACGTACAAAAGGTTAGTTAAAATGCAGATTCCAGGGCTTGTCCACAGACATCCATTGACTCAATCTTGAGAGAACTAGCCATGGAATCTGCATTTTTAAACAAGCTCCCTAAAAGATTATTTTCATGTTGTCAAAGTAGCATTGTTTTACATTGATTTACCTTAGCTTCTGTCCAGAATTGTCTTGATGGACCCCAGAGATACGATGTTAGAGTCCAAATGAAAGAAGGTATTGAAATTACACCTTCTGTTTGCCAATCCAACAAGGGAAGATGACCAAATCATGCAACAACCACGTATTAGGACCAAGTTGGGAGAAGAGGAGCAATGGGAGGTTAGTGTATGACTTTTTTCTTCGTCTAGGTAAAAAGTATCCTTTCATTTTGTTAAATGCCTAGCCTTCAGTGGTTAATTTTGTCAGTCCATGTGGACATGTCAGGTGAGTTTGAGAAAAAATGTTCCCTTTCCTTTGTTGGCCTAGCCAAATTAGATGGCTCCTGAAACTCATACCACGGGTTCATTCTTGTTCCTGTGCCTTATCCATGGTGTCTCTATGTATTTGCCATTCCTACCTCATTCAGGATTATTAGATGAAAGCAATAAAAATCACCTCTGGGTCTGAATTGCTGGGCTGAGGGCTGTGGGGACCATGGTCTCAGGGAACATCTAGTTCAATTGGCATAACAGAGTTTATAAAGAAAATGTTCTACATTCTACTTTGGTGAGTAGCGTCTGGGGCCTTAAAAGGCTATGAGTGGCCATTTAATATATTCCACTAGTCTCACCCCTTTGAGAGCAAGGAATAATAAAGAAAACTAAAAATACAAGGGAAAGATTAGTGCAAAGGACTAAGGGACCACATCTACCACAGCTTCCACCAGACTGAGTCTAGTACAACTAGATGGTGCCTAGCTACCACCACTGACTGCTCTGACAGGGATCACAATAGAGGGGTCCCAGACAGAGCTGGAGAAAAATGTAGAGCAAAATTCTAACTCAAGAAGAAAGACCAGACTTGCTGGCCTGACAGAGACTGGAGAAACCCTGAGAGTATGCGCCCTGGATACCCTTTCAGCTCAGTAATGAAGTCACTTCTGAGGTTCACTCTTCAGCCAAAGACTGGATAGGCCCATAAAACAAAACAAGACTAAAGGGGAATACCAGTCCAGGGGCAAGGACTGGAAAGGAAAAGTGGACAGAAAAGCTAGTAATAGGGAACCCAAGGATGAGGAGGGAGAGAGTTGACATGTCCTGGGGTTGTTAACCAATGTCATAAAAAAATGTGTATTAACTGTTTAATGAGAAACTAGTTTGTTCTGTAAGCCTTCATCTAAAGTACAATAAAAAAAAATCACCACTGATTAAGTAGAAAATGGATTCATTGGAAATACATATGACAGCTTATATGGATATTCAGGAGAGCCAGAAAGCCAAGCTTTGTGGCCATGAAGCCAGGAGCAACATCCAAAATCATGTCTCAAACTTGTCCGCTGAAGATTCTCTACAGCTGGACACTTGGCAAAACGGTCCCTGCTTTCTTCAGCATCTAGCTTCTTATGGACAGCTATGGATAGGAACACCTGATCTGATGAGCCCAGGTCATGTGACCATGTCTAAACTGAAAGTAATCATAGAAAAGAGATTATGTGGCATTTTTAGCCTCTTTATTGGTAGACCCTCCCCTGGTGGTGCAGTGGGTAAACATTTGGCTGCTAACCAAAATGTCGGCAGTTTGAATCAACCAGCTGCTCCTTGGAACCCTATGGGGCCTTTCTACCCTGTCCTATAGGGTCATTATACACTGGAATCAACTTGACAGCAACAAATTTGGGTTTGGTTATTGGCAGACCAACACTGCCTTACATGGTAGGTAGTTCCTCAAACATGGGAATGGGTTCAGATATTGAGTGTCCAAAAAAGAATTTAAAAATTCCAACTTGTTACATCCCCTGTCCACCACTCATCTGTCAGTTTGTTGTACTGTGGTGTCTTGCATCTTGTGATGCTGGAAGCCATGCCACCAATATTTCAAATATCAGCAGGTCACCCATGGTGGGCAGGTTTCAGCAGAGCTTCCAGACTAAGATAGACTAGGAAAAAGGACTTGGAGATCTACTTCTAAGAAAATTGGCCACTGAAAACCTTATGAATAGCAGTGGCACATTGTCTGATATAGTGCTGGAAGATGAGTACCTCAGGTTGGAAGGCACTCAAAATATGACTAGGGAAGAGATGCCTCCTAAAAGAAGAGTCAAGCTTAATGATGTGGATGGGGCAAAGCTTTTGGGAACTTCATTTACTGTTATGGCATGACTCAAAATGAGAAGAAACAGCTACAAACATCCATTAATAATCAGAACATGGAATGTACAAAGTATGAATCAAGAAAAATTAGAAGTCATCAAAAAATGAAATGTTATGCTTAAAGTTTGATATCCTAGGCATTAGTGAACTGAAATGGACTGGTATTGGCCGTTTTGAATCAGATAATCATATGGTCTATGCTAGGAATGTCAAATTGAAGAGACATGTCTTCACATTCATAGGCAAAAAGAACATTTCAAGATCTATCCGGAAGTACAACGCTGTCAGTGATAGAACAATATCCATACACCTACAAAGAGTACAAAGAGGATCAGTTAATAAAATTATTATTCAAATTTATGTGCCAACCACTAATGCCAAAGATGAATAAATTGAAGATTTTTACCAATTTCTGCAGTCTCAAATTGATCAAACATGCAATCGAGATACATTAATAATTACTGGTGGTTGGAATGTGAAAGTTGGAAACAAAAGAGGAATGGTAGTTGGAAAATAATGCCCTTTGGTGATAGAAATGATGTTAGAGATCACATAGTAGAATTTTGCAAGACCAGTTACATATTCATTGGAAATACCTTTTTTCAACAAAATTAATAGTGACTACACATGCGGACCTCACTGGATGAAATACACAAGAATCAAATCTACTGCATCTGTGGAAAGAGATGACGGAGAACAAGGCGAGGGGCTGATGGTGGAACAGACCATCAATTGCTCATATACAAGTTCAAGTTGAAACTTTAGAAAAATTGAAACAAGACCACGAGAGTCAAAGCACGACCTTGAGTATATCCCACCCGAATTTAAAGACCATCTCAAGAATAGATTTGGTGATTGAATGCTAATAACCGAAGACCAGATGAGTTGTGGGATGACGTCAAGGACATCATATGTGAAAAAAGCAAGAGGTCATTAAAAAGACAGGAGAGATAGAAAAGACCAAAATGGATGTCAGTAGAGACTCTGAAACTTGCTCTTGAATATAGAGTAGCTAAAGTGAAAGCAAGAAATGATGAAGTAAAAGAGCTGAAGAGAAGATTTCAAAGAGCAACTTGAGAAGACAAATGTGTTATAATGAAGTATGCAAAGACATGGAGTTAGAAAACTAAAAGAGAACACACAGCAATTCTCAAGCTGAAAGAACTGAAGACAAAAGTCAAGGCTCGAGTTGTAATATTGAAGGATTTTGCGGGGAAAATACTGAGGGATGCAGGAAGCATCAAAAGAAGATGGCAAGAATACAGTTTCTGTACCAAAAAGAATTGGTTGACATTCAACTACTTCAGGAGGTAGCATATGATCATGAGCTGATAGTATTGAAGGAAGAAGTCTAAGCTGCTTTGGAGGCATTGGCATAAAACAAGGCTTTAGGAATTGACAGAATACCAATTAAAATGTTTCAACAAATACACGCAAAGCTGGAAGCACACACTCGTCTATGCCAAGAAATTTGGAGACAGCTACCTGAGCAACAGACTGGAAGAGATCTATATCTGAACCCATTCCAAAGAAAGGTGATCCAATGGAAAGTGGAAATTACCAAACAATATCATTGATATCACACGCAAGTAAAATTATGCTGAAGATAATTCAAAAACAGTTGCAGCAGTATATCAATAGGGAACTGCCAGAAATTCAAGCAGGATTCACAGGAGGATATGAAATGAAAAATATCATTGGTGTTGTCAGATGGATCTTGGCTGGAAGCAGAGAATACCAGAAAGGTGTTTACCTGTGTTTTATTGACTATGCAAAGGCATTTAACTGTGTGGATTATAATAAATTATGGGAAAAATGGGAATTCCTGAACACATAAAATTGTGCTTATGAGGAACTGGTACATAAACCAAGAGGTAGTGGTTTGAACAGAACAAGGGAATACTGTGTGGTTTAAAATCAGGAAAGGTGTACGTGAGGGTCGTATTCTTTTCATCATGTTTATTCAATCTGTACTCTGAGCAAATAATCTGAAAAATTTGATTATATGAAGAAGAACGTGGCATCAGGATTGGAGGAAGACTCATTAACAACCTTTGATATGCAGATGACACAACCTTGCTTGCTGAAAGTTATGAGAACTTGAAGCAGTTACTGATGAAGACCAAAGACCACAGCCTTCAGTATGGATTACACTTAAACATAAAATAAAATAAACCTCAGTGGCTGGACCAATAAGCAACACAGTGATAAACAGAAAAAACAGAAGTTGTCAAGGATTTCATTTTACTTGGATCCACAATCAACATCCATGAAAGCAGCAGCTGAGAAATCAAAGACATATTGCATCAGGCAAATCTGCTGAAAAAGATCCCTTTGAAGTGCTAAAATGCAAAGATGTCACCAAGCCAGGGTATTTTCAATCACCTCATGCTTGTGAAAGCTGAACAATGAATAAGGAAGACTGAAGAAGAATTGATGCCTTGAATTGTGGTGTTGGTTAAGAATACTGAATATGCCATGGACTGTCAGAAGAATGATCAAATCAGTCTTGGAGGAAGTGCAGCCAGAATACTCCTTAAAAGCAGGGATGGTTAGATTTTGTCTTACATACTTTGGACATGTTATCAAGAAGGACCAGTCCCCAGAGAAGGACATCCTGCTTGGTAAAGTAGTGTCATCGAAAAAGAGGAAAATTCTCAACAAGAGGATTAACACGGTGGCTACAGCAATGGGCTCAAACATAACAACGTTTGTGAGGATGGCACAGGACCAGGCAGTGTTTCCTTCTGTTGTGTATGGAGTGCCTATGAGTTGGAATCAACTTACCTGCACCTAACAACAACCACAACAAGAACAACAATATTCCCTGTGGTTCTTACCCGTCTGTAGTGGATTAGTTATATTGTGTGTGGCCTTTGTAGTCATGGTCTTGTAACTCCCACACAGGTGGTTATGTGACAGGGTAATTATGGCCTACCAAGGGGTTGGTCAGTTTTGTCTTAAAAGAGAACCAATAGCAGAGCAAAAGGGAGAGCTCACTACCACGAAAAAAGGAAACACCAGCAGCAGAAACCCATAGGAGATGGAGCAGTAGGCCCATGGAGCAAGAAACCTGAGTGCCTTTGGGCAGAGACTGAGGGCTAGGGAGGAGTCTATGCCTGACCCAAGAATTTGGGACTTGCCAGCCTCCACAACCATGTGAGCCATTTCCTTTAAATGGTTCATGAGTTCTGTGAGATGTTGCAGGAAATTAGGAAACCCAAAGACAGGAGGGAGAGCACCGAGGCCAGAGGGAGTAGTTGATGTTAGAGATGATGGAGTGGTACAGCAGCTTGAAAAAGTTAGACATTTGGGACATCTTTAACTTCCGCCTCATAGGAGCCAGCTTTGTGCTGATCCTTATCAAAGAGATTGTTTACCGTTCTTCCAGTGCCAGCACAAATTTAGCCTCCTCTAAAACTTTCTTAGTCAAGGCACATTGATCTCTCCCTTTTCTGATTCATCACACTAATAGACTGAGTCACACAACACAAAATCTAATTATAAACCATTTTGACTTGTTTTCCAATCTCTCATATGCATATGTCTCTTCTCTCCAGATCAATCTTAAGCAACTCTAGAATAGACTCTGCATTGAATATTTTCCCGGCAGGGTATTGAGGAGGGGCATGTGTTGCCCTGTCAGAGGTCATCAGCTAAAACTTGATTCTTGGTTTCAGAAATTAATATTTTGTATGCATAACCAATTACCTGTATGCTGTGAGTTGAATAGAAGGGTAATAATAGTTACCTCGAGGAAGATCAGAAGGAAATGTAACATGGGCTCAGTACCTATTTTAACTAGGAGATAATTTTAAAGTGACTCAAAGGTAAAATAAACAGTTTTTACATGCTTCTGGCCCAGCAGAAGATCATACCTGAAATTTTCCCCACTAATTTTCCTGTGTGCCTGAAAGAGACACAGTTGGGAAAGAACATATGGGGATACTCAATGCAAAATTATTGTTAAGGTTGATGTCCCTTATACAATGGTAGCATCTATCAGATTCAGTCTTTGGTGAAAGATATTTAGGTAAATGCATCTTTTTCTTCTTCCATAGTGTCCTCACGGTTTCTTCCAAGTGATTGGCATCTCATTTCCCATTTAAATAAGTCCCTAGTAAAGGTCTTGGTTTCTGAGTAACCCTGGTTTCCTCGATCATTAGCCTGTAAGAACAGATGAGATCACACTAGTATTATTTGACATACTAATTAAAAGTTACCCCAACTGATCAGCCCTCTGAGAAAATTTATTGTAATCCCATCTACGCATTCTGTTTGAGTTGATTCCAACTCATGGAAACCCCATGTGCTACAGAGTAGAACTGTTCCAAGGGTTTTCTTGGGTATAATCTTTACAGAAGCAGATTACCTGGCCTTTCTTCTGCCACACCACTGGGTGGGTTTGAGCTGTCAATCTTTTGCTTAGTATGTAAATGGAAACCATTTGCACCATCCAGGAACCTTGTAGACCCTTCTATAACCACCTATTTATTTTCCTCCAACCTCACTCATGTAGATTTTTCCTCAAATATCAGTATCAGAAAGGTGTACATGGGTGCCACCACTATGTCCAGTCCTGCAGAGCACCAAGCTGCTAGGGGCACATTAGACAAAATCCTGGAGCCTCCCTGGTGTAATGGCTACATGTACGTGGTGAAGCGAGGAAAAGTCCCCTCAGCCCTGAGCATCTTACCATTATCAAGTCCTCAAAGCAATACTGTTTGTACCTCCCAAGTTTCTTCCAATATACTAGTCCCACAGTTCTTTCAGGGTTGGTCTAGAGTTTGCTTCCTGACTCTCCTCTCCCTTGATTCCAGGGCTGAGTTAGGTCTAGATCCATAACCACTACCACAGTATATGCAAACTCCATCCTTCCCTACTATGGGTGACTTTGTGCCTGCATGAAGTTGGTTCTGCTTGGCATAATTATCCTTTAAACTCTACAGAATGATCATGCCAAGCAGAACCATCTTGATCATTCTATAAGTTGTCCTGTCTTGTGGGAGGCCTCTCAGCCCTCCCTCTTCCCTCTCTACCTCCACTGAAAGAGATCCCAAGCATTAGCAAGGTGATGGAGAAGATTTGAATATGTGGGGCACAAAAGGAAGTAGGAAGAGGTGGAACGTTCCATCATACTCTCAGCCTCTAAATAAGGATACCCCTTGTTCCCAGTCAACTGCTTAGCTATGTTAGTTAATTTGCTTCTAAACTTGATCAAAGATTTTGTGTAGGAAGAACTACTGGTGAATAAACCACTGCTTTTTTTCTCTTTGCTACTTCTTTTGCCATCTTATAGGAACAGTCTAAAGCTAAAATCTTTAATCCCAGGAGGCTGGCCATGAAGACCTTTAATACTGTAGTCACTGAGACAGCAAATCTCATCAAGATGTCAGCTTTAAGAGTCTCATTTCTCATGTCTGAGCTGTGTAGCTGTTAAGTATTGATACCTTGGGCTGAGGGTCTTTATCATCTCAGGATCCTGGCTCTTCCAATCATATCTTTGCTCCGGGAATCTAATGGATTTGACAGTTATTATGAATTTTTTCAAGGCAGGGAGGCAGAGTGAGTCTTAAGAACTCAGTGCAGCATGAGCAAAGGCAGATTATTGAAAAGGAGACCAAAATCTGATAGGTAAGAAAAACAGTCTTCGAGGGCTGAGGAAACCAGGAGAAAAATGAAGGATGGAGTAGGTATATCACAAACTAAATTTCATTTAACAAGCACTTATTGAACATCTCTTATGTGTAGACCTTTTACTATGTTTGAATGTACCCATTGTCATCAAGTAGATTCGGACTCATAGCAACCCATGTGTTACGGAGTAAAAAAGTTCCATAGGGTTTTTATGGCTATAATCTTTACAGAAGAAGAGTTCCAGGCCTTTGTTGCATGGTGCCACTGAGTGAATTTGTACCACAAACCTTTTAATTAGCAGCAGAACTGGACATTGGAATTACCTCTACAGTTTTGTTCCTAGATGGTGTAGATAGTTTGTGCTTGACTGCTAACCTAAAGGTTGTCTGCTCAAATTTCCCAGCAACACCATGGAAGAAAAGGTCTAGTAATCTGCTTCTTTTACAAAAGACCTTATGGCTGTGGGGACCATGGTCTTGGGGAACATATAGCTCATTTGGCATAACGCAGTTTGTAAAGAAAATGTTCTACATTCTACTTTGAGTAGCGTCTGGGGTCTTAAAAGCCATCTAAGACATTTCCAGTGGTCTCACCCCTTAGGGAGCAAGGGAAAATGAAGAAAATTAAAGATTCAAGGGAAAGACTAGTCCAAAGGACTAATGGACAACATCTTTCCACAGCCTCCACCAGACTGAGCCCAGTACAACTAGGTGGTGCCCAGCTACCACCACTGACTGCTTTCACAGGGATTACAATGGAAGGTCCCAGACAGAGCTGGAGAAAAATGGAGAAGAAAATTCCAACTCAAAAAGACTAGGCTTGCTGGCCTGACAGAGACTGGAGAAACTCTCAGAGTATGGCTCCCAGTCACCCTTTCAGCTCAGTAATGAAATCACTCCTGAGGTTCACCCTTCAGCCAAAGATTGGACAGACCCATAAAACAAAATGAGACCAACGAGGCACACCACCCCAGGGGCAAGGACTAGAAGGCAAGAGGGGACAGGAAAGCTGATAATAAGGAACCCAAGGTTGAGAACGGAGAGTGTTAACATGTCGTGGGGTTGTTATCCAATACCATAAAACCGTATGTGTACTGTTTTAATGAGAAGCTAGTTCTGTAAACTTTCATTTATAGTACAATAAAAAAAAAAAGTTACATCATGGATAGCTAAGACCCACACACATATATGTATACATCTACTGGATGGCAACTAACTATTACAACAACATGTGCCACCCCAGACCTACCCCATCAACTTCTCTGGGAATGGTGAATGCTGATCTAATGAAAACAATAACCACAAAAATCCCTCCATAGTTGATTCTATGCTTACTGCTCTCTAAACATCTACTAAAAAACAACTCATTGCCATCTAGTCAATCCTGACTCATAGTGGCCTATAGGATGGAGGAGAACTGCCCCATAGGGTTTCCAAGGGGCAGCTGGTTGATTCAAACTGCCGACCTTTTGGTTAGCAGCATTAACTCTTAATTGCTGTGCTACCAGGGCTCCAAACATTTACTGTGCTCCCCAAATGGATAATTCCCAGAGCCTGTTACTGAGGTGCTAACAGCCTGGTAGAAGAGACCACGTATCAACCATTAGAACAGTGAATTGATCTACACTGAATTAGGATGTTTCTTGAAGAGATTATTTAAAGAGTGTTTTTTTTTTTTTAAGTGAGAATGGTCTCACTTTTTTCTTCTAAAACCTTTTTGTGGTTTGGTGTCAAATTATACCAGTTTCATAATAGTTGGAAATTTTCCTCTTTGCCTATTTTCTGAAACTGATTAGATAATAAAAGAATTACCTGCTCCTTGCTGGTGGGTGTCACTTAGGATGGAATATTTTAGATTATTGACTTTTCTGGAATTCTTACTAGTTTATTCTGATTTTCTAGTTCTTGTGGGAGCTTTCTTTTTCTTTTTTAAATAATTTTTATTGTGCTTTAAGTGAAAATTTACAAATCAAGTCAGTCTGTCACATATAAGCTTATATACACCTTACTACATACTCCCATTTACACTCCCCCTAATGAGTCAGCCCGCTCCCTGCTTCCAGTCTTTCCTTTCGTGACCATTTTGCCACTTTCTAACCCTCTCTACCCTCCCATCTCCCCTCCAGACAGGAGATGCCAACACAGTCTCAAGTATCCACCTGATAAAAGTAGCTCACCCTTCATCAGCATCTCTCTCCAGCCTGTTGTCCAGTCCCTTCCATGTCTGATGAGTAGTCTTCAGGAATGGTTCCTGTCCCGGGCCAACAGAAGGTTTGGGGACCATGGCTGCCGGGATTCTTCTAGTCTCAGTCAGACCATTAAGTCTGGTCTTTTTATGAGAATTTGGGGTCTGCATCCCACTGTTCTGCTCCCTCAGGAGTTCTCTGCTGTGTTCCCTGTCAGGGCAGTCATCAGTTGTGGCCGGGCACCATCTAGTTCTTCTGGTCTCAGGATGATGTAAGTCTCTAGTTCATGTGGCCCTTTCTGTCTCGGGCTCATAGTTATCGTGTGACCTTGGTGTTCTTCATTCTCCTTTGATCCAGGTGAGTTGAGACCAATTGATGCATCTTAGATGGCCGCTGGTTAGCATTTAAGACCCCAGACGCCACACTTCAAAGTGGGATGGCAGAATGTTTTCATAATAGAGTTTATTATGCCAATTGACTTAGATGTCCCCTTAAGCCATAGTCCTTGTGGGAGCTTTTTGGTAGTAGCTGCTTTTCTAGAAAATTAACCATTTTGTGTTCAAATTTGTCTTTGTCATTGACAGAACAGATAGAAACAAATAGAAAATCTGTTCTATTTTAATTATGTCACTTGCTTCTTTCCTAGTATTTATTTTTCATATTTCTTTTTAATAAGCCTAGATAAATCTTTGCCAGTTTTCTAAATATATAGCCTTCGGTTTTATTTTCTATCACATCATGTTTTCTATTTCTGCTTTTTTTTAATTTCCTCCATCTTCTTTCATTTGATTTATAGTGTTGTTTTTCAACTTCTCAGGATGCATGCTTACCTTATTTGCTTTATTTATTTATTTAATAACTGCAGTTATGGCTATAATTCTACCTCTAAGTACCATTTGGAAACCCTGGTGGCATAGTGGTTAAGAGCTACAGCTGCTAACCAAAAGGTTGGCAGTTCAAATCCACCAGGCACTCTTTGGAAAGCCTACAGGGTAGTTCTACTCTGTCCTATAGGGTCGCTATGAGTCGGAATCAACTCGACAACAATGAGTTTGTTTTTCTATTTTTTTTTTTGGTAAGTACCATTTTGGAAACCCTAGTGGCATAGTGGTTAAGTGGTATAGCTGCTAACCAGAGTCGGCAGTTCGAATCCGCCAGGTGCTCCTTGGAAACTCTATGGGGCAGTTCTACCCTGTCATATAGGGTCACTATGAGTCAGAACTGACTCGACGGCACTGAGTTTGGTTTTTTGGTTTTCTAAATACCATTTTAGCTGCTTCCTACCAGTTGTGATATGACATACTTCCATTGTCATTCAGTTCTAAGAATATTATTTCTAATTTGTTCTTTGTATCACAGGAATTATTTTAAGCTTCCAAACCTCTCTTCTTTTTGTTGATTTTTAATCTAAATGCATTGTTGGTAGGAATCCTTCTTGATGTAGTGCCTGGGCAAGCTTTGTATATACTCCATGAGTTTTGAAAAATGTGTATATTTATTACATATTGGGTGTAGAATTATGTCCAAGTGTGTTATCAAATTTTCTTTTTGAAATTACTTAAAGCATTATTAACTTGTTGTGATAAAGGTAGATTTAAGAATATCTACCACAAAAATCTTTTTAAAAATGTTTAGACTATGTTTAGATACAAGCTCATTGCTTTTAATTATTGTCTTTTAATTTCAAAATAACTCAAACTTCTAGAAAGTTGCGATATTTACTTGTTAATATTTTAGCTCATTTGCTTTATCATTTGTGTATATGCTCACTTTCTCTTCACACACACCCAATGTTTTTTTTTTTTCTCTACCATTTAAAGGTAAGTTACTTAACTTATGGCACTTAAGTACATATTTCCCAAAAATAGGGATATTATCTTAAATATCAGTGTAGTTATCAACTTTAGTAGCTATAACATTGATGTGATACTTTAATATACTGTCTATATTCCAATTTTGACAGTTGACTCAATAACATTTTTTATAGTGTGTTGTTCCTCTTGTACAGAATCTAGTCTAGGGTCAGGTATTACACTTAGTTTTCATGGCTCCTTTAATCTGGGACCTTTCTAAAGCCTTTGTCTTTTATGACATTGACATTTTTGAAGAATTAAAACTGCCTCCCATTTTTCATGGAATGATTCTCACTTTAGATTTATGTTATTCCTCAGAGTAAGTTTCAGATAATGCATTCTCATTTGGAAAACTGTATAGGTGACAAGTTATAATTTATTACAAAGGTCTTTATAACAAATTATCTAGGTCCTCAGCAAAATTTCTTCCATTGATGATTCTTGCTAAATCAACCTTTACTATCAGGTTGAAAATGCTGATTTGTGGACTCCAGCCAGCTCTTCACGTGTATCAGTCAGCCCTCTACGTTTTACATTCAACAAGAGCCTTCCATCTTGAATATATCAACTGAATTTTAAAAGACAATTATTTTCAAATAAAAGTTTAACTAAAAAAATTACATCATTATTTTTATTAAAAAAAATAGTCACTTAAAATTTACAAATACTTTAAGTCAAGGCTTGTGCTTACTATACAATTTTATACTCCCTGCCTTCCCTATGAGTTAATTTTTTCTTCCTTTAATGGCTGTTTTGGTTTGGGTAAACTCTCCTAGTCTCCATAAGCCTTCAGATTCTTTTTTGTTCTGGATTTTGAATAACCGATTGGGCCACATTTCTTGGTTGATTATTTTTTCCTCAGCACTGCTGAAATTGGCATCTGCCGTTGCTGATGAAAAGTTCGCTTTCATCCTAATTGTCATTCCTTAGAAGGAAGATAATCTGTCTTTGATCCCTGGTAGTTTACAAGTCCCTCCTCCCTCCCCCACCCCCCGTCTGTGTATTTTTATTTGTTGTTGTTTTGTTAGTTTTTTTTCTGGAGGATGATTACGGTGTGTTTACATGTGGACTTATTTTATCATTCTTGACACTGACAATTCTCTTTTTATCTGAAATCTTTGTGATTTTCTATTAATCTGGAAAAAATCAGTCATTTTTATACAAATATTGCTTTTCCATGCTTGGTTCTTTGTTCCTTTAGAACTTCTATCAAACACAGGTTATAGCCCTTAGTCTGTCTTCGATATGCCTTCATTGTTTTTTCATAGCTCTTCTGCCTTCTCTCTCTCTCTCATTGCCTGTATGGGCGGTGTTAGGGGTAAGATGATGTTTACTGCACAGACAAATCTTGTACCTTCTCTAACAATGGGCAAGGTTTTTCGTTTGTTTAACCCAATGAAAGAATGCCCTTTAGCTCTGTTGTTCTTAGACAACAGTTTACTGAAGACTTCTTTTGCTATTTAACAGTTTCTAGGATAGCAAACAACCCTAAAAGTAGTTCTTTTATTGCTTCTGTTTTACACAGACTTTTGCTTTTTTTAATATTTTCTTCTCAAGCCTCCATATTTGCATGGTTTGAATATTGCTTTAAAACACTTCCAATGACAAACTGCTTTTTGAGGAGGAACAAAAATCTTGTTGATACTCACTTTTGCCCCTGAAAACTCTTTCGGAGTTACTGATTAGGAGGAAGTGTCCATGCAATTGGCATTGTATTAGGTTTACATTTTATAACTATCCCATTAAATGACTGGTGTGACACCTACTTAGAGGTTTAGATTAATAGCTCAGTACAACTAATGAATTCAGTTGTGAATTTAAGTCAGTGCTGGTATCTGACACTATGAAAGACGTTCTCCATTTTAGCTACTACTGAAGAAGTTAAAATCCTGGGTATAAATAAACACAAATCTTCTACATATAAAGAGCCCATGTCAAGCGGCATGCAGTTAGTGCAGGCAATATATTGATCTAGACATTTAGATTTTCTCTTCAAGGACAAGTATTCAACTGTTCTGATACAAATGACAAGTATTGCAGTCAATCGACCAGATTCTCAAAGTGTTATATGAAGTTTCTGTGTTCATAATGGGTTTTCTTCAATTGATTTCATTCAATTAAGAGTTATCCGTAAACTTAACCAGTTCTATACTGCACTTCACCTAAGTTCTTTTGTTAATAGACACAGTCAATTGATGCTTTAACTTACCAAGTCATTCAGGATCCAACTATTTATGTCTGTCATCACAATGGTAAATGACAAGTGTTTGCCAGAGTTTGTAGAAGAAACACCAAACCTGGAATATTAACACGGTCAGAGAATTTTTTAAAAGGAAGAGGAAATTCAATAATATTACAAAAAGCAAATTAAATGCCCCTCCCTTTCACATTTTACCTATTTTAAACCCAGTGTTCATTCCTGAGTAGCAATGTTAAGCAGTCTGTTATAAAACTCAGATCTTTAGACTTTTCCCTTGAAAGGTGTTCTTTTTATAAACTTGCATTCAAGTTGCACCTGGCTTTGTTTACTCAGTTACTTTTGTTTATGTTTGCCCAGGCAGTAGCACTTCTCAAAGCGATGAAGATGGCTTTTAGAGGGGCAGAAGTCACAGTGGGGGAGACAGACCACAGAGAGCTCTGAAAGCAAGGCTCAGTGGCAAGTGAAAATGTGATTCTGAGAGGTGTGACGGCAATTTTGAAGCCATAACGGGTGTCTTCTTCCCCTCAAGTGACCATGTGCACCTGCTCACTCTCTAGATATTTACATTTTCTCAAAATATGGCTTTTTTTTTTTTTTTTTTAACGTAATACCGTGGATTCTGTCATTGAATTGAATTTAGGAAGTGGCTAGGGCAAGGACAAAGGTGGTGATAAATGTGCTAGGGAGAGAGCTAGCTGTTTTTTTTTTTTTTTTCCTCCCCCCAAGAGATTCACAGGATATTCAGTTAGAAGGTATTAAAGAAGTCCATTGCTTACCCTGGGAGGGACCTAATGGCCAAACAGGATCAAGCTGAATAGTGCAGAATAACAGAAGCCTTTGGACTCTGCTCCATCTGTGCTCGGTAGATCGAGATTTCTATTTTCTCCTAACAGTCCTTATCAGGTCCCTTATTTTCATAATTGCTCCCTCTAATATCAGAGGAGAGAACTCCTAAAGCCTTTTGTGTTTCTTTTTTTTGGAGACCCCTGTGATTAGGATATGTTGTTGTTGTTAAGGGTGACCCCACATGACAGTAGAACTGCCCCAGGGTTTTCTTGACTGTAATCTTTACAGGAGCAGATCATCAGGTCTTTATTCTGTGGAGGCGCCAGGTGGGTTTCAACCATCAACCTTTTGGGTTAACAGCTAATCACTTAACCATTGAGCCACCAGGGCTCCTGATTAGGATAAACCAAAACCCAGTGCCATCCGAGTTGATTACGACTCATAGCGATCCTATAGGACAGAGTAGGACTGCCCCATAGAGGTTCCATGGAGCACCTGGTAGATTTGAACTGCCAACCCTTTGGTTAACAGCCATAGCACTTAACCACTATGCCACCAGAGTTTCCCCTGATTAGGCTATAGGTAAGGAAAAATGAGACAAGTATCTTTTCATAATATAATTATCAGCACTAATTATTACAATGATGTTAATAAATTAGCAATCATTTGTGTTAACTGTTGCCAAGCTCTTTCTTTGCTGAGAGATTTACACACACTTGCATTGAATCATCAGGATAACCTTACGAAGTTGTTGTTATCATTTTTCAGCCGAGAAAGATGACTCTCTACTAGGTTAAGTGGTGGCCCAAGGTCATACTGCAAGGTAATAAACATGCCCATGATTCAACCCGTTGCTGTCTACCTCCAGGTTTGTCCTTCTTAGTACCATTTGCTTGATATTCCTTTCATGTTACGGAGAATCTAGGAAAGTTAAGAATTTTGAAGTGTAGGAGCCATGCATTTTGACTAGAACATGTTTTCGTTTCTGGAAGTTTGGGAATTACTGAAGGCCTCTGGAATTGGAGCTATTGATCATGAAATGTCAAAAAGAAACAAAGATAGACTTAGTGCCTGTTCTTAAGAAAGCTGTAGTTTTGTAAAGGAAAGTAACCCTGACCAATCAGCTACCAAAGTAATTATTTGTTTATCTTTGTTGTAAATATTGGGAAAGAATATGGGGTGCTGTGAGTGCTTACTCTAGGGGTACCCCATCTTGCCTCTGTGAGCATACATATATATATTTTTTTTCCTGCTAGCAGATTCTAAGTCTCATTCTGGAGGCTAAAAATATACTTCTTTTCCTTGCTTCCTTTACAGTTAGGAAAAAGCCATGTGACGAAATGCTGATCACTTGGAGCTAAGAAGTCTGTGGAGGCACATCTGGGAAAGAATTTATACCCTAAAAGAGAGAGAAAACCAAGAAACCAATTGCTCTTGAGTCTATTTGGACTCATGTAACCCCATATATGTTAGAGTAGAACTGCGCTCCATAGAAATTTCAATGGCTGATTTTTTCAAAGTAGACCACCAGGCCTTTCTTCGAAGGTGTCTCTGGCTAGATTCAAACTGCCAGCCTCTGCATTGACTGCTTGCACAAGGAAGACATACACTGAGAGAAATGCCTGCCCTTCTGTGGAAGCCAAGGGCATCCATGTGATGACTGGTACTGTGTAGCTATCTTAGGAGAGAACAGAAAGATAAAAAGTACCTAGGAGCCTGACGAGATTACTGAATACCTGAATTAACCCTAGAACTGTCTCCAGATGGCTTGTTATGTGAGGAAATAACATCTCTTATTGTTTAAACTATTTATGTTAGTTTTCTCTTGCAGCTGAAAACTTTCTAAATGGTAAGGAGGCTTCCCTGAGGAAGAGCCATGAGAGTTGTATATAAAAGATAAGTAGCTGTGGACTAAGAGTAGAAGAGGTAAAAAGAATTTCAGGCAGAGGGATTAGCAGGAGGGAAGGACCCCAGGTTGAATGGATTTGTTAAATTTGTAAAATAGAAACAAGAACAGTTTGGGATAGAGGTTAAAAAAAAAAAAAAGAGTAAAATCAGTTCAGCATGAAGCTGGAGAAGTAAGCAGATGCCAGGTCACGCAAGGATTGTTGGCCATGGCAAGGAGATTGAACTGGATCCTAAGAGTGGGAAGTTTACATATCTGATCAGGGCAGTGACCTAATCAGACATGTACAATGGCCCAAAGCAAGTAGAAGCATTGGTGGAAATGAAAGGAAGAGAGTAAGACTGGAGGGCAGAAAATAAAGGACAGATTTGAAATGTGGCTGCTGAGTTAGGCAGAAGACAGATCAAGCAGAGACTTGAAGATCATGTCAGGAGTAAGAACAGATCTACCCATGTTGAAGTGGGCGTGGGGTCCATAACTCTTTCTGCCTGTGGGCTTTCTCCTCACCCCTAACCTCCACCCCATAGGCACAGATGAGCAACCACGTGGATCTTCAGAGTGCTAAGCTAGTCTAACCTTTCCTTCTCTTCCACCCCAATAACCTTGCGTTGTTTTAGAAAAATGGGGCAACTGAGACACGGAGAGGGCAAATGGCGTATGCTTCCTCGAAGTGAGTTAAGACACATCCGGGCCTAGAACCGTGGTCTGTTGACTCTACACTTGTGATCTTTTTAAATGGCTGTCTTTCCCAGAAAGTAGTTCCTAGAGGAGCTGTGAGACTTGAACAGGATGATCTAGTGTTCTGCTTCACAAATATGATGTTATTCTATTAATTACTATACATTTATCCAACAGTTGTGACACCCCCACTTGGCCCCCTTCATACCCTAGGCTTGCTGCTGTAAACATATTACTGATAATACTAAAAATTACTAATATTATTTAAGTCATTAAACATACATAAACCCCAAAAGAATAAGATGAAACATTTTGCAATCTCTTATTTATTGAAGAGGCTTTACACTTTTATTACCTAATATCTCAAGTTACAACAAATACGCTTAAGAACACTGTTCAATGTTAACAGCAGTGGGCATAAATCCATCTTTCAAAAAATGCTTCTTCATGATTTCAATGCAGTTTACTGAGCTTTCATCAGAATTGATTGGATCTGCATTGTTCGACCTCCTCATGTGGCTGGTAGAGAGCTACTACAAGTGGCTGCTCTGCTATTTTCTTCATGTTTGCTTGTGCTTGTATCATTAATATTATCTTTTATTTGTGACTTCTTTGCAGCTATCTCTTAAAGCCACTTATTCAGTCTTTAAAGTTTAGTTTAGCTAAAACTGGATAATCTGTGAATCCTCTTAACCTGGCACAGTTGGAGTGTGACATTTTGCTATATGCTGAAAGCAGAAAAAGCGAGAGATCAACTTGATCAACCCCTTTATGTCATGTAACTCCAGCCTCTCATTGGGTTGCCTGGATTCCATATACAACTTACAACAGCCGACATCCAGGACAGTGTGGTGGTGCCAATGGCAACTCAAGTACTAAATATCAGTAAAACTAATCAGATTAAACTAATAATGTACTTAGGTCTTAGGTTGGGTTCCCTAGGAGCCGAACCTAAGATTGAGATTTTTGTGGAAATGATTTATTGAGGGTATTTCCTAAAGAGAAACCGATAAGAGAGAGAGAGGAACAGGATTGGGCAGAGAAGAAGCTAGGCCAAGGACGTGGTTTTATGAGAAGTCTAGTCTTTTTTGTGTGTGTGTGTGTAAACTGTACCACAGCGGTGATTTCATCTGGAGGTAAAGGAGCCTGGAGTATTATACCTCAGCGTCAGTGATTCCTTAACACTGCTGCCCCCAAGAAGAGCATAATCTACCAGGTATCTTCTTGGCAAGGTGGTTCCTGTCAGCCAAGGACAATCTTCTGGAGAATAATAATTGTTGTTATTGGTTGCCATCAAGTTAGCTCAAAGCCATGAGAACCTAGTATATAATTGAATCAAATATTTCCTGGTCCTTCTCCATCTTCACAATCATCGGTATGTTTGAGTTCATTGTTGTGGCTAATGGGTAGTGCCTTCCAACCCAGGAGCCTCACCTTCCAGCTCTGTATCAGGCAATATTCTGTTGTGATCCATAGGGTTTTCACTGACTAATTTCCATAAGTAGATCTCCAGGTCTTCCTTCCTAGTCTGCTTTGGTTTGGAAGCTCCTCTGAAACCTGTCCACCACAAGGGACCCCGCTGGTATTTGAAATACTGGTGATACAGCTTCCTTCATCATAGCAACATGCAAGCCACCGCAGTATGACCAACAGTCAAAGGGAAGAATAATAAAGGTGCGACCACTAACAGCCATCTGAACAGCTATGGGATAGGTGCACTGTTGTTGCTGTAACAAATGCTGATGGTGTCCCACCCAGACTGCCTTTAATTTAGCCAGTTACGTTAAAGGGACTCTGGGTCTAACGCCATCAGCATTTGTTGCAGCATTTGTATATAAACACAAAGTGTGGTATTTTATTCCAGTAGCCCACTCTGAAGACCACTGACTAGGGTAGAGCTTCTCAACCTTGTCCAGGTTGACATTTTGGGTTGAATAGTTCTTTGTTATGGGAATGTCTTGTGCATTATAGGATGTTTAGCAGCATCCCTGGCCTCTACTCACTAGACGGCCACTAGTAACAATCCCTTCAAGTTGTGGCAACTATAAATGCTCCAGTAAGAGGGAAATAAATGCTCTGTAAACCCAGAGAGACCCCATCACATCGATATGGAAAGAAAGAGAACTGGTTTATTATTGAGCAAGCACAGCAGTGTGAATGCATTTAGGAGGCCAGTAAGAGACTAAAAGTCAATTGAATTCCAGAAAATTTATACAAGAAAGAAGGTGCAAAGTTTACATAGGAATTGAGATGACTATTTGTTTAATTGTCCTGCTCTGAAAAAATAATAAAACTCCTCTTGTCTCTCCAAGGACAGATAGTTCGACCTTGATCGTCCCTGAAAGTCTAACAGGTATACTTTGAGATGGGCTCCTACTTTAACTCCAGAAATGTGTTTTTACATTTCAAGGGATTATAAGACCTGCAACCTTGGGGAAATCTCTGGATTGTAGATGGGCCTTTTCTAGTGTCCGGAGAGATTTATCCGCATGCCAAAGTTTAGAGAACAAATTCAGACCAACTACGTGAACTACTAACCTGAAGGTTGGTGATTAGAACCCACCCAGAGGCTCCTTGGTTCAAAAGCCTGGTGATCTGCTTCCGAACAGCCACAGCCATGAAAACCCTATGGAACAAAGTTCTACCCTCCACACATGGTGTCACCATGAGTTGGAATCAACTTGATGGCATCTGGTTACTGGCCATATCTTTAAGCAGTTTCTTCCAAGAGGGGAAGAGGAGGTAGCTGATTTCTGTCCCTTCATAAGCAAAGAAACGTCATTTTTTAAATTTCCTGTATACCAGATATAAGATTTCGAGATGTCCCTTGGGGGCCAAAATAATGGCCCCAGCTGAGAACCACTGGCTGAGAGAAGGGGTGTAGCTGATGTGGGGTGACAAGTTTAGTGGTCAAGTGGCAACATGAAATCTACCACCACCTTGCAGGCAGCCATGGAAAGATAAACA
Organism: Elephas maximus indicus; assembly: GCF_024166365.1. Taxonomy (NCBI): domain Eukaryota; kingdom Metazoa; phylum Chordata; class Mammalia; order Proboscidea; family Elephantidae; genus Elephas; species Elephas maximus. Next base: position 168,991,753 of record NC_064820.1, on the reverse strand, counting down.
AGCTTTACTTAACAGTTTTGTCTTGGATTAAACTGCTCTTTTGATTATGGGCTCATTTGGTTACTATTAAATCATAATATCATTGCAGGAGTCTAATACAAAAATAAAATAGAGTGAACTTCAACAAAGGAAAGAAAGTTTTAGAAATACCCTTATGCTTTTCTTTTTTTAGTTTGGAACCAGGCATTGGAGGTTATTTCCTCTGCTCTGGAATAGCCTGAATGGCTTGTCTTTTACTAATTGCTTTTCTTTGTTCTGTTTTTTCCAGGAAATTGATTTTGAATACCATTCTGACCCTAAGTTTTTGTTTTCCTTTTATCGGTACCGTTTCATGGCTGTCTGATATAAATCTTGTTTTCTTTATCTGGTGGTGTTTCGTTTGTCTGATAGGTACCAGATAAAACCTAGTTTCCTTTATCTCCTGTATAGCGTATAAATAACTTGGGTCCTTTAAAGCACAAGGTTGGGTTTAAATGTGGCAAGAAACTAGTAAACCTAAAATGCCTGGAAGCACACCCTTTCCTCATGTCTTAATAAGGGGTATGTCATGGAAGATGGTCCCTGGGTGGCACAAATGGTTTGCTGGACTACTAACCAAAAGGTTGGCAGCTTGAACCCACCCAGTAACTCCACAGAAGAAAGGCCTTACAATCTGCTTCTGTCTGCAAAGCTTACAGCCAAGAAAACCCTGTGGAGCTCAGTTCTACGTCTAACACGTGGTTTCACCGTGAGTCGGAATCAACTCCATAGCAGCAGGTTGGATTTTTTTGGTTTTGTGTTGTTGGATGTCAAAAATAGCTTAGAAAATCAAAATCAGCAGCCTTTTATTCTAATCATTATAGAATATGGGTTTTCATGATGATAAAACCAAAGTAACCAAACCCCTGGTCACCAAGTCGATTCTAACTCATAGCCACCCTATAGGGCAGAGTAGAACTGCCCCACAGGGTCTCCAAGGAGTATCTTGTGGATTTAAACTATTGACCTTTCAGTTAGCAGCCGAACGCTTAACCAGGGTTTCCATTATGATGACCAAAAAAAAAAAAATTTTTTTTTTTTTAGGAGTGTTAAAAATCAAAATTCCAGTATCAAATTTGTGCACGAACTCAATAAGCTTTGTATTTCTTCCTCCCCCCTCCCCAAGGCCATTATGTGGTCCTGGTGGCGCAGTGGTTAAGAGCTACAGCTGCTAACCAAAGGGTTGACAGCTCAAATCCACCATTCGCTCCTTGGAAACTCTATGAGGGCAGTTCTCCTCTGTCCTATAGGGCCACTGTGAGTAGGAATCGACTTGACAGCAACAGGTTTTTTTTGTATGTTTGTTTTTAAGGCCATTAAACAACTTTTTTAAAAATTTATTTTACTTTAGGTGAAAGTTTACAGCAGTAATTAGTTTCTCATTCAAAAATAGATAAATTGTTTTGTGCATTGCTTCCAATCCTCACACTGTGTCAGCACTCTTCCTCTTTGTCTTTCCACCCCATGTTCCCTGTGTCCATTCATCCAGTTTTCCTGTCCCTTCCTGACTTCTCTTTGCTTCTGGGTAGCTGTTGCCCATTTGGTCTCCTAGGCTTGACTGAACTAAGAAGCACATTCCTCGCGTGTGTTATTGTTTGTATTATAGGCCTGTCTAATGTTTTTAATCTTTGGCTGAAAGGTAGACTTTAGGAGTGGCTTCAGACCTGAGTTAGCAGGTTGTTCAGGAGCCATAATCTCAGGGGGTTGTTCCAGTTTTTGTCAGACCGGTAAGTCTGGTCTTTTTTTTTTTTTTTTTGAGAATTTGAGTTTTGTTCAACATTTTTCTCCCCTAATTTCCAGGACCCTCTATTACAATCCCTGTCAGCGTGGTCAGTGGTGGTAGCTGGGCACCATCTAGTTGTTCTGGGCTTAGGCTAGTGGAGGCTGTGGTTCATGTGGTCCGTTAGTCCTTTGGACTAAAACTTTCCTTGTGTCTTTTGTTTTCTTCTCATTTGCTCCAGACAAGATGGGGCCAAAAGATGTATCTCAGACTATGGTTCCCAGCCTTCAGTCTCAGTAAAATTCAGTCCCTCATGGTGTTTGGATATGTCTAGGAAGCTTCTACGATTTTGCCTCAGTCAGGTTATACTGACTTTCCCTATATCGTGTGTTGTCTTTTCCCATCACCAAAGTTAACACTTGTCAACTATCTAGTGAGTGATTTCCCCTCCCCACCTCACCCCTCCCTGGTAACCATCAAAAATTTTTTTTGTGTATGTGAACCTTTTCTTGAGTTTTTTTTTTTTTCTTTTTAATAGTGAGTGGTCTTATACAATATTTGTCCTTTTCTGATTGACTTACTTCACATAGCATAACATCCTCCAGATTCATCCATGTCGTGAGACATTTTGAGGATTCGTGATTGTTCTCGATTGTTGCATAGTATTCCATGGTGTGTATGCACCATAGTTTTGTTTATTCATTCATCTGTTGATGGGCACTTTGGTTGTTTCCATCTTTTTGCTATTGTGAATATGCTGTAGTCAACATGAGTGTGCATATGTCTATTCGTATGACAGCTGTTATTTCTCTACGATATATTCCCAGGAGTGGGATTGCTGGTTAGTATGGTATTTCTATTTCTAGCTTTTTAAGGAAGAGCCATATCATTTTCCATAGTGGTTGTACCACTTTACATTCCTACCAGCAGTGCATAAGAGTTCCAATCTCCCCACAACCTCTCCAACATTTATTTTCTGTTTTCTTTATTAGTGCCAGTAATGTCAGGGTGAGGTAGTATCGCATTGTAGTTTTGAACTGCATTTCTCTAATGGCTGATGATCTCGAACATTTCCTCTATGTCTGTTAGCTTCCTGAAATACCTTCTTTGGTGAAGTGCCCGTTCATATTCTTGGCCCATTTTTTAATTTGTTGTTGAGGTGTGGAAGTATTCTATAGAGTCTAGAGACTGGACTTTCGTCAGATATGTCATAGCCAAAAATGTTTTCCCAGTTTGTATGTTCTCTTTTTATTCATTTGATGAAGACTTTTGATGAGCGTGTTTAATTTTTAGGAGCTCCCAGTTGTCTAGTTTATCTTCTGGTATTTGTGCATTATCATTTGTGATTTCTATAGAATTTATGCCATGCATTAGGGCCCCTAATGTTGTCCCTATTTTTTCTCCATGCTGGCTTCATAGAATGAATTCTAGTGTATTCCTTCCTTTCTATGTTATAAAATAATTTGAGTAGTATTGGTGTGAGATCTTCTCTGAATGTTTGATAGAGTTCTCCAGTATAGCCGTCTGGGCCAGGGTTTGTTTGGTTTTTTTGGCTAGAATTTTTTGTTTTTTTCTTTTAATCATCTCTTCAGTCTCTTGTTGTAGGTCTGTTCAGATTTTCTATCTCAGTTTGTGTTAGTTTAGGTAAGAAGTGTGTTTCTAGAAATCTTTTCCATTTTGTCTAGGTTCTCAAATTTGTTGGGAGTATAATTTTTTCATACTATTCTGTTATGATCCTTTTTATTTCATTTGGGTCCGTTGTAATGTCTCCCATCTTGGTTCTTAATCAGGTTATTTGTTTCCTCTTTTATTTTTCTTTTGTCAGTTTGGACAATGGTTTAATGATTTTGTTGATCTTTTCAAAGAACCAACTTTTGGTTTTGTTAATTCCATTGTTTTTCTGTTCTCTATTTCATTTATTTCTGCTTTAATCTTTATTATTTCCTTACTTTTGGTAGCATGGGCTTCTTTTGTTGTTCTCTATGTGTTCAAGTTATAGGGCTAACATATTGAGTTTGGCCTTTTTTTTTTTTTAATTGTGCTTTAAGTGAAAGTTTACAAATCAAGTCAGTCTCTCATACAAAAAGTTATCCACACTTTGCTATGTACTGCTAGCTGCTCTACCCCTACTGAGACAGCACATGCCTTCTCTCCACCCTGTATCCCCCATGTCTATTCAACCAGCAACTGTCCCCCTCTGCCTTCTTGTCTTGCCACCAGACAGGAGTTGCCCACATAGTCTCATGTGTCTACTTCAGCCAAGAACCTCACTCCTCATCAGTATCATTCTCTGTCTTATTGTCCAGTCCAATCCCTGTCTGAAGAGTTGGCTTCAGAAAAGGTTCCAGTCTTGGGTTAACAACAGTTCAGGGGCCATGACCTCTGGGGTCCCTCTAGTCTCAGTTAGACCATTAAGTCTGGTCTTTTTATGAGAATTTAAGATCTGCATCCCACTGTTCTCTTGCTCCATCAGGGATTCTCTGTTGTGTTCCCTGTCAGGGCAGTCGTCAGTAGTAGCTGGCCACCATCTAGTTCTTCAGATCTCAGGCTGATGTAGCCTTTCGCTTATGTGGCCCTGTCTCTGGGGCTAAACTTTACCTTATGTGTTTGGATTTCTTTATTTTCCTTTGTTCCAGGTGTAACGAGACCAATTAATGCATCTTAGATGGCAGCTTGCTAGTGTTTAAGACCCCAGAAGCCACTCACTGAAGTAGGATGCAGAATGTTTTGTTAAATATGTTTTGTTATGCCAGTTGACCTAGATGTCCTCTGAAACCATGGTCCTCAAACCTCCCCCCTGCTACTCTGGACTTCAAAGCATTCGGTCATATTCAGGAAACTTCTTTGCTTTTGGTTTAGTCCAGTTGTACTGACTGCTCCTGTATTGTATGCTGTCTTTGCCTTCATCTAAAATAGTTCTTGTCTACTAACTAATTAGTGAATACCCCCTCCCTCCCTCTCCACCCTCGTAACCATCAAAGAATATTTTCTTCTGTGTTTAAACTTTTTCTTGAGTTCTTATAATAGTCGTCTCATACAATATCTGTCCTTCTGCAGCTGAATAATTTCATTCAGCATAATGCCTTCCAGATTCCTCCATGTTGTTTCACAGATTCATCATTGTTCTTAATAGTTGTGTCGTATTCCATTATGTGAATATACCATAAATTATTTACCATTTATCTTTTGATGGGCACCTTGGTTGCTTCCACTTTTTTTTTTTTGCTATTTTAAACAGTGCTGCAATGAACATGGGTGTGCATATACCTGCTCATCTGAAGGCTCTTATTTCTCTAGGATATATTCCAAGGAGTGGAATTGCTGGATCTTGTGGCACTTCTCTTTCTAGCTTTTTAAGGAAATCCCAAATTGATTTCCAAAGTAATTGTACCATTTTATATTCCCACCAGCAGTGTATAAGTGTTCCAATCTCTCCAACATTTATTACTTTGTGTTTTTTGGATCAGTGTCAGCCTTGCTGGGGTGAGATGGTATTTCATTGTAGTTTTGATTTGCATTTCTCTAACGGCTAATGATTATGATGAGCATTTCCTGATGCATCAATTAACCACCTGAAGGTCTTCTTTGGTGAAGTACGTGTTCATATCCTTTGCCCATTTTTTAATTGGGTTATCTGTCTTTTTTGTTGTTGAGTTTTGCAGTATCATGTAGATTTTAGAGATCAGACACTGATCGGAATTATCGTAGCCAAAGACATGTGTGCAGTCTGTAGGTAATCTTTTTACTCTTTTGGTAAAGTCTTTGGATGAGCATAGGTGTTTGATTTTTAAGAGTTCGCAGTTATCTAGTTTCTATTCTGGTGTTTGTGCCTTGTTAGTAATTTCAGTGTACTGTTTATGCCCTGTGTTAGGGCTCCTAGTTTTGTCTCTATGTTTTCTTCCTTGATGTTTATCATTTTAGATTTTATGTTCAGGTCTTTGATCCATTTTTGGTTAGTTTTTGTGCATGGCGTGAAGTATGAGTCTTGTTTCATTTCTTTGCGAATGGATATCCAGTTATGCCAGCACCATTTGTTAAAAAGACCGTCTTTTCCCCATTTAAATGACTTTGGGCCTTTGTCAATTATCAGTTGCACATATGTGGATGGATTTATGTCTGGATTCTCAATTCTGTTCCATTGGTCTATGTATCTGTTGTTGTACCAGTACCAGGCTGTTTTGACTTCTGTGGCTGTATAATATGTTCTAAAATCAGGTAGAGTGAGGCCTCCCACTTTGTTCTTTTTTTTCAGTAATGCTTTACTTATCCGGGGCCTCTTTCCCTTCCATGTGAAGTTGGTGATTTGTTTCTCCATCTTATTAAAAAATGTCACTGGTATTTGGATCAGGATTGCATTATATCTATAGATCGTTTTGGGTAGAATAGACATTTTTACAATGCTGAGTCTTCCTATCCCTGAACAAGGTAAGTTTTTCCACTTATTGTAGGTCTTTTTTGGTTTCTTGCAGTAGTGTCTGGTAGTTTTCTTTGCATACGTCTTTTACATCTCTGGTTAGATTTATTCCTAACTATTTTATCTTCTTGGGGGCTACTGTAAATGTTATAGATCTGGTGATTTCCTCTTCTATCTTGTCTTTATTTGTGTAGAGGAATCTAACTGATTTTTTTTATGTTTATCTTGTATCCTGATTCTCTGCTGAACTCTTCTATTAGCTTCAGTAATTTTCTTGATTCTTTAGGGTTTTCTGTGTATAATATTATGTCATCTGCAAATAGAAATACTTTTTCTTCTTCTTTGGCAATTTGGATGCCCTTTATTTCTTTATCTAACCTAATTGATCTGGCTAGGACCTCTGGCACAATGTTGAATAAGAGTGGTGATAAAGAGCATATTGTCTGATTCCTATTCTCAAGGGAAATGCTTTCAGATTCTATCCATTTAGGATGACGTTGGCTGTTGGCTTTGTATAAATGCCCTTTATTTTGTTGAGGAATTTTCCCTTTATTCCTATTTTGCTGAGAATTTTTATCATGAAAAGGTGTTGGACTTTGTCAAAAGCCTTTTTTGCACCAATTGATAAGATCATGTGGTTTGTTTTATTTATATGGTGGATTACATTGATTTTTATAACATTGAACCATCCCTGCATTGACCTGGTATGGGTCCCATTTGGTCACAGCAAATTTTTTTTTTTTTGATATGTTTTTGAATTCTATTGGCTAGAATTTCATTGAGAATTTTTGCATCTCAGTTCATGAGGGATATAGGTCTGTAATTTTCTTTTTTTTGTGGTGTCTTTACCTGGTTTTGGTATCAGGGAAATGTTGGCTTCGTAGAATGAGTTTGGGAGTATTCCATCCTTTTCTATTCTCTGGAATGCCTTTAATAGTAGTGGTGGTAATTCGTCTCTGAAAGTTTGATAGAATTCTCCAGTGAAGCTGTCAGGGCCAGGGCTTTTTTTGTTGGGAGTTTTCTTACTATCTTTTCAATCTCTTCTTTTGTTATGGGTTTATTTAATTGCTCTACCTCTGTCTGTGTTAGTTTAAGTAGGTAGTGTATTTCCAGAAATTTGTCCATTTCTTCTAGGTTATCAAATCTGTTAGTGTAAATTTTTCATAGTAATCTGATATGATTCTTTTAATTTCAGTTGGTTCTGTTTTGATATCACTCATCTAGTTTTTATTCAGGTTATTTGCTTCCTATCATCTTTTTCTTTTGTCAGTTTGGCCAATGGTTTATCAATTTCTGTTAATCTTTTCAAAGAACCAGCTTTTGGTCCTGTTAACTCTTTCAATTGTTTTTCTGTTCTTTGTTTCATTTAATTTTGCTCTAATTTTTACTATTTGCTTTCTTCTGGTGCCTGAGGTTTCTTTTGTTTTTCTCTTTCTCTTAGTTCAAGATGTAGAGATAATTCTTCAATTTTCTTCTTTTTGGATGTGTGCCTTTATTGCTCTAAATTGACTGCTGATGACTGCTTTAGCTGTGTCTTAAAGATTCTGATAGGAAGAGTTTTCATTCTCATTTGATTCTATAAGTTTCTTTATTCCATCCTTAATTTCTTCTATAACCCAGTTGTTTTTGAGCAAAGTGTTGTTCAGTTGCCACGTGTTGATTTCTTATCCCTGTTTTTCTGTTATTGATTTCTACTTTTATGGCCTTATGGTCAAAGAAGATGTTTTATACTATTTCAATGTTTTGGATTCTGTTAAGGCTTGCTTTATGACCTAACCTAATATGTGGTCTACTCTAGAGAATGTTCCATGTGCGTTGGAGCATTTTTTTAATCTTGATTTATTTTTGTGATTTCCCTACCTGGGTTGATATCTGCTTGCTCTGTCCTGTGTCTTGGGTTGTTATCTGATGTAACTGATTTTCTAACCAGAAGACTCCCTTTAGTACTTAGTATTTCTTGTAGTTTTGGTTTGTATTTTACAAATTCCCTAAACTTCTATTTATCTGGAAATGTTCTTATTTCACCTTCATATTTGAGAGACAATTTTGCTGGATATATGATTCTTGGTTGGTAATTTTTTTTTCCTTCAATGCTTTAGATGTCACACCTTTGCCTTCTTGCCTGCGTGGTTGCTGCTGAGTAGTCTGAGATCATTCTCATTGAGTCTCCTTTGTAGGTGACTTTTCATTTATCCCTAGCAGCTCTTAAAATTCTCTTTATTTTTGGTTTTGGCAAGTTTGATTGTAATATGTCGTGGTGACTTTCTTTTGGGATCTGCCTTGTGTGGGATACAATGAGCATCTTGGGTAGATATCTTCTCGTTTTTCATGCTATCAGGGAAGTTTTCTGCCAACAGATAATCAACCATTCTGTCTGTATTTTATGTTTTCCCTCCCTGTTCTTGTACTCCAGTCACTCCTAGGTTATTTCTTTTGATAGAAACCCACATCATTCTTAAGGTTTCTTCATTTTTTAAAATCATTTTATCTGATTTTTCTTCTAATGTATTGATGCCAAGCGTTCTAACTTCAATCTCACTAATTCTGCCTTCCTGTTCCTCAATTCTGATCCTCTATCTATTGAGTTGTTTAATTCTGAAATTTTTATTGTTAATCTTCTGAATTTCTGATTGCTGTCTCTCTATGGATTCTTGCAGCCTAGTAAATTTTTCATTATGCTCTTGTATAACCTCCTTAATTTCCTCGACTGCTTTATCTGTGTGTTCCTTGGCTTGTTTTGCATTTTGCCTCATTTCCTTCCTGACGTCTTGAAGAGTTCTGTATATTAATCTTCTGTATTCTACCTCTGGTAATTCCAGAAATATCTCTTCATCCAGAAGATTCCTTGATTATTTCTGGGGGGAGCTTGTTGAAGCAATCATGGTCTGCTTCTTTATGTGATTTGATATTGACCGCTGTCTCTGAGTCATCTATAAGTTAATGTATAAATTTATTTTATGTTTGCTTAGTGTTTCCTAGCTTCTTGCTTTGTTTTGTTTCGATATACTCAAATAGGCTGCTCAGCTGAGCTTGACTGATTATTAGAGCCTTTGAAGTTCTACTGCCCTGTCACCAGACGGCTAGAGCTGTTACCATGTGTGTGAGTCTGAGTCCTTTCACTTTTCTTGTATGGATTCGGCTCAAGTTTCCAGGTAGTGGTGTAGGCTCTCACCTATGGTCTTAGAGGAGCAGTGGTGATTGGGGTATGCACAGGCTTCTGGTTGTAGCAAGGGTCACACTCTGAGCAAGGCAGGGGGCTGACACCCATCCTCTGAGTGTCTGTGAGGAATGCGCATTCCTGTTCTCTAGAGTGTACAGATGGGTGGGCTCTGCAGCCACACCATAGGCACCCAATGCTTTTAACTGGAAGGACTGGGAGGCACCACTCATCCTTGCACCCCTGTTGTGGGTGGCTAGTTGTCATGGGTGGAACCACCAGTCATCAGGCCCCTGATATAGGTAAGTGAGGACCCTGCTAAATAGGCAGAGCAGTGTCAAATGTAAAACTCCCTTCTCTGCCGCTCAGCTGAAACTGTTAACATCTGACCTCAGGTACATATACTCTTGAACTGTAGCAAGGGCCTAGCTGCTGAAAAGGGGCCACATGGGTCCATGCAGGGGTGAAAGGTATTCAAAGTCTGTGTACTACTTGTGTCTGGACAGCAGCCACTTCTGCCCTATAGTCTCGGTTTAGGGGAGCTGGCAGGTTATTTTTCCCCATTTGTTAATTTGTTCCTCTTCAAGGCTGGGAGAATGGCTCAGGATGCACATCAGGACCTATCTCAGACCCAGGGAAATGAACTGTCACTGAAGCTGGCTGGGCCTGGGGCAGAGAGAAGAGGGCTTAGATAAATGGGAGTTCTTTTGAAAGGGGAGCTATTTGATCCATGCAGTAAATTAGACTCAAGCACTTACTGTTCTTCACTGATTCTGGAGGTATGAGTAGACTCTGTGCCACTGACCCTCTGTGGCTAAGAAAACCACGTCCCAAACTCTACCACGAGCCCTACCGTAGTCGTGCCAGGAGATTGGGGCTGAGGGGTGCTGGTTCCCACCAAGTCAGGTCCAGCAGCTCCTCACTGCTTCTGAACCATCTCTCCCTCTCTCTGCTGCTCAGCCCGATTTCTTAACTTTGCCTTTGATGTTCAGCGTTTCTAGTTTGTCATATATATAATCAGTTCACTTGTTTTTTCAGGTCTTTGTTGTAAGAGGGACCACCGGAAGCATCCGACTACTCCACTATCTTGGCCCCACCTCCTCGGCCTCTTATGTCTTGATGCGTGCATTTATTGCTGTAAATTGACCTATGAGTGCTGTCTTTGCTGTGTCCCAAAGGTTTTGGTATAATGTGCTTTCATTCTCATTTGATTCTAGGAATTTTCTATTCCTTCTATTACACAGTTGATTTTAAGCAAGGTGTTATTTGGTTTTCATGCATTTGATTTTTTTTTCCTTGCTTTTCCTCTTATTGATTTGAACTTTTATGGTGGTGTGATCAGAGATAACACTTTGTATTATTTCAGTGTTTTGGACTTTATAGAGGGTTGTTTTGTGGCCTAAAATGGGCTCTATTCTGGAGAATGTTACATGGGTGTTAGAAAAGAAAGTACACTTTGCTGCCGTTGGATAGTGTTCCATAAATGTGTATGGGGTCTTTGTTGAATTTCTTTCTAGACATTCCATCATTTACCAAGGGTTGTGTGTTATGTTTCCTACTGTTATTTTGGAATTGTGTATTTCTCTTTTCAGTGCTATTGGATTTTGTTTTACGTATTTTGGAGCCCTCTTGATGGGTGCATAAATGTTTATTAGAGTTATGTCTTCTTGGTGAATTGTCCCTTTAATCATAACATAATGTCCTTCTTGTCTTTTACGGTTGATTTTGCCTTAAAGTCTATTTTAATGAGATTAGTATTGCTACACCTGCTCTTTTTTGGTTACTGTTTGCTTGATATTTTTTTCCATCCTTTGATTTTTAATATATTTATGCCTTTGTGTTTCTCTTCAAGGTAGCATATTGCTGGGTTGTGTTTTTTTAATCCATTCTGCCACTGTCTGTCTCTTTATGGGTGCATTTCAGCCATTTACATTCATTATGATTATTGATAGGTATAAGTTTATTGCTGTCATATCGTGGTGCTTTTTTTTTCTTTTGTGGTGCTGATGCTTTCTTTGTTCCTATTACGTTCCTGTGCTGAGTTCCTTTTGTTGATAGATTTTCATTTCTTTTGTTATAATTTTGTGTTCACTGAGTCTCTGTTTTTCTTTTTTTTTATTTTGTTGAGTAGGGTTGTTAACTTTCTTTTTGGTTACCTGGAAATTAACCCTTATCTTCTAAATGAATAATTTTTTTTCATAAGGATCAGCACAAAGCTGGTTCCTATGAGGTGAGGGTTAAAGATGTCCCAAATGCCCAACTTTTCCAAATTGCTGTACCACTCCATGATCTCTAAGATAAACTACTACTCTTACCCTCAATTCTCTCCCTCCCGTATTTGGATTCCATAATTTGCTGCAGTGTCTCACAGAACTCATGAACTATTTTCAGGAAAATGGCTCACACAGTTGTAGAGGCTGGCAAGTCCCAAATCCATGGGTCAGGTATAGGTACCTCCCGACCCATGTGACTGCAGGGTCTGACGAACCCAAATCAGCAGGTCAGACCGTAGGCTTCTGGCTCACAAGACTGCAGAAGCTGGCAAATCAGGTCAGACAGTAGTCTGAGGCAGACTCAGGACAGCAATGGGCTGGTACGCTGGTGGCTCTCTAGCCACAGTGTTGTGACGGGGGCTGCTGGGAAGGGGGAACATGATATACAGGGCTAGGTGTGAGGGAGAGAGAATAGAAAGAAAAAGAAATAAAAAATAGCAGTTCAGTGGGGACAATATGTGAGAGCAGGGCAGTGGCAGGCTGGTATGCCAGTGGCTCCCTAGCCACAGGAGCACGGTGGGGGCTGGTGGGAAGGTGGAGAGGTGGCATATGGGGCTAGGTGGGAGGGAGAAAGACCAGGAAGAAAGAGAAAAATGGAAAAAAGAAAAAAAAATGGTGGCACAGTGGGGGCTGGCAAGTGGGGGTGGGGCAGACCCTGGAGTTGGTGAGAAGGGAGAGGAGGTGATATACAGAGCTAGGTGGGAGGGAGAAAGAAAAGACAGAAGAGAAATAAAAGAAGAAAGAAAAAAAGGGAAATGGTGGTTGGCAGCATGGCAGGAGTCAGCAGGTGGAAGCGTGGTGGACCCAGGGCAGCAGTGGGCTGGTGGCTCTGTAGCCACAGGTGGCAGTATGGTGGAGGTTCAGCAGGAAGCGGGGAGAGGTGGTGTAAGGGACTAGATGGGAGGGAGAAAGAGAAAAGAGAAACAAACACAAAAAAATGGCAGTACAGCCAGAGCTGGTGGGTGGGGGCAGGGGAGACCCGACTTGGTGGCAGACTGGTGGCTCTCTACCCATGAAGGTGCCACAGGGGTTGGTGGGAAGGATGGAAGTGGTATACAGGGCTAGGTGAGAGGGACAAAGAAAAGAAAGGAAAAAAAAAGTTTTACTGTGAGAGGGCACAGGGCATGCCCCTGGTTGGGAGAGAGGCTGGTATTGTGAACCTCCCCCACCCTTGGCAACCCTGCTGCCAGCATAGGGATGTTCTTTCTTGCTTCAACACTTCAGAGGGTTGAGGGATGGAAAAGCATGTTTCTCTGGTTACAGGATGCTCTGTCTCCTTTTGGGAGCTCTGTGAACTTTCCTTCTGTTACTGCCTGTTTGGGGTCATTGCCGGCTGTATTCGAAGATGACAGTACTGTGCCATGTTAGTTGGAAGGAGATCTTCACTCTGTTTCTCTCCTTGTTCTGTTTTCCATCAGTTTCTTCTTCCATTTTGTATTTGATCTAGTTCTTTATCCCTTCATTTGATACTTAGGGTCCAGGATTTGACGTTTGTAAATGTTACGTAGTTTTTTAGGTCTTTGCTGCAGTGGGATGGCATGGTACATCTGTCTAAGGTGCCATTTTGGCTCCCACCCGTAAGCTTTATTTTTGAATTCATCAATTAGGGAGCATCTGATCTGGAAGTCAGACAAGAATTCCAAAGATCAGTACAAAGCAAAAGAGCTTTGTAGTTGCAGACACACAGGAACAACTGAAGCTATACTAGACAGATTTGGAATTAGCTGGCAGAGGTAAAAGGGAAATTTTGGACTATGTTAAACTGAACAGGCAACAGACTAGCTTATGTTTCCATTTCTGGAAGAGTCAGTTGATTGACTTGCGCTTTGGCTCTAGGGAAGGCCAGGCATTTACAGAAACTAACAAATTTTCATTTGCTGACATCAGTCTTAGCATAAGTGACCTCATCTTGGACCATTGCTCATTAGAATTAGGGTTATACTAAAATCTGGATATCTGAGTCACGTGGGTAGATAGAATCAGAAATTAGGCTTTTGTTCCTGCCCCCCCAACTTCTCCCCCAAACAAACTTGTTGCTGTAGAGTCCATTCCAATGCTAAATTTAAATCAGTTGCTTCTATTTCACCAAAAACATTCCTTTTTCTCAATCTACTTGTGTGCATAAACTTTCTTTAGATCATAATGAAACGACTGATTTCCTATGAAAAGGAGAGAAATCATGAATATTATCCCATTGCTTTGACAGTTCAAAAGACATCAGGGCTTAAAATATTGGTCAGGAAAACTGAGGTTTATGAACTGATAACAGTTTGTTCCTTGGGATTACTCAAATTATTTTCATTTGACAGCATGGATGGAATCACCAACTGTTTAATAACAAATTCATCGGTTTAGATGTTTGGTATAAAAGGGAGCTGTAGGTAGCAATAGCAAAATAAGCAATTTACAGCTGATATTTCCCTGATTGACAGAGCCATTTTTCCTGAAAATGCAGCAGGGTCAGTTAAATCTATGAAAATCAGAAATGTCATTCCAGCTGTTCTTTGCTTCTATAAAGCTTCCCTTCACTGGAGAATTGCACCTAAAGAAATATGTCTTCTTGGCAGGGCCATTATCTTTCTTGATGAGATATGAGCATATTAGAGTTGATTCTCATGTAAAATTACTGATGGTGTTAGCCCGAGATAAAATGAAAATGAATTCACTTCAAGCTAACAAGATACGGCTTCGGAGATGTGGAAGATCAATTGACATAAATCTTATTTATACCTTATTTTTAATACATAAAAATCACAAACACCTTTGTGTTCAGATAGAAGGTAAAACTGCAAAATGTTTGGAACTATCTGGAGGCCTCATTGCATTTATTCTTAGAGTGGAGAAGTGCTATTGATCAAACACTGGTATATTCCCAGTATTTCAAAGCAGACAAAGTGGTTTCACATGTGAAGTGTGTCCGACAATTTGAAATGCTCTTGCTCTCATTTTCTTTTTCTGATAATAATAATAATAATAAAAAAGAATGGAGAGAATTTAGTATTGAAATGTGTATACTTTTCTTAGTATTTTTTAATGTTTGGTTTGGATTCCAGACCTTGGCTGAAAATAAATATGAGTCAGAATATGAGCAATGGCTAAATACGGGTGTGAGTTTTGGGGTGTCACTTTCGTTAAAACCCAAACCCATTGCTTTTGAGTTGATTCTGATTCATAGTGATCCTGTAGGACTCTAGGATTTCCAAGGCTATGATCTTGATGGAAGCGAACTGCCTCATCTTTCTCCAGTGAAACAACTGGTAGGTTCGAATCACTGACTTTTTGGTTAGCAGCTGAGTGCTAAACCACTGTGTCACCAGGGCTCCTTCTCTCTTCCCTTACCAGCTCTCAAATTCTCCACTTACTTTTCCTTATTGCCTATCATAATACCTTTTCAGTTGTCTGTGCAGTGGGTTGATCATTGCATGGAGGGCCAGGAATGAACTTGAGAGGCCATTATTAGTCTTGTGAGTCTGGGAAGGTCTGAATAAAATCGAACCAGAAGATGGTTTACTATCAATTTCACCCTCTTAATAAAGAAGGATGACAGTGAACAGACAACCGTGCTGGTGAACGAAGCCCCTGTCCATCATTACTTTAATATACCTATTGAGCACCTTATGTAATAAACACATAAGAACTAGATATTCATTGGTAAACAGAGCCAAATCTTGTCCTCATAGAGTTTAAGGTTAATAGGCAAGTCATAGATTAAACAAATAGCTTACAAACATCACTAAAGATTTACCTCTTTTCACTTTAGTACAAGCACTGAAAACAATTTTCTTAACCAATTGTTTCATGGTCTTTTCCCCCCAAATTTTTTATTCTTCCTGTACTCTGGAGTAAGCCTGATGTTAACAGGTGTGAGTTTTGTGATTTTCTATTATCCTTTTCTGATAGAATCACTGGCAATTAATTATGAGGATAAAAGGACAACCATCAGGAAAGTAGGGACAGCAAAGGAGTTGGGGGAGGAGCTAATGCTGGATAATTAAGAGTTCACTAAAATTTCCTTTCATTGAAGCCTCAGGAAGTCTGAGGGGGTAAAAATATATAAGGATTTTGACAATCTGCAATGCTGTTGTTCTTGACGTTACTATGGTAAAGAAATAGCCAGAGAGCTGAATTTTCTTAATGTTGTTATGATGTGTGGCAGTAAAATCAATAGTGATTGTGCCATAATCTTAAGACATTATCAGTAAAAGAAAGAGAAGCATTTCTATTAAAAGGAATTACAGCTGCTCTTAGAAATCCCAGAAAAGCAATATGATCTTCTTCTCTACCAACTTGTAAGTTCTCCAGCAGTGACATGTGCTTCATTACAGAAAAGCATAACACAGAAGATGAGCCTGATTCCCAGTTGAGCTCCTGCTCCATTTTCTTGCTGACCAATCAGCTTACATCATGCAGAACTTTCCTGAATTAGGAATGATGGCATTCATTCTCTTAGAAGGCCTACTGGCAAGATAATGTTAAGTGCTCCTATATAGGTGTCATTTTGGAATAATTCTTCTCCTTTAATGCCACCATATAAATCAGTCTTAATGTCTCATTAAAATAAATGAACATGTGCTAATGGCTCCAACTCATGTCTCTCTCCTGAGTGGCAACTGGGGCTAGGAATATGGAGCTATTCCGTGTCCAATGGAATGTGCCCATGGAGACCAGATTGCTCACTGTCATGGACAAGCTAATCAAACACAGCTCAAACAGAAATCCAAATCAATCTCTTAATCAGTGACTCACTCCGGCAGTTCCCAGCCCCTGCAATCAACTTGGTAATTGCTTCACCTGGAACTGCCTGGTTGGCACTGGAGAAGTTGAGGTCTGGTGCATTTTACAAAGCCTGATCAATTTTAGACAGGCTGGTTTGGCATCACTGACAGGAAATGTAACCCACAGCAGAAGTTCCTATGATTTTTTTCAGGGTGGATTTCAGCCTTATGAGGCAGGGTTTATGATCTCAAATTTTTTTTAGAGGAGAAAATTAAGGTTAAAGAAGTTATTTTATCCAAGGTCTTGGTTATTATGTGTCACAACCAGAATTCAAACAAATTCTATCTTAACACCGAAGCCTGTACTTTTAACTCATTGTTCTATACTGTGTGTTCACTCAGAGTGTCACATGGGAATAAAGCTGAGATTGACGGTGTTTCTATGAGTTTTTTGTATGGCAAAAAACTAAGATTCCTCAGATTGGAAGACAATTCCAAAACCTCAAGCCCCTGCCTCTGGAGCTATTTGTAATTATTTGTTTAAATAACTTGTTTATACAGATTGATAATGAAAATTAATTGCTTGTTAGGAGACTGTCGTAGCACATTAAACCCCCCAGGATTTCCACTTAGTTCTGGTGATTTGCTATGCTTCCTTCTCTCTTCTCTCATGCCTTGCGCTTAATAATTTTGTTTTTTGTTTGTTTTTTAAATTCTTTAGATTTTCTTATCTACCAAAATGTCCTGGCGGGGTAATGGCTTCCTTTTAACTAAGAACAAGTCAAATGATAAGTTCTTGATTTGTTCACAGATTTTATTTTATTTTTTCTGAGAGGATCCAATCATCTACTGAAATCAACATTGTAAAATCCGATGGGTATCTGGAAAGCTGATGTTTGGAGGGAACAATGCTTAATCAGAATAGCATACACTTGACACTTCTTACAGAGAAACCAGTGAACACTCATTAAATACCTACCATATATAGGGCCTTGTGGTGGGTTCTAGTGGGAATTTATAGATGGAGAAGGCGATGAATTTTTGTCTCCTACAGAAGGTTTAAACCTCTTGTAAAGTACTCCTGTAGTTTCCCATGCTTTTCTCTTTATGACATTTCTCACAGCTGTAAATACTTGTTGGACAATCTTCTCCTACTAGTGCTAGGCTATAATTTCATGAAGGTGAGCACCATGACCAATCTGTTAACCTCTGTGCTTTAGCAAATCTAGGCATGGGGTTGCACTTAACATATTTTATTGAATTGAATTGCATTCATCATCACCATAGTAGATTCAGTTATCAACTGAGCACTTAGTTTGTGCAAGGCATGGTATTCAACACTATGGAATTACAAAGAGATATAACAAACACCTCCCTTTACTGAACTTAACAATTTAATAGGAAGATGGTCAAGCAGGTATATAAAATTTATTGCACCATTAAAAATATGATAGTCACATACACAGGATGTTATGTGCTCTTTAGTTAGCAGTAATAGTTATTTTAATAATAATGTAGTCCCCAATGACTGAAAACTTTTCAAGTGTGTTATACCCATTATGGAAACCCTGGTGGCATAGTGGTTAAGTGTTATGGCTGCTAAACAAAAGATCGGCGGTTCGAATCCGCCAGGTGCTCCTTGGAAACAGTATGTGATGCCACCCTTATACCCTGCCCTAGGCTGTAGTCTCCATTTTTATGGATGACAGTTGGACCTCTTCTAGGTCATACAGTCATAAAGTGGCAGAGCTGGGATTTGAACCTGTGCTGCTGACTGTAAAATCCATTTTATGTGACATATCCCTCTCTTCTCTAAGAATGAACACTTAACCTAGATTTGAGGGAATGAATCAGGCAAGTCTTTTTGGAGGAGGTGATGCCTCAAGGGAATTTCCGAGAGGTTAGGATTCATCCAGGAAAACCTCTTAATTAAGGGAAGCTGTTTTTTTTGTACATGCAAAGTGGAGAGGATGAAAATTATGTTTAAAGAACTAAGGGTTGTAGAGAATATAAGATCAGATCACAAAAGACTTTATTTACTAGACTGCAGAAATTCTTTTATTTTACAAATTGTCTTTAGCCATCTAGTGCTGCTGTTACAGAAATGCCACAAGTGGATGGCTTTAACAAACAGTTTATTCTCTCACAGTCTAGTAGGCTAGAAGTCCAAATTTATGGTGTCAGCTCCAGGAGAAGGCTTTGTCTCTGCTGGCTCTGGAGGAAGGTCCTTCTCATCAATCTTCCCATGGTCTAGGAGCTTCTCCGTGCAGGAACCCTGAGTCCAAATGATGAGGTCTGCTTCCAGCACTGCTTTTTGGTGGTATGAGGTCCCCAACTGTCTGCTTGCTTCCTGTTCCTTTTGTCTGTTGTAAGATAAAAGATGGTGCAGGCCACACCACAGGGAAACTCCCTTTACATTGGCTCATGAATGTAACCTGAGCTTTAGGAGCACCATTCTCCTAGTCTATCTGAGTGGCGACTCTGTCTTTAGAAACACCAGAGGCCATGGCTCCACCCTTTGAAACCCCAGAGGTTGTGGCCATACCTTTTGAGACTGAGGCAGCTCAGATTCCTGTGTTTCTTGGTCTCTTGGTCCTCGGGCCTCACACCTGCATCTGCCCTGCTGGGGCAAGTGTTCCAAGGCTCAATAGTTCCACTGATAAGTACCTGGAGGTACCCCACTCCACCAGGAAGCCTCCTGCACACTAGCACTCAGCTCTCTTGCTAAGTGGGTCAGCTCCAGCACTCTGGTGCTGGTCTCCTGGTTCCATTGGTACCTGTCCTCTGCTGCTGTTTCTCACCATCTGTACCTTCTCCAGTGTTAACAGTTCTACTCACTTTCTTCTGAGTCTTCTATTTGCAGTTTCAAAACCACCTCCACATTTTAGGTATCTGTTTGAGCAGTACCCCACTCCTGGTACCAAATTCTGACTTAGTCATCTAGTGCTGCTATAGCAGAAATACCACAAGTGGATGGCTTTAACAAACAAGTTTATGCTCTCAGAGTCTAGTAGTCTAGATGTCCAAATTCAGGGCATCAGCTCCAGGAGAAAACTTTGTCTCTGCTGGGTCTGGAGGAAAGTCCTTCTTGTCAACCTTCCCCTGGACTAGGAGCTTCTCTGCACAGGCACCCCAGGTCCAAAGGACTCACTCTGCTCCTGACACTGCTTTCTTGGTGGTATGAGGTCCCCAACTCTCTGCTTGCTTCCCATTCCTTTTATCTGTTGTAAGATAAAAGGTGGTGCAGACCACGCACAGGGGAACTCTCTGCATTTGATCAGAGATGTGACCTGAGCAAAGATGTTACATCCCACCCTAATCTCTTTAACCACAGGCAGAGATTGTGATTTATAACACATAGGAAAATCACAAAATGGAGGACAACCACACGATACTGGGAATCATGGTTTAACCAAGTTGACACATTTTGGGGGGACAAAATTCAGTTCATGACACACTTATAGGAGGAATTTAAGCTGAAGATCTCAGTCAGGTTTACATGTGATCAGAGCAAAGGAGCTGCAGATAAGGTTTTGTGGAAAGAATTAATGGAAACTTTATTCAACTAGCATTCATTCAATAAATATTTGTTGAGACTTTAAGTACTTCTATAACAGAAGGTCCCTGCTCTGAGAAGATAAATAATAAACGAGTGAATAAAAAAGATAATTAAGGACTGTGATGTATGCTATGAAGGAAATGAACAAGCCAATGAAGTAGAAACCTATGTCGAGGCCACTGTTAGCTATGGAAAGCCAAGAGTGCTCCTTTGAGCTATTTGAGATGATATCTGGAGAATGGGGAAGAGGCACCCATACAGTCCATGCATCGAGACCAGCAAGTGTAAAGGCCACGAGATGGAAAAAGTCTGGACAAATATGAAGAGCTGAGAGGAGGCAACCAAGAGAATAATGTGCTAGGAGCTGGGATGGAGACTAGTATGAAATAATTCTGGTCTGGTAAGCTGAGGTATAGTGATAAGAATCTAAGGGATTTTATAAAGATTAACTAATTTATTACCTTTACTTGATTTTACAATGATCATTTTGCATGCTTGATCAATCAGATGCATGTTAGCTGCAACTACAGTGGTTCAAACACATAAAAGTTAGTTCTTATACAGGAAAAGAAAAATGTAGAGAGGAAATCTAGGGCTCATATGGAAGCTCTATGAAAGTATCATAGACATAGGCTCCTGTACTCTGCTGTCCTTAACCCTGGTTTCTATCCTCAGGCACATACAAGGACTACTAGAGCTCCATTCCTTCCACCTTTCAGACACCAGAAGGGAAAGAAAAATGACACCAAGATCATAGAATACCTGTCTGTCCTTTGGTTCCATTTACTGGAAGTTTGGCCCACCAACTTTCAAATAATTAGCAACTACTAACTACAAGGGAGACCAGGAAATAGCTTTTTTAGATGGGTACATTTCTACCCCCTGACAAAAACAACAAAAAAAATCAGGTTCCTGTTACTAAGCAATAATACTTTCTGGGAAGGAAACCAAGAGTTCCTGCCACAGATGCTGTGTGGAAAATGGATTGAGGTGGCAGAGAGTGTAAGCAAGAAAATGGGCTGTCAGTTCTCTAGTGTTACTATAACAGAAATACTACAAGTAGATGACTTTAACTAACAGAAATTTATTCTCTCACAGTCTAGGAGGCTAGAAGTCTGAATTCAGGGTACCAGCTCCAAGGGAAGTTATTCTCTCTCTCTTGACTCTGGGGGAAGGTCCTTGTCATCAAACTTCCCCTGGTGTAGGAGCTTTTCAGCACAGGAACCTTGGGTCCAAAGGATGCACTCCACTCCTGTCTCTTCTTGCTTTGTGTTAATAAGGTCCCTCTCTTCTCAGCTTCTTTTTTATATCTCAAAAGAGATTGACTCAAGATACAACAATCCTGTAGATTGTGTCCTGCCTCATTAACACGACTGCCTCTAATCTCACCTCATTAATGTCTTAGAGGTTAAGATAACAACACATGGGATAATTATATCAGATGACAAAATGGAGGACAACCACACAATATTGGAAATCATGGCCTAGCCAAGTTGACACATGTTTTGGGAGGACACTATTTAATCCATGAAGCCCTAGTGGCATAGTGATTAAGAGTTCAGGCTGCTAGCCAAAAATTTGGCAGTTCCAATCTACCAGCTGCTCTTGGGAAGCCCCATGGGGCTGTTCTACTTTTTCCTATTGAGTCACTATGAGTTAGACTTAACTTGATGGCAACAGGTTTGTTTGGTTGGTTGGTTCTTTTTTGGTTTACTCAATCTATAACAGGGGTTATTGTGAAGATCTAGATAAGTAAAATTTTTGACTCAGACTAGCTTGGGGGTGGTAGAGTAGTGGTTGGAGGTGGAGCAAAAGATGAACTTGAAAGCTGCTTTGAAGCCAGAACTAGTATGGTGAATTGAGGTTTCCCTTTCAAATATACAACCAAAGAATCGAAGATGGCTTCTTAATCATTAAGCATGTTATTTGCTTAATTACTGGCATTATAAAATGAGAAATTAAAAGTGCATAAAATGACTAGATAGGGTGAGGAAGAAATACTAGATGGATTTTTTTTTTTTACTTTTAAGTGTAACTTATTTATTTTTTATACTAAGGAAGTTAGAGGACAGCCAAGTTACCTCATAGATTTAAATGCTTCACAAAAAATGCTTTAAAAAATCCTCACAAAAATCCAATATGGTACCCTTGCTCCTCCTTCTGTCCTCTGTGAAAGGGCTCTCAGGAAAGTAAAGAGAACTTCTTTTAATCCTTTCTTCAAAACCTGAGACTCCTGCCATAATGGGTTTTATGCATTTGACAACTTCCCAATGTAGATAAATTCTGTAATTGCTTTGATAGTAGTCTCACCAACTTTAAAAAGAAAAATGGGGAAAGAAAAAAAAAACAATGCTATGCAAATTTGGGGAGGGGGTCCATTTTCGCAGCTTTCAATTTATTTAAATGTAATATAAAATTTCCTAATGTCAAATACAGCTCAGCAAATACTAAACAATATTGTCTTGAAGCAGAGAAAATTAGGTTCAGCCAACTTATGAGTCTGGGTAGATTGACAGGCCTCCAAATTAGAATTCAAATATTTAGAAGCAATAAAGCCCGTACTCCCAGATCATGATGACTCTGAAGGGGTTTACAACGTAGTGAACTAAAATATCAGCCAAGAAATTACTGCACACGTAAAAAAACATAATTTGTTTTCAACACAGCATTTGTCAAACTTCTACCTGGGGACCTACAGGGCCAAACAGCAGCTTTTTCAAGAACGAAGCTTCTACACAGAGCCCCCTAGGTTTACCTTAATTTAAGGCAGGTAATTTCATCGATGCCCCAGACACAATTACCCAGTATTGAAAGGGCAAGAGGTAAGCAGTCAGGAGACTTGAGTTTGAGCCTTGACTTTACTACTTTCAAACTTTGTGACCCTGGAAAAGTCACATAAAGTGTTTTCTCTTGTGAAAATTGCAAAGAAGTGTTGTTTTACTGATGCCTAAAACTATAAACAAAGATCCCTGGTGGCTCAATGGTTAAACATTTGCTGCTAACTGAAAGGTTGGAGGTTTGAACCCACCAGTGGTTCCATAAGAGTAAAGACCTGGCCATCTGCTCCCATGAAGATTGCAGTCTAGAAAACCCTATGGTCCTACAGGGTCACTATGAGTCAAAATTGACTCAAGGACACCCAACAGAATTGTAAACTTATCATGGACAGAGTTTTCACTAGGTGGAATGTTAAAAATTGAATTCTTTTTCCCCAAGATATGTGTTGGAATTCTAACTTCTATACCTATAATTTCCTTTGGGAATAGGGTTTTATTTATTATGTTAATAAGGCCCGTATCAGTGTAGGGTGTGTCCTAAACCTGATCACTTTGGAGTTACAGAAAAGTAGATTAGATAAAGAAGTGAGTAAAAAGTGGCGTTGGAAGAGCCTGGGGTGTGGGTAGATGCTACTTAAAGATCTCTGAGAAACTCTCAAGGGTTGCAGAAGCTGAAAGAGATGAGGCTTTTCTTCCAAAGTCAACAGAATGAAGCTTTCCCCTACAACCAGTGCTTTGAATTCAAACTTCTAGCCTCCCAAGCTTTGAGAAAATAAATTTGTTAAAACTACCCAATTCTGTTACAGCAGCCCTAGCTAATACATGAGCAATACTGAGTTATTGATGTGATTATTGGCAAACTTCTTTAAGGGCTGAGTGAGGAGAGAAAGTCCTCTGGAACAACTAGATTCCCCACCTCTGTTGCTATTTAGTAAATTTGATTGCCTCTTGGTGGATTGGTTAGAATAAAAGTAATAATCTAGCTTTCTGATGGGTGAATCCAGTCTGCACACACACACAGACTTCCCTCTGTATACTGTTACCTTGCAGAGATTTTTAAAACTTCAGTAAGTTCCCAGCTTATTTCCTATAAAATATAGACTCTTGGTTTCCTCAAAAAATCGGATCTTCCGTATCTATGAGCAGACCTATAAGCAGGAATATAAGGCAGGACATAAACCTTTGATTTCACCATAGTGATTCAGTGTTTTACTTTGCATACCTGTAGATATTTTGAGTTTTCTGTTCTTGGTTAGAATAAGATAGCCTAAGGTCAGTTCTTCTCTTTTGGCAATGTTAACTGGCTAGTCATCTTTGAAAAATGTGCAACTGTCTCAGGATGGGCCGTTCAAGAGTGTTGGATGAGTGGAATCAATGCCTTTCCTCTGTCAAAAATCTAAATTTGCAGAGAAACATGAAAACTTATTGTAACAGAATATATTTATTGTGAGTAGATAAAATTCAAATTGGGCAGCATCACCCGAACTTATCAGGAAGGTGCTCCAAAGAAAGTACAGTGAAAGAAGGAAGTTATATAGGTCATTGTTATAATTTCTCAGGAGATAACATCAAAGTAAGAGCAGGGTTTCAGAGTATCATGGATTGAATTGTGTCCTACAAAAATATCTGTCAACTTGGCTAGGTCATGATTCCCAGTATAGTATGATTATCTATCATTTTGTCATCTGATGTGGTTTCCCTAGGTGTTAGAAATCTTACCACTATGATGCAATGAAATGAATTAGTGGCAGTTATATTGATGAGATCTACAAGATTAGATAGTGTCTTAAGCTAATCTCTTTTGAGGTATAAAAGAGAGAAGCTAGCAGAGAGACATGGGGACTTCATACCACCAAGAAAGCAGTGCCGAGAGCAGAGCGTGTTCTCTGGACCTGAGGTTCCAGCATGGAGAAGTTCCTAGACCAAGGGAAGACTAATGACACAGACTTTCCTCCAGACTCAACAGAAAGCCTTTCCCTGGAGCTGGTGCCCTCAGTTTGGACTTCTAGCCTACTAGACTGTGAGAGAATATATTTCTCTTTGTTGAAGCTATCTACTTGTAGTATTTCTGTTACAGCAGCACTAGATGACTAAGACACAGGGTTAGTCAGTTACAGAAACAGAATCACCAAGGACACACCATACATCCTAAAACAGCCTCTGATCAGACCTTAGGAGCCCTGGTGGTACAGTGGTTAAGTGCTCTTGGCTGTTAACCAAAAGATCAGCACTTAGAACCCACCAGCCAATCCATGAGAGAAAGATGTGACAGCCTACTTCCTTAAAGATTTACAGCCTTGTAAACCATATGGGGCAGTCCTACTCTGTCCTATAGGGTTGCTATGAGTCAGAATTTGACTCAATGGTTTTAGTCAGACCCTGGAGTTGCTGCTCCTGGAAGCTGGCTGTGCATAATTTTCCAAAAGAGTCCAAGGCCTAAGGCCAAACATCTCCACTAAGCTGTTTATAAAGCTATTGTTTGACCTGAAGGTGATGCCAGGGAACCAGTTCCTTCAAGGTTCAAAACAATACCTAACGGTGGATGGCCTGGGTAGGTCACCCCAATTTTATGAACCCAGAAATCTGGATTCCAGGAGAATCAAAACAATTTTGTCACCTCTAAAAATAAAAGCTTTTATAATAATGAGAAATAATTAAAAATGGCCAAGAAAGATGATTTACCTTTATAATAGACCCTAATCTGTGTAGCTTTTATTAAAATATCATTAAGGCAAGTGAGTTTGCCAAATTCTCTTGAAAAGTTCATGGATTTATGTAGGGCCATCCAAGTTCTGCTATATCCTCCCCCTTGTTGGGATGAAAGGTGAAATTTGCAAGTAATACACTCATGGTGTGTATAATTGGTGACCTTGATCAACTGAGGTCTGCTTCTAAGCTTTGATTCAAAGTCAAACCAACAGAGCTTCTCCCAATATAGTGAACTAATGGTTATATAAAGCAGGATTTTATATACTTGAAAAACAACCTAAGGAATTAAATGTATAAGCAACATAATATATAATCTATTTCCAACTAGGAAACCCTAGTTGCATAGTGGTTAAGAGCTAAAAGGTCAGAAGTTCGAATCCACCAGGTGCTCCTTGGAAACCCTATGGGGCTGTTCTACTCTGTCCAAAGGGTTACCATGAGTCAGAATTGACTTGATGGCAATGTTTTTTTTTTTTTTAATTTCCAACTAAAACTGAGTTTATACCAAAACAAAGATGCTGCATATTTACCATCATTTAAAGCCTTAATTCTCAAGTAGAAGCTACTTTGTGCCCCTTGGGGGGCGGGGGGTGGTATTTGACATTGTCTGGAGGCATTTTTGATTGTCAAGACTGGGGAGGTACTACAGGCATCTAGAAGGTAGGGGCAAGGGATGCTGCTAAACATCCTACAATGCACAGGACAATCCCCTCATAACAAATAATTACCCAGCACAAAATGTTAATAGAGCCAAAGTTAAGAGTCCCTGATTTAAAGAATGTACCCTTTGCAGAAAGTTCCTTAAATTTAAGGAGAAAGTTAGACCAAGGAATTTAGAACAAGTTTGAGCTTCTGAAATAGGCTGAAACACAAATCGTATAATGCACAGTATTCCCTATCTCACCTTCAAATTCTTTAATGATAATTGTGGTCAGTTTGTACTGTGTCAACTTAGCTAAACCAAAACTATGCTTCCTAGAGCCCCTTTCTTGCATAGCCTGGTCTAGGTTAGTATGAGCCACAAAAGACATTTTGCATGAGCTCTGGAAATCAGAGGAGTCCCTGGGTGATGCAAACAATTAATATGTTCAGCTGCTAACAGAACGGTTGGAAATGCATGTCCACCAGAGGCACTTAGGAAGAAAGGCCTGGTGATACAATTCCGAAAGATCAGTCCTTGAAAATCTTGTGGAGTACAGTACTACACTGCCATGGGGTTGCCATGAGTTGGAGTAGACTCAATGGCGACAAGTGGAAGTCAGAAATGGAACAATAACCATCTTGTTTTTTAGACTCAGAAAATTGTAGTTGGGCACCAGGTGTCACTACCACTAACATATGTAGTAGCATGCCTACTAGATCATCTGGTTGGTCTGGGGCAACAGCCTATCCTGTAGCAACTATAATTTCTGGACCTTTGGCCCCTTAGCCAGTTGCACGTTTAGTTCTACGATGAAGGATGTCATTGTGTGCTGTTGAATGGATTCTGACTCATAGCAGCCCTATATCACAGAATACAACTGCCACATAGGCTTTCCTAGGCTGTAATCCTATGGGAGCGGATCGCCTGGTCTTTTCTTTCACAGAGCTGCTGGGTGGATTTGAACATTCAACCTTTTGGTTAGCAACCAAGCACTTAACCGTTGTGCTATCAGGGCTCCTTTAATGAAAGATAGACACATGTCTTAATTTCTTTTGGGGATATACCTAGGAATGTAATTGCTAGGTATTATGGTAACACTGTGTTTGACTTTTTGAGGCACTCCCAAACTGTTTTCCAAAGTGGTTGTACCGTTTTACGTTTCTACCTGCAATGTTTTTCCTACATCTTTGTCACCCTGGTGGCTTAGTGATTAAGAGCTCAGGATGCTAACCAAAAAGGTCAGTAGTTTGAATCCACCAGCTGCTCCTTGGAAACCCAATGGGGTAGTTCTACTCTGTCCTATAGGGTCACTATGAGTTGGAATCACCTTGATGGCAATTTTTTTTAAAATCAACATTTATTATCTGTCTTTTTATTATCTACCATTCTTGTACTTGTGAGGTGGTATCTCATTGTAGTTTTAATTTTCATTTCCCTGGTGGCTAATATGTTCAACATCTTTTCATACGCTTAGTGGCTATTGATATATCTTCTTTGGGAAGCTGTTTATTCAGTTCATTTTCCATTTTTTAGTTGGATTATTTGTCTTTTTACTATCGAGTTGTAATACTTTACATATTTTAGATATAAGTTCCTTATCAGATACATAATTTTCAAAATTTTCTTCCTATTCTAAGGGTTGTCTTTTCACTTTTATGATGGTGTCCTTTAAAGCACACTTTTTTTTGTTGTTTAATTTTGATGATATCCAGTTCATTTTTTTCTTCTGTTGGTTGTGCTATTTGTGTCATTTCTATGAAACCAGTGCCTAATCCAAGGTCACGAAGATTTACACCTATGTTTTTTATTTTCAGCTCCTATATTTGGATCTTGGATCTATCTTGAGTTAGTTTTTGTATTGGTGTGAGGTAGGGATCCAGCTTCTTTCTTCTACATGTGGCTGTACAGTTTTCTAGCACCACTTGTTGTAAAGACTCTACTTTTTCCATTTAATTTTCTTGGAACCTTTGTAAAATATCAATTGACTATATGGTTTATTTCTTGACTTTCAATTCTATTCCATTTATCTATGTCTATCATTGTCTACTATCTCATTGTCTTAGTTATCTAGTGCTGCTATAACAGAAACAAACCGAAATTTATTCTCTCACAGTCTAGGAGGCTAGAAGTCTGAATTAAGGGTGCCAGCTTCTGGAAAATGCTTTCTCTCTCTTTTGGTTCTTTAGGAAAGTCCTTGTCATCAATCTTCCCTGGTCTAGGGGTTTCTCAGTGCAGGGACCCTGAGTCCAAAGGACATGCTCCACTCCCAGCTTTGCTTTCTTGGTAGTATGAGGTCCTTCTCCTCTCAGCTTCCTTCTCTCTCTCTCTCTTTTTTTTTTATCTCAAAAGAGATTGGCTCAAGATATAATCTAATCCTGCAAATTGAGTCCTGCCTCATTAACATCATAGATGTTAAGATTTACAACACATAAGATAATCATATAGCAGATCACAAAATAGTGGACAAGCACACAATACTAGGAATCATGGCCTAGCCAAGTTGATATACATTTTGGGGGGACACAATTCAATCCATAACACCCATTGTCTTGATTATTGTGGTTTTATAGTAAGTTTAGAAATCAGAAAGTGTCTGCCTTCCAGCTTTATTCTTTTTCAAGATTGTTGTGACTATTCTGGATCCCTTGAATTTCCATACAAATTTTAAGATCAACTTGTAAATTTCTGCAAGAAAAGTTTTAAGTCACTAAGGATTGGGGTAATTTGTTATACAGGAATAGAGACCTGCTGCACTCCTAATCCAGTGCTGTTCATTATAATTCTGTTTGTGTGTTGAAAGTAAGACAATCAGCTTTATGTGGGATAAACAACAAATAAATATGATCTACAAGATGTGAGGGCAAAAAGTCACTGAAGGAATAAAAGTTCTACCCAAGAAGGTGGCTCTTGCCTCTTCTTAAAAATGTCTTATTAAAATTTCTGTTAGTGTAAATAATACACATGTAGCCCAGTTGTATGTGGATTTTGGACTTTTGTTTACTGTGCCTTTATTTAATGGGTCAGAGGATCTGGACAGGGGTGCTCCTGAGCATATCTGATAATAATATTGAAAAATTTTACAGGTCAGTAAGGACTCAGGAAACAATCACTCTAGCCTCAAAGCCTTGTCTGTTTTCAGACATGTTCTAATGAAAAATTTTGCTTAACCTTTCTGAAGATATAGAATATTCATGGTAAAAGCTCAGGTTGTGGAGTCAAGAGCTGGGAATTAAATTCAATCCTGTTTACCATTTATCAGATGTCCGATTTAGGCCAAGTACTTAACCTCTCTAAACCCCAGCTTCCTTCTCTGTGAAAGGGGGATTTTAGTAGTTATGCCCATAAATCACATAGCAAGGTGCCTGACACATAAAAGGCAGTGGTTACTCAGATTAATAGCAACAACCTATGCAAAAAAGCCAAGATAAACCCACTTTATAAAAATCAAAATAAGATAATGTGCTTTTGTGCAAAAAGTAAATTTGGAATGATTCACATTACCAAAAGAGACCTTTAGAAGAAGGAGCTCAATTTAGAATACAGATGCTGTGTGCTTATCACATTTCAGGCTCTGTCCCTAACTGTTTTGTACCTTGAGGAAGTCTATTGCCATCTTTTGAACTCTGTATATACTGAAGGAGAGAGGCAGTAGCCACTTCTTACGGCCCTTTCTAGTTCTATAAAGTTACTGTTGAGTTGGCTCCGACTCATGGAGACCCCATGTGTGTCAGAGTAGAACCATGATCCAATGAATTTTCAATGGCTTATTTTTCAGAAGTAGGTTGGCAGGACTTTCTCATGTGGTACCTCTGGGTGGAATAAAACTTGCAACCTTTTGGTTAGCAGCTGAGTACATTAACTTTTTGAACCACCCATATACCGCATTTTCTAGTTCTAGGGTGATAAAATAAAACCTACTTTCTAGGTAGAAGTGGGGGCCAGGGGAGAGAACTAGAAGGCTTCAGTGTTGGAAGGTGCTACCCACTGAAGATCAATCAGAAGTACAGATAGAGTATGTTGGGAATTCTAAAGGAAGTCAGTTTATTTTTGCACACGCATTGATTTTATAAAAGAAGGCATGCTGTAATGTTATTTAATTGCTTGCCACACACCGCAGAGGAAATATATAAAAAGTACCTTTTTAATGTGAAATGACAACTTGAGTAAATGAAATGTTGACCATGTGGTTTTTCTGTGATGTGGGTGAAAGATTGATGGACATGCTTTTTAAGAGGAAGGGACAGATTCTTGAGGCTCAGGGTCCTTCTATCCCTGCCTTCTGCCATCTTAACATGTCTGTACTTCTGTGTCTATTTGCAAAACACTGCTGCTTGTATGAGGGGCTAGAGATGTATGCAACAAATCAGAAGGGCTTGAAATCAGGTAGAGACCTGGAAGTATTTCAGTAACTGACAACAATGTATTAGGGCACTTGGTTATATACTCAAGCTGGATTAGATAATGAAAGGAATTTATTAATTCAGGCTTTAAAAATAAAACCAAGGAATATATTATTTCAAGCATAGCTGGAACCAGGGCTTCAAATGATGTGCATTATGTTACCAGGCCTCATCTGCTCCCACATTCCCAGTATTTTTAGTTGTGCTTCCTCTGTTGATTTCATTCTTGAGCAGCCTCTCCATGTAATGCATTTGCCTCAGATGAGTGCTGTGCCCATCACTGAACCATTCACTGTGACTGCCTGCTCAGGCCTGACCTGAGCCTTCCTTAAAGCTGGGGACATAGGGTTAGCCTAGCCCCTCCTCCTGCCAACAACAGCAAAAACTTAAATGATTTGTAAGGGGCGAGATGGATTCTTTTGGAAAGAGAAGTGAAGGCTAGGCAGGTTAAAAGCCAGGGTTCACTGTAAAGAATTGTACTGGTGGGAGAAATGGAAAGCAAACCATCTGATTATCTCTGATTCCTAATCTAAGGCCCTTTCTACCGTACCCTGCTACTTTCAATAAGATGACTTTTTTTTTTTTTAATTGTTTGTTTTCTTTCTGAGGGAGTACTTACAAGTTTGAGCCTTTCTAGAGGTGAGTGATAAGGGTCATCAAAGACCTGGAAAACACACTGTTCAAGGAATAATAAAACCAACCAGAGTGTTTACTTGGAACAAGACTGGAAGACATAGGGAAGAATGGGGGTAGGGTATAAAGATAGCTGAAGGTAGCTGTTGGAAGGACACCCTAGAGCAGCACGACTCCCAGTCAGTAAAATCTGCAAAAAGACATATTATGGCTTAACATAAAGAACCACTTCTTAGCAGCCTGAGCCATCAATTGAGCAAAAAAAATGAACAGGATTCTTCAAGGGCCAGTGAAGCTACTCAAGAAAACTTGGGTGAACATTTATCAGGAATTGTGCAGAATAGCATTGTCCAATAGAAATATAATGTGAGCCACAGATATAATTTTAAATTCTTTAGTAACCACACAAAAAAGTAAAAAGAAACAGATTAAATTAATTTTAATGATATATTTTATTGAACTCAGTATATCCAAAATCTTACAATGTCAAAGTGTAACGAATATAAAAAGTTTTAATATTTTACTTTTTTTATTTCCATGCTAAATCTTCAAAATCTCATGTGTGTATTTACAGCCCATCTCAGTTTGGACTAGCCTCATTTCAACTGCTCGGTAGGCATATGTAGCTAATGGCTTCTGAATTGGGTAGTGAGGCTCATACAACCTCTTCTGTCTTGCATGAACTCTATATTCTAGCCCAAATACACTTTCTGTTATTTTACCCTGTTATTTGCTGATGAGAATGGCTTTTCTAACTTTCTTTGGATGGAAGGACAATGTCTACTGCTTTAGATAAGTAAACTTTGACACATCAATGACGTCAAATTTCATTTAGAACAGCGACTCCAGCACTGATTAGGTGTGAGATGGCACTGAGCCTTCTGACTTTCTGAATGTTGTAGTTTCTACATTTGTTCACACTCAAACATGCTGACCAAATCCAGGTCCAGTATGAGAGAACCTCTCACTTCACCTTGAAGCATCATATTAGACCAAATGATCTCTCAAAGTATCTCGGTCTCTTTGAGTTATGCTGAAAGAAGAACCCTTGGCCGAGTGGAAAAGTGAATTGGATTTCACATCTTAGGGATTTAAATGCTGTTAATGTCAACGTTCTGGACTACGTGACCCTGAACATGGCTCTTAACCTCTCTGGTGCTAGGTTTCTCCATTTTTGAGTTAATTGTTAATGATAGCTGTTGCAACTAGAATAAGGTATGAGATTAGCTTAGATTATCTTGACAATCCATTGTTGTGGTTGAATGCCACCTCTAGAGTCATATTAAACCTGTTGCCATCGAGTTGATTCCGACTCATGACAATCCTGAGTATGTCAAAGTAGAACTGTATCCCATAGCACTTTCATGCCTGTGGCCTTTCAAAAGTAGATCAGCAGTCCTTTATTCCAAAGTGTCTCTCCATGAACTTGAACTGCCAACATTTTGGTTAGTAGCTGAGTGCTTAACCATTTGGACCACCCAGGCAGCCTAAGTCATATTGCTTGAGCTGAGTGACTTAGCAATAAGCTGTTCAACTTCTGAACCTCCATTTCACCATTTTTTTTTAAAGTGGGGATCACAGGTTTGTTGCAAGAATTCATTGTTAACACATTTAAACTTTTAGCATTCATAAATGCTTATTAAACATTTGCTGCTTTTATTGCTATTGTTGTAGTAGGAAGAACATAACTTGTGTGATGTGTGGCCAGTTCCTTTGGGCTCTGAGCCTCACTTTCTTCATTTTTAAAAAAGAAAAATCTTAACGTTCCTGATGACCTTACAGGGATTTTGCAAGGATGACAAAAGATGCTGTGTGTGAAAAGACTTCATAAAGCATAAAGTGTATAATACCTGTATTTTTAATAGCAGCTTGAACATCCCTGGAATGCATAAGCTACACACATGTTCATACTAGACTGCCAGCTCCAGCAGGATGAGGCCTTTTCAGTTTCTGTTCCATACTTTACCATCCCTCCCGCCCTCCCACCTGGGCCATACATCGTGCTTGGCACACAATCATTGCTGATTGGAGAAGTATGTGGCGTCATTGCTCAATTGTTCATAGGCAGCAGAGGTGGAAATTCCTCCAAGTAGAAGGAAAACATTCAAGGTCTCCTGTTATTCTTTTCTCTGAAAACACAATCACACCATTGGAAGAGTTACCAAAATAGAAAATGAAATCATTTGAGTAAAACACTTTCTATGTGATTAGAGACCTTTGTGTCAGATTAGCTGACAGCTATTAAAGCTTTGGAGAACAAACTGTTTGAGAAGCCAGGTGGTATTATGCAGTCTGTTTGCTTACCTTTTCATTTCCTTTCTTCTTTAACACCTAAGCCATTTGCATAATAACAGATTCTTTGTTTTCTTGGAGTTCAGGTTTCTGACTTGCACCCCATATGAATTCAAAATCCAAGGATTGTGATATCAAAATCATTTGTGTGGAAATGCTGTGATGACTCTAAGCAGAACTGGGCCCAGTCTGCTTGGGAGACTGTTTTCATGCTAATGTTGTTGGTGATTCATCTTGTTACTCATTTTCCTCATGGTCTTTGAGAACCTGGATCACTATGGCATTGCCTTTCTAATGGGTGTTTGGAATAAAGAGTAGAATGGATAGAAAATAAAGACATAAAGAACCCACAGGTGGGACAAAAGCTGGCAGGTGTGGACAGGGGTGTGCATGGGGGAGTGGGAGGGTACTTTCTACTTTTTCTCACACGATGCCCACTACTTCTGAATGGTTTAAATTTCTTCTTAATGTAGGAAATGATATTGCAAACAAAGCTCTTAACATAAGTTCTGGCTGCTGCTAGACATTTCCTCAGTGGTCATTTCACTCCTGGACTCAATTTGGAATTTCCTCCACAGCATTTCTGAATGAAGTCATAGCAGTAGTCAGCAACAACAACAACAACAAAAATTCTGAAGTCTCACAATACCACAATGTGTTAAGACACTAAGCTGTGGGCTGCGGCATACCAGAGTGAACAAGAGACATGGTGCCTGCCCTCCTGGAGACTAATATCTATTGGGAAAGGCAGGCGTTAACCAGATCATCATATGAATGGATATGAAGAGTGTATTGTGATATGGACAACTAAGGTAAAGTGGAAGGTGGAAGGTACAATGGAAAAGAGGCAAGGGGAGCCTGATTTACATCAGGAGGTCTGGGAAGTCTCCTGAAGCCAGGTGAAGAATGAAGGGTAGAACCTTCCACACAGAGGATCCTGTGTGAAATCTCTGGGACAGGCTTGTGGCATATTCCAGAAATAGGAAGACCTTTTTTTTACATGGCTAGACAGGGGCAGGACCCAGGAAGTAGAATACCAGATGAGGCTGCAGAGGTAGGGAAGGGCTAGATTGTGCAGAGTCTTGTAGGCCATGGTGAAGAATTTGGGTTTTATCAGAAGTGCAGTAGAAAATCATTGGAGGGCTTTAGGAGAGTAATATGATGATAATTGCTTTATAAAGAGCATCAGATTGAGCCCCCACAGTGAGATTACTTCCTCAAAGAGAAGTCCTGCCACCTCTTGAATAGCTTTTTCATTATTAGAAAGTTTAGTGGAGCACTACACATTATATTTCCCTTGTAGGGTTTTACTCCATTATGTCTAGAATGATGACCCCCATTTTTTCCTGGAACCCCCTCTGCGAGGTGACCTCAGGAGCCAGGCAGGGTAGCATAATGGACAGATTCCAGCTTTGGAGTCAGACAGACTTGACCTTTGCCACATTTTAGCTGGGTGCCATTAGATAAGTGACTTAAGCTCTCTGAGACTTGGGTGGTAAAATGAATTCTTGTGAGAACCTGAGTCTAAGGCACCCAGCATATATAACAGGGTATGTATGATTCGTAGGCTTAAACAAATCATCTCACACATTGGTCTCCTGGCTGGTATCTAGCACAAGATGAACTATCTACTTTGAACAGAAATGTAAAGAGTTCTAGTTCTGTGGCCCCTGTAAAGCAGGTTGGATCTTTTCCTCAAACCCCTACTCCCCAGCCCATCTGTATTGCCTTTTCTTCTGCCCACCCCAAGGTGGACTTGGAGTCTCTATGTGATCTCCTTTCCTTCTACTTAGGTACTGCCTCTCTCCTTTTCCTCTCCTTCCTTAGTATCTTGTCTGTCCTGCTGCCTCTGTCAACCCCTTCCCTTCCCTTTCCTTTCTCCTTCCCCTTCTGTTCTTTTATCTTCCTTTCCTTTCCCCTTTCCTTATTTTTTCCTTCCCTTTTCTCTTCCCTTCTTTGCCATTTCCCTTTCCCTTCCTTTCCCCTTCCCTTATTTTCCCCTTTTCCTGACTTCCTCCTTCCCTTCCTTTCCCCCTCCCCTTCCCCTCCCCTTCTATCCCCTCTCCCTCCTACCTCCTCCCCTCCCTTCCCTTTTCCCTCCCTTCCCTTCCCTTTCTCCTCCTCTTCCCTTTCCTCATGGAGTGAGAATTCCAACCCTCGCCCTCCTGTTGCTTATCTGTCTACAGAACTGGTAGAGAGGTGCATTATTCCCACATAAAACCACTGCATACAACTCTCGAATGTGCTATCCTTTGGTTTGAGCCATACCATAGGGAATGATGGCTTTGTTAAAACCAAAAGAGATTTCTTTTTCCCCGTTGTTTCCGACGTTGATTCTTATTTCCTTGGAAAAAATACATTCTACCTCAATAAAAGCACAAAGGAGAATTCATTTAGCTGTTTCATTCATCTTCTTTCCTGGACTTAAATATAACTACTTACCTAAAATAATTTATTCTTCAGAAAACACTCTTGTATATGCTACAGATACAGAAGTTAATAAGATATGATTGATTTCTTAATCATTTTATATTTTAATGCAGAGACAGACATCAAACACATAACCACCAAAATAATGAATTCATTATAATTCTGAGAAACGTGTGAAGAAAACCTAGCAGAGGGATCTAGCCTGTTCTTGGAAGGTCAGAAAGTTTCTCCTGGCAAGTATTAACATAAATTAAGGCTAGGTATGAGATGGAAGCTCAAGGAAATGGCACTTACAATGCCCCAAAGAAGGTTAAGAAAGTAAGTTTCTAGATTTGGAATGTGGTGGTCCAGATGAGGAGGTCTGTGTCATGAGGAAAAGCCAGGGAAGAAGGCAGAGGCGGGGCAGTGGTTTAGTAGGGCTTTTCAGGTACAGTGTTGTGAATGGCAAACTGATGATTAAGGACCGTCGAAGAGATTCTGGCAAAGAGAGTGAATATTAATCTGAGCCATGATTAACTGTGGCAGTGAAGCTTCTACACCCCTCCCAGTCCTCCATGGAAGCACAATTAGGAGAGATTGTTGAATTGAGAATGAAGAGAGCCTTATGTTCCTAGATATTTGGTCCTATTTGAACCCAAAGAGGCAAGAGTCCAAAAGCTGATGAAAGAAAAATAATGTGTATTTAAAAATAAAGGGATTAACTAGATGAGCAGCTGGAGAGAAAGTTTGAGTTACTATGGAAACCTCTCCTAAAATGCCTCCCTCAGGCAATGGAGCCAATTTCTCAAATGCCAGAGAGAAGTAGATTATGGGCTGATGGAATCCTCATCAGGCTGTCACACTGAGTATGACATCAATAGCTGAGTGGAGAGGACTTTGAAATGGCTCAGGCTTCCTCACCTGACATTTCTTTTCTGCAGACAACTGGGTGAAGGGGTTGGAGATGTGACAGCAACACCAGGTATTTTCTTGCAAGGGGCTTATCCAAGGGTGACCTGAGTGAAATCAAGTTGCAAACAGAAACGAAAGAACACAGAAAATGAGTTTTAGAGTTCAACAACCACGAAATAACTTATGACTTTTTGATGGTCAATTCAGAGTCATATGCTTGGAGGCCTTCTCTGCTTAAGCCTTATGAGATATGGATCCTGTCCACTTCTCTGGTATCACGAAGTGTCATTCTTCACCCCTACTCAGCTATCCAGTTCTTCCTGCTGTTCCTAAACGACACAAATGTGGGTTCCTTCTTGCCACCTCTATTTAAAGCAGCTCATATTTACCCCACCATAGGGTCTATAACACCATCTGGTTATTTCATGTACATTTGCCATAAGCTGCTTTTTGAGTTATTGGTTTGCATGTTGATCAGCCTCATCGCCTCAGAACGTAAATTCCATGAGAGCAGAGGGAGCCAGCCTGTCCTAGAACAGTGCCTAGCACAAAAAAGACATTCAATAAATGTTGAATGAATGATTCTTGCCCTCAAGAAGCTTTGTTGCTGTCATTGTTAGTTGCTGTTGAGTCAATCTCGATTCTTGGTGACTCCATGTGTGCAAAGTAGAACTGGTCCGTAGGATTTTCAAGGCAATGGCTTTTTGGAAGCAGATTGCCAGACCTGTCTTCTGAGGCACCTCTGGGTTGGTTCAAACTGCCAACCTTTCCACTAGTAGTTAAGTGCTTAACTGTGCCATCCAGGGACTCCTGGCATGGTAATTGTGATGATGATTGATAGGACACACACACTTGACATTAGATAATGTTACACAGCACTGAATGGTTAGATGCTAAATGATGGGATTCATCTAACCAAGTCATCTGTCTATAGAATTTCCTAATAACAAAAACAGAAAACACTGATGGTGTAGTGGCTAAGAACCATGGCTGCTAGCCAAAAGATGGGGAGTTCGAATCCTCCAGGTACTCCTTGGAAACCCTATGGGGCAGGTCTGTTCTTCCCTGTAGGGTTGCTATGATTTGAAATTGACTTGACAGCAGTGGTTTTATATATATATATATGTGTGTGTGTGTATAAAATAAAAACAAGTCATGCTAAAACCAACAATAACAAATTCTATTTATTAAGTAATTTGTTTATGCTAGGCCCTAATAGAAAACCCTGGTTGCATAGTGATTAAGAGCTACATCTGCTAACCAAAAGGTCAGCAGTTCAAATCCACCAGGCGTTCCTTGGAAACTTTATGGGGCAGTTCCACTCTGCCCTATAGGTTTGCTATGAGTCAAAATCAACTCAACGCCAAAGGGTTTTTAGGCTGTAATAGGTATTCTGTGTTTCTTATCTATATCTACTTATAAAAGAACCTCTGAGACAGGCCTCAGGATTCCGATTTTATGAGTAAGGAAACAAGATCAGAGAGTTAAAGTTATAGAATTGGATTTTGAACTAAAGTTGGTTTGATTCTTAACCCTAGGAATATGCTATTTTTTCTATAGGCTGGAATAGTTCTGGAGAGGAGGCTTGAACTTTTGTGAGACAGAAAGGATTTGGGTAAAAATAGATGGCATACTGGATTTGAGTGATCATGGAAGGTCGGGGGAATAGTTCATGGGGAATTTCTAAAGGGTTAGATCCAAGAATAGGCATGAGATTGAGTGAGGAAAGCAACAAGGCACAGAGATGGTGGGCTGAGTTCCCAGACATTCCTGGGTCTTCTGGCTCTGGAATTAGAGGCTTCTTTGGCTTCAGGAATGTCATTGGGTAGAGACACAGTGGGGATGAGGTCAGCTGGGTGGGGTTGGACAAGACATAAAATTCTTGAACTCTAAAATAAGGAGTTTAAGTTTAATATAAGGGATTTGGTATGTATTTATAGACTTTCAGTCGTGTTAGCCTACCTTACTTTATACTTACGTCTATGAAATTCTTGGCAGTTTGTAGAGAAAGTTCATAAACACCCATCTCACTTTTCACACCCAGGTATTAATTATGGCCATTTTATAAAAGAGGCACCCGAGGTTCAAAAGGTTGTTGTTTCCTGGTTAAGGCCACATGCAGTGCTAGTTGTAGAACTCAATATCCAGACTCATGGTGTGACATTCTTTTATGTGGACCATTCTTGATGTTAAAAAATTCTTCTTTATATTGATTTAAAATAGTATTCTGTACCTTTCTGATTTACAATATAAATTAAGGAGAAAAATTATGAATCCTTTCCTAAAATAGATTTAGATCTCAACATTGATTCTTCAAGGCATGAGAATTTTTCAAGCAACAAAAACATATACCATATTCTTCCACCTAACCCTTCACAGTCTGTTGAATTTAGTAAGTAATTTTAGAGGAAAAAATAGTTGTTTTACTGTCTTTTCTATATATTATGCTCAGAGTCACCATGAAATCTTTCCTGTTTTTTTTTTTTTTTAAACTAAGTCATTCCTTTCAATGCTTATTTTTATATGATATTGGGCATGTCATATAACCTCTGAGCCAACATACATATTCATTCATTCTCTTCTCTCTATCCCTTCTCACTACCACTAATATTAATAATACCTTCAGCCTACTTCTTGAATTTTATTACAGGCTCAAATGACATAGTGGATGTGAAAATACCATGTAAACTACAAAGCAGTGCACAAATATAAGCAATAGTTTTTCATTTATTACTAGATTATACCATATTATTTATATCTGTTCCTAGAACTCTTCCCCAGTGCATATGATTTTGGTCCCTTCTCTGCCCTTTGGTCATATGCGAATCTGTCAACATCCCATCTAATCATCAGTTTTAGAAATCATACTTTATTGTACTACACTGTATAATAGAAGGCATAGATATCTACTACCTCAGGTTGTAAGTGGTTGTGTCACCATGGTATGACATCTAGAAAAGCATGAGTCAGTAGTCATGAAGAGCAGTCCTATGGGAGTTCAGGAACGTGTTTAATTTTGTTAATATCCATCTTAGGCTGGGTTGTCTAGAGGACCAAACCAATGAAGTGTGAATATAAATATATATTCACTTCAAGGAAATGGCTCACACAATTCTGGGGCTGGTAAGTCCCAAATCCATGGGTCAGGCATCTCTACTCTAAAGCTTCTCCTGGCTCATGTGATTGTGGGAGTGGCAAATCTGAAATCTGAAGGTCAAATGGCAGGCTGAATGTGACTCACATCCCAAGAACCAGAGGTCAAATCATGAAAAGAGTGCAGAATTGAGAAGAGGGCGAGCTTTGCCAGAACATTCATTTATATGCTGGAGGCAGGCCCCACTTCCAATGAAACTACCCTTTCAATTGATCGGGTGCTCATATCAGCAAACAAAATGGAAGATGATTACATAGTATCTGCCAAACCGCTGAGAATCATAGCCTAGCCAAGTTAACACATAGCATTAGCCATCCCAATATCTTTAATTAAATTTTTTGAGCCAACTTTAAAAAGCTATAAAAATACACACAAACATCCATATTGTTTGTTCATTTTAAAAAATAGGAACATCTGACAATACTGTGTTCTTATTCCTGCATTGGAAGCCCTGATGGTGTAGTGGTTAAGAGCTATGTCTGCTAACCAAAAGGTCAGCAGTTCGGATCAACCAGATGCTCCTTGGAAGCTCTACGGGGCAGTTCTTTTCTGTCCTGTAGGGTCACTATGGGTCGGAATCTACTCAACAGCAATTTTTTTTTTTTTTTTTTTGGTTATTCCTGCATTGGGTCAGCTAGCCCGGGGTGGTCCCTTGTAGAAGAGAGATGCATTCTCCAGACTTCCAGAACCCCTATGTTATGGATTGAATTGTATCCCCCAAAAATATGTGTTGTAAACTTTAACCTCTATGCCTGAGATTATAATCCCATTTGGGAATGGGTTGTCTTTGTTACGTCAATGAGGCAGGATTAGTGTAGGGTGTATCTTGAGTCAATTTCTTTTGAGATATAAAAGAGATTAAACAAGCGAGCAGAGAGAGAGATGGGGTAAGATAGATGTCAGCACACATGGAGAACGCCAAGGAACCAGGAAGAAGAAGCTGAAGAGGCAAGGACCTTCCTCCAGAGCTGACAGAGAAAGACTTCCCCTTGAGCTGGTGCTCTAAATTTGGACTTCCAGCCCCCTAAACTGTGAGAAAACAAATTTCTGTTTCTTAAAGCCATTCACTTCAGATATTTCTGTTGTAGCACCACTAGATAACTAAGATACCCTACCACATCCAGTTATCCCCTAGATACCAATATCTGTTATTAATTTCC
Organism: Elephas maximus indicus; assembly: GCF_024166365.1. Taxonomy (NCBI): domain Eukaryota; kingdom Metazoa; phylum Chordata; class Mammalia; order Proboscidea; family Elephantidae; genus Elephas; species Elephas maximus. Next base: position 168,950,808 of record NC_064820.1, on the reverse strand, counting down.
ATTTTTCACTGCATAACCTGCAGTTTTCCCTATTACAAAGAAATATTTATCAAAAGTGTAAAAATACAAGATAAAAAAAGAAGGCAGCTGTGTTTCCAAAAAGTGAGACAGAACACTTCTTTGTAGAAATGAAAAAAACGTTCCTGTGTGTTTAAACTTCCAGCGAAGTATCTCTATGTCTTGTTTTCCTCACACCCTGGCTGACTTCAATCATTTATGTCACTTGCCTGCTTCCTAGAGGTGTTGTAGTTTATCCCCAATAAATCTCATTCTTGATCACCCTTTCTTTGGGGCTGGAGTTGGGGGTGTATCTAATCTGCTATATTTATTCTCCCACCCCTAGAAAGTTACCCTTTTAACTACTTCATGCCTCATTGCCTCCATATTTCCTTCCTAGGGGGTGTGTCTATTGCAGTTGCCAAGCTCTGTAGCACTTATTCCACATCATTGCGTCCCTGTCTCTGCCAACTAGGATACAGTGCTCCGTCCTCTCAGCAGACTGACAGACAAAACTTTCTCACTCCCCGTCCTTCCTTCATGACTCTCTCAGGAATCCTTCCATTACCAGGACACCTCCTCTACATGGGCTCAAGATCTGTAGATGCTGACTTTTGGCTTTAAATACTCAAAATTGGTTGTTTCTATGTTTTGTGGGAGTTGAGCAGCGGGTGAAGGATATCATAACAAACATACCTTTGCAGAGAACTTTGTAGCTTAAAACACTTCCAGGAAATTCAAACAACTAGGTAGGTACACTTCAATGGTGATGTTTTGGCAGTTGAGAAACTGAGTGCTGTGGACGTTGTTTCTCTTTTTGCCCATTTTATTTTCTAAGTTAACTATTGCACGTGTAGTACTTTTGTAGTCAGGGAATGAAACTGCGATTGGAAAAAAATCAAAATCACTTTCGTTTAATCTCATTTGAATTTTATTTAAAAATGATTTTAGGTTAGCACATAGGGAGTAAAGCATGAACTAAAGACAAGGAATTCTGACACCTCCTCCCACCTCTGAGTAGTAAATTGGCTAAAAGTCTTTTAATATACCTATTTCCTATTAGACTGTGAATCTCTCGAGGATAGGAACTATAAGACCTATTGACCAGAATCCTGACATCTTAGGTTGCTGTTTTTTATTTTCTTTGGGGCTTTTGTTGTTAGTCCCACAATATTTCTCTAGTGCAGAAACAATAAAATGTAGATTCTTATTTTCTCTGCTTTCCATGTTCCTGGAGGCACAGTGGTGTAGTTCAGGGGCCAGGCAGCTAACATGACTGATTGAAGAGGGTGGGGTGTGAGACAACAGGGATTGCAGCAAGCTGGGCAGCGCAGGCCTTGTCTGTGGACAGTAACCAGCCTGGCTCTCCTAGGTCATTGCCAGACAGGAATGCAGGGCTAGCCTAACCTTACCTTGTGAATTTCAAAGCTGAACATACAGGATAGAAGGTAAGAGACTCCCTGATTATTATTGCATGTTGCATCTAAGAAAACCCTGAGGAACAGTTCTACTCTGTAACACATAGGGTCACCATGAGTTGGAATCGACTTCAGTAGAACAGGGTTTTGTTTTTTTTATACTCACAAGCACCCTGTGTCCCTCCAGTGTGTGGCCTCTGGTCAGTGTGGAAAGGGACTTCTCACTACCAGCCATGTGATTTTTTGTAAGTCACTGAGCTTCTATACGCATCATTTCCCACCTTAATTAAAAAAAAAAAAAAAAAAAACCTGCCTGGCAAAATTAACACTAGGGGTAGGGGACCAGTTAAAGAGGATAATATTTTCAAATAATCATTTATTCAACACCTTGTTTTGGGAGGTTAGTGAGATGACTAAGATAAAGAAACTAACAGTTTTCAGTTGCAAACAGCAGAAACCAGCTGTCTCATAACTGAAGAAGAATTTACTAGGAAAATGTGAATCTCAGAAAGGCTGAAGATGTAGGCTCAGAGGCCAGGCAGCTAGGAGCATCACGCAAAATCATGCAGTAGAGCTGGTCACGATGCCTGTGTCTGGTGGCAGCAGATGCCTGACCTTGTACTGTTGAAAGCAGCAATTCTGAGCCCTGTCCCCGGAAACACAATGACTGCTTCCACATCCATCACAGAATGCCACCACTTCTGCCCATCACTAATGTATAGTTCCACATTTGGCACCAATACTTCTGACTGGTAGAGTCTGGGTCCCATAACCACACCCTAGCTGCAAGGGAGACTGGGGAGGATACTATCTGGCCTTTTAGCTGCTATGGAGAGACTCAGGTTAAGTTTCATGCAGTGTCGGATTCTGTAATAAAAGAAGGTTGAACATTGAGTGCCAAAAAGAAGACCAATTGATGCATCTTAGATGGCTGCTTACTAGTGTTTAAGATCCCAGACACCACTCTCTAAAGTGGGATGCAGAATATTTTCTTAATAGGTTTTATTATGCCAATTGACTTAGATGTCCCCCGAAACCATGGTCCCCAAACCCCTGCCCCTGCTACGCTTGCCTTCAAAGCATTCAATTTATTCAGCAAACTTCTTTGCTTCTGGTTTAGTCCAGTCGTGCTGACCTCTCCTGTACTGCATGTTGTCTTTCCCTTTCCCTAAAATAATTCTTATCTACTATCTAATTAATGAATACGCCTCTCTCTCCCTCTCTCCCACCTCTCATAACCTTCAACGAACATTTTCTTCTCTGTTTAAACTTTCTCGAGTTCTTAAAATAGTAGTCTTATACAATATTTGTCCTTTTGCAACTGACTAATTTCACTCAGCATAATGCCTTCCAGGTTCCTCCATGTTATGAAACATTTCACAGATTCTCACTGTTCTTTATCAATATGTAGTATTTCATTGTGTGAATATACCATAATTTATTTATCCATTCTTCTGTTGATGGGCACCTTGGTTGCTTCCATCTTTTTGCTATTGAAAACAGTGCTGCAATGAACATGGGTATGCATATATCTGTTTGTATAATGGATCTTATTTCTCTAGGATATATTCCAAGGAGTGGGATTTCTGGATCTTTTATGGTAGTTCCATTTCTATTTTTTTAAGGAAGTGCCAAATTGATTTCCAAAGTGATTGTACCATTTTACATTCCCAAAAGCAGTGTATAAGTGTTCCAATCTCTCCACAGCCTCTCCAACATTTATTATTTTGTGTTTTTTTTGATAAATGCAAGCCTTGTTGGAGTGAGATGGAATCTCATTGCAGTTTCGATTTGTGTTTCTTTAATGGCTAATGATCATGAGCATTTCCTCAAGTATCTGTTAGCTACCTGAATGTCTTCTTTAGTGAAGTGCCTGTTCATAATTATTTAATTGGGTTATTTGTCTTTTTGCAGTTGAGTTTTTGCAGTATCATGTAGATTTTAGAGATCAGGCTCTGATCAGAAATGTCATAGCTAAATACTTTTTCCCAGTCTATAGGTAATCTTTTTACTCTTTTGGTGAAGTCTTTGGATGAGCGTAAGTGTTTGATTTTTAGGAGCTCCCAGTTATCTGGTTTCTCTTCTGCATCGTTAGTAATGTTTTGGATACTGTTTATGCCATGTATTAGGGCTCCTAATGTTGTCCCTATTTTTTCTTCCATGATCTTTATTGTTTTAGATTTTGTATTTAGGTCTTTGATCCATTTTGAGTTCGTTTTTGTGCATGGTGTGAGGTATGTCTCGTTTCATTTTTTTGCAGATAGATATCCAGTTATGCCAGCACTGTTTGTTAAAGAGACTGTCTTTTCCCCATTTAACTGGCTTTGGGCTTTGTCAAATATCAGCCGCTCACATGTGGACGGATTTATTTCTGGATTCTCAATTCTGTTCCATGTACGTCTATTCTGTCTATGTATCTGTTGTTGTACCAGCACCAGGCTGTTTCGACTACTGAGGCAGTATAATATGTTCTAAAATCAGGTAGAGTGAGGCATCCCACTTTGTTCTTCTTTTTCAGTAATGCTTTCTGTTCCATATGAAGTTAGTGATTTGTTTCTCCATCTCATTAAAAAATGCCATTGGAGTTTGGATTGGAATTGCATTGTATCTATAGATGGCTTTTGGTAGAATAAACCTTTTGACAATGTTCAGTCTTCCTATCCATGAGCAAGGTACGTTTTTCCATTTGTGTAAGTCTGTTTTGGTTTCTTGCAGTAGTATCCTGCAGTTTTCTTTGTATAGGTCTTTTACACCTCTGGTAAGATTTATTCCTAAGTATTTTATCTTCTTGGGGGCTACTGTAAATTGTATTGATTTGGTGATTTCCTCTTCCATGTTCTTCTTGTTTGTCTAGAAGAATTCAACTGATTTTTGTATGTTTACGTATGTATGTATGTATCCTGATACTCTGCTGAACTCTTCTATTAGTTTCAGTAGTTTTCTTGAGGATTCTTTAAGTTTTTCTGTGTATAAGATCATGTCATCTGCAAATAGAGATACTTTTACTTCTTCTTTGTCAATCTGGATGCACTTTATTTCTTTATCTAGCCTAATTGCTCCGACTAGGACCTCTAGCACAATGTTGAAGAAGAGTGGTGATAAAGGGCATCATTGTCTGATTCCCCATCTCAAGTGGAATGCTTTCAGACTCTCCCTTTAGGATGATGTTGGCTGTTGGCTTTGTATAAATGTCCTTCATTATGTAGAGGAATTTTCCCTCTATTCCTATTTTGCTGAGAATTTTTATCATGAAAGGGTGTTGGACTTTGTCAAAAGCCTTTTTTGTACCAATTGATAAGATCATGTGGTTTGTTTTATCTATATGGTGGATTACATTGATTTTTCTAAAGTTGAACCATCCCTGCATACCTCATATGAATCCCTCTTGGTCAGGGTGAATTTTTTTTTTTATATATGTTGTTGAATTCTATTGGCTAGAATTTTGTTGAGGATTTTTGCATCTAAGTTCATGAGAAATATAGGTCTGTAATTTTCCTTTTTTTTGTGGTCTCTTTACCTGGTTTTGATATCAGGGATATGATGACTTTGTAGAATGAGCTTGGAAGTATTCTGTCCTTTTCTATGTTCTGAAATACCTTTAGTAGTAGTGGTGTTAACTCTTCTCTCAAAGCTTGTAGAACTCTGCAGGGAAGTTGTCTGGGCCAGGGCTTTTTTGTTGCTGTTGTTGGGAGTTTTTTGATTACCTTTCCAATCTCTTCTTTTGCTATGGGTCTATTTAGTTGTTCTACCTCTGTTTGTGTTAGTTTAGTTAGGAAGTGTGTTTCTAGGAATTCATCCATTTCTTCTAGGTTGTCAAATTTGTTAGAGTACAATTTTTCATAGTAATATGAAATGATTCTTTTAATTTCAGTTGGGCCTGTTGTAATATCTCCCATCTCATTTCTTATTCGGGTTATTTGCTTCCTCTCCTGTTTTTCTTTTGTCAGTTTGGCCAACGGTTTGTCAATTTTGTTCATTTTTTCCAAATAAAGAACCAGGTTTTTGTCTTGTTAATTCTTTCAATTGTTTTTCTGTTTTCTATTTCATTTAATTCTGCTCAAATTTTTATTACTTGCTTTCTTCTGGTGCCCGAGGGTTTCCTTTGTTGTTCTCTTCCTATTCGTTCAAGTTGTAGGGATAATTCTTTGATTTTGGCCCTTTCTTCTTTTTGTATGTGTGCATTTATTGATATAAATTGACCTCTGAGTACTGCTTTCACTGTGTCCCAAAGTTCTGATAGGAAGTGTTTTCATTCTCATTGGATTCTCTGAATTTCTTTACTCCATCCTTAATGTCTTCTATAACCCAGTCTTTTTTGAGCAGGCTATTGCTCAGTTTCCCAGTGTTTGTTTTCTTTTCCCTGCATTTTCTGTTATTGATTTCTACTTTTATGGCCCTATGGTCAAAGAAGGTGCTTTGTAATATTTCAGTGTTTTGGATTCTGCTAAGGCTTGCTTTAATTATGACCTAATGTAGGGTTTATTCTAGAGAATGTTGCATGTGCACTAGAAAAGAAAGTATACTTGACTGCTGTTGGGTGGAGTGTTCTGTTTATGTCTATAAGGTACAGCTGGTTGATTGTGGCATTTAGATCTTCTGTGTCGTTATTGAGCTTCTTTCTGGATGTCCTGTCCTTCACCGAAACTAGTGTAGTGAAGTGTTATACTATAATTGTGGAGCTATCTATTTCACTTTTCAATGCTGTTAGAGTTTGTTTTATGTCTCTTACAGCCCTGTCATTGGGTGCATAAATATTTAATATGGTTATATCCTCATGGTGTATTGTCCCTTTGGTCATTATATTGTGTCCTTCCTTATCCTTTGTGGTAGATTTAACTTTAAAGTCTATTTTGTCATAAATTAACATTGTCACTTCTGCTCTTTTTTGATTGTTGTTTGCTTGATATATTTTTTTTCCATCCTTCATGTTTTAGTTCGTTTGTGTCTCTAAGTCTTAGGTGTGTCTCTTGTAGGCAACATATAGATGGATCATTTTTTTTTTTTTTTGTCCATTCTGCCACTCTCTGTCTCTTTATTGGTGCATTTAGTCCATTTACATTCAGCGTAATTATGAATATGTATGAATTTAGTGCTGTCATTTTGATGTCTTTTTTTGTGTGTTGTAGACAGTTTCTTTTTCCCACTTAATTTTTTGTGCTGAGTAGTTTATCTTTTTACATTGTCTTTTCCTCTCATTTGTTGTAGTTGATTTTGTTTCTGCTAAGTCTCTATTTTTTTCTTCTAGTTTATTTTGATGTGTAGGATAGTTTGTCTCCTTTGTGGTTACCTAAATATGTACCCCTATTTTTCTAAATTTAAACGTATCCTTTATTTCTTTATATCGCTTTGTCTTCCTTTCCCTATGAAAGATCTATGACTACATTTCTTAGTCCCTCTTATTGTTTTAATGTTGTCTTCTTTTACATAATAATGTCACTTTTTCCCTGTTTTTAGCATTTTTTTTAATCTCGATTTATTTTTTTGATTTCCCTGTGTGGGTTGACATCTGATTGCTCTGTCCAGTGTTCTAGTCTTGGAATGATATCTGATATCATTGATTTTCTAACCAAAGACCTCCCTTTAGTATTTCTTGTAGTTTTGGTTTGATTTTTACGAATTCCCTAAACTTCTGCTTTTCTGGAAATGTCCTAATTTCACCATCATATTTGAGAGACTGTTTTGCTGGATATGTGATTCTTGGCTCGCAATTTTTTTTTTCCTTCAGTTCTTTATATAAATCATCCCATTGCCTTCTTGCCTGCATGGTTTCTGCCGAGTAGTCTGAGCTTATTCTTATTAACTCTCCTTTGTAGTGACTTTTTGTTTATCCCTAGCTGCTCTTAAAAGTATCTCTTTATCTTTGGTTTTGGCAAGTTTGATTATAATATGTCTTGGTGACTTTTTTTTATGTGGCATTCGATAAGCATCTTGGGTAGATATCTTCTCATTTTTTACGATATCAGGGAAGTTTTCAGCCAACAGATCTTCAACAATTCTCTCTGTATTTTCTGTTATCCTTCCCTGTTCTGGTACTCCAGTCACTTGTGGGTTATTTCTCTTGATAGAGTCCCACATGATTCTTAAAGTGTCTTCATTTTTTTAAAATTCTTTTATCTGATTTTTCTTCAGATATATTTGTGCCAAGTACTTTATTTTCAAGTTCACTAATTCTACCTTCCACGTGCTCGATTCTGATCCTCTTACTTTCTACTGAGTTGTCTAATTCTGTAATTTTATTGTTAATCTTCTGAATTTCTGATTGCTGTTTGTCTACAGATTTTTCCAGCTTATTAAATTTTTCATTATGTTCCTGAATAACCTTTTAATTTCTTCAACTGCTTTATCTGTGTGTTCCTTGGTTTGCTCTGCATATTGCTTGGTTTCCTTCCTGATGTCTTGTAGGGTCTATATATTAATCTTTTGTGTTCTGCCTCCGGTAATTCCAGGAAGGCACTTTCATCTAGATGATCCCTGATTCTCTGTTTTGAGAGCTTCTTGACGTGATCATGATCTGTTTCTTTATGTGATTTGATATTGACTGTTAAGTTATTTTATTTGTTTATTTTATATTTGGTTACTGTATCCTAGCTTCTTGTCTGTTTTGTTTTGATATGCCCAGATGGATTGCTTGAGTGAGCTAGCTTGATTATTTTCACCTTTGAAGCTCTGACATCCTGACACCGGATGGCTAGAGCTGTTATCAGGTATAACAATCCATTCACTTTTCTTGTATGGATTCAGCTTAGGTGTCCAGGTAGCTTGTCATCAAGTGTGTGGTACAGGCTCTGTCCTACAGCCTAAGAAGGGCAGGATGATTGGTGTAGGTACCGGTATCTGATTGCAGCAGGGTTTCATGCTCTGAACAAGGCAGGGGGCTGAGAATTGTCCCTCAAGTGTCTCTGACGCAAGTGTGTCCCTCTTCCCTAGAGTGTACAGGTGGGTGCGTTCTGCAGACGGACCATGGGCACCCAAAGTTTTTGTTGTAAAGACTGGGAGTTACCAGTTATCCTTGGACCCATGTCGCAGGTGGCTGGGTGATCTGAGTGGGGCCACCAGTCCTTAGACCCCTGATGTGGGTAGGTAAGGACCCTGTTTAATAGGCAAAGTGGTGTCAAACATCAAACACCCACCTCTCTACTGCATAGCTGAAACAGTTGTAGTCTGCCTATAAGGGCCTATTCCCCTGATACAGGCCCACACAGTTCCATGCAGATGGGAAATGTACTCAAAGTCCGTGGACCATTTACGACTGGACAGGAGCTGCTTCTGTCCTTAGCTCCCCAAGTTAGCAGAGCTGGCAAATTCTCTTTTCCCCCAAGTGCAAATTTTTTCCTTCTTCAAGGCTTGGCGGATGGTTCTAGGCACTCAACAGGGCCTATTTCAGGCCCAGGGAAATCAACAGCTGCCGAAGCCGGCTTGGGATCTGTTGGCACAGTGAAATATATGCAAGTGCTTAGCTTTTGCCAAGAGCACCATTCTTCTCTGGTTCCGTAGGTGTGAGTAGGCTATGTGGCTGGCTGCTTCTCCCTGCAGAAATTGTGGCTGAATGCTAATACCAGCCCACCACAGCTGCTTTCGGAAATGGTGCCTGAGGGCTCCCAGCAATTCAGGTCCGGTAACTCCTCTCCACTTCTAAACCATTTCTTCCTCTCCCTGCTGCTCAGTTCATTTTCTGACTTTGCCTTTGATGTTCAGGGCTCCTAGCTTGTCGTAAATATACTCAGTTCACTTTTTTGGGAGGTCTTTGTTGTAAGAGGGCTTGCTGGAAGTTTCTCTCTATTCCGTGATCTTGGCCCTGCTTCATCTCTGTCTAATCTTTATGGCCATACCTCTGTCTTTCTGTGGAGCACTGATAATGATGATACTGTTTCAAATGCTAGAAGATTAGTATTAAAAAAAAAAAACCTTGGACTTTTCTGATTTATGTATCTTAGTCTTATATTCCGTGCCTCAGTAAAAAGTAGGGATTGAACTCTAAATTGTCTCTAAGCCTTTCTTCTATCCACTGCAGAAATCCCATTATACCACCTGAATAATCCCACTGGGCTAGAAGTTCCATGAAGACAGAGGTTATGACTTTCACTTAACTATGTTATCCTGAGTGATTGGCATAATGCATGGCTCTTAATTACCATTTTTATAGAATGAATGATGTTTTTAACCACTTGCAAATAAACTCAACCTAAAGTACTTAAAGCCAAAAGGGAGACTTAAACCGAACTGTGAAATCTCAAGGTGTCTTCTGGTTTCAGGTACAGATGGGTCCAGGAGCTATCTTCCCATTCCCTGAATCTGTTCTTTTCAGGGTTGTTGTATTCTTTCTTAGACATGCCTTTCATGCAGCTTTTCCAACAACTCCGGGCTTAGCAACTCCAATAGAAAAAGGTATTATCTCTAGTCCTTCCAGTAAGTGACCCAAGAATATGTCTAATTGGACAACTGGGGTTGTGAGCTAATTCATTCAATGAGGCTGTGGGATAGGCTCTTGATTGGCTTGGTCTGTACCATAGATTCATCCCTAGAGGCCAGGTGAATACAATTAAATTCTATGGGTCCAGAATGGAGGAATAGAGGTTCCCTAAAGAAAATTGTGATACTATTACCAAAAGACAAGAGAATAGACGCTAGATTTTTTTTTTTTTTTTGTAGTGGGTGGAATGGGAGTTGCCCAAAGATATGTCTGTCCAGAACCTGTAAATGTGACCTTGTTTGAGAAAAGGTTCTTTGTAACTGTAATTAAGCTATGGATCTGAGGGTGAGATCATTCTGGATTAGAGTGGGCCCTAAAGCCAATGACAGTGTACTTAGAAGAGAGGGGTAGAAGACACAGACGAGAAGCAATGTGAAGAAAGAAGCAGAAATTGCAGTGATGTGTCTACAAGCCAAGGAATGCCTAGGACATAGAAGAGAGACTTGGAGAGGAGGGTCTGCCTTCAGATTTTCCAGAAGAAATCAACCCTGCTAATGCCTTGATTTCAGACTTCTGGCCTCCAGAATTGTGAGAAAATAAATTGCTGTTTTATTTTATCCAATTTGTGATAATTTATTGTAGCAACTAACATACACTAGGGAATTCAAAACAACTGATGTCTACTACAATCAGCACGTATCGGTTGTTGTGGTCTGCAGTTTTACACCATGAGTTAAATGACTGCTGAGAGATTGAGTTGGGATTTGAACTTAGCCTGCATTTACTTGACTCTCAAGCCTACCCAGCTGTGCTGTCAGTCTCTTTCTATATACCTCCTTTAGCAGAAAATAGGAAGGTTGGCAGCTGGCAGTTCAAGTTCACCCAGATGCATGTCAGAAGAAATGCCTGGTGATCAACTTTCCTAAAGTCAGCCATTGAAAACCCCATGGAGCACAGTTATATGCTGACACACATAGTGTTACCATGAGTTGCTGTTGACACAATGGCAACTTTTTGTTTTTCGTTTTTTTGGTAAACAGAAAATACTGAATTTCAACTCCCAATTTCATCAAAGGAGAAAAAAAAAAAGCCCACAGGATTGTAATGCCTGGTGGCAGTAGACACAGTCAATGGCTGCCAGGACAAGTCTTTCACTGTACTCTCCTCTCTCCCATCCATCCAGTCATGGCTTCTAAGATGTAATAAACCCATCCCTGGACAATCTAGAAGGCAGGCTCTACCATGTGGTTAGAGTTGGCTGCAGCATTTCCCCAAAGCCTGGAGCTATGATTGCTAGACTTGTAAAAATGAGACAGACTTCAGATTGCTGCTGGCTGTGATGTGAACGTTTGGAGTTGGGGAGGGGGAGTTCTTTTTTTGAGTCCTAAGAATAGGAAACATCTAATCTCTGTGCTGATTCTTACAAGTGTGTTATTTTTCCAGCTCATTAGCTGCACTTGTTTTTCTTGTTGCCAGGCCACAAGCAGCCCTATGGAAGTAAGGCTGCTGGCATGGCTTGTCAGAGGCTGACAGTCAGTGTGTCACCAAGGCTCAAATGAAACTAGGGCCTAACTGTCCAAAATGGCCCTGTCAGGACTATGAAAAATGGCATTAACAATACTGTTATTATGTTTGTTTTATGTATTTTTTTATCGTGGGAGAGGTAACAGTACAAAAACCTGTTAGAAAATGACTGTATGTTAGCTGTAATCCCACACTTAAAACAACACTCATGGCGCTTTATTCATCAAATTAAACATTTTCAATTTGTTTGAGATGCCCTCAAAGAAAGAACACAAGAAAGAATGAAGAAAACCAGTAGATTTTCTTTGGATAAAGGGGAAACCACCACAAGTTAGCCAAAGTGCTTGTCAATTAAATTCGAATCTTGACGTAATATGCATGTGGTGTGCACACACACCAAACACAGATTGAGAACTGAGTAATTTAACAAAATAATGCACATATACACAAACACACACTCGAGAATGTCACTGATTTGCTCTGTTCTGTCAGCTACGAAGGGAGCAGTTGAAAACTTAAAAAAGATGCCTTAATCTGTCAAGCTAAGAACATTTTTAGTTGAACATTAAAGACAAATTAATTTTACATTTGTAAATATGACTGCATTGATTTGCAGTGTGGGTGTTTAGTAGGAGTCTTATAGTGCAAGCCAATAGTCAAATCAATTTGAGGCTGTCTATACTTTTTTTTTTATATACCATACCAGCCTCCGGCCTCCGGTGGCTGTCATACTGCTGAATTCTTTACAAAATCCTCTGGCATGGATTTTCTACCCTTCTTCCCTCTCTCAATTTTCTGCTTGACTCTCTCCTCTCTTCTGTTTCCTTTTGCAATAGTGGCTTTTTTTTTTTAAAACCAAGCTAGTTTCACAAGGCAGAAAAATTGAATACAAGCAACATCCTACTTTTGGTGGCCTGGGGACGTAAAGATGCTTCTATGTACCAGCAAGACTGAAGAATTGGTTGTTTTTCTTTCACGTTCTGCCTTAAAGCAGCTTTGTTTCTTTAAAATACTGTAATACCTTGAACTAGCTTCTTATCAAGCACTTGTAAGTAGAACTGTGGCCTTGATTTAATGAAAACATTAAATTCTTTCTAATGACACCTTCCTTTTGGCCATAAGGTGCTAATACCCTGTGATTCGGGGAAGGGTTCCTAGGAGGAAATGAGACAGGTAGTCCAGTGAACTCAGATAAGCCACTGAACTTGTTTGTGTCCCTTGCATCTTCTGTTGATTGAGATGCTCTACCAGATGATTGCTAAGGTCTCTTAAACCCGTTTCCATTGAGTTGATTCCAACTTATACCGACCCTCTATAATTATACAGTTCGATGACTTGAATTATTCCAGTGATTATTAGTAATAAAAATAATAGCTCCCATTTATTGAATATTGACTTACTTGCCAGAAACTGGGCTAAGCATTTAGCAGCCACTGTTCAATTTATTCATCACACCACACCTAATAATTGAGAAGTTACTAATATAATCCCCCCATCACCCATCTGTCAGTTTGTCATACTGTGATGGCCTGTGTGTTGTTGTTATGCTGGAAGGTATGCCACCAACATTTCAAATACCAGAAGATCACCCATGGTAGGCAGGTTTTAGCAGAGCTCCCAGACTAAGACAGACAGGAAGAGAAACCTGGCAATCTACTTCCAAAAATTAGTCATTGATAACCTGTGGATCACAACAGAACTTTGTCCTGTTCGCTTGCATTGGACACATCATCAGGAGGGATCAATCGCTGGAGGAGAACACCATGTTTGGTGAAATAGAGGGCTAGCAAGGACACTCCTTGGTGAGATGAACAATAGCTGTGATGATGGACTCGAACATTCTGGCAATCGTGAAGATGACAATGGACCAGGCAACAGAGTTGACCCGATGGCTGTCTATGTTTTGGTTGATCAGTTATCTGTCTCTCTGTCGACTATCATCTGTCATAATCCCCACTTTATGTGAGAGAAGACTGAGGCTTAGAGAAGTTAATCTTCAGGCTCTTCTTACTTGAGTCCATGTTCTCACAGCTGCACTGCATTGTAAATTTCATTCTAGCCCATGTCCAACTTATCAAATGGGATTTGAATTAATGAGACTTTACTGAACTAGGGAACGTTTCTCTCTTAATGCCTTCCCATTCATCCTGCTAATTGGTCTTAAATTTTTAGGCCTGGAGGCTTTCATACTGCTAGACTCCGAGGGATGAAGGATTGCGCAAAGGGCACATTACCTGAAATGCTTGTTTTGACCTTTCCCATCAGGATCTTCACTCACAATTAAGTTCCTCTGTGTTAGACAGGAAGGAGCATCAACAAGGTTAGACTCTGTAACTCACAGGATGGTCTCTTATTCCAAATCCTAACAAGTCCAGATCCAACTCCTGCAATACAAACACTAATGACCAAATAAACTGACAGCCTTTTTTTTTGTCCCTTGTTCAGGACTCCTAAGCAACCACGTGTCTGGGTATCTATTTAATGTGTTTTTTTTTTTTTTTTTTCTTGTAAAATAAAAGGGAATATGTATTTTCGGTGCAGGTGATCCATTAGTTACTTTCCCAGAAGAGGAAAAAAAATGTCCTGCTGGTTGCCCCATTTAGATGGCAACATAGGTATTCAGCCTTCTCTTGTTTTTGTTCTCATTGCTACTTGCTTTATTTCTCTCCCTCTCGCCACATCCTTCTCTCCTTCTTGGGTTCCCTCCTACTCATATTTTAAGTGCTGGCATCCTCTACTAGCGTCCTAAAGGGAGAGGCTTTTTTTTTTTTTTTTTTTTTTATACCTTTGGCCTCTAGAGAAATGTGCTTCCCTTGGAAGTGTCCTGAGCTCTTGCCAGGTTTATGAAGGGGAATTGAGAGCCTCCCAGAGGTTTTATGCAAAGCAGCAGGTGTTGCCTTTCAGGTTTCTTTACCACTCTGCATTTCTTGGGGAACATTTTTCAAAGAGCCCCTATGATGTGTTCTTTGGAGTTATTAAAAAAAAAAAAAGGAGGAAGAAAGAGCCCACACAGAGTCCTGGAGCATGCATTAAGCAGACGTATTATAGTTACCTTCAACCCCACCCAGGCTCTTATGCCCAGGATACTTTCTTTTACCATTTTGTGGCACTTCATCGCATGGGAGCTAAGTTAATGATGATTCTTTGTCACTGGTTTCTCATAATTTGTTCATTTTTGCAATTCCTGAGGCACTTCAAAAACTGAAAACAACTTAAATGTCCATTACTAGGTAAATGAATTAATACCTTGTGGTAGCTTCATACAATGAAATAGTATTTGGCATTTATTGATAAATGAACTGGGTCTACATGTGTCAACATAGATAAATGTAGATAGAATGAAAATATGGAAAAAGCCAGTGGTGCAAGATGTGAACCATATGAAATTTTTAAAAAATACATAAAATTATATATTGAATATTTATAGTTTGTGGGTACATGCTTTGTTGTCATTGGGTGCCGTGGAGATGATTCCGACTCAGAGCAACCCATGTGACAGAATAGACCTGCCCCATTAGGTTTTCTTGGCTGTAATCTTTATGGAAGCAGATTCCTGATCTTTCTTCCATGAAGCCGCTGGGTAGGTTCAAACCACCAACCTCTCAGCAGCCAAGCGTGTCATTGCTGAGACACCAGGGCTCCATCTATACGTAGTAAACATAAGAACGTGGGCAGGAGGGATACACACCTACTTCAGGATAGTGGTTTTCTCCAGTAAGAAAGAGAATGGCATGTGATCCACTGTATTTGTAACACATTTTTTCATGTAAAAATTCTGAAGAAATTATGGGAAATGTTAGTGTTTAATCTGGGCAATAGGCACATAAATATCTTCTACTGGTCTCTGATTATCTGCACTTTCCCAAGTAAGGGGAAAACAAACAAACCTCTTGCTGTTGAGTAGATTCAGACTCATGGCAGCCCCATGTGTTACAGAGTAGGACTGACTGCTCCATAGGGTTTTATTGGCTGTAATCTTTAGTAAAGCAGTTTACCAGGCCCTTCAATCCCAGAGCCACTGAGTGAGTTTGAACTGTCAACATTTAGATTAGCAGCCTGTCTCAAAACACTTGCACCACTGAGTCTCCTTTCAAGTAAGGGAGTAGTGAGAGAAAGCGTCTGAACGGTGTTTCAAAGGAGACGGGTATGTGCGTGCGCGTGTGTGTGTGTGTGTGTGTGTAACGCCCCCTCCCCCCAGCCCCAGTTGTGCTCAAGCGTCTCATACATCCTGGAGGACTCTGAGCACAGGGCAATGTAAGGGGCAGTCACTGAAGCTTTAAGGCATTGAAGACGTCCTTACAGTCATGTTCTCACCTCATTCCCACTATGATAGCTCCCCACAGCAGACCTGCTAATGCTTTTCTCATCTAACTTTAAAGAGTAAAGGCTGTTACCACTCCTGTGGGGCAGAGAAGCCAACCATGAGTTCATTTCTGTCTGTGTCTAGACTAAATGTTGTTACTCCTTTTCTGCCTACTCTAATTCTAACTGAATGAAGTGCTTGGGCAAGCTTGAGCTCTCAGCTCAGGAGAAACCTTTCCCAAGCAGAGTCAGGAAAGGCCTTTTGGGGGTCCGATCACTAAACCCCTGACATCCACCTCAGCCCATTCTATCTGTGAACCTGTCAGACAGTGTGCCCTCCCTGGGCTTACCACGTATGGACACTCTACTCTAAACAAACTCATCTTCTTCTACAGATAGATCTCATGGCCTTCCTAGGTATGAATTTGCTCAATTGTTCTTGGCAAAATCTCTTTTACTCTTCCTCTTCATTCTCTTTCCCCATTCTCCTTCCTCCTTCATATCCTGCCCTCCTCCATTTTCTTCTCTCCCATTCTCTCCACTCCTCACCTCTCCTCGTTTTCCTTTCCTCCCTACTTCTCTCTCCTCTTCTCCCCCTCCTCTTTTTTCTACCTCCTCTTCTCCCTCCTCTCTCTTCCTTCCCCCCTCCTGTCCCTCTTCCTCCTTTTCCTTTCTTCCCCCTCATTTTCTGTCCCCCCTCCTCTCCTGTCCCCCCTTCTCACCCCTTTCCCTCCTCTTCCCTAGAGGCCTTACTGAAGGGCTCCAGTAGCTCACCCCGCCTCTACATTTCCAGTTATACGAACTTATAAATCCCTTATCACTTAAATGCTGTCAGGTTTTTGTTCCTTCCAGTTGAAATAGTTCTAAAGGCCATGATAGTTTTAGCCTACATACTAAAAGCATGCCTTCAGGGCCCTATTCAGCCTTAAATTTGTGATAGGACCTTCATGCCTCAGTTTCCTCACTGATTAAGTGGGGAGAATACACCTTGTCTCCCTCACCAGGTATTATGAGGATCTGAGTTGGCATTTACGAAATAAGGGAGATAAACAGGAAGAGAGATAAAATGTCAGGGCTGCTGCTGTGACTTCATTGTCAGCTTGACATGGGCTAATGATGGGAAGTTGAGTGTTCGTAGCACAGCAGGGACCAGGATGAGTCACTCAGAAGCCCTTGTTCTTTCACAACAATAGGTGCCCTCTTCCTGACAAAAACATGGCTGGTTAAGAATTCCTAAGAGAGGATCTTTTAGTTACATATGTATGTTTGAGCAGCATTTCTTTTCCTTTGACATAAACCAGGGAGAATTTAGTTTATTCTTAGTATCTGAAGATTTCAGATCAGGGCAAGGAAAACGTGTCTGCCTAATAAATGATTCCTTCTTGCTCATTTCCAGTTCACTAAGACTTATTCCAGTAATAATCTCTGCAACAGGGTGAAAAACCAGGCAATATGCAACTGATTGAACAGAAAAAGCAGGACATTTGTGGAGTGTGAAGCACAGAGCTTGAAAGGGTGGGATGATTACTTAAGAAGCTCAGAAATTTTTCTTTTGCTGTTCTTGGGCCCCACTGCAGATTGGGGTGGGGATACCAGTGTGTGTCTATATGCTCCAGCAGCAGACAGTCTCCCAGGGAACCCTGCCATGGAGAACTCACATGCTTTGGGTTTAGCAAAGCATGTCTTGTTTTGGCTTTATTTATTGAAAAAGAGTCTTCTGGGAAGACCCTTGGGCTATGAGTGAGAAGTTATGGGTACTATTCATGGATCTGGAGCTATATCATGATGTGATTTGGTCTCTCTCTCTCTGGATCTTGGGTTCTTGATTCGTAAAATTGCTAGAAGGAGAAAAGACTTTTTTTTTTTTTTTTAATAAATCTGGGGAAGATTGTGGCACTATACCTCAGTACTTGCACTGTCCATTTCTAGGGGTACTAAAGACATTGTATATTAATGTGTTGCTGCTGTTATTTTCTTAGGTCTCCTCCCCAGTCCCTAATTAGGTGGGGTTTCACTATAGGGCTGCTATGAGTTGAAATCTACTCTACAGCAGTGGATTTGGTTTTATTTTTGGTTTAAGGAGGCTTGGCAGCTCAATGGTTGACCATTCAACTGCTAACTGAAAGGTTGGTGGTTTAATCCCTCTCAGCAACTCTGTGGGAGAAAGACCTGGCAATCTGCTCCTGTAAAAATTATAGCCAAGAAAACCCTATAGGACAATTCTATTCTGTCACTTGGGGTCACTATGAGTAAGAATCAACTCAACAATACCCAACATCAACAACAAGGGACTATGAAAAGGGAGCACTAGAGAAACTAGAATAGAGAATGAGTAGCAGACAAGGTTAAGGTTGACTCTAGAGAGAAGGCAAATAGAGGCTGAAAGAGAGGTAGTAGTGTTGGGCTGTTTCTGGGGTTATGACAGTTTCTGAGTGTGAGAGATTGAGAGAAATTTGATACTTCTAAGATACTTTTGATGGGCTATATTGTAGAATTCCTTTAATAGTCTTTGTGAGATTCAGGTTACTATTGGATTACTCCTATATTTGGCTGTTGGAATATGTATCTTTAAGTGGAACTCTGACCTTGAAAGGTTCTGGGATTTATGCAGGTTATGCATGCTAATGCTTCCCCAAAAGAAACCTTCTAGATCTAAAGGGTTTTCATTGTAAAGTACTGTTTCTTTTCTTCACTTCTTAACTGCAGTTAGGTTGCAAGCCATTCAACTTCAGCACCTAGAAAGGAAATGGAATTGGGACATGAAATGCTGGGGATGAGGCTGGTCCTCAACTTACTCACTGGAACAGAGGGCCAAATTACCCAGAAGAACAGAGCCAAAGAAAATAGAAAAATATATATATATATATATATATATATATACACACACACACACACACATATACATATATATGTATACATATATATATAGAAGATATATATATACACATATATATATGTATAAACCCACAAAAACCCACTGCCGTCGAGTCAATTCCTACTCATAGACACCCTATAGGACAGAGTAGAACTGCCCCATAGAGTTTCCAAGGAGTGCCTGGCGGATTTGAACTGTCGACCTCTTGGTTAGCAGCCGTAGCACTTAACCACTACGCCACCAGGGTTTCCTATATATGTATACATATATAATATATATAAACCCAAACCCAGTGCTGTCGAGTCAATCCCGAGATAGATATCTATATAGATATATATATATTTTTTTTTTGGCCAAGGTTTTCATGACTGGCTTTGGAGACCTGCAGTATAAAAAGTCCACATTGTATGAACACATGTATTCCTGTGTCCTCCTCCTCCCAGAAGATAACGTGGTATGATGGTTAGAATCTCAGACTTTTAACGTGATGGGCCTGGGTTTGCTTCTCAACTTTGCTACGTTATCTACTAGGTCTTGGCCTCAGAATTTTAAATTTAGAATTTAAAGTTCCGTAAGTTCTCTGAGCCTTAATCTCCTCATCTCTAAAATGCAAATCATGATTTAATATTACCTCATATTTTTCATAGGGTATTAGGAGTCCCTTGGTGGCACAAACAGTTTAGCCCTCATCCACTAGCCAACAGGTCATGGTTCAAACCCACCCAGAGGCACCTGAGAAGACAGGCCTAGAAATCTGCTTCCAAAAAGTCACAGTCTTGAAAATCCTATGGAACAGTTCTACTCAGCACATATAGGGTCACCATGAGTTAGAATTGACTCAATGGCAACTAACAACAAATAACAGGATATTGTGAGGTTTATATGATCACAAAAGTAGCCTGAGTAACACACAGATTCTGGCATAAATAAGCATTCAATACATGTTTGTAGTTTTTTAGTTTCTGCTTAACGAATTTGTTTTAATTTGTATGTGTATGCATATGTGTATGCATGAGGAGGCCTGGTAGCACAGTGGCTAAGCACTCGCTCGACTGTTAACCAGAAGGTTGACGGTTCCAACCTACCAGTCGCTCCAGAGTAGAAAAGGCCTGGCGATCTGCTCCCATGAAGATTACAGCCTAGGAAACCCTATGGGGCAGTTCTACTCTGTCCTATAGGGTTGCTATGAATCAGAATTGACTTGACAGAACACAACAATAACAATATGTTTTCCAGTAAAATTCTTTTTGAAAAATCTGATTCCTGTTTCCACCAAACTAAGGACAAATGATATTTGTCTATAACTTGGCATCATGGCTAAGGAAATGCGGGTTGCTCATGTGTATATGATCATGGGAGAGACTGGACAATATTCATTTAGCCAATGTGTTTCATTAACCTGTGTCCCAGGTGCTACGATCAACAGTCAAGCATTAGTGATAAGCAATACACAGTTCTCTTCTGAAGGGCCTTAAATTCTAGTGATGGGGGCCAGGTCCACAACAAGACATTGAAGGATAGTGTGGCAAGATAGAAGAAACGTAGTCTTAGGCCTTGTTGTGAAAATTGAACAATATATGTGGAATACTTTAGTATACTAAGAGACTACATTTCTGTTGCTTGTCAGTATATACCTAGTGCATAGCACAGGGCCTGGTACATAGGAGGTGCTCTGAAAATACTTATCTGTTAATTTAGCACTAATGTTACTGTTATGTGTAGTATTGCAATAACCAAATTAAGCATGGGGTACTACAAAGACATTTTAGGGTTTTACCTAAAGCTGGTATTTCAGTGAGTCAGCAAAGAAGAGATAGTATTTAATATGAGTCTTGAGGAAGATAAATAGCGATATGCTCAGCAGGGGGAAAGGTATATGTAAAGGCCCCAGGCTGAGAGAAAGCTTGGCATGTTGGTTGAACTGCCTCTGGTTCTCTCACTGCACCAGAGCACAGTGAGGACTAAGGGTTGCTGGGCAGGGAGGAGGGATTACAAAGTGCTGTGTGTGCCAGGTCAAGAAATATGGACTAGAAGCTGTAGAGTAGGGGAACCACTAAGGTTTAAAAGCAGGAAAATGATATGGCCAGATTTACAGTTTAAGAAGATAATGCTGGCTTCCATGTTACAAAAGGAAAAAAAAAAAAAAATTATAGGTGGGCAAACTTGAAGAAAAAGAGTTGGTTTAGGAATGTAACTGATAGTTTGGTCCAATGCATAACTCACGCTTCCTGAGCGTTCACTATGCATCAGTTACTGTGCTAAGACCTTTAAATGAAGTAACTTGCTTGTTCTTCACAGTAACTCTGAGCTAAGTACTATTGGTTACCCCCATTTTACAGATGAGAAAACTGAGGCACAGGGGAATTAAATAACTTCCCCAAGGCTAGTAGCGACTAAGT
Source organism: Elephas maximus indicus (assembly GCF_024166365.1). NCBI lineage: Eukaryota > Metazoa > Chordata > Mammalia > Proboscidea > Elephantidae > Elephas > Elephas maximus. The sequence goes on along the minus strand of NC_064820.1, from coordinate 168,929,883 downwards.
GGCAAATCCAAAATTCCATCTATGGCAGTCTGGCTTCAGAGTCCATAATTTTAACACTAACCCAAACTGCCTCCTGGGTAAAAATCCAGGAGACCATGAGTCCCAGCTTTGCCCTGGATTTTTTTTTCCGTCTGATGTTTTCTCAAGTAGGGGTTTAGGCGACATGACATCTAATAATAATTATTATCTCTTACAAGGCTTTGCAATTAAAGAAGCATGTTTTAAGTAGATTATCTCAGATAGTCTTTACAGGAATTTTATAAAGTAGGTGTCGTTATCCTTGATTTGTAGACAAAGATTCTGAGATTCACGTAGGTTAAAACTCTCAGAGCAAATGCAGTGTTGTCGTTTTGATCTCAGGACTTTTGTCTCCTAGGAAATATTATTTCTATGGAAACAATGATTTCTCAGCATATGTGTTCATTTTTTTCTACTAACGTTGAATATGGCCTACTATATGCCAGGTACTCTGTGAGTGAAATAAAAATAAATCTCACTTAACGTGGTCACTAACTGCCCATTCTAATGAGGGTGACAGCAGGTAAATAAATCATTCTTATTCAGGGTGACACATATTATAAAGGAGTTAGGCCCAAGATCTGGTAGGATCCAGAGATGTAAAGGAAGTGTCAGAGAAGTGGAGATGCTAAGTAAGATTTTGAGGGATCAGTAGGAGTTTTCTAGGTAAATAGAATTTTCACGAAAAAAAAAAAAACTAATATTGGGCTAATGCCTACAAAATAACTTTTTGCTCAGGTTTTTTCACGGCCACTATTAGCTCTTTATGGTAACACAGACATCGTTAACTGGGGTAGAGCTGCATGCAGTACGTGCAAGGTCTGTGTCCTCGTTTAGTTCTTTCATCAGTTTGTGACTTTTTTTTTTTTTTTAAACCACTGGATTGACTCGCTCTATCAACATCAAAAAGAAAACAGTCTTAGTCACTTTCGTGTCGACTAATTCGCTTGCCGCCTGCAGACTGGCATCAAAATAGCAGTGAAGTTGGGCTGTCTGGCCTGTGCTCTCCCCAGAGTTCAAGACAGACAACACACTCAACTCCTCTACTAAGAGAGAGTATTGTAGTTATTTTCAAAATATATGTGGAGAAGTAAACTTTTGATATAATGCAAAACGTGAAGTTTAGCTACATGATTTTATTCTATATTAACTTTTTCTTTGAAATGACAGGGGAGGGGAAATGATTTAGAGATGAGAGAGGACTGAAAGTCTCTTCATTAATGCTTTCGTTCCATGAACTGTATGTATCCTGACTGGAAAGATAGTCACAGAATCTTGAATTAAAAGATAAAGCTGTCTGACAGAGAAAGTTTGCATTCATGCCTGAGAAAAGTAACCACTTCCTTCTTCCAAACTCTAGCCTACTTAATGCCAAGATCTCTGCTTGCCCAGCTTTTCTGCCTCAGTTTCTCCCCCTTGAGAAGAAGTCACAGATCACAAAAACACTGAGGTTTATCACACCTTCTGCGGTCTTGGGAAATGAGGTGCCCTGTGAGATCAAGGTATTATTAGAAGGTAGAGTTCTCACAAAGAGAGTACGTTCTCACTTGCTTCATATGTACTGGGAGGTGAAGAAAACCAGAAGAATCCCCACTAACCCAGAATTACCTAAAGCGGGACTTCCCACAACCTTTCTATTTTTCCCTGCTCCCTTCTCTTCCTCCATCCTCTTGTTCCCCTTCCCTACTTTGCCCTCATTCCCTTGATTCTCACCAGGATCCCAGAATGTACATTATCAATCACCTTTCTGTCATGTATATTGGTTAACAGGCTTAATGTGCTTTTATAGTCGATTTTCCAGATGTATCCTCTTAATGTTACTTTTCTCAAATGTCATAAAACATGACTGCCTAAGAGGTACCTCTTTAGCATGAATGGAAAAGAGCTTTCCTGAGAAGGGGCTGAAGACATGGTAGGCAGTATGTGCCATGTGTTATAGTACACATCCATGTTCTTTGCCTGTTCAGAATCTATTTCCTGAGTAAAAACCAGCCCTCTCTCCACTCTCAAGACATGTGGCTCAGGTAAAGTTACCTTCCATTTCCAATTCTAGGGGCGGATGGATGGATTTCCTGGCCAATGAGTCTGTCCCATTCCCTGGTCACAGTGATGAGTTTGGAGATGCGTAAGTGGCCCAAGCTAGGCCAGTAAGATGGGATACTGGGACTTTATTTGAAACATTGAGAAAAGCTACCTTTTTACTATGGTTGCTAAGCTATGGCCCTGCTGGTGACCATCTTTGCCACCATTTGGTGGGGAACCTACCTGAGAATAAAACCATTATAGAGGAAAAGAAGAGCTGAGACATGAAATATTGACAGTATTTGCCTAAAATCTATACTAACCCTTGAGGTGGTTGGGCCTCATCAGGGCCACCATGATTTCTCCTTGTATCTAGATCTGCCAAGTTCAGCTTCCCCGGTCAACTGACTTATTCGCTACATATTTTAATCCATGCAATCAAGAGTGGAAATCCTATTGTTTTTTCTCACCTTCTTTGAGTCAATCCATACCATAGATCACTGCCCAACCATGGATTGGCTGCTATTGGTTCAGATGTCAAACTCTGCAGAGTTTGTTAAAGCAAACAAAAAGGTGTGTTATAACAAACCCTTCAGATGATTCTGATACATGGTAATATTTGATAATTCCTGCTACAGGCCTTCTGTTCAAGTCTTCCTGCACCAAATGGCTATTCGGTTTTATCTTACACTATTCTACATAATGGACCAGGACTACCAGCTTTTTTATTGTCTTAAGAATACCTCAGTTGAAGGTAACTTAAGAATACCTTAGTTGTAAGTATCAGAGACCAAAATAACATTGGCTGGAACAAAAAGGAAATTGCTTAGCTCAGGTACAGTGATGGAGATGTTCAGGAGATAACTCTGCTTAGTTTCAGATATGGCTAGATCCAGGGATTTTGATAACCAGAAATTTGTCTCTGGCTCTACTTCTCTCTGTGCTGGTTTCGCCCTCAGGCCAGTTCTCACTAGGTTTGTAGCTCTCCGTATCTCCAGGTTTGTGTCCTACCAGTCCAGTAATGCCTGTAGCAAAGAGTGCTTTTCTTTGCTAATAGTTCAGAATTGACTTCCTTTTTGAAGTGAGCCAGGTAACCACAGGGAAGATGTCTGGTTTTGCTTAGCCAGGCCTCTGTTAGCCCAGGGCATTTCCTGGAGCCCAGGGCATAGTATCACCTAAACATGAGTTAGGAGGTGGTTTCTCAAAGGAAAATCAGTGCACTATACCAGAATAAAAAAAAAAAAAACAATGGCCGGGTAGACAAAAATGATAGATATTCACTGTCATGTATGGTAATTTTAGTAAAACATTTGCTTCTGCATGTCTTCTCACCTGAACTGAGTGTTCCAATATTCTCTACCTTTTTCATAGTATATCCTTAAAAACCTTATTCCCATCAAACCTCCTGCAATGGGCTTTTTCTGATATTTCTGGATCCTTAGCTATCTGTTCACACTCTTGCACCTACTGTCTGAACCATTTACCACAAGTCATTTTGAGTCATGTGAATGTGCATGTGTGTGCCTGTGTATGGTCATCCCTTCTAATCTGTGAACTTCCAAGGAAGGGACCACTTATATAAATTGTATCCTTAACTTTTTTTTTTAATATTTTATTGCATGTTTGATGAAAGTTTTCATAGCATATTAGGTTCTCATTTAACAATTTCTGTACATATTATTCAGTGACATAGGTTACATTTCTACATTGTGTCAACATTCTTTATATTTCCCTTCTAGTTGTTCTGCTTCCATTAATCCATCTTTCCTGCCTCCCCACTGGCCTTCTCATCTTTGCTTTAGGGTAAATGTTGACCATTTGGTCTCATATAGACTTTTTTTTTTTTTAAAGAAGCACAGTACTCATGGGTAATATTTTTTATTTTATGAGCCAATCTGCTATTTAGCTAAAAGGTGACATCTGGGAGTTGTTTCGGTTCAAAGTTTAAAGACTGTAACCTTCAGTTCAAGGTTATAGTCTTAAAGAGGTTCCTCTAGTCTGTACTGGCTCAGTAAGCCTGACCTTTTCTTTTTAAGAATTAGAGTTTTGTTCTACAATTTTCTCCCATTCTATCCAGGACGATCTATTGTGCCCTGGTTGGAACAGTCAGTAGTGGTAGCTGGGCACCGTCTAATTCTTCTTGTCTCTTTGCGTAGATGAGGCCGTGGTTCATGGAGGCAATTAATCCTATAGACTAGTTTCTTCTTTGAGTCTTTGGTTTCCTTCTTTCTCTTTTGCTCCAGAAGAATAGAGACCAATAGTCGTATCTGAGACAGCTGATCTCAAGACCTCCAGATGCCACTTATCATACTAGGATGTGGAACATAAACTTTACAAACTATGTTGTGCCAATTGTGTATCCTTAACTCTTGAGTCATCAACTGTATTGAATGGAAGAATAAGTAAGTGAATGAAATTAGAATACAAGGATGAACAAAGAAGCTAAAATAATAGTAAGGAAGAGCAACAGAGTCTAGTATGATCAATGGGTTGTGTGATAATGCCTATCTTGGCCTGATTACTGATTCTGAGAGTTTTTCCAGAGCCAAGTCATGCTGTGGTATGCCTGAGTCATAGCATTGTTTGTATTTTTCCTCTGAATGAGCCTAAATAGCCACACTGTCTATAAGACTTTTGGTTGGGAAACCTTGAATCATGTGATAATATATTCCAAAAGAACCTTCATAACACCAGGATAAAATTACAGAGGCATAAAACATTTGAGTTGGAAGAAACCTAAACTTTTTTAAACTTGGAGTCTATTGCCCTAAATTTACAGGAGAAGACACTGGGTCCAGACATCCAGATATTCCCTCAATTCCTTCACCTTTTCAGCCAATTGATAATTACATGCTCCCCACCCCCCACCCCACACTCAACACCCACACAATTAAACACACTACATATTGATCTCATTTATCTTGTTTGATTCCCCACAAAGATGTAAGCTCTATAAGGGTGGGAATTTTTTCCTGACTTCCCTCTCTAGTAGTAGGCAATTTTATATCCATTTGCAATTTTATTTCAATATTACTTATCAAGAAAGTGTGACTGTTTTTTTTTTTTTTTTTTTTGGATTGTCCTTTGAACTGGTTAAAACATCTGCCTGGTTACTTCATTAATAATGAGCTAAATAAAATCTTCAATACTTGGTCATTTTGTATCTGTGTGATAGCCATGAATTTACCTTTCTTTGAAAATTATTCTTTAACGGTTTATTGATATATCTCCAGAACCTGTCACATAGTGCTGTAGTTGTTAGTTGCCTGCAAGTTGACTCAGACTCATGGTGACCTTACGTATCACAGAACAAAACATTGCCCAATGTTGAACGCCATCTTCATGATCGTTGGTATGTTTGAGTCCATTTGTTATGGCTGTTGTGTCAATCAGTCTTACTGAGGGTTTTCTTCATTTTTGTTGGCCCTCTACCAAACATTGTGTATTTTTCTAATGATTGGTCTTTCCAGATGATGTGTCTATACTAGACAATATTATGTTGTGATCCATAGGTTTTCGCTGGCTAATTTTCAGAAGTAGAAAGCCAGGCCATTTTCCCTAGTCTGTCAGCCTGGAAACCACAAATTGCCATCGAGTTGATTCAATTTCCATCTCATGGTGACCTCATGTGTGTCAGAGCAGAACTGTGTTCCACAGGGTTTTCAATGGCTGGCTTTTCAGAAGTAGATTGCCAGGCTTTTCTTCTGAGGTGTCTCTGGGTGGATTTGAACTGCCAACCTTTTGGTTAGCAGCTGAGCACTTAACCATTTGTGGCACCTAGGGCCTTTTAGTCTGTAAGCTCCACTGAAACTTATCTACCATGGGTGGCCCTGCTGGTATTTGAAACACCAGTGGCATAGCTTCCAGCAGCACAGCAACATATAAGCTACCACAGTATGACATACTGACAAATAGGTGGTTGTGTCACATAGGAGACGCTAAATAAATGTTTCTTGTGAATAATTTTAATCAGCAACTTTGACTAGAGATGCATATCAGTCCCCAAAATGTTTAGGATGGCTTGAGCTACCTTGTGAAGTTGGGCAGACTTTCCTTTGGTAACACTCTTGGAAGCCTCTTTTCTTCCTTCACAGAGTCACCTCGCATCTCTTGTCTAAGACAGGAATCCTTCTGTCCTGGTCGTGAATTCAAATCCTCATTTAATTACATGTAAACTTTACTCCAAGATGTCAGTGATTGGTAAAAGATGAATGTTTTAGTCTTCAAGGGAATTTATATTTTACACACAAATGAATGAAAGTATATGACAAACTACATTATTATTCACCCCCCGCCACCCTACATCCCACCCCAATTCAAAGCTGCTAACTGAAGGTAGAATTATTTTTTAACTTGGTCAGCTGGTGCTAGAGAATAAAGTTTTTTTGTAACCCTTCATTTCTTGACACTTAAGTGACATTTTATAAAGGACTTATATTATTTTTAAGTCCTATGAAGTAGAAGGTTTCAGCCCCATGCACATTTAAGGCAAGTAAGTCTTGGAGGTAAATTACTTTTTCCAAGGAGATACAACTAGTCCTTGATCCCTGGAATTACTTACATTTGTGCTCATGATCAGCATGTGACAACCCTGCATCTTCTAATGTTCTGCCCATAAATGAGCTTCCAGGGCTGTTTTATGACTGTTTAGAGCACATTGGTGATTTTGATACATCCTTTCATCATGATGCTCTTGGAAGTATGGAACTGAACAGAATTTTGATCAAGATCGTAGTTTGATAGTATAAATTTAGAAATTGGGAAATTTTGTAAGTACAATGTAAAGACTTAAAAAAAATAAAGTGGATTTCAAAGAGAAGTCTTCTGGCAATACAGTAACATTTTTCTTCATTTTTGATTATGTTAACAATAAATCCCCTGCACATCTAGCAGTTCATCATACTGTGGGGGCTTGCATGTTGCTGGAAGCTACGCTGCAGGTATTCAAGCGGGGCCACCCATGGTGGACAAGTTTCAGCTGAGCTTCCAGACTAAGACAGACTAAGAAGAAGGACCCAGTGGTCTACTCTGGAGAAGAATCAGCCAGTGAAAACCGTATAGCAGCGGAACATTGTCTGACACAGTGCTGGAAGATGAGTCCCTCAGGTTAGAAGGCTCTCAAAATACAACTGAAGAAGAGCTGCCTCCTCAAAGTAGGGTCGACCACAAGAGCAATAAATACATCTGTGTTTATACATCCAACTTTCATACATCTCTTGTCTCTACCATCGAAGGTGAAAAAGTATTCTGCACGTGGACATCCAGATCTTTCAACAGTAGAGTTCTACAGAAAGTAAAGAAAAGTTAATAGGGATTTCTGCAGCAGCCCTGAATGTGCGGCATAGTTTACAGAGAAAGTGGATTCAGATGTGGAGGGATGTATTTCCCTACCGGAATTTAGAAGCAGAATGAAATTTCTGCAGTGGATTGGGGCAACGCTGCTACAGATTCCCCAGTTAGATACTTTCTTGTATCAGAATAACTTCTTGTCGTTAGGTGCCTTTCAGTAGGTTCCGACTCATAGTGGCCCTATGTACAACAGAACGAAACACTATCCAGCCCTGTGCCATCCTCCCAATCGTTGTTATGCTTGAACCCATTGTTGGCAGTCACTGTGTCGGTCCATATCTTTGAGGGTCTTCCTCTTTTTCGCTGACCCTGTACTTTACCAAGCACGATGTCCCTCTCCAGGGAATGGTCCCTCCTGATCACACGTCCAACGTTGTGAGACAAGGTCTTGTCATCCTCACTTCTAAGGAACATTCCTGCTGTACTTCTTCCAAGACAGATTTGTATGTAAAATGGGAAAAAGAAAAACTATTCAGCACAAATTTATTGAGCTCTTAATACACTTTGTGGGAGTAAAATAATGATACCTATCTGAAGACTTATATGAGGATGAAATCACAGGCCTGCCAAGCACTTGGCATGCTGCCTGGAACACACTAAGTGCTCAATAAATAGTAGCAATTGTCTTTTTTTTTTTTTAACTGCATTTCATTAAATCTAAGGTTACCAGAGATTGTAAAATTTACCATCACTTTATATATACTAAGAGAAAAATGTTTGCCAATTAAATGGTGACGTACTGCTTTGTTATTTCAAATTTGTATGTATCTCTATATATTATTTAGATATATTTGGAAACATTTTTATTCCATATCATTCTTGTGCCTATATGATAAGGGAAATGTGAAGAAATAAATTTAGTTATTCCTGAAACTTCACCTTCAGAAGCCAATTCTTCTCAATCACTTTTAGCTCAGTCATTGGTGTCTATTTTTACCACCCAGTATCATCCTCTCTGCCTCCAAGCGCAATTGAGTTGGAGCATTTTTAGAAAGTATCTGTACCAGAATAAATGCCATAGATGCTGGACTCTTAGGGTAACTCAAATGGTAAAGCACTTTACTACTTGCTGAAAGCTTGGCGGTTCGAACCCACCCGGAGGCACCTCAGAAGGCAGGCCTGGTGATCGCTTCCAAAAGGTCACAACCTTGGAAGCCCTGTGAAGCACAGTTCTACCCCGCACACATGGGGTCGCCGTGAGTCAGAATGGGCTCTAAGGCAACTAACGAAGAGCAAACTTGCTTGCAGAGGCTGCTTCAGGAATGTTGAGAAATGGCTCTGCACCCGCTCCCTCCCCACGACCGTTTGTTTCCTTGGGGTTAGAAGCCTTTCTCTATTTGCCTTCAGGATCCCCTCCTGAGCTGCGGACACCCACTCTGTAGTTCTGATGCTTAAGTTTTTGGTGTTTGCGAATGCCGGGGCAATAAGAACTTCTTACAATGCAAGTCTGACTTGACGGGCAGAGATTATAAAGTACCCTGCATTGCAAAGTGTGTCCTTATTTCAGAGGTGTTAAAAATGTGGGGGGAAAAGAAACTGCATTTTTGAAAAGATGAAATTCAGTAATAAAAACGTGCATTGTTTTAGTTAAACAAATGAGCATAAAGTACTTAAAGTGTATGTGTATGTTGTTAAATAATTTTATCATGAATTTTCTCAAGTGAGAACTTGACTTATTAATTCCCTGTTACTCAAGGTGTAATCCACAAATCGGTATGTGGCAACTTGTTAGAAATGCAGAATCCCAGTTCCTACCCCAGAGTGGTAACAAGTTGCCATTGGGTAGACTCCAACTCATGGTGAACCCATGTGTGTCAGAAAAGAACTACGCTTCATAGGGTTTTCAATGGCTGACTTTTCCGAAGTAGATCACCAGGCCTTTCTTCCAAGGTACCTCTGGGTGAACTCAAACCTCCAACTTTGAGGTTAGCAGCTAAGCACATTACCTGTACCACCCAGGTTCTCCCAGCCCCTACCTCAGACCCACTAAATTATGATCTGCGTTCAAATGATTGTTAGGCACCGAAAAGTTTGAGAAGGACTGGTCTTATTCATTATATTGAATGCATTTACTTGATGCTTTGCTTAAAATAGGGGAGCCCTGGTGGTGCAGTCATTAAGAGGTTGACTGTTAACCAAAAGGTCAGCAGTTTAAATCCACCAGCTGCTCCTTGGAAACCCTATGGGGCAGTTCTACTCTGTCCTATAGGGTTGCCGTGAGTCAAAATTGACTTGATGCCAACAGGTTTAGTTTTTTGTTTGTTTGGTATATACATAGGAGCCCTGATGGCACAGCGCGTAAAGTGCTCAGCAGCTAACCAGAAAGTCAGCCGTTTGAACCCACCAGCTGCTCCACGGGAGAAAGATGAGACAGTCAGCTTCTGTAAAGAGTTCTCCTCTGTCGTATAGTGTCATTATGACTCAGAATGGACTCAGGGCAATGGGTTTTGTATATGCATAGGCCTGTCTTCCCCAGCTTGTGCTCACTGTCCTGCTCTGCTGAGTCACGTTACAAGTAAGACCCTTGCTGGAAGGTCCCCTGAGTTGGTTACAAGAACTGTAAGAGAGATTATTACATTTATCCTTTTTGTCTCATCACACTAATTGGGGCAAAGAGGAGGCTTTACTTTAGCCAAAAGTCATCCATATTACCAGGTATGCGTGGTAGAATAGAAAACAGACTCATTGTTTAGGGAACGTTGAGCTTCTGTAAGGGTGATGGAAAAATTTGGAAACAAGTAAAGGTGATGGTTGAACAACATGATAAACATAATTAATGCCACTGAATTGTACATGTGAAGAATCTTGAAAAGGTCAATATTTTGTTACATATGTGTTTACCACAATTAAAAAAAAAATTAAACACCTGCAGTTATATCCTTTTCTAGAAGGTACTACAAGGCCAGCAGGAGGGGCAGATTTTTAAATAATGGCTTCCACTGTGGGCCACCCTTTTTCTTACCAGCATTTATAAACCTGTTCCACATATGTTTCCAAACAACACTAGACCCACAGACTCTTTCTTTTCTGGTTTGGCTTTTTTAAAGTTCAACAGATAAGTTGGCTTTTTAAAATTGAAGTCTGGGAAGGAGTAGCTCAAAAGAGGGGCAAAAAAATGCCTACAGGCATCATTCCAGAAACAGTGTGTGTCTCCACCTCCTTTAGCACTTTCTGTTTGGAGACGGTACTGTCTGCCCTGGAAACAGGCCATCGCCTGCTCCTTGCTCTGCTCCCTTCCACAAGGGCAGTCTCCAGGTATGTTAATAGAGTCAGAGGGCCTAAAACCATTTTGCAAATAGAAAGTGTCAGCTAGAGGCCCACTTAAAAAAGCTTTACTTCAGGGTGCTACACAGGCTAAATAAGGTCACCCTGAATCAGTGTCAGGCCTAGAAAGGGTGTGTGCTGTCTTGTAAGGAAGAAGCAGAAATTCAGCTTCTGGGTTTCTCTGTGGGTTTAGCTCTCTGTTGGGGACTAAAAAAAATGGCCCTAAGAAAAGTTTCACTCTTCTAGAAAGTAACTCTCTTGATTTTTCCACTGGAATCATTGAGCTTCCAGTAGTAGCTACACAGAGACTTCGTCTCATTCTTTCATTCATTTACTCATCCTCAAATTAAGTAACTATTGTTTTTTTTTTTTATTATTGTTACAAAAATATAGATAACTCTTATGTGCCGAGTGTCAGAACAGTAGAGGATGAGACAAACTTATCTCCTCTCCTGCCCTATATAAGCAAGTAGTCAAACAGATAAGATAGGCCATTAAGGAGGTAATTATTAAAAAAAAAAAAAAAAAGAACTACAAGCGAGTTTTGATAAATCTGGAGCCTCTGAGAGGTCAGAAGAGCTCTCCACAGCAGCCAGAGATTAGGACCATCATACCTAGCCCACTCTGAACTGTTAGGGAAGGCTTCCTACAGGAAGTGATGATCCTCTGCTGAGAACTGGATGATGAGGAGTTGCTACTAAAGGGAGGCCACAGAGAGAAGGAAGAATGGCATGGGAGAATGCTCAGAGGTGAGAGGAAGGTGCCAGTTTTTACAACCATTCTCAAAACTCATTAGCAACACTTGTTAGCAGCTGTCAAATTGGCCTCCAGCTCATGGCCGGTCCACGCACAATGGAATGAAATGTTGCCCAGTCCTGTGCCATCTTCATGAAGGGTTGCAGATTGGATCATTGAGATCCATAGGGTTTTTATTTGGTTGTTTATTCAGAAGTAGATTGCCAGCCCTTTATCCCTACTCTTGGAAACCCCGGTGGCGTAGTAGTTAAGTGCTACAGGTGCTAACCAAAAGGTCAGCAGTTCAAGTCTACCAGGTGCTCCTTGGAAACCCTGTGGGGCAGTTCCATTTGGTCCTATAGGGTCACTATGAGTCAGGATCAACTCGACAGCAATGGGTTTTTTGGTTTTATGCCTACTCTTAGTCTGAAAGCTCCACTGAAACCCATTCAGCACCTGAGGACCTTTAAAATATGATCGACAAACTTCTGCCTAGACCTACTGAATCAGTTCTGCTAGGAATTTAAAGATAAACTCGGTAGTAGGCATAAGAGCCTTGGTAGTATAATCGTTAAATGTTTGGCTGCTAACTGAAAGGTTGGTAGTTAGAACTCACCCAGCTGTTCGACTGGAGAAAAGTTTGACAACCTGCTCTTGTAAAGATTACAGCCAAGGAAACCCTATGGAGCAGTTCTACTCTGTCACGTAGGGTCGCTATGAGTTGACATTGACTCGACGGCATCTAACAGCAACAGGTATAAGATTAAGCGCTTTAAGAGATATAGGAACAGTGTTAGGAGAGTTCAAAGACAACAATTTAGCATTTGACAACTGTTGATCATTGGACCAGTCAGTTGAAACTCCCTGAGTCATAGTTTTATCATCAATAAAAATGAGAATAATAGTCCCTGCCTTATGTCAGATAGGTTCATGACTGAATAAGAAAATGACTGGAGTATTTGGCTCACTGTTGGCTACCCTATAAGCCCTCTGAACACGAGTTACCATGATGGTTGCCATAGACACCATCCATGTCCTTCTCTGGACCTCAGTCTTCTCTTCCAGTAAAAAGTTGTATTAGATGTCCCTGGAATGACAAGAAACCCTGGTGGTACAATGGTTAAGTGCTTAGATGTTAATCAAAATGTCAGCAGTTCAAACCCCCCAGAGGCTCCATGGGAGAAAAGATCTGGGGATCTGCTCCCATATAGGTGCTGTCAAGTCGATCTGAACTCATAGCAACCCTATGTACTACAGAAGAAAACACTGCTTGGTCCTGTGCCATCCTCACAATTGTTCTTATGTTTGAGCCCATTGTTGGCAGCCACTGTGTCAATCCATCACATTGTGGGTCTTCCTCTTTTTCCCTCACACTCTACTAAGCATAATGCCCTTCTCCAGGAACTGGTCCCTCCTGATAAAATGTCCAAAGTACATCAGATCAAGTCTCACCATCTTCCCTTCTTAGGAGCATTCTGAATATACTTCTTCCAAGACGGCTTTGTTCGTTCTTCTGGCAGTCCGTGGTATATTCAATATTCTTCTCCAACACCATAATTCAAAGGCATCAAGTCTTCAGCTTTCCTTACTCATTGTCCAGCTTTCATGTGTTTATGAGGTGATTGAAAATACCATGAATTGTGTCAGGCACACCTTGGTCCTCAAAAAGACATCTTTGCTTTTGAACACTTTAAAGAGGCCTTGTGCACTAGAGTTGCCCAATGCCATAATTCATTTGATTTCTTGACTGCTGCTTCCATGGGCATTGATTGTTGATCCATGTAAAATAAAACCCTTGACAGTTTCAATGTTTCCTCCATTTATCATGATGTTGCTTATTGGCCCAGTTGTGAGGCTTTTTGTTTTCTTTATGTTGAGGTGTAATCCACGCTGCAGGGTGTGTAGTCTTTGATCTTCATCGGTAAGTGCTTCAAGTCCTCTTAGCTTTCAGCAAGCAAGGTTGTGTCATCTGCATATAACAAGTTGTTAATGAGTCTTCCTCCAATCCTGGTGCTGCATTCTTCTTCATATAGCCCAGCTCCTTGGATTATTTGCTCAGCATACAGATTGAATAAGTATGGTGGAAGAATACAACACAGATGCACACATTTCTTGATTTTAAATCATTCAGTATCCCCTTGTTCTGTTCCAATGACTGCCTCTTGGTCTATGCACAGGTTCCACATAAGCACAATTAAATGTTCTAGAATTCCCATTCTTCTCAATGTTATCCATAATTTGTTATGATCCTCACAGTTGAATGCCTTTGCATAGTCAGTAAAACACAGGTAAATATCTTTCTGGTATTCTGTGCTTTCAGCTAGGATCCATCTGACATCAGAAATGATATCCCTCATTCCATGTTGTCTTAGTCATGTAGTGCTACTATAACAGAAATACCACAAATGAATGGCTTTAACAAAGATAAATTTGTTCTCTCACACTCTAGTAGGTTACAAGTCCAAATTCAGGGTGTCAGCTCCAAGGGAATGCTTTCATTCTCTGTCAGCTCTGGAGGAAGGTCCTTGTCCTCAATCTTCCCCTGGTTGAAGATCTCAGGCACAGGGACTCTGGGTCCAAAGGATGCGCTATGCTCCTGGTGCTGCTTTCTTTGTGGTATGAGGTCCCCAACTCTCTGCTTGCTTCCCTTTCTTTTTATCTTTTGAGATAAAAGGTGGTACAGGCCCCACTCCAGGGAAACTCCCTTTACATTGGATCAGAGAGGTGACCTGAGTAAGGGTGGTGTTACAATCCCACCCTAATCATCTTTAGCATAAAATTACAATCACAAAATGGAGGACAACCACACAATAGTGGGAATCATGGCCTAACCAAGTTGACACATATTTTTGGAGGGACACAATTCAATCCATGACACACATTCTGTTTTGAATCCTGCTGGAATTTCAGACAGTTCCCTGTTGATGTACTGCTGCAACCGTTTTTGAATTTTCTCCAGCATAATTTAACTTGCATGTGATATTAATGATATTGTTCAGTAATTTCCATATTCTGTTGCATCCCCTTGCTTTGGAATGGGCGTGGATATGGATCTCTTCCAGTCAGTTGGCCAGGTAGCTGCCTTCCAAATTTCTTGACATAGATGAATGAGCACTTCTGCATTGCATCCATTTGTTGAAACATCTAAATTTGTATTCCATCAATTCCTGGAGCCTTGTTTTTTGCCAATTCTTGCAGTGCAGCTTGGATTTCTTCCTTCAGTACCATCAGTTCTTGATCATGTGCTGCCTCCTGAAATGGTTCAAAGTTGACCAATTCTTTTTGGTACAGTGACTCTTTGTATTCCTTCCATCTTGTTTTGATGTTTCCTGCATTGTTCAATATTTTGCCCATGGAATCTTTCAATATTGCAACCTGAGACTTGAATTTATTCTTCAGTTCTTTCAGCTTGAGAATTGACAAGCAGGTTCTTCCCTTTTGGTTTTCTATTTCCAGCTCTTTGCTCATGTCATTATAATACCTTACATTACCTTTTTGAGCAACCCTTTGAAATCTTCTGTTCAGCTCTTTTACTTCATCGTTTCTTACATTCGTTTTAGCTACTGTATGTTCAAGAGCAAGTTTCAGAGTCTCTTTCAAGATCTGTTTTGGCCTTTTATTTCTTTCCTGTCTTTTTAATGACCTCTTGCTTTCTTCATGTATGCTGCCTTGATGCCATTCCACAACTTGTCTGGTCTTAGGTCATTAGTGTTAAAATGCATCATGTCTATTCTTGAGATGGCCTCTAAATTTAGGTGGGTATGCTCAAGATCGTACTTTGGCTCTTGTGGACTTATTGTAATTTTCTTCACCTTCAATTTGAACTTGTATGTGAACAATCAATGGTCTGTTCCACAGCTGACCCCTGGCCTTGTTATGACTGATGATACTGTTTCTCCACTTTTCCTTTCTTAGACTGTATTCTCTGGAGAAGCAAAACCAGTGAAGTGTATGTATATATACGTATATTTAAAGAGAAAGATTTATATCAAGTAAATGGCTCATGCAGTTGTAGAGGCTGGCAAGTCCCTACTCGGGGCATCAGGTTGGAGGCTTCTCCTGACTCAAGTAGCTGCAGGTGCTGATGAAGCCAAGATCGGAAGGTAAGATGGGAGGCTGCTGGCTCAGGTCCCAAGAACTGGAAGTCAGATGATGACGAACTGAATGCAGGATACAGAGCTCAGCAAAAACCAGCAAGCTCTGACAGAAAGTCCATATATATTGGATGCAGGCTACACCCCTAAGGAAACTCCCTTTCAACTGATTGGCTGCTTATAGCAGATCTCATCATGGATGTGGTTACATTATATCAGATCTCATCATGAAGGTGATTACATCATTACCTAACTGCCAAAGTACATCATAATGGCTAAACCACTGAGAATAATGGCCCAACCAAGTTAACATAGAACCTTAACCACCACTGTTCACCCCTTGTCAAACTTGGCACTTGTATACATCTACTTGAACCATACACAATCTCTAAACAAAGACAATTATACAGTCATAACTTGTGCCTACCATGACACAACTAACATGAGTACAGCTGAAAACATACTAGCCTTGTTTATATCTTATATTTTATAAGTGAAGAAAACAAAAATGTTTGATGGCACACATACAAGGAAGAAATACTTATAACAATTACAGTCCTTGTTTCTGCACTGGTCATGTAGTTGATATTTAGAAACACATTCTTCCAGCAAGCACCTCAGTTGACCACAGTTCTTTGCCTGGTGGGGCAACCCAAACCTTCATTCCTGAAGTGTCTGGGCCATTAGTGATCATGTTGGAACTGAGTTGCTGTAGTTTTCCATTGACCTTAATCACACGATATGGTAGTATTAAGAGACAAGTTAAGGGATCTCCTGTCTTCCAGACATACTCTTCTGTACCTCAATTATGTAATATCAGTCTGATTTCTTCTTGGTAGTTAGGATCAATCAAACCAGCCAATATGGTAACTCCCTTCTTTGCCTGTTAATCCAGAGGCATAAGGAGCCAAAAATGGCCAGGTGACATTTTAACTTCCAGCTCAATGGAATCAGTGATGTGTCTCAAGGTGGGAGCATTCCTCCTTTTGGAACTAAGGCCTGTAGATCCATACAGCATAGAGTCACAGGGGCAGGAAGCAAAAATTTTACAAGTGGTTTACTAGGGGTAATAGTGAGTGGTGCCACTCCCATTTCCACCCCTTGGTTCCTGGGCCCATGAATCTTGGCTGGGGGAGAAACGGCATCATATATTGGATGCTAGTTTAGAGCATAAAACAGCCTCTTGAAGAACATTTCCCCAACCCTGCAAAGTATTACCACCTAGCTGGTACTATAAGTGTGTCTTTAGAAGGCCATTCCATCATTCTCTCAAGCCAGCTGCTTCAGGATGATAGGGAACATAGTAAAAGCAATGAATTCCATGATAATGGTCTCAATGCTGCTCTTCATTTGCTGTGAAATGAGTCCCTTGATCTGAGAAGATGTTGTGTGGGATAAAATGACAGACAAGGCATTCTGTAAGTCCACAGATGGTAGTTTTGACAGAAGAATTGCGTGCAGGGAAGGCAAATCCGTATCCAGAGTGCCTATTCCATTAACAACAAAATACTGCCCTTTTAATGATGGAAGTGTTCTAATGTAATCAACCTGCACCAGGTTGCTGGCTTATCAGTTCAAAGAATGGTGCTATATCAGGGATTCAGTGTTGGTCTCTGCTGCTGGCAGATTGGGCACTCATCAGTATCTGTAGCCAAGTTGGCCTTGGTGAGTGGAAGTCCATGTGGCTGAGCCCATGCATAACCTCTATCCCTGCCACTATGGCCACTTTGTTCATAAGCCTGTTGGATATTGATGGAGTGGCTAGGGAAAGATGATAACTTGTCTCCATAGAACATGCCATCCTATCCACTTGGTCATTAAAACCCTCCTCTACTGAGGTCACCCTTTAGAGAGCATTCACATGAAACACAAATATATTCATTTCTTTGGCCCATTTGGAGATGTTTGTCCATATACCTCTTCCTCATACCTCCCTGTCATCAATTTTCCAATCAGGTTCTTTCCAAGTCTATGACCATCCAGCTAACCATTGGCCACACCCCATGAATCAGTATACAATCGCACATCTCACATTTTATCCTCCCAGGCAAAGTGAACAGCCAGGTGCACTGCTTGAAGTTCTGTCCATTGGGAAGGTTTCTCTTCACCACTGTCTTTCAGGGAGGCCCCAGAAGGGCTGTAGTGCTGCTGCTGTCTACTTCCAAGTGGTGCCTGCATATTGTGCAGAACTATGTGTAAACCAGGCACGAGTTTTCTCTTCTTCAGTCAACTGATCCTAAGGACCTCCCATGAATCCATAGATGCAGACTAGAAAATGGAAGGTAATGTGACAGGAGTGGAGACCATGGGCATCTAGGCTACTTCCTCACGCGATATACTTGTGCTTTCAGGTCTTGCTGGCACTCCATCTAGTATATGTATATACATATGTAGAGTAAGAGTAATTGATTTGATTCCTGTGGGTTACATCTGGAGAGGTGCACATTTATGTTGTTAAAAAAGGTATTTCTAATGAATAAGTCATTTGTCTTGCAATACTCTATCATGAGATCTCCAGCATCATTTCTATCACCAAGACCATATTTTCCAATTACTGATCTTTCTTCTTTGTTTCCAACTTTTACATTCCAATCACCAGTAATTATCAATGCATCTTGATTGCAAGTTTGATGAATTTCTGACTATAGAAATTGGTTAAAAAAAAAAAAACTTTAAGTTCTTCATCTTTGGCATTAATGATTGGCTCATAAATTTGAATAATAGCTGTATTAACTGATTTTCCTTGTAGGCATGTGGGTATTATCCTATCACTTACAACACTGTATTTTAGGGTAGATCTTGAAATGTTCCTTTTGATGCCATTCCCACCATAATAGACCATATGGTTGTTCAATTCAAAATGGCCAATAGTGGTATATTTCAGCTCACTAATGCTTAAAAAAAAAAAAAACTTTTTTTTTTTAATGCTTAGGATATCAATCTTTATACATTCCTTTTCATTTTTGACAACTTCCAATTTTCCTAGATTCATATGTCATACATTCCATGTTCCTGTGATTAATGGATGTTTACAGCTGTATCTTCTCATTTTAAGTCATGCCATATTAGAAAATGAAAGTCCGTGTTATTAAGGTCAACTCTACTTGGAGGAGGCAGGTCTTCCCCAGTTGTATTTTGAGTGCCTTCTGACCTGAGTGGCTCATTTCCTGACACTGTATCAAACAATGTTCAGCTGCTATTCATAAGTTTTCACTGGCCAATTTTTTCAGGTGTAGATAGCCAGGTCCTTCTTCCCAGTCTGTCTTAGTCTGGAAACTGCACTGAATTCTGTCCCCCGTGGGTGACCCTGCTGGTATTTTAAATACCAGTGGCATAGCTTTCAGCATCACAGCAACATGCAAGCCACTTCAGTACAACAAACTGACAGATGAGTGGTGGCCATAACAACTACATTCTGGAAAACTCTACAGGGCAGTTCTACTCTGTCATACAGGGTTGCTATGAGTTGGAGGTGGATGCTAAAATGACCAGGGAGTGGAACATCACATGATTTTCACTTGTATTCCTTTGAGCTAGAAGAGGAGGAAGGACGAGATACTAGACAGAGTTGTTGTTGTGTGCCATGGAGTCAGTTCCAACTCAGTGACCCTACAAGACAGAATGGAGCTGCCCCATAGGGTTTTCTATGCTATAATCTTTATGGGAGCAGATTGCCAGCTCTTTTCTTGCAGGGAGCAGCTGGTGGGTTTGAATTATCATCCTTTTCAGTTAGCAGTCAAGCGCTTAATCATTGAAACTCCAGGGCCTTTGCTAGGCAGAGACACATACCCGTTGCTGTCAAGTCAATTTCAACTCATAGTGACCTTATTAAAAAAAAAAAAAAAAAAACTGCCCCATAGAGTTTCCATGGCTGTAATCTTTACAGAAGCACACTGCCACATCTTTCTCCTGTGGAGCAGCTGTTAGGTTCGAACCACCCACCTTTTGGTTAGCAGCCAAGCACTTAACCACTGTACCACCAGGGCTCCTTTTGGCAGAAACCGAGGTGTATTATACAACATTCTTTCAGCTTCTCCAGGCTCATTCCAAGGACAATAACTGCCAGATAGTACTAGGAGAAATCAACAGGTGATTTGTTGCTTCCAAACATAGCCCAAGGCAATGTATAACCACCAGGTAATGTCAAGGCTCCATTATCTCTCTCATAACCTATTTAAAGTTTACTGTTCCTGGGTTGTACAAAGGGTGGGATGCTAACAGAAAGCTTGGTGGTTTGAACCCACCCAGAGGTGGCTTGGAAGAAAGGCCTAGCTATCTTCTTCCAAAAGGTCACAGCCTTGAAAACCCTTTGGAGTGTAGTTCTTCTCTGACACACGTGGGGTTACTGGAGTTGGAATCAACTTGACAACAACTGGTAGTTAGCATGCAGAAAGGACTTGATAAATGATAGCCCATTACTCCTGATCCTTCAGAGGCAGGTAGAACCTTAAGGGTCCTCTGTTTCAACTTCCTCTTGTTGTAAATCTCAGGCTGGGAAAGAGACTGGACCAAGGTCACACAACAACTAGATACCTAAAAGAAGGCTATACAATGTTGATCCTATAAATATGGTAGATATTCTGGAAGTAGTGAAGTATTATTCTCCTTTTTAATTTTACTTATTTATACATATAAGTAGGAAGACTGAGCTGGAAGCTCCATTATCTTTTGCCTCCAGGTAAGGCCAGTTCTGGTCTTTAAGGAAAGATGAAGATTAATGATTAGGAAGGAGTATTACCAGGAAGAAGCCATGAACTTAGCCATGAATCAAAAGGATTTGAGATCCTGTAGCAGGATATATGGATGGAGGCTGCACTAATTCATAACTTCTAACATTTTCAGAGGGCAATGCTGATAATACTTAACATTTGAATGGGGCTTTGTACTTTATCCAGGGCTTGTCTACACATTATGATATGTAAGGTACTTGGTTAGATCATTAGGCCCGTACTATTGGGATTTCAGGCTTGAAGTTTCATAAAGGAAAAAAAAAAAAAAAAGGGATTGCCAGCTGTTTATTTCTAACAGTTTAAATAACAAAAACATACTGCCATCTAAAATCACTGTGATTTTTATTAAAGAATGGGTATTTTAGTGCCCCAAATATGGGAACTGCATGATCTCTGGATGAAGGATAGTGATTAAAATGGATAAAACTCTGCCCTTATTGTCCTAATTTTATCCCAGGTGATGAGAAGTTTGGGATGGACCAGCCCTGTCCCTAACCAATTTTTGGAAACCAGTAGGCTGGAACTGGGAGTCCCAAAGCAGGGATAGGTGGAAAGGTTGTCCCTTTCTGACGGAAATACATTGCAAGCACCTGAGGAGCTCCTTTCCTCCTTGAGAATCTGCTGTGTGTACCTCCTGCCTGTTCCTTTCTCTATCCTATAAAAAAAATAAATAAATAATTTTTTTTTTTTTTTTTTGATCCATAGAGACATAAACACTGCGAACAATTGTTACTGACAGGAGTGTATCGTATCTCCAAAGCCTGTCATTGTAGGCAAAACAAAACACCCCAAAACCAAGTCTATTAATAATCTAATCCAGGAATATGAACAAAAGCCCATTCCAATGTTGCCTGTGATTTCATAGGATTTACCTGGTGTGTTGGTTTGATGTTCTAAGAAGAGCCCAGTGGCAGGACGGGAAGAAAAGCAATGGAGTGGCTTAGTACAGCTGCCATCCAGTACATACATCCTTCTACAGAACTTCAGGTACTTGAGAGAAATCCACCCCTTCAGAATCAGGTGAAATTGATTACTGGACACCTACTTGTGCCAGGAACTGTGCCAGGCAGTTCATATGTGCTCTCCCCTTTAAGAACTTCGAGCTGCTCTGGCCATATTCTCCCTCTCCCAGATGAAGTGACTGAGGCTGTGAGGTACACAATGTCTGCCTCACATGGCCACTGTTTGCACCCAGATGCTCTTCACCTGTAGTGTTCCTGCTGGGGGGATCTCATATCCAAGGCACAGCTTTAGGTTTTGCTCCTTACTATTATTTGTGCCAACCTTCTCTTCAACCATTTAAAATAATATTTCTTCCCCTCCCTTTCTCTGCCTCTTTCCATGTCTCCCTTCCTTCTACCCTTCTCCCCCTCTCCCCTTCTCTCCCTCTGCCTCCACTCCCTCTCATTCCCTCTTCTCTTTCTGCCTCTCTCTTGCCTATTCTCTATAATCAACATAGAACCACATTCACTATATTTTAAATAGAAAAGTTACGTCTCTCTTCTCTCTCTGCCTCTCCTCTGTAATCAACATAGAACCACTTTTAATATATTTTCAATATAAAGAAAAATTGTATCTCTCTCCCTGCTTTTGCCTCTTTCTCTCTGCCTGTCTGTCTCTGTCTCTCTGCCTATACCCTATAATTGACATAGAGCCCCTGGGTGGCACACACTAACCCAGGGGTTCCTAATGTAGGCTCTGGAGCCAAAATGCCTAGGTTTGAATCTCATCTGAATGACCTTGGGCAGTTGCCCTCTCTGTGCCTTTATTTGCTGACTTTAAGATGATCGTCATATTATCACCTACCTAACAGGGTTCTCATGAAGCAAAGCAAGTATAAAGCACTTAGCCCAGTTCTTGACATGTCATATGCATCATTAGTATTCATTCTTAGAGTTCTTTTTCTTATGCACATGTATTAATGTATAGATTTATAAATCAGTGGAATGTATTAACTTCTTACTCATTGCATCTAATTTCCCCCCAAATGTCTGACAGCCTGTCTTGCACCGTTGTTGTTATTAGTTGCCATTGAGTCAGCTCCAACTCACTGTGACTTTAACAGAAAAAAATCTTGCCCAGCCTGCACCATCGTCATGATTGTGTGTTTGAGTCCACTGTTGTGGCTATTGTGTCAACCCATGTCATTAAGGATCTTTTATACTAGCCTAGGGGAGAACAAAGTGGTGACCTAGTCTGGGCTGGCACGCTCCTCTCTCAGGTGCACATAATCCCACAAGACTGCACAGCCCCTTCCTCTGTGGACATTATGCATGTACAGCAGGAACTTGCAAACCCATATTCTGCCTTTGTGGATTAAGGTAAATCATAACCATGTTAACACGTATCCCATTCACCTATAGGCCTTGGAGGTAGATGCAGAATGTTTACCATTCGTTACTGGTTAAACCGTGTGGCCTACATGCACAAGTGGGCTGATTTTCTGGGCATCATTGTCTGCCCGCTTTCTCTTTTCTAGAACTTCTGGGAAAGATGTGCTGTTACTTTTCCCCTTCCATTTTCCTTGTTGTGCAGTGGTGCAGTAGCTGAGAAAACACCTCAGTGGTGTGACAAATCTGGATGAGTTCATGGCTTCCCCTAGGCTTGGCTCTGGCAAAGTTGCGGGGGGGCAAAGGCAAAGAAGAGAAGGGAGCCTGGTATGGTAGAAACAACCTTAACGCTCTGTGTTCAGCAGCTGGACAGAGCCTTGAGGTGGTAGCCACTAAGTCTTTATTGAAAGAGTGGCTGGAAAGCTGATGCATTCATGAGTGAGTTCCATTTCAAGGATTTTAAGTGGGGCTCAGAGTATGCGGCACTATGACTATTAGAACACATTTGCTGGTGCTGGTGGAAATGGTCGAATGAGTGGCTGAAAGCAAAAAGTGAGATACAAGTGTAATGGTTAGAGTGGCAAGCTGTACCACATTCCCGTGGTTTTCTTTTCCTTGTATAAATCTTTATTGCGTTCTCTACTTAAAATAATATATGCTTGTGTAAATGGCACAGTAGTTACAAGCCTGGCTGTTAACCAAAATGTCAGCAGTTCAAACCCACCAGCTGCTCCTTGGAAACCTGTTAGGACAGTTCTACTCTGTCCTATAGGGTCACTATGAAACAGGATTGCCTTGATGGCAAAGAGTTTGGGTTTTTGCGCACGTGTGTGTGTGTTTGTAAATGTTTCAGAAATTGTATCTGTCTAAATCATTTTCACTAACTGACCTTTCGATAGCATGGAAACTCTTCATTACCTTTTCTTTGGTTCCTCCATAGTCCCTAAAATTGGTCTGGACAAGTAGTCAGAGCTCAGTACATAAAAAAAGGGGAGACTTCACTGAAAGAGTAACTCTCTATCCAAGTGAGAGACTTTGCATTAAAGTTGTTAAAATTGCAGGTTTTAGAGCTGAGCAGAAACTCGCTTCTGGCAGTGACTGATTCGATGACTGTAGACAAGATATTTAACTCTTTGAGCCTTTTTTGTCCTGTTTTTAAAATGGGAATAATACTTTTTTACAGGCTGATGTGAAGTATATCGAGTATATATTTAAAAACATTTAGCACAATGCCAGACACAATAAAAAAAAATTTTTTTTTTTACAATAGATTCTCACTATTTAAAAGCAGCTGGTGAAAGACATATTTGTGTATTGTTCACTAGATTTGTTCTCGTCCTGTCCCTCTGGACCTGTGACCATGATCAGTGACATTTAATGAGTTCTTAATTCATCCTTTGCAAATTAGATATTATAATACTTACTACCCCACAAACATTGTATGGATATTTTAGATAAAATGAAGGAACCTGCAGGAAAGAAAGATTAATTTGGAGATAATTTTGTGTTGTAGCCCAATTCACAATTACTTGCATGTGACATTTATTCTGTATTAACTATACAATCAAAGAATTCCTTTCTCAGCTTTTAATGTGCTTCTTGACTATCCCCCAGCTGTGTATTGGGTAGAAATTTATTTAATTTTAATCAAAGTTGAAGTACCTGGGAAAGACATTAAAGAGGCCCCTGGAACTAATATTCATTGACAATGAATTTGAGTTTGGTTTGAACTGAAAAACATGGGAGATTTTTAGATTGTATGATATTGACAATGGCTATGTGTTGGATGAATGAATAAAAGGATTTTCTCAAATCAAAGAATCTGTAAGTCTGCGTTCCTCAGCATTTTCTGTTTAAGTGACTGGAAAAATTACAAAAATCAAGAGATGGAGGAAAGAACATGTGATTTCCTTTCCTTTATATAAGAGGTAGAGGCAATGTTTTCCCCTTTGCACCTGAAAAAATCACAGGAAGGAGAAGTAGGCTCTCAGCAAACTGGCCTCACTTTTCTCTGCCAATGCATGTTAATCCCCCATAGAGGAACTCTGATTTTTCCAGTGGTGCACATTCTCACAGTTGGACACATGTTTTACTCTTTAACGCAATGGTGCCCACACCAGCTCTAATAAGATAGAGCTAAACTGCCATGACTCTCTCTGGAACCTCATTCCTGTGTTTTTGGCAGTAACTCTGAGGATGTTCAGCCTTTTACCAGGAAGACATGGAAAAACTTTGTGGTAATAGCTTGCACAAGGATGTTTGCTTTTAAAGAAGTGGCCCTTGAATTTTCTTGTTGCTTTCAGAGATGCCTAAACCTAGGCCTGTACCTATTTTAAATTTAATCTTTCACCTGAGATAGTTAGGGTAGTGTTTTCTGTCATTTGCAACCAAGACTTTTTGGGTATGAGGCTCTGGAAATTGCATGGAAAACAACCATTGGTGCTTGTCCCCACAGGATCTGATGGTTTAGAGGAACAGACACATTGTTTGGGGAAGCACACTAATGCAGGGAGGCCAGTACAATGTGCTGTGGGAACAAGGAGGAAAGTGGTTAGAGAAGACAGCCAGATAGACAATAAGGGCAAACCATCAATGCCTTGAAGTCCATTTTAAGGAATTTATCTTTTTTAAAAAGCACTAAAAAGCCATGTAGTTCATACCCTCAATTTTAAATTCAAGGCTCAGAGAAGCAATATAAGTTTGTCCAAGGTTGCATATCCCTCATGTGGCAAAGATCTGATGATTCTGACTCCCACCTGATCTACAGAGAGAACTTCCAATAGTCAATAGCATTTGGTGCCTACCAACTGGACAAAGACCTCAAATGGACATGGACAATCACAGTGTTACCTTGGAGGTATATTCCAACTTAACGCAAATTATACCTGTCAAAATTTTATATATGCACTTAATATAATGACACATACATTATGTGCTATGACTTCTAAAAATATAGATCTACCAACTGTGAAAAAGTAATCCTTGTCTCCTTGCATTTTAATGATACTGTAAGTAAATGAGTTATAGGTAAAATGATGTTTAATTACTTGATAAAAATATAAAGTACAACTGCATATGTTTTTTTCTGCTACTTTCTGCATATAAAGGAGATAAGGGATGCCATCTTTCCAGTATGGAAACTATTTAAATGTTTTTCTTTTTTGCTAAATAACAAAAGATGGCTTGAGGGAATAGAAGCAGTCATGAACTTATATTATTCCTTGTGCTTATTTCTTCAGGAAAGAAACTCTGCCTAAGGAACGTTTTTGCTGTCGTTTTTACTTGTTGTTTGTTAAATGGTTCATAAATAAGTTCAGCATGAGTTTTAGATTTCTTTAACTCTGAGAGTATCTCAAAACAAGTAACTTGAAACTCAATGTTTTCCTATGACACTTGTCCCATTTCTGGGTGAGAAGTGTGTTCTTAGTTGAACTTTTACAGATAATTATAGCCATTTCCAACTTATGCCTTTTCCTAGAGTGTTTTATACTGGGGTTCTTCCATCCTGGTTTCCCAGCCTTGGGAATTAGGCTTCAGAGAAGAATATATCAATGGAACCAGCAAAATGCACAAGTTTTATTTCTGGACAGAATGTATACCCCAAGCTGGTCTGACTTCTGAGACAACCAGGAAAAAGCCTGGACAGTGTTTTAAATGCTGTAAGCTAATAACTGTGTTTCCCATGCACTGTCCTTCTTCTGATGAAATATTTCTATTCAACTCTTTCTGGTAGGACTTGGATTTACATTCTCTTACCAGAGTGATAGCCCTGATGGGCCCATACCATTTATCAGTGTCTCTTTCAAGCCTTGGCTCTTGGAATCTAACACATTACCCCAACTGTAATTGGATAAACATAGAATATAGGATGATTATCGCCTCCTTTGTCTTTTTTTTTTTTAGTCACTGTATTTTCCTTAACATATCCTTTAGCTTTTCTGTAAGCCACATTAATTCTGCTTATTTCTCACTTAAAACTTAAATTTGATCTTCTCATTTCCTGCTGAAATCCCTTCCATGTCAGTCCATTGTTTCAGGAAAAAAAACATGAAATTCTTAATGTAGTCTTCAGGTAAAGGACCCTCTCTACTGAGGAAGTGGTAATGGAAAAGCTGGTCTGTGGTCTTTTTTTTTTTTTTTTTTTAACCACCCCCTACTCGTAGCTTTTGTGCTTGGTTTCTTTCAGCCTTCATTACTCTTTCTAAATCCCTGCAAATTGAGTGGTTGAAAACATACATTTGGAAACAGAATATAAATACTTCTAGCACAACACTTTTAGAGTCTAATTTTTCCCTTTGGGAAGATTCTACCTCTGTAACTTAATTCTATATATTTAGATTTTATATTTGGGAGCGGAGAGGGGGGCAGATTGGATGTATTAGCTAAGCACATTATCTTTCTTTCCCCTTCTCTTCTTAATAGTTAAGCCCATTAGTGTCACTGGGGACATTCATCTGCTAATAAGCATATAGGTAATGAAAGAATTATGTAACCTTCCAAGGGTAGCCTGTCATTTTAAAATTTTGAGTTCAAGTACTCTTTTGTTTTCAGGGAGACTATTGCTCAGACCTCTGCTAGACTCAATGGCAGGCCAGAGCATCCAAAATTATTCTTGCTCCCAAGTGATATGGTACATAACAACGATGCTGTCACAGGTGTCTGTGTAGCTTAACAACTACTTTGATGTACATTATCCCTTTAATCCTTACAACAATGCTTTTGAAGCAGTTAGGTATCAGCAACCCCATTTTATAGAAATTAAGAGATGTCCCAAATTTCACTACTGGTTTAAAGTAGAACCCAGGTATAAATTCAGCTCCCCTGCCTTCTAGTCCATTTTGAAAGCAGTATTTAAAGTTTTAATTATCTTGATTATCAAAGTAAGGTGCTGTCTTAGGTATCTAGTGCTACTATAACAGAAATACCACAAAAGGGTGGCTTTAGCAAACAGAAAAGTATTCTCTCACAGTTTAGGAGGCTAGAAGTCCAAATTCTGGGCACCAGCTCTAGGGATGGCTCTCTCTCTCTGTTGGCTCTGGAGGAAGGTCCTTGCCTCTTTTCAGCTTGTGTTCCTTGGCTATTGATCATTGTGATCTTTATGTGGTATGGCATCTAGCTTTCCCCACTGTGTTTTTGTGCTTCCTTGCTTAATCTACTTTTTCATATCTCAAGAGAGATTGATTTAAGACACACCCTGCACTGATACTGCCTCATTAACATAATAAAAACCCGTTCTCAAATAGGATTATAACCACAGGTACAGGTTTTAGGATTTATAACGCACATTGTTGAGGAACACAACTCAATCTATAACAAATACTCATTGTAAAAAATAGAGAGAAATTAGGGAAGTTGAAAGATGAAAATTAAAAAATGGTTCTATCCTTCTATGGAAAGGAAAGAGGCCCCAGATAAGTAAAGTGTTACTGAAAAAGAAGAACAAAGTGGGACACTTCACACTACCTGATTTTTAGAATGTATTATACTGCCACAGTAGTCAAAACAGCCTGGCACTGGTCCAACAACAGATACATAGACCAATGGAACAGAATTGAGAATCCAGACATAAATCCAGGCACATATGAATAGCTGATATTTGACAAAGGCCCAAAGTCAGTTAAATGAGGAAAAGACAGTCTTTTTAACAAATGGTGCTGGCATAACTGGGTATCCATCTGCAAAAAAAAAAAAAAAAAAAAAAATGAAACAAGACCCATACCTCACACCACGTACAAAAACTAACTCAAAATGGATCAAAGACCTAAATATAAAATCTAAAACAATAAAGATCAGGGAAGAAAAAATAGGGACAATGCTAGGAGCCCTAATAATACATGGCATAAACAGTATACAAAACATTACTAAAAACACAGAAGAAAAACCAGATAACTGGGAGCTCCTAAAAATCAAATACTGATGCTCATCCAAAGACTTCACCAAAAGAGTAAAAGGTTACCTACAGACTGGGAAAAAGTTTTTAGCTATGACATTTCTGATCAGCAACTGATCTCTAAAGTCTACATGATGCTGCAAAAATTCAACTACAAAAAGACAACCCAATGAAAAAATGGGCAAAAGATATGAACAGACACTTCACTAAAGAAGATATTCATGTAGCCGACAGAAACATGATGAAATGCTCATGATCGTTAGCCATTAGAGAAATGCAAATCAAAACTATAACGAGATTCATCTCACTCTAACAAGGCTGACATTAATCCAAAAAACACAAAATAATAAATATTGGAGAGGTTGTGGAGAGACTGCAACACTTATACACTGCTGGTGGGAATGCAAAATGGTATAGCCACTTTGGAAATCGATTTGTCACCTCCTTAAAAGACTGGAAATAGAACTACCATATGATCAAGCAATCCCACTCCTTGGAATATATCCTAGAGAATTAAGAGCCTTTATATGAACAGACATATGCACACCCATGTTCATTGCAGCACTGTTTATAATAGCAAAAAGATGGAAGCAACCAAGGCGCCCATCAACAGAAGAACGAACGGATAAATTATGGTATATTCACACAATGGGATACCACACATCAATAAAGAACAATGATGAATCCGTGAAACATTTCATAACATGGAGGAATCTGGAAGGCATTATGCTGAGTGAAATTAGTTGCAAAAGGACAAATATTGTATAAGACCACTATTATAAGAACTCAAGAAACAGTTTAAACAGGGAAAAACATATTCTTTGATGGTTACGAGAGGTGGAAGGGAGGGAGTGAGAAAGGTTTTCACTAATTAGATAGTAGATAAGAACTGTTTTAGGTGAAAGGAAAGACAACACACAATACATGGGAGGTCAGCACAACTGGACTAAACCAAAAAGCAAAGAAGTTTCCTGAATAAACTGAACACTTCAAAGGCCAGTGTAGCAGGGGCAGGGGTTTGGGGACCATGGTTTCAGGGAATGTCTAAGTCAATTGGCATAATAAAATCTATTAAGAAAACATTCTGCACCCCACTTTGGAGAGTGGCTTCTGGGGTCTTAAATGCTAGCAAGTGACCATCTAAGAAGTATTAATGGGTCTCAACCCACCTGGAGCAAAGAAGAGTGAAGAAGACACAAGGTAATTATGAGCCCAAGAGACAGAAAGGATCACATAAACTGGAGGCTGCATCAGTCTGAGACCAGAAGAACTAGATAGTGCCTGGCTACAACCAGTGACTGCCCTGACAGGGAACACAACAGAGAACCCCTGAGGGAGCAGGAGAACAGTGGGATGCAGACCTTGAACTCTCATAAAAAGACCAGACTTAATGGTCTGACTGAAACTAGAAGGACCCTGGAAGTCATGGTCCCCAGACCTTCTGTTAGCCCAAGACAGAACCATTCCCAAAGCCAACTTTTCAGACAGGCATTAGACTGGACTATGGGATATAAAATGAAACTGATGAAGAATGAGCTTCTTGGATCAAGTAGACACATGAGACTATGTTGGTATCTCCTGTCTGGAGGGGAGATGAGAGGGCAGAAGGAGTCAGAACCTGGCCGAATGGACACAAAAATAGAAAGTGGAGGGAAGGGGTGTGCTGTCTTATTAGGGGGAGATCAATTGGGAGTATATAGCAAGGTGTATATAAGTTTTTGTATGAGGGACTGACTTGATTTGTAAACTTTCACTTAAAGCACAATAAAAATTAAATTAAAAAAAAAAAGTTCTATCTCTACCATCCAGTGAACCACTGTTAACACTTCAGTGTATTTCCTTCCAAGGCTTTTATGTTGTGCCGTGTATGTGTGTATGTGTGTGTGTAGCCTCACAAAATTGGTATCATATTGCATTGCAACTGGTAGCAATGATAATGGAGCGACCTTAGTATGCATACAGTGTAACCTGGGTCTCATTTTCTCTTATCTGTTAAGAATGAAGGAATCAAACAGGACTAGAGGAAAAGTTAGTTCTGATTCACTCTCTCTTTATTCCCTTCTGAGAACTGGAGAAAAGAGAGAGAAAAATATTTGATCTATCAGGGCGAAGTAGATTTAACAAAAATCAGACAGGTAGATATCACTTAGAGCTGTAATGTCCTAATGCCACAGCAGGTAGTTCCACCTGATATCCTTCTAGATGCCACATGGCCTCCCAGACTCTTCAGGAATAGCTAACACAATGCCACAGGGCACAATGGTAGGAAGGTGAGGAGGAAGTATTGTATAGAGACACACAAGTCAAGGGCTGCGGAGATGGACAGACCAGGGTCTGAAGATCTGCTCTGCAACTTAACTAACTATATGATCTTAGGGGCATCCCTGATCCTCAGTTATTTCCTCTGGGTAATGGGGATAAATATATTTAAGTAAACCCCCTTTACAGTTCCTGGCATGTAGGAACCACTTAGTAAATGATAAAAATATGGGCCCTCGCATGGCTTGGTGGTGGGTATGGTCCAGCCTGCCTTTGTTGTACTTGGCAGGAGACCCTCCACAGCCTTGGTTTGTTGGTGAAACGCCTGGACTCTGGCAGTGCAAGTTACGGTTATGTAGACTCTGCACCCTTGGGTATAGTCTCTGACCCTGGCACTCCCTCATTTACCCAGCCAGATCTGCTAATTCAGCTCAAAGCACCTTTATGAAGAACTTGCTCTGTGTCATCTGCCATGGTAGACACCAGGTTTAAAGGACAAATCAGAACATGACACTTCTCCCCAGAAGGTAGAAGCATTGAGTAAACAACAAGATGATGGGATATGCACCTCAATGGAAAGTTATGAGGTGTAGTGAGCATGCCTGGTGCAGACGCATGAGGCTGTGTGAGGTCTCTGCAACTTCGCCACAGGAGATGGGAGCATCCCTTCATCTCCCTTCAGAAATACTCTGAAAGGGGAGAAGCAGGCATAGCACACATCAGAAACCGAGAAACAGTCCCATCATTCTTCTCTTGGAGATAAAAGACTTACCCCCGAGGTCTCTGATGATTGGTACAGCCTCCTGTGGGAGGTATGGGTACTAGGGTAATTTGGGGACCAGGGCATATTCCCCAGGACAGAAATGCCCCACATCCTATATATCTGCCCTTCTTGCTTCATTATTTCCTCCCTTCTACCCTAGAATTCTTATTTGGGCCAGACACTGGGGCTACAACATTGAAACACAATCAGATCCTGCCCTTATGGAGCTTGCAATCTACCATTAGACACGGAAAAGTAGATACAAAGTGAGAATCTTGTCTGGAAGAGAATAGCTGCAGAGCCCTGCAAGAGAACACAGAAGTGCCAATCACTGCAGCCAGGTGAGTGAGCGAAGGCTTCCTGAAGGTCAGGGGATCTAAGGTGAGCCATGAGTAGGGCCTAACTGTGGTGGTGGCAGGAGGGAGGTTATTCCAGTCCCGGGAGCAGCATGTGCACAAGCCTGGAGTTGAGGGAGAATCACAGCATAAGGAGGTGCTTTCAGCATGTAAATTTTGAGTACACATGTTTGGACATTCTTGTTGTTTCAGTGGCGGGTTCTGGGTAGGATATACATTCTGGCTGTGCTTTCCACCAGGAGCATGCCTGACCCTTGAAGTCATCTTTACACTAGACAACAACAACAAAAAAACCAAACCTTTTGCTGTCAAGTTGATTCCAACTAGTGACCCTATAGGACAGAGTGGAACTGTCCCATAGGGTTTCCAAGGAGCAGCTGGTGGATTTGAACTGCCAACCTTTTGGTTAGCAGCCATACTCTTAACCATTGTGCCACCAGGGCTCTAGCACATATATACAACATATTAAAAAGAAAGAAAGCTGGTTTCTCTTAATGTCTTTATGAAGCAAAAAAAATTATTACTATTTTTACACTAATACCCTTGAGTATTCATATTTTTAATATTCTGTGTGATGGAATGGGAAGGATGTGGAAAGTACTCCTGAGGCATATGGAAGGACGATGGCTGTCTCAAGAGAGGGCATTTACTTATGCTACGGCTTGAACTTCGAACTGAACTAGCAGTTTTTTCACAAAATTCCATTTCTAACCGAAAAAAAAAAAAAATGCCTGGCAGAGAAACTACGGTTATGCAGACTTTTGGCCGACATTTTCTCAAAAATGAATGAAACGAGCTTGTCACTTCAAAGAAAACAACTTGATAGTATTTCTTGCCAATGATGAAATTCTCAACCTCCAGCAAAAATGACAATTTTTAAAAACTCGTATCTGCCTCTGCAGTGAGCTTAACAGCTTCCTGGAACTCAGATTGTTCTAATAAGTTGGGAGGTGGTATTAACAGATGTGATTTTTGATGTTTTGTAATGAACTTTGCCAGCATTTGGAAGATGTACGTAAGTCAGATAACCAATATTTCCCAAGTGACCCATACATAATGCTATAAAATCATGTGTGGGTAAAAGATACATTTAAAACACAAGTTGACCAACAGACTTTAATGTAATGAAGTACAAAATTTCATTAATATGGTTTCAGATTTCACATTACAAACAAACCCTCAAAGAGCTGTCATATGTCGAGTTTCAGTATAGTATCACAGAAGAATATTCGTAATTATCTTGAAACGGCTATCAAAATACTCCTCCCTTTTCCAGCTACATGTATTTGTGAGATGAGATTTTCTTTATGTACTTCAAACGAAATAACATATCACAACAGATATGAGTCCGGATGTTTATTAAGCCAAACATTAAGGAGATTTGAAATTATGTAATAAAACATTTCCACATATACTAAATCTTTTTTATTTTGGAAAATATATTTTTTTCCTAAGAATATTATTTATATTAACATATAAGGATTGTAATTTTTAATTAAACTAGTATATGTGTATTTTAAATCATTCTCTATTTTGATGCCTAATGTAAAACCAAAAATCCATTGCCGTGGAGTCAATTCCAGTTCATAGGAACCCTATGGGACAGAGTAGAACTGCCCCATAGAGTTTCCAAGGAGCACCTAGTGGATTCAAACTGCTGACCTTTTGGTTAGCAGCTGTAGAACTTAACAACTCTACCGTCAGAGTTTCCAATGCCTAGTACAGGCAGCAGGTATAACCCGCATAAACAAAAGCTATTTGCAGTCCACAGTAACTTTTAAGCATGCAAAGTCATTCCGAATCCAAAAAGTCAGAGTTGCTAGTGTAGCCGAGGAGGGATTTCTGAATGATGCAATTGGTTAAGTGCTGGACTACTAACCAAAGTGTTAGTGATTCAAACCCACCCAGAGGCACTTAGGAAGTAAGGCCTGGCAATCTGCTTCTGAAAGATTACACCTTTGAAAACCCTACAGAGCACAGTTCTACTCCGCACACATGGGGTCACCATGAGTTAGAATCAACTCAAGGGCTACAACAACAGCAGTGTAGGCAAACATACTAGCCCTTCCTGCTTAAAGGCATAACAAAAAACTCTTTTTTATTAAATGTGTACAATGGAGAGAAAGAGGGAAAAGACTTTATTAAATGTATACGGTCCATTTTTTGAAATATGTTAGTGCTAAGTTCCCTTCTAAATGTGACAGTCTAAAATTGTAATGATTTTTTTTTAAAACTTTTATGCATGTTTCCATGGGGGAATGAAAATCAAAATAGACTGACAAATTGCAGAGAAAGAAAAGAGAGAGAGAGAGTACGTGTGTGTGTGTGTGTGTGTGTGTACTGGGTTAGAAAATAAGACTCACCACTTCTCTGAGCATGAGTTTTGTTGTATTCAAAAAAAAAAAAAAAAGATAACAAATTTCCGTGTGGATGGTTTCGAGGTATCTTTGCCAGACTCTGAAATTCTTTAGGTCAATGAAATGATTAGTCTAATGGATGTGGAAGGGGGACTTTTAGCAGGATGACACTTTAGGTACCTCTGGGAAAACTGGAAAAGAAAAATTTAACATCTGGGCTGAAGCTTAAAACAGTCTAGTAAAGCTTTACTAGCTTGGGCTTATTTAAATTTCTAATTTCTCCAAATAATGGAACAACTTGAGGAGATTTCGCCTTAAAAAAAAACTCATTTACGTGAAATCCTGTCTGGATGAATCAGTTGCTGCTTGGGACCTTTTAAGGACACTGAACTTGAATGCTGGCTTTCTGCGAAGCAGTTCTTGTATTTGTTTTGTGTTCTAAACACTTTTTCACATTCAATGTAACTTTATCTCTCTACAATCCTGTATTGTGACTAGTGACAGCATTATCATCCCCATCTTACACCTGAAGACACCGAGATGCAGAGAGGTTAAGTGACTTGCTCCAGGTCCCAATATGGCCAATGGCCCCTGACTTTTATCCCTGACTTTGCAGAGCTCGTATATCCACACTGGGGAAATCAGCATTGCACATGCATGTGAGCTCGCTGTGCATAAAGGAGAACACACTGCCTTCTGTTATCAGAAGTGTCATTTAATTGGTGTACATCATTTAACTTCATTCCAAGTCTTGTGTTTTTTGTTTGTTTAATCCCTGCCATCATATAATAAGACTATTTCTGAAGGCTGCCTCAGGGCCTTTGTGATTGCTACTCCCCCTCTCTGAAATGCTCTTCTCACCTGGAAGGCTTCTAATCAATGAGGTTGCATCTTAAATGTCATTCTTCCGAGAGGGCTTTTCTCATCTCGTAATTAAAGTATCCCCTTGTGTAAACTGGTCTGGGAGTATCTTGGATAATGGGTCTGTCAGGTGTGCCCGAGGAAGTGAGACCATGCAGGAAGGTCAGAAAACAAATAGAATTTAGTATTCACAGGTCCCAGAGAGGGAACTACAGCCCATTTTGATGCAGGGATGCACAAGGAGTTGTACCTGGCGACAAAGCGACAACAAGCTGGGACAATAGGAAAAGGCTTATGTATGGCAAGCAGGGTGGGGTCTTGGGGTTAGCACATTCAAGTCTTACTGATCAGTTTAAAAGTTCCTAGAGCATTAGCTCAGGAAGCACATGAGGAATTATATGGGACGTGGCCAGGATGGGGCAAGCAGTAACTATGGTCGTAGAGAGACTATGTTTTATGATAGTAATGGATTCTTATCACAGAAACTATATGGGGCACGGCCAGGAGGGCTAGTTAGAGCCTCGACTGTTGAGAGACTAGGAATGGACATGTCAAAAAACTAGGTGAAAGGACAACTAACCAAAACCAAACCCGGTGCCGTCGAATCGATTCCGACTCATAGTGCCCCTATAGGACAGAGTAGAACTGCCCCATAGAGTTTCCAAGGAGTGCCTGGCGGATTCGAACTGCCGACTCTTTAGTTAGCAGCCATAGCACTTAACCACTACCCCACCAGGGTTTCTGAAACGGCAACTAGGAGGAATTAATGGATGCCAAGGCAGCAAACTATGAAAGCCACCAGTTGGCCTTCTGACATCCATTATCTCTAATAGGCACTTACTAGTCTCTCATTCTGCAACACTGTTCTTCTGGAACAATGAAAAAATGGAAACATCATATTTCTCCATAGGCACCATACTGTGAAGAAGTTTGATAAGCTCCGTTTGACTCTTGGCCTTCCTGAGCCATCTTTTTTCCTATCCCATGTGAATTCCATCGCTGATACTCCTCTACTTCTATTTTTCCGCAGAATATCTTAGCCCTGGGCCAGAGCTTCTACCTTCCCTTTGAACATATCCAGGAGGCTAGGTATTGCTGTGTAAAACCACACAATTGTAGATACTGACGTTCTTGCAAACTCAGAGCCTCTCACCTCAGATCAGCCACGAGAGCTGCCAGGATACCCTTTTGTTCTTCCTGTTCTCCCATTACCTTCAACATCTCTTGCAGACTCTCATCTCTCGGGACCAGGGTCCTGTTCTATCCTCATTCCCTTCACTCTGTTCTGATTATATTGCTCCCTTGGTTGCCAAGAAACTGCAGCTCTCAGAAGTGTTCTGTCTTCTCTCCTACTTATACACTAACGTATACCCACAGCCTTTGCTACCTCCTTTCCTTCAGTGAAAGAACAAAATAGTTTTCCTCTTGTTAAGGTTTTCTCATGCACAGCTTCTCTTCATCCCATCTTCTTATGTATTTTTTAGGAAGCTTGGTTCGCTAGGCACCTCATTCTAATAGCTAGTATGTGGCATAGTGGTTAAGTGCTATGGCTGCCGACCAAAGAGTTGGCAGTTTGAATCCACCAGGTGCTCCTTGGAAACTCTATGGGGCGGTCCTACTCTGTCCTACACGGTCACTATGAGTTGGAATTGACTTGACGGCAATGGGTTTTGTTTTGTTTTGCTTTGTTTTTATCTAGTGGACAGAGTCCTTGAGCGGTATAAATGGTTTATATACTCAGCTACTAACCAAAAGTTTGGAAGTTTGCGTCCAACCAGAGACTCCTTGGAAGAAAGTCCTGGCGATTTATTTATTTCTGAAAAATCAGTCATTGAAAACCCCATGGAGCATAGTTCTACTCTGAAACACATGGGATCACCATGAGTCAGAACTGACTCCATGGCAGCTAGTGGTGGTGATGGATCCTAGTGGGCCCTTTCCATGTCATCTCTTTTAACCCCTACATCCATCCATCCTGAGACTTGGGCACCACGGCTAACCTCATTTTGCAGTTGTGCTCAAAGCTACACGGCTAGTTAAATAGCAGAGCAAGAATTCAAATCCATGTCTGTCTTACCCTCAATCCTATTTTATTACCAGTATTTTGATATTTTTGAAAGCAAAAATAATTCTACAAATAAGCCCCCAAAATTTACTCTCCCCTTTAATGACTGTCTCCATCTCTACTGGCAAATAAATAACCGTATTAGTCAATGCAGTAGAAAAGATTATTTTCATAGGGAGGGGGACAGGACCTATCTTTTCAACGCCCTCCTCTTCCTTGGGCGGGCTGCCTGGTGCTAAATGGTTTTTAAATAGCAATTTAACCACCCACGGAGAGACCTTCGTTTACAAATTTTCTTAGTGCACATCAGTGCTGTTACTGTTTCCCTGGTTTTGGAGGTTTGGTTTCATTTGTGCTTAAAATAATGGATGGTACAATTTGTAAGCGTAACACAAGTGACTAAATTTGAAAAGGAAAATGTGTTTCTCTGCATATTTTCCTTTCAGTCTGTTTCTGTGCAGATTAAAAAATATCTGGCACCTGAAGCCACAGTTGTAGCAGAGAGAAATCTTTTAAAACACATTGAGTCGTAGAATGTTATAACTGGAAGGGACACTGACAGAGTTGGTGACAGAGAACACTGGTCTCATTCTAGTCTGAGCCTGTAACACGGGATCGAGGGTATGGTGGACTATGAATCATAGTTTATTCCATACAGGGGGACTTACTTTCTAAGGCTGATTTTCCTTCATTTGGAAAATGGAGACAGTAATAGTGCTTCCCCCAGTGGGCAGTTGTTACATGGTCTCATACATAAATAATTTAACCTAGTACCAGAGCTGTAAGTGTTGAAGAAAAGCCAGCTGCCTTCCTCTTCCTCTTCCTTCCTCTTCTGCTTTATCATTAAACTTTCACTGATGATTTTTTCGAATAGTTTGCATAATATTTTCTCAATACTGGAAACTTGTAATTTTTTATCTGGAAAATAAATTATTACTATATTCTGGGTTCCAATAGATACCGTTTTTCCCCTTCATTTTCAAATCAAACTTAGCCCTGATATCCTCATGAATCCAGGTCATTCTTTTCTCTCATTGCTCTATTATGAACCCCAAAGAGTTTACTAGAAGTCACTCACTGAGTATGACATTAATGCATCTGTAATTATTTTATTCACCTCATATAAAAAAGCTAAGATCAGTGTTAGCTCCACTTATCAGCTGAAGAAATTAACTGAGAAAGTTTAAGTAACTTACCACAAATTATATAGCTTATAAAAGACAGAGCCAGGATATGAAACCTAGATGATTTTAACTCCAAAGCACAATATGTACCCACTATTTTTTTTTTTTTATACAAACCCTAGTGGTGTAGTGATTAAGGGCTATGGCTGCTAATCAAAACACTGGCAATTCAAATCTACTAGGCAGTCCTTAGAAACCCTATGGGGCAGCTCTACTCTGTCCTGTAGGGTCACACTATGAGTCGGAATCAACTCAAGGGCAACAGGTTTTTTTTTGTTTGTTTATGCAATACTGCAGAACCTGGTGGTACAGTGGTTAAGAGCCTGGCTGCTAACCAAAGGGTGGGCAGCTCCTTGGAAACCCTGTGGGGCAGTTTTACCCTGTCCTGTAGTGTTATTATGAGTCGGAATCAACCAGACAACAATGGGTTTGGTTTTGGTTATGCTGTAACTGCCATGAGGGGCCAATGGTACTTAAACGTCTGTCATTTGTAGCTCTCACAGAGTTGGCTGTTTGTTTTACAACATAGATTCCAAACACTTCCATGGTTAAGAGTTAAGTATTAAACTCAATGGAGAAGACTCAAACCCAACATGACCACCGGGATCTTACATTCATCCAGAGATGCCTATTAAGAACTCAAGAAAAGCCTGCAATCACCAGAGTTTTCATTATTGTCAGACCCATGGTTCCATTATTTGTTCCTAGATTCTGCCACTTGTGGGAAAATATTGTTGGATGGCAGCTGTCCTCCTTGATCTAAGTCTCAAATGATAGAAACACTGTCCAAATTGTAGGATTCCCAAGTTTTTATAATTAACTCTAATACCTTTTGTAGAGAAGAAATTCCTTATCTCTGAATAGAGGCTGTCTTTTCAATGAGAATATCTTTAGCATTCTTACTTATCTTTTTGGGAAGCTTTGGTTACTAACTGTTCATTTAAAAAATATATATATATACTGTTGTATTCATTGTAATCCATTACATCAATCTCATCCACAAATTTATTTCACAAGGCTTTTATTTTCTTTACATCTTGCTTCTGATGTATAATCTATTTGAAACAAGCACATCATTTTTTGCCTGTAGAAATTTTGCCCATCATTCAGATTTCTTTTCAAAAGACATCTTGGACACAGAGCCTATATTGATCCTTCCATTTGATCCTACTCCCTCCATACCTCCCCTACTAAAGACAAATAAAACAACTAGAAATAATGACATTGCCCCTGAACTTCATAGCATTTTAGCTTCACCCCTCCTGTGGCAATTAACACTTTATGTAACTATTGTTAGTTGCCATCAAGAGGGCTCCAACTCTGGTGACTCCATGTATAACAGGATGAAACTTTGCCCAGTCCCGTGCCATCTTCTTGATCATTGGTATGCTTGAGTCCATTGTTGGCCTATTGTGTCAATCCATCTTATTGAGGGTTTCCCTCATTTTCACTGACACTCTGTTTTACCAAATACGGTGTCCTTTTCTAGTCGTTGGTCTTCCCTGATGACGTGTCCAAGTAAGTGAGCCACAATAACCTTTTGTCTCTACTCTCTAGAGTCTGAGCATCAGCAAGATAGAGACTATTTTTAATCAGTTAGGAAGCTTTGAGCTTGCAAGAGATGGAATAACCAACTAAACTGACTTACAAAATAACATAATTGTTATCTTATTTAACGGAAGTTCCAATTTAACTCCAAATTCCAGAGTTGCTTAATTCAACAGGTCAACAATTTATAGCTCCTAGATTTTTTTTTTTTTTTTTCTGTGAATCTCTTGGCTTTCCCCACATGGACCTAAGCTAGCTGTCACAGCAGCAAGCAGCACCACCCACAGGCCAACCTTTCAAGAGTGAAAGAAAGGAGAAGGTCTATTGCCTCCACAAGCCTGATATTTATCTGGGAGAAAAATCCCAAAATTTCTCCAACGAAGTTCCCTTATGTCTTATTGAGCAGAACTGGTTCACATATCCACCTCAAAGTAATTCCTGGTGAAAAGGAATGGAATTCTCACAACTGATTAGACCAAAGTTTACCAGTTGCCATCTAATGGATTCCAAATCCCAGCAACTCTACATGGGTCCCAGAGTAGAACTATGCTCTTTAGGAGGTTCAATACTGAATTTTTTTGGAAGTAGATCTCTAGGCCTTTCTTCCAAGGCACACTGGGGTGGATTTGAACTGCCAAACTTTTGGTTAGTAGCTGAGTGCTTAACAATTTATGCCACTCAGGGATACCAGACCAAAGTTTAGACCAATATCCCCGTGTCTTAGGCTGGGTTCTCCAGAGAAACAAAGTCATTAAAGAGTGTAAATATACATAGAGATTTATATCAAGGAAACAACTCACACAACTGTAGAGGTTGCAATGTCCCAAGTCTGTGGATCAGGATAGAAACCTTTCCCAATTCACAGAGCCACAGAAGCTGGTGAACCCAAGATCCTCAGGTTGAGGAATCCCAGGGTTGGCAGGCAAGGGTTCTCCTGATTCACATAGCTGCAGGAGCTGCAAGATCGGTAGGTCGGGGAGCAAAGGACTCTTGCTTGCTGGCATGAAGATCCACAAATCCCAAGATGGACAGGTAAGCTGCTAGCTCAAGGGCCCAAGAACTGGAGGTCAGACAAGAGGCACCTGCTGGATCCAGGACAAGCCCAAAACCTTGCCAGGTTGAGCAGGAAGGAAATAGGTGGTGGAAGGCAGAGAGACAAAGGCTGAGGGGACAGTGAGCCACCACAGGCCACACCCCTGCCGGTACCACTCAGCAGATTCCATCATGGGAGTGATCACATGTCAGATTTCAACAGGAATGTGATCAAAACATCATACAACTACCAAAACACTGAGAATCATAGCCCAGCCATGTTGACACACAATCTTAGCCATCATACCTGGGATTGGGGAAAGGGCCCATCATAGCTGAATACACTGCCATCTGCCTGATTGCTTGATAACATTGGAGTTTTATTAGCAACCAAGGAGGAAATGGCTCTATTAAAGAGAGTCAAGAATATTCAAATACATCAAACCTATATTCAGTAGATGAGATAACATTTTTCACAGCTTTGACTAAGGTATCTCTGTATTTCTCACAATGGCTAGTCAGATTTCAATGAGTATTTATTAGTAGAATTAATTCATTTAATTATCTTGTATATGATAGGTACTATGTTAAGGACGAGATACACAATACTAAAAATTACACAATAGTGAGTAAAATTAAGTAGGACCCCTGCCACTAATATAAAAATAACAGCTAAACTTACCACGTGGCAGGTACAGCGCTGATGTGTTATTTTCTTCAGTCTTCACACAACCCTATAGGATTTAAAAAAAAAAAAAATAGGATAGGCTGTATTAAAATCACCATTTTTCTGATGAGAAAACTGTGGCCCAACAAAGTTGAACATCTTGACTAAGGTGGCAAAAGTAAGATTCAAAGCAAGTTTTGTTTGAATCTTTTTGAAATTACTTGTGTGGGTGTATGTGTGTAGATGTGAGACAAGTAGGTAGACAGGTAAGTAGATAGAGTGACTGAGACACACTTCTCTTGTTTCTTGGAGAGGTGAGTTCTCTGAGTTTACTCTGATTTGAAGAGCTTCTTTTATTATGTTCTTTCAGCCTCTCTTAAACACCATGAAGCCCCTTTCATCTTGTGTTCAGAATTCATGGGGTTAGCTTATCTACCTGCATGGTATTATAGATGCAGATTCTCTCATTTCATCCTGCAACTTTCCTACCTGAAGAGTAAGCTCTGGCTTTTGGGGAGCCCGCTTGTAGACTGGGAGAGTATTACACAGTGATCGTTTTAACTCCTGGTTTTGAATCATCTTGTGCTTACATCAACCAACAGTATCAGAAATTACATGGTTTAGTGATGAGCAAGATTTAGACAACAGACATTTTGTTTCCCCTATATGTATATATTTTAATTGAGTTACTCGTGTTTAAAAATAGGGATATTTCACATCAAATGTGGATTCAACCTAGTTTTGAGAAGCAGGGAGCTATAGCAGTACTGGGGGTACTTGCTCACGGGGCAACGATTGGCAGGAACTGAGTAGCTGCTGCATGCCTCGGATGGGACAGGGACTCTCCAGTTTCAAGGAACACTTTTAGAGTTGACTGCTTTGCTCTCTTCAGTATCTGCTGTATTAACCAGTTGCCATCCACCCAATGTATGTCACAGCAGAACTGTGCTCCATAGGGTTTTCAACAGCTGATTTTTCAGAAGTAGTTTTTCAGGACATTCTTTGGCACCTCTGGGTAGACTCAAATGTCCCCAGTCAAGACTGTTATGAAAACTTCAATAAATCTTCCTGCTTTAACAGAGTGTTTATTACTCT
This sequence comes from Elephas maximus indicus, assembly GCF_024166365.1. Classification (NCBI taxonomy): domain Eukaryota; kingdom Metazoa; phylum Chordata; class Mammalia; order Proboscidea; family Elephantidae; genus Elephas; species Elephas maximus. The sequence goes on along the minus strand of NC_064820.1, from coordinate 168,887,264 downwards.
TAGACAAAGATGACACTATAGCAGAAGAGTTGTTGGATCAAAATAATCTAGTCAAGAATTTGTACTAAACCATTAATAAATTTCAACATTCTGTTCCTGAAACCATGATTGCATGTAATCTTAGTCTTAACATCTTAAGGAAGAAATTACAAAAATTCCAACCATCTTCATTGGCATCATACCATCAGGTTTCCAAAGGATCATGACATTCACCATCTCATGTGCTCATTACAACAACCAGGTGACCAGATAGTCCCAGTTTTAATCTTTCTACTTTACAAAGGGATGCAAATTCAGAGATCTCACAGCAGGGGAGGGGCACAAAAGAAAAGAGATAGGTTTCTTAAACTAGGGCATTGCTTTGGTTCTGTTGGGGTCTAAGTTATTCCTGGTAGAAACTGTAGACCACATGATGTTTCTTAAAGCCTCCATGAGGAACTGGCAGATGGCTAATTTCCACTGTTAAAGCAAGTCATATGGCCAAGCCTCAAATCTTGATTGGGAAGTGTACTTCACCACAAGACAGAATCTACCATATGTAATTCCACACTGAATTTTGTCTCCCTTGAGGCAGTGACAAATTCCATTCCTACATATCTAGTATCCTATCCAGAGTCAACATTCCATGCTTATTTGAATAGTGTGGCCAGTTGGTAATGTGATTCTATGAATCTTTATAGAAATAACATACAGATACTGTTTACCAGAAGCAATATATATACAACTAGTTTAGATAAGTGTGCAGGCTTCAGATTTACAGAGACCTGGTCTTACTCCTTTTTTTTTGGGGGGGGGGGGGTTGGGGTCTTACTCCTAATTCTGCCACTTACTAGCTGGAAGACCTTAGGTAAGTTTCATAACCTCTGAGCCTCAGTTTCCTCATCTGTCATATGAAAATAGCAATACATGCTTTGTGGAGTTGTTTGTGGATTACATGAAATAGAGCATGGAAATTATATAGCATGGCCACTAGAACTCCAGTATTCATGGAGTTCCCTGGGGGTGACCGTTCCTACACAATTTTGAATAGGTTGGAAAAAAAAAAATAGGGACCAAAATATCATCTTATTTACTGATAGAGGCCAGGTTGGAGAATGTGGCTTTAGGTCTGATAGTCAAACAGCCTCCTGATAAGCAAATCCAAATTGGTCCCCAGTTATGGAGGGTCTGTCCAAGGTAAGTCTCCCTTCACAGGGGAGTTCTTCGTGCCACGGACAATAAGAAGGCACAGAAGAGAATTCATACTTTTTTTTTTTTTTAATAAGAGACAAGGATAGATGAATGGATGTTCTTAGTTCATCTAGCTAATTTTGTCAATCAAAAAATCTCTCAACCATTCCATGGCCAAAGTGAAAAAAGGAATGGAGATAGGCCGGGGGTTACACTAATTGAGCCCCCATCATGTTGTTATTTTTAGAGACTTTATGTACAACAGAATGAAGCTTTGTCTGGTGTTGTGTTATCCTCACAATTGCCAGCATGTTTGAGCTCATCGTTGCTGCTGTTGTGCCAATCCATCTCACCAAGGGTCTTCAATGCCCTCATTGGCCCTCTTCTTCAACAAACACAATGTCCATGTCCAGCAATTTTTTTTTTTCCTCAGTGATGTATTCAAAGCAAGCAAGTTAGACAATGGTCTATTGTGATCCATAAGGTTTTCACTGGCTAACTTGCTAAAGTAGATCACCAGGCCTTTCTTTTCAGTCTGTCTTAGTCTGGAAGCTCCTCTGAAACCTGTCTACTGTGGGTGACCCTGCTGGTATTTAAAACACTGGTGGCATAGCTTTCAGCACCTTAGCAACAAGCCAGCCACCACAGTACAACAAACTGTCAGATAGGTGGTGTGAGCTTCCATCATAAGAAGTAAATATTAGGAGTTGAGAAGTACTCGTTAATAACCTAATTTCTCAAAAGCCCTTGGCTATGATGTTTATTGGAAATCAAGTAAGAGATTAAAGAGTACACCAAAATGTCCTCAACTAAAATGTCCGTGCCCAATGTTTCACAGAGCCCCAAATCCTCCCCTGGATTAGCAGTATTCTATGATGAAACTGCCTTTTAGGTTGGGTTAAAAAAAAAAAAAAAATCACTATCGAAAAGGGATCACATGGATATTTTGTGTCCATGGCTCATCTCTATCAAATGGTAGATTCCTGTAAAAGCAGAAACTATGCCTTATTCATCATTATATTTCCCACAGTACCTTGCACAATCTTCCCCAATAATTATTACACAGATTGCTCATCTAGCTATGAGTGTTACAGCTTACAAAGCACTTTTGTGTTGATGATCTCATTTGAGCCTTTCACAGTCCTGGGAAGGAAGGAGGAAGGGAGGGATTGGTTATTCACTCCTTTCACAGCTGAGAATGCTGAGGCCTAGACCAGCTGTGTGACTTGTCCAGCTAATGGAAGAAAGGATCAGAATTATATTTTGCCACTGTGACCTGGGTCATCTGAATATTAGTTCAACGTTCCATCCAGTAATGTTTTTTTCATTTTATCTAAAGGAAACTGATTAGTTGATCTAATGACTACACTATTCTAAGAGTCTCAGCAATGTTCAGGAGCCAATCTCTGTTTCTGTCATCACATCTCTGATTCTTCTGCCTCCCTCTTTCACTAATAAGGACCCTTGATATTATATTGGGCCCACCCAGATAATCCAAGTGCCTCATCTGCTTTGACTTGGGGGCTGAAGTAGGTTTGGAAGCTTGCTTCTCTTAGGTTTTGGCTGACTCCTATCACTTGCCATGGGATGTGGATTGCTGTGGTGATGGGAGTAAGAGCACTGAGCTGGAAGAGAATTAAAATGCTCCATGGACTGGTGGGGAGGTGACTATGACTGTTGCAAAGGGAAAAGGCATCAGAGAGTCAGTAAAACTTCTATGGATCTGGATATCTGAACTGTCTCCCAGAGAGCTAGAAGTCATTAAAAGAGAAGTGAGCTCAACCATAAGACTAAATTGAGTTACCTTTTTGTCATGGGCATCATTGATTAGAACCATATCACTGTGTCACTAACCCCATGACAGCCATAGCATAATGGAAAAGGCAATGTGGTGGGCAGAGTAATGACTCCCCAAAGATGGCAACATCCTAATTCTTGGAACCTGTGAATATGTTCACCTACATAGCAAAAGGGACTTAGCAGGTGTGGTTAAGTTAAAGATTTGAGATGGAGAGATTATCCTGGATTACCTGAGTGGGCCCAATATAACATCAAGAGTTGAAGAGGGAGGCAGAAGAGTCAGAGTTGTGAGTGAAGACAGAAGCAAAACCAAATCAAACCCATTGCCATTGAGTCAATTCTGACTCATAACAACCCTATAGGACAGAGTAGAACTGCCCCCATAGAGTTTCCAAGGAGTGCCTGGTGGATTCGAACTGCTGACCTCTTGGTTAGCAGCTGTAGCTCTTAACCACTATGCCACTAGGGTTTCCAAGAGAGAAGCAGAGGTTGGAATAATGTAACTGCTGGCTGAGAGCCATGAGCCAAGGGATGAGGGTAGCCTCTCGAAGCTGGAAAAGGCAAGGAAACTTGATTCTCCCATCATGCTTCTGGATGTAACTTGGCCCTGCCATCACCTTGATTTTCAGCCCTGTGAGATGGGTTTTGGACTTGTGAACTCCAGAACTGTAAGACAGTAAATTTCTGTTGTTTTAATCCACTAAGTGTTTTGTAATCTGTTACGGCAGCAATAGATAACTAGTAATACAGACAGAATGAAGCTTGAATTCTGGTTCCTGCATTTAGTTGCCTCGTGACCTTGGGCAAGTTATAGCTAAGCCCCAATTATTGAATATTTATAATGGGTGATCTGATTATAGTACTTTCTTCATTGGATTGTTACAAAGATAGATGTATGGCACACTGCATGTTACGTGTTAGGAGCTGGATTAATGGTTGTTAAAATGCCAATACTTTTTTTTTTCTTTACAGTATTTATCTAGCTTGAAAATCATAGAATTAACATCTAAATCTAAAAATTGGACTAAATATATGTACACTACAGTCCCCTTGGGAAAAACATAATGCTTAGCATGTTGTATTTCTTATGTATATTCGTATCTGCTGCTGTCGAGTTGATCCCGACTCATAGCAACCCCATAGGACAGAGTAGAACTGCCCCGATAGGTTTCCAAGGAGCAGCTAGTGGATTCAAACTGCTGACCTTCTGGTTAGCAGCCAAGCTTGGTGGCATAGTGGTTAAGCGTTTGGCTGGTAACCAAAAGGTCGTCAATTCGAATCCACCAGCTGCTCCTTGGAAACCATATGAGGCGGTTCTACTCTGTCTGTCGTATAGGGCCGCTATGAGTTGGAATCGACTCGACGCCAACAGGTATTTCTTATATATACAATAATATATTTAGGGCCTGATTCATTTTGGGAATGAAAAGTGGATTTGGGGAAATATTTCAGATTACTTAAGGGAATGAGTCTCAGTGATGTCGTCTAGCACTATGCGTAGGCTTGCAGTAAGATGGTTAAATTTTTCTAGCTTAGATCTTGAGGTTTAGAAACTCCCAACCTACTAACTTATATGAACATGATATAATATATTTTTTAAAAAGTCAAAAGACCATTACTTGAAGCACTATCCCCTTCTCTGCTTCAACTGTTGGCCAATTCTTACTCATCTTTCAGATATCAGCTTATTAGCCTTTCCTCTGCAGAGTGTTTCTTATGCTTCCACCTGCCTGTCCCAAACCACCAGTTGCCATCAAGTCAACTGACTCATGGCAACCCCATGGGTGCCAGAATAGAAAAAAATTTGCTCCCTATAGTTTTTAATGACTGATTTTTGGAAGTATATCACCAGGTCTTTTTTCTGAGGTACCTGTGGGTGGAATTGAACTTCCAAACTTTGGGTTAGCAACCTATCTTGTTAACCATTTGCAATACCCAGGGACTTCCCTACCCCAGTCAGGGTTAAATGACCTGCCCACCCATTCTCAGATAATCTTGGAAGTAATCGTAGTACAACCTTGTAATTAATAGTTTTGTTTGTCTGCCTTTCCCTCTGTAAATTCCATAAAAGAAGGGACTGTATTGTTTCTGTTATCCTATTATCCATATCTCTCCATACAGGCCTCAATGAATGCACGTTTGGGAAAAAGAAGGATAACAGGTCCAAATTTGGGTCCTACCTTGAAAATTGCAAGACTTGAAAACTTGTTGATCTTCCAAACCTCTGTTTCCTAACATATAAAATATGATACCAGTTTCTACTGATCTCCCAGGGAAGGATCAAAGGAGGTAAAGCATATCAAAGCACAGCATGATGGGTTAGGTAAGCAACCATGACTTCACTTCAGATCTACCCCAACGGCCACATTTTATTTCTGCATATACTTATTGAGCACTTCCTGTATTGAGCACAGTACTAAGACCTCAAGTTGACAGTAGTAAACTGAACGGGCAGTGAAGTACAAGGTCAACAATAACACAGCAAAATTACCTCCTTTTTTTCTGGGTGAAAAGGGATTTCTTTTCACTCAACTATCCAAGAAGAAAGGATTTCCGAAGGATATGTGCTCTTCTCTGAGTGAGGAATAAAGAAGTGAATGACAGAATTGTAATCCTACAGAAGCCCAAGTCTAATGAGGAGCAAATACATATGCCAATATCTCAGGGTAAGGCGGCATCTCATCAAGCCTTTTAACAGTGATTCTACCATTGTTTATGGGAACATCGGGCAGGGGTGGGAGAGACAGTGGGAAACCATCTTCTGGAAGGAGGTGGAATTTGAGCTGAGTAACTAGTTTTTTTTTTTTTTTTTTTTAAGGTTCTATAAGCAATTTAACTATCTTTATAAATTGAACATCTGTATATGCAAAGTGGATGATATTCTGTGTAGTTGCTTATATGAAAGCTGAAAACGAGGGATCGTTTACAAGAAAACAGAAAAGCCTGGTGCTATTTGATGTAGAATGTTACTTCAAGCATCTGCTGAGATTTGATTCCCAAGCTAGAGAGCCATCATAGGGTTTTTAATGTAGTATGCCATGGCACAAGAAAAAGGGATAGAGGGGAATGGTTTGTCACTTTTTACCAGTTCCTGCCCCAATTTATGATCCCATCAGCATCTCCATGGGATAATTAGAGAGTAGAAAAATTCCACTGGTTTCCATTTTTGACCCACACTTTGGGATTTGCATCCTTGAGTGAGCTTGTTTTTGTTGGTGGATGAGTGTCATTTTTGTTGTAGGTAACATTGTAGTTGCAATATTTTAATTAATTTTCTCTCTTCCTCTCTAGCTTTTTTAAGGTATAATTGAGATACATATTTAAAGTGTACAATAGAATTTTGACGTATGTGTATGTCTGTGAAACCTTCATCATAATCAAAATAATGAACACACTCAGGAACCCCGAAGAGTTCCTTATAAGGCTTTGTAACATTTTCCTACCTTTCCCCCTCATTCTCTGATCCCAGGCAACCACTGAACTGCTTTCTGTTACTGTATATCCATTTACATTTTCTAGAATTTTTATGTAAATGGACTCATAGAGTCTATAATCTTTTTTTTTTTTTTGGCCTGGGTTCTTTCACTCCACATTAGCTTTAGATTCATTTATGTTGCTATATGTTAATAGTTCATTCCTTTTTTATTACTGAGTGGTATTCCATTGTATGAATACACTATATTTTATCCATTCACCTTTCTGTAATTTGTTTTTTCATTCATCTATTTATGGGCATTTGTGTTGCTTCCAGTTTTTAACTATTACAAATAAGCTGCTGTGAACATTTGAGCTTAAGTCTTTGTGTGGGCATAGGCTTTCTATTCTCTTGTCTTTTCATTTCTCTGCCTTCATTCGTTTTCTCTTTGGATTTAGACTAATCTGCCCCTTGGTAGCCATGAGTAGTGGAGAAATACCAAAAGAACACACAGAGTACTTGATTCTATGTTTTTATTCATTTTCTTTCCTGAGTAATTGAGTTACAGGAGGAGGCCATTAGAAGTTTGCTTGGAGGCTGTGGGAATTCCAAATAAATAATAATAATGATATATGAAGGTTGCAATACATGAAACTAAAAAGTGAAAATGAGGAAGTGCTACCTAAATGTTTGAGCCTTATAAGGGTGGATTGGGATTTCATTAGAGCAAATGAGTTTCAGGTTAGGAACAGCATGCAACAAGAACTTGGGCAAACACTCACAGGGGATATTTATCTTTAGCTCATTTCAGTCCATAAATATGTATTGAATATGTAGTGTGTGCCAGATACTAGAGCTATGGTGACAGCAGCAAGCTCATGGCCTAGTGGGGAAGAATGGCAAGAGAGCAAGTGATTGCAGTACAGTATCAGCATCTGTAATCAATGCATGCAGAAAGTGTCAGGGGGCACGTGCTTAGGGACATCTGGTCCATGGAAGGGGGTGGAGCAGTCAGGGGAGTTTCCAGGAGGAGGTTACTCTCACTCAAAATGTGAAAGCTGGGCAAGAGAGATAGGGAGAAGCATGGAGACATAGGATGGCATGGACAGTGGACGTAGCATGTGCAAAGGTCTAGAGTTCAGAGTGAGCATGGAATGATCGGGAAACAACTTCAGTGTGCTGGGAACATAAAGTGAGATGAGAAGCGAGCATGGCAGGGGTTAAACTGTGAAGGACAGAGCTATCATGCTAGGGAGTTTGGCAGTGGGAATCCATACAGGGGGCTATAGGTGGATATAAACACGTACTGGTTTTAGAAAAAATAATTCCACTGGGTGGTGGAGAATACATTAGAGCAGGAAAAATCCACAAGCAGGAAGGCCAGTAAGGTAATAAGAGTGACTGAACTTAGGCAATCCAAGTATCTTTTACCCAGAGATTCAATTAGTCCATAAAAGTTTCTCACAGAAAATTCTATATGGCAAATGAAGAATCCACTCCACTCTAGTATACCAGGTACCACTGAGGCACCACCATGAATCTGTCAATTTGCTGTACTGTGGTGACTTGCATGTTGCGTGATACTGGAAGCTTTGTCACCAGTATTTCAAATACCACAGTGTCATCCTTGGTGGACAGGATTCAGTGAAGCTTTCAGACTAAGGCAGACTAGGAAGGAAGACCTGGCAGTCTACTTCTGAAAAAAATTGCCCAGTGAAAACCTTATGAACAGCAGTGGAACATTGGCTGATATAGTGCTGGAAGATGAGCCCCTCACTTTGGAAGGCACTGAAAATACCACCTAGGAAGAGCTGCCTCCTGAAAATAGAGTTGAACTTAATGACATGGATGGAGTCAGGCCTTTGGGACCTACGTTTACTGATATGGCACAACTCAAAATGAGAAGACAGGGCTGCAAACATCCATTAATAATAGAAACTGGGAAGGTACGATGTATGAATCTAGCAAAATTGGAAATCGTCAAAAATGAAATGCATAGAGATCAATATCCTAGGTATTAGCAAGCTGAAATGGGCTGTTAGCCATTTTGAATCAGACAATCATACAGTCTATTATGCCGGGGATGAAAAATTGAAGAGGAATAGTGTCATGTTCATCACCAAAAAGAACATTTTAAGATCTACCCTGAAGTACAACTCTGTCAGTGATATGATAGTACCCATACACCTACAAGGAAGACCAGTTAATATGACTATTATTCAAATTTAAGCACCAACCACTGATGCCAAAGTGAGGAAACTGAAGATTTTTACCCACTTCTGCAGCCTGAAATTGATCAAACATGTAATCAAGACGCATTGAATTACTGGTGACTGGAGTGAAAAAGTTGGAAACAAAGAAGAAGGGTCGGTAGTTGGAAAATATTGTAGTCGATAAACGATGCTGGAAATCATGAGATAAAATTCTGCAAGACCTGTGAACTATTCATTGCAAAAACCTTTTTTCAGCAACATAAATGGTGACTATACGTGTGTTGGACCTCACCAAATGGAATACAAAGGAATCAAATCGACCATATTTGTGGAAAGAGACAATGGAAAAGTTCAATATCATCAGTCAGAACAAGGCCAGGGGCCTACTGCAGAGCAGATCATCAATTGCTCATATGCAAGTTCAAGTTGAAGCTGAAGAAAATCAAAACAAATCCCCAAGAGCCAAAATACGACCTTGTGTATGTTCCACCAGAATTTGGAGACCATCTCAAGAACAGATTTGGCACAATGAACACAAGTGACAGAAGACCAGATGAGCTGTGGGAACACATCAAGGATACCATACAGCAAGAGGTCATTAAAAAGACGGGAAGGAAAAGGCCAAAATGGATGAGAGTAGAGACTCTGAAACTTGCTCTTGAATGTAGAGTAGCTAAAGAGAATGGAAGAAGTGATGAAGTAAAAGAGCTAAACAGATTTCAAAGGGCAGCTGAAGAAGACAAAGTAAAATATTATAATGAAATGTGCAAAGACCTGGAGTTAGAAAACCAAAATGGAATAACATGCTCTGTATTTTGCAAGCTGAAAGAACTGAAGAAAAATTTAAGCCTCGAGTTGCAATTTTTAAGGATTCTATGGGCAGAATCTTGAATGATGCAAGAAGCATCAAAAGCAGATGGAAGGAATACACAGTCACTGTACCAAAAAGAATTGGTTTATGTTCGATCATTTCAGAAGGTAGCATATGACCAGGAACCGATGCTATTGAAGTTAGAAGTCCAAACTACACCAGACACATTGGCGAGAAACAAGGCTCCAGGAATTGATGGAATACCAATTGAGATGTTTCAACAAACAGATGCAGTGCTGGAGGTGTTTACTTGTCTATGTCAAGAAATTTGGAAGACAGCTACCTGGCCGACTGACTGGAAGAGATCTATATTCACGCCCATTCCAAAGGAAGGTAATTCTCAAGCAATATCATTAATATCATACGCAAGTGAAATTTTGCTGAATATCATGCAAAAGCAGTTGTAGCACTACATCAACAGGGAACTGCCAGAAGTTCAAGCCAGATTCAGAGGAGGATATGGAACAAGGAATATCATTGCCAATGTCAAATGGATCTTCGCTGAGAGCAGAGAATAACAGAAAGATGTTTACCTGTCTCTTACTGACTTTGCAAAGGCATTCGACTGTGTGGATCATAACAAATTATGGATAGCATTGCGAAGAATGGGAATTCCAGAACACTTAATTGTGCTTATGTGGAACCTGTACATAGACCAAGAGGCAGCCATTGGAACAGAACAAGGTGATACTACATGGTTTTAAATCAGGATAGGTGTGTGTCAGGGTTGTATCCTTTCACCATACCTATTCAATCTATATGCTGGCCAAATAATCCAAGAAGCTGGGCTATATGAAGAAGAAAAGGGCATCAAGATTGGTAGAAGATTCATTAACAATCCATTATATGCAGTTGACACAACCTTGCTTGATGAAAGTGAAGAGGACTTGAAGCACTTACTGATGAAGATCAGAGACCACAGCCTGCAGTATGGATTATACCTCAGCATAAAGAAAACAAAAATCCTCACAACTGGACCAATCAGCAACATCATGATAAGTGGAGAAAAGATTGACACTGTCAAGGATTTCATTTTGCTTGGATCCACAATCAATGCCCATGGAAGTAGCTGTCAGGAAATCAAGCAACATATTGCGTTGCGCAAATCTGGTGCAAAGACCTCTTTGAAGTGTTCAAAAGCAATGATGTCACTTTGAGGACTAAGGTGTACCTGACCCAAGCCATGATATTTTCAATTGCTTATATACATGTGAAGGCTGCACCAAGAATAAGGAAGAATTGAAGTCTTTGAATTATGGAGTTGGAGAAGAATATTGAATATACCATGGACTGCCAGAAAAATGAATACGCCTGTCTTGGAAGAAATACAGAGTGCTCCTTGGAAGCGCGGATGGCGAGACTTCATCTCAGGTACTTTGGATACATTATCAGGAGTGAACAGGCCCTGGAGAAAGGCTTCATGCTTGGTAAAGTAGAAGGTCAGGGAAAAAGAGAAAGGCCCTCAAAGAGATGGATTAATACTGTGGCTGCAACAATGCGCTCATGGATAACAATAATTGTGAGGATGGTGCAGGAACAGGTGATGTTTCATTCTGTTCTGATGTAAGTAGGGTCACTATGAGTTGGAACTGACACGATGGCACCTAACAACAACACTGAGTCACCTTTGTGCTTCATAAAATATATCCCATTAAAGCTGTTATTAAAAAAAGAAAAAGGAAAAGAAAACAAGTAAGACGACTTTCCCAAGTACATAAAGCTATACCGAAGAGCAATTTTGGATCTGAAATAAAGGTTTCTGTTTTCCAATTGTCATCAAGTTGAACCTGACTCATGGCAACTTTGTGTGTGCGAGAGTAGGACTCTGCTCATAGGGTTTTTTTTTAATAATGTTTACTGAGCTTTAAGTGAACATTTACAAATCAAGTCAGTCTGTCACATATAAGCTTATATACACCTTACTCCATACTCCCACTTACTCTCCCCCTAATGAGTCAGCCCTTCCAGTCTCTCCTTTCATGACAATTTTGCCAGTTTCTAACCGTCTCTACCCTCCCATCTCCCCTCCAGATAGGAGATGCCAACACAGTCTCAAGTGTCCACCTGATATAAGTAGCTCACTCTTCATCAGCATCTCTCTCCTACCCATTGTCCAGTCCCTTCCATGTCTGATGAGTTGTCTTCGGGAACGGTTCCTCTCCTGGGAAAAGAGAAGGTTTGGGGACCATGACTGCCGGGATTCCTCTAGTCTCAGTCAGACCATTAAGTATGGTCTTTTTATGAGAATCTAGGGTCTGCATCCCACTGATCTCCTGCTCCCTCAGGGGTTCTCTGTTGTGCTCCCTGCCAGGGCAGTCATTGGTTGTGGCCGGGCACCATCTAGTTCTTCTGGTCTCAGGATGATGTAAGTCTCTGGTTCCTGTGACCCTTTCTGTCTCTTGGGCTCATAGTTATCGTGTGACCTTGGTGTTCTTCATTCTCCTTTGATCCAGGTGGGTTGAGACCAATTGATGCATTTTAGATGGCCGCTTGTTAGCATTTAAGACCCCAGACACCACATTTCAAAGTGGGATGCAGAATGTTTTCATAATAGAATTATTTTGCCAACTGACTTAGAAGTCCCCTTAAGCCATAGTCCCCAAACCCCCGCCCTTGCTCCGCTGACCTTTGAAGCATTCAGTTTATTCCAGAAACTTCTTTGCTTTTGGTCCAGTCCAGTTGAGCTGACCTTCCGAGTATTGAGTATTGCCCTTCCCTTCACCTAAAGTAGTTCTTATCTACTAACTAATCAGTAAATAACCCTCTCCCACCCTCCCTCTCTCCCGCCCTCGTAACCACAAAGGTATGTGTTCTTCTCAGTTTATACTGTTTCTCCAGATCTTATAATAGTGGTCTTATACAATATTTGTCCTTTTGCCTCTGACTAATTTCACTCAGCATAATGCCTTCCAGGTTCCTCCATGTTATGAAATGTTTCACAGATTCGTCACTGTTCTTTATCGATGCGTGGTATTCCATTGTGTGAATATACCACAATTTATTTAACCATTCATCCATTGATGGACATCTTGGTTGCTTCCAGCTTTTTGCTATTGTAAACAGAGCTGCAATAAACATGGGTGTGCATATATCTGTTTGCGTGAAGGCTCTTGTTTCTCTAGGGTATATTCCGAGGAGTGGGATTTCTGGATTGTATGGTAGTTCTATTTCTAACTTTTTAAGAAAACGCCAGATAGATTTCCAAAGTGGTTGTACCATTTTACATTCCCACCAGCAGTGTATAAGAGTTCCAATCTCTCCACAGCCTCTCCAACATTTATTATTTTCTGTTTTTTGGATTAATGCCAGCCTTGTTGGAGTGAGATGGAATCTCATCGTAGTTTTAATTTGCATTTCTCTAATGGCTAATGATCGAGAACATTTTCTCATGTATCTGTTAGCTGTCTGAGTATCTTCTTTAGTGAAGTGCATGTTCATATCCTTTGCCCATTTCTTGATCGGGTTGTTTGTCTTTTTGTGGTTGAGTTTTAACAGAATCACATAGATTTTAGAGATCAGGCGCTGGTCGGAGATGTCATAGCTGAAAATTCTTTCCCAGTCTGTAAGTGGTCTTTTTACTCTTTTGGTGAAGTCTTTAGATGAGCATAGGTGTTTGATTTTTAGGAGCTCTCAGTTATCGGGTTTCTCTTCATCATTTTTGGTAATGTTTTGTATTCTGTTTATGCCTTGTATTAGGGCTCCTAACGTTCTCCCTCTTTTTTCTTCCATGATCATTATCATTTTAGTCTTTATATTTAGGTGTTTGATCCACTTGGAGTTAGTTTTTGTGCTTGGTGTGAGGTATGGGTCCTGTTTCATTTTTTTGCAAATGGATATCCAGTTATGCCAGCACCATTTGTTAAAAAGACTGTCTTTTCCCCAATTATCTGACCCTGGGCCTTTGTCAAATATCAGCTGCTCATACATGGATGGATTTATATCTGGGTTCTCAATTCTGTTCCATTGGTCTATATGCCTGTTGTACCAGTACCAGGGTGTTTTGACTACTGTGGCTGTATAATAGGTTCTAAAATCAGGTAAAGTGAGGCCTCCCACTTTCTTCTTCTTTTTCAGTAATGCTTTTCTTATCTGAGGCTTCTTTCCCTTCCATATGAAGTTGGTGATTTGTTACTGCACGACATTAAAAAATGTCATTGGAATTTGGATCGGAAGTGCATTGTATGTATAAATGGCTTTTGGTAGAATAGACATTTTTACTATCTTAAGTCTTCCTATCCATGAGCAAGGTTATGTTTTTCCACTTATGTAGGTCATTTTTAGTTTCTTGTAGTAGTACTTTGTAGTTTTCTTCATATAGGTATTTTACATCTTTGGTAAGAATTATTCCTAAGTATTTTATCTTCTTGGGGGCTACTGTGAATGGTATTGATTTGGTTATTTCCTCTTCGATGTTCTTTTTGTTGATGTAGTGGAATCCAAGTGATTTTTGTATGTTTATCTTATAACCTGAGACTGACAAATTCTTCTATTAGTTTCAGTAGTTTTCTGGAGGATTCCTTAGGGTTTTCTGTACAGATCATGTCATCTGCAAACAGAGATAATTTTACTTCCTCCTTGCCAATCCAGATGCCCTTTATTTCTTTGTCTAGCCTAATTGCTCTGGCTAGGACTTCTAGCACAATGTTGAATAAGAGCAGTGATAAAGGGCATCCTTGTTGGTTCCCGTTCTCAAGAGAAATGCTTTCAGGCTCTCTCCACTTAGAGTGATGTTGGCTGTTGGCTTTGTATAGTTACCGTTTATTATGTTGAGGAATTTTCCTTCAACTCCTATTTTGGTGAGAGTTTTTATCATAAATGGGTATTGGACTTTGTCAAATGCCTTTTCTGCATCAATTGATAAGATCATGTGGTTTTTGTCTTTTGTTTTATTTATGTGATGGATTACATTAATGGTTTTTCTAATATTAAACCAGCCTTGCATACCTGGTATAAATCCCACTTGGTCGTGGTGAATTATTTTTTGATATGTTGTTAAATTCTATTGGCTAGAATTTTGTTGAGGATTTTTGCATCTATGTTCATGAGGGATATAGGTCTGTAATTTTCTTTTTTTGTGATGTCTTTACTTGGTTTTGGTATCAGGGAGATGGTGGCTTCATAGAATGAGTTAGGTAGTATTCCGTCATTTTCTATGCTTTGAAATACATTTAGGAGTAGTGGTGTTATCTCTTCTCTGAAAGGTTGGTAGAACTCTGCAGTGAAGCCATCCGGGCCAGGGTTTTTTTTTGTTGGGAGTTTTTTGATAATCATTTCAATCTCTTTTTTTGTTATGGGTCTATTTAGTTGTTCTGCTTCTGATTGTGTTAGTTTAGGTAGGTAGTGTTTTTCTAGGAATTCATCCATTTCTTCTAGGTTTGCAAATTTGTTAGAGTACAGTTATTCGTAATAATCTGATATGATTCTCTTAATTTCAGTTGGGTCTGTTGTGATGTGGCCCATCTCGTTTCTTATTTGGGTTATTCGTTTCCTTTCCTGTATTTCTTTAGTCAGTCTGGCCAATGGTTTATCAATTTTGTTAATTTTTTCAAAGAACCAGCTTTTGGCTTTGTTAATTCTTTCAATTGTTTTTCTGTTCTCTAATTCATTTAGTTCAGCTCTCATTTTTATTATTTGTTTTCTTCTGGTGCCTGATGGATTCTTTTGTTGCTCACTTTCTATTTGTTCAAGTTGTAGGGGCAGTTCTTTGATTTTGGCTCTTTCTTCTTTTTGTATGTGTGCATTTATCGATATAAATTGGCCTCTGAGCACTGCTTTTGCTGTGTCCCAGAGGCTTTGATAGGAAGTATTTTCATTCTCATTGCATTCTATGAATTTCTTTATTCCCTCCTTAATGTCTTCTATAACCCAGTCTTTTTTCAGCAGGGTATTGTTCAGTTTCCAGGCGTTTGATTTCTTTTCCCTAATTTTTCTGTTATTGATTTCCACCTTTATGGCCTTGTGGTCTGAGAAGATGCTTTGTAGTATTTCGATGTTTTGAATTCTTCAAAGGTTTATTTTATGACCTAATATGTGGTCTATTTTAGAGAATGTTCCATGTAGGCTAGAAAAAAAAGTATACTTTGTAGCAGTTGGGTGGAGAGTTCTGTATAAGTCAATGAGGTCAAGTTGGTTGATTTGTAGTAATTAGGTCTTCCGTGTCTCTACTGAACTTCTTACTGGATGTTCTGTCCTTCTCCGAAAGTGGGGTGTTGAAGTCTCCTACTATAATTGTGGAGGTGTCTGTCTCACTTTTCAGTTCTGTTAAAATTTGTTTTATGTATCTTGCAGCCCTGTCATTGGGTGCATAAATATTTAATATGGTTATATCTTCCCGGTCAATTGTCCCTTTTATCATTATGTAGTGTCCTTCTTTATCCTTCGTGATGGATTTAACTTTAAAGTCTATTTTAAAGTCTAAATTAATATTGCTACTCCTGCTCTTTTTTGCTTATTGTTTGCTTGATATATTATTTTGCATCCTTTTAGTTTTAGTTTGTGTCTCTAAGCCTAAGGTGTGTCTTTTTTAGGCAGCATATAGACGGGTCGTGTTCCTTTATCCAGTCTGAGACTCTCTGTCTCTTTATTGGTGCGTTTAGTCCATTTACATTCAGCGTAATTATAGATAAGAATGTGTTTAGTGCTGTCATTTTGATGTCTTTTTATGTGTGTTGTTGACAATTTCATTTTTCCACTTACTTTTTTGTGCTGAGATGTTTTTCTTTGTAACTTGTGTGTTCCTCATTTTCATAGTATTTGACTTTATGTTTGCTGAGTCATTACGTTTTTCTTGATTTTTATTTTGAGTTATGGAGTTGTCATACCTTTTTGTACCTTAATATTTACCCCTATTTTTCTAAGTAAAAACCTAACTTGTATTGTCCTATATCGCCTTGTATCCCTCTCCATATGGCAGTTCTGTGCCACCTGTATTTAGTCCCTCTTTTTGATTATTGTGATCTTTTACGTATTGACTTCAATGATTCCCTGTTTTGAGCATTTTTTTTTTAATTAATCTTAATTTGTTTTTGTGATTTCCGTATTTGAGTTGATATCAGGATGCTCTGTTCTGTGACCTTGTGTTGTGCTGGTATCTGATATTATTGGTTTTCTGACCAAACAATTTCCTTTAGTATTTCTCGTAGCTTTGGTTTGGTTTTTGCAAATTTTCTAAGCTTGTGTTTATCTGTAAATACCTTAATTTCGCATTCATATTTCAGAGAGAGTTTTGCTGGATATATGATCCCTGGCTGGCAGTTTTTCTCCTTCAGTGCTCTGTATATGTCATCCCATTGCCTTCTTGCCTGCATGGTTTCTGCTGAGTAGTCTGAACTTATTGATTCTCCATTGTAGGAGACCTTTCTTTTCTCCCTGGCTGCTTTTAAAATTTTCTCTTTATCTTTGGTTTTGGCAAGTTTGATGATAATATGTCTTGGTGATTTTCTTTTTGGATCAATCTTAAATGGGGTTCGATGAGCATCTTGGATATCCTTTCATCTTTCATGATGTCAGGGAAGTTTTCTGCGAACAGATCTTCAACTATTTTCTCAGTGTTTTTTGTTATCCCTCCCTGTTCTGGGACTCCAGTCACATGCAAGTTATTCTTCTTGGTAGAGTCCCACATGATTCTTAGGGTTTCTTCATTTTTTTAAATTCTTTTATCTGATTTTTTTCCGGCTATATTGGTGTTAATTCCCTGGTTCTCCAGATCCCCCACTCTGCATTCTAATTGCTCGAGTCTGCTCCTCTGACTTCCTATTGCGTTGTCTAATTCTGTAATTTTATTGTTAATCTTTTGGATTTCTGAATGCTGTCTCTCTATGGATTCTTGCAACTTATTAATTTTTCCACTATGTTCTTGAATAATCTTTTTGAGTTCTTCAACTGCTTTATCAGTGTGTTCCTTGGCTTTTTCTGTAGATTGTCTTATTTCATTTCTGAGGTCATCCCTGATGTCTCAAAGCATTCTGTAAATTAGTTTTTTATATTCCATATCTGGCAAATCCAGGATTGTATCTTCATTTGGGAAAGATTTTGATTCTTTAGTTTGGGGAGTTGTAGAAGCAATCATGGTCTGCTTCTTTATGTGGTTTGATATCGACTGCTGTCTCCGAGCCATCACTAAGATATTGTAGTGATTTATTCTATATTTGCTCACTGAGTCTTATCTTGTTTTGTTTTCTTTCAGTATACGTAGATGGGCTACTAGATTGCGGTGTCTTGAGTGTTGTAGCCCTTGACTCACTTATGTCCTATTACCAGCTGGTTTGGGCTGTTACCAGATGTATAAGCCTGAGTCCATTCACTATTCTTGAGTAGAATCTGATTTTGGGTCATCAAGAGTGTGATGCAGACTGTCTCCTATCCACCTAGAGAAGTAGTGGTGATAGTTGTGTGCACCAGATTCTAGTAGCAGCTGGGGTTCACACTCCATGGGGGGCAGGATGCTGACAGGCTTCCCCAAAGTGTCAGTAAGGTAGGTGTGCCTCTATTCCTAAAGCACCTTGGTGAGTGGGCTCTGCAGCTGTACCTTAGGCCCCCAATGCAAGTACCTCTACAGATTGGTAGGTGTCACCCTCCTTAGACCCCTAAGGCAGGAGGCTAGGTGGTCTGGCGGGAGCTTCAGCCCTCAGTTCTCTGTTATGGGTCAGTGAGGGCTCTGTTGTATACGCAGAGATATCAGACTTGGGAAACTTGTCTTTCCAGTAAACCCGCTAAAACAATTGCAGTCAGATCCCTATCAGAAATGCCTTTGCATTATAATAGCTGCCTTGTTCCCTGTAGGGATGAAAACCCAAGACTGTAGATTACATATGCTTGGCTGGAGCTGGTTCTGTGTTTTTAGTCCAATTAGGGAAGGATTTTTGGTCCCTGGGTTTTTTGTAGTTGCTTCTCTCGGGCCAGGAGAATGGGTTAGGAAAAGACAAAAACAAAAGGAAAGAAAGAAAAACCGCAGAGCAGTTTACTTTCTGGCTTAGGAAATTCTAATGTTAATGAAGCCGCCTGGGAAGGGGAGGGGAGGGTTCAGATAAGTAGGAGAGAGTAGCACCCCAGAATATAGACATAGTTACTTATCCTGGTTGGTATAACTGTTTTATCTGAGATTCCCGAGGGGCAAGTCCTCGACTGTGTGCACTGGCTGGGTAGAGATTGCCCCCGAGGGTCAGGCCTGCGTCCAGTGCTTGCGCTGTCTCAGAAGCCGTGGTTAGTTCCTCCGCTCCCAGTCCAAAGCCCAGCGCCAAGGTTCCCCGGCTGGGACGCCGCACTCCCCGCTCCAAAACTAGTCGCTGCCTACCAGTGACTTCTTCTCCTGTCAGCTGCGTCTCTGCACTGCCTGCATGCAGTGGCTGGGCTTCCTCTTACGTCAGTTTAGGAGGTAAGGGCTGCGCCCCATGATTGTGCCGCCTCAGGATGCCGTGCTCAGCTCCCCTGCACCCAGTCCAAAGCCCGGCGCCAAGGTTTCCTGACTGGGGCGCTGGCTCCAGGCTCCGAAAACAGTCGCTGCTTCCCCGTGGTTGTTCGTTCTCAGTCTCTGTCACTCAGGTGAACTCTTTAAACCTGTGTTTGTTGGTCAGTGTTCGTAGATTGTCAAGTATGTGATCGATTCACTTGTTTTTCTGAGTCTTTGTTGCAAGAGGGATCCGAGGTAGCGTCTACCTAGTCAGCCATCTTGGCCAAATTTTCATAGGGTTTTCAATGGCTAATTTTCAGAAGTAATTACCTTTCTTCCAAGGTACTTCTGTGTAGATTTGAACCTTCAACCTTTTGGTTAGCAGTGAAACACATTAACCATTTGTACCACCCAGGGACTCCCCACTCAAATATAACGATCAGGCCATTTGTAGCCTGCAGTAAGCCAGCCTCAGGATTTAATGTTGAGATTGTTTCTCCCACTGGCTCCCAGAGTCAAGGCATCTTAGTGGTTGCTTCCTCTTGGGGAGTCCTTCGTGAATGTCAGTCCTTTCTTGTTTACTTTCCATTTTTCTACCTTTAATGTAGAATACATAGATTTTTATGTGCCCCTATTTCATCCACATAACTCTTTTGTTGCCATGGAAATCAGCTTCAATTTTCTCCCATTCTGTCAATTGTATTTTTATAGTCTCCTGCTTTCAAAAAGATAAGCTGCCTTATATTTATTTCACGTGGACGGCAAAAGCTAACCTCGTTTGAGACACAGCCAACCTTTACGTCAAGACTACACAGTGGTTATTTATTGTAGCTGATGTCATTTTGATTTCTGCCTGTGAGATCCGTTTCCAATAAAACTTCTTTAGGCTTTTACATACCTCTGCTATCCAGAGAGTAGAGCTCACCAAGTATAGAAGATTAAATTCTAGGTGGGCTCAGGGGCTAAGGGCACTGAGTTTGAGCTGCAAGCCCTCTATTCAAAATGAGGGAAACCAGTTTGGATCAAAGAAGGAAACCAAAGCAGTGAGTTCTAGTGCCAGCTCAGCTGCTAATTGACTTTCTGACCTTGGGTACAAAACGTTCTGTTCAAATTTAGATTTCCTCTTCTCTAAAATCAGAGCGATGGGCTAGATTAGAAAATGTCTTTTAAGTGAGACACTATATGCAATAGATAACAGTACAACAACTTGATTAAAGCAGAGAGAAGAGTTATTTTGATTTAGATTTTGTATTTTTTTTTTAATTTAAGAAGATTTGCTATAGCTTTGAAAAGCCTGCAATTATGAGAAAAAAAAAAAAAATGAGAGTTTTTCTTATTGTCTGATGTCTGATTGTCAAACTAACAACTTCAAATCAACTGTAATTAACTCACTTCTGGAATTCTCCAATTTGGTGTATTTTGAGTTATCTATGTCTGTGATCACTGTATCCACCAATTCTACCTGTAGCTGTTTAGTTTGGACTGTAGGGTATATAAAATATCAGACTGGCCTTTTTTTTTTATTTTATTGTTTAGGGATTTCCTTGGGTATTTTAATCAATAAAATACAGAATTTCTAATGTATAGAAATCTAAGATTCTGTAGGGCAGAGGTATGGAAAGAATAGCTCATTCAGTAAATACTGAATAGCAATTATGCAACAGTCACTGACCATATTACACACTGACAATAAGGTCACAAATAGAAAAAGAGTCTATGGAGAAGGAAGCTGCGGTCTAGTAAGGGAGTCAGACATGTGGAAGACCAATGCCATGAGGTTTTCTCTTAAGGATTGTGGGAAGGGAGGACTCATGTCCTCCCCCAGACATAGTAGTGGTGGCTACAACAGCCATACAAATCTTCTCTAAAGAGGTGAATACTGAATTGAGTCAATGTTAGCCTGATGAAGAGGGGAGGAATGGTATCCCAGGCAAAGGCATAGAAGAAGTATTTGAGGTATCAGAAGGGAGAGAGGATGCAGAAGGGCTGAACCCTGAAAGGCACTCAAAATACAACTGTATGACTTTGTGTGTGGATAATAACACAACAAACCAGTTGCCATCAACTCAACCCTGACTCATGGAAACCCCATGTGTGTCAGAGCAAAACTGTACAGCATAGGGTTTTCAGTGGCTTATTTTTCAGAAGTAGATTGCTAGGTCTTTCTTCCAAGGTGCCTCTGGGTAGGCTCAAACTGCCAAACTTTTGTTCAGGAGCCGAACATACTTGGTCTTTATTGTCGAGGCAGTGGAAAGATATATTACTTAGTTATAAAGTGTTGGCTTACAGAAATGAGCTTGAAGGAGCTTATGTTAAATTGTTATTTTGTTATAAACATACAAAGGTGTCTCAGAGGACCCCAGGGCAGGGATACAATGGGCCCTCAAAAAGAGGACAATGGGAAGCTATAAGGAGGGAGTTGAAGTGTACCTTTTCTGTGCCTCTAATGGCTTCTAGGCTTCTCTCTGTCTGTCTACTCCATTCTCCTTGTCCAGTGATTGCTTTGCTCTGCTACTTAAAGACCAAGAAAGATTTCCATAATTCTCCAAAATGCAGCTTATGATTACAGCCCTGAGGAGAGACTAATGTGTAGCCCCTCAGACACACACAGACAGACACACACAAATTCACATTTACAAGGCAGAGGAACTTATCAGTCCAGCTTGGGTCAAGTGTCAACCTCTTGTCCAATCAGCTATGGCCAAAGTTTAGTCCCAAAGTACAAACATGATTATGGAGAGGCCACTCCATCTCTTTGTGGACTAGGGTAGGGGTGTGAGGAGGGAGCATAGTTATCAGAAAATGAGGACTCTCATTGTGATGTTGACAGGGTCTTGGCTTAGTGGCATTCGAAGAATAAACAGGACAGTAATCACTTCAGATTTTTTTTTACTATTCAGAATGTAATACATGTTCATGTTAACAAGTGCAAACAGCACAAAGGGTATAAAAATACAAAGGAGAGTCTCCTGACGCTTTGCTCTCCTCCTTTTCATTCAGTTACTAAATTCACTCATTTATTCATTCAACAAATATTTAAAGATCACAATCTATTCAAGGCAGAGTGCTGAGCACAGCAAATGATAACACAGACACAGTCCCTGCCCTCATGGAGCTTAAAGTCTGATGTTCCTTATTAAACATTTTTCTGGGCCTGCCTCTGCTGCTACCCTCCCAGACATGGTATCTTGGGCCACGTGGCCCGGTCAACCAGCCCACGCCTGTCCCCACGAACCGACCCAGGCCAGGCCGAGATGTCACAGATGGATGAAAGGGAGAAGCCATCCCCCAGCAGGTTACCCGCCTTCCCTCGCATGGCCCTGTCCTGTATGTCCAGGGTGGCCTGCGGAGGGTGCCTCTGGCCCGGCTGCAGTCCCGCGTGCGGTCTGGACCATCAAAGGCACAGCCTGAGAATTTTTCCAAGTCCCCCTCCAGAGATCCCCAACCAGTCCCCGTCTGCAAGGGTTGACCATGGCAGCCAAAGGCGGGCAGCTCCAGAGACCGCGCGGGCCCAGCCCCCTCGGTCAGAAACCCTCATGGCTCAGTGGTTCAGTACTATGGCTGTTAACCAAAAGGTCAGCAGTTGGAATCCCCCAGGCGCTCCTTGGAAACTGTGGGGCAGTTCTACTCCTATAGGATCACTATGAGTTGAAATCAACTCCATGGCAATGGATTTGGGTTTTTTTTTTTTTTTCTTTGTAGAAATGCTGTATACATGTATATACAGTTTGTGTATCGACATATTTTTAATGTACAGATCACTTCATGTATGTTATATGTAATGTCATCAAACTGGGTTTTTTTTCTTTTTTTTTACACCTTTTTATGTTTAGCATGTATAGCACTCCCTCCCTCCTTTAAATACTTCATAGACTTGTGGCAGCATTACAGATTTTTCATAAAACACTCAAATGTATGGGAAATTGTAGCTTGTTTTAGTTTTCATAATTCAACTAAGCTTTCCAATAAGCCCTGCCCCCAAGGTGATTGGTAGATAGAGTGGCAGGAGAGGGTTAAAGGGGATGAAAGTTAAACGCTTACCAACTCGCAGAATCACAGTCCCTCCTCATTTACAATGGTCTCTCCTGCTTTTGGGAAACCCAAACCTCTTGCTGTGGAGTCAGTTCCAACTCACACCACCCCATGTGTGTCAGAGTAGAACTGTGCTCCATAAGGTTTTTTTTTTTTATTTTTATAACTTTTATTAAGCTTCAAGTGAACGTTTACAAATCCGATCAGTCTGTCACATATAAGTTTACATACATCTCACTCCCTACTCCCACTTGCTCTCCCCCTCTTGAGTCAGCCCTTTCAGTCTCTCCTTTCGTGACGATTTTGCCGGCTTCCCTCTCTCTCTATCCTCCCATCCCCCCTCCAGACAAGAGTTGCCAACACAATCTCAGGTGTCCACCTGATATAATTAGCTCACTCTTCATCAGCGTCTCTCTCCCCTCCGCTGACCAGTCCCTTTCATGTCTGATGAGTTGTCTTCGGGAATGGTTCCTGTCCTGTGCCAACAGAAGGTCTGGGGACCATGGCCGCCGGGATTCCTCTAGTCTCAGTCAGACCATTAAGTTTGGTCTTTTTATGAGAATTTGGGGTCTGTATCCCATTGATCTCCTGCTCCCTCAGGGGTCCTCTGCTGTGCTCCCTGTCAGGGCAGTCATCGATTGTGGCCAGGCACCAACTAGTTCTTCTGGTCTCAGGATGATGTAGGTCTCTGGTTCATGTGACCCTTTCTGTCTCTTGGGCTCTTAGTTGTTGTGTAGCCTTGGTGTTCTTCATTTTCCTTTGCTCCAGGTGGGTTGAGACCAATTGCTGCATCTTAGATGGCCACTTGTTAGCATTTAAGACCCCAGACGCCACATTTCAAAGCGGGATGCAGAATGATTTCATAATAGAATTATTTTGCCAATTGACTTAGAAGTCCCTGCAAACCATGTTCCCCAGACCCCCCCGCTTACTCCGCTGACCTTTGAAGCATTCATTTTATCCCGGAAACTTCTTTGCTTTTGGTCCAGTCCAATTGAGCTGACCTTCCATGTATTGAGTGTTGTCTTTCCCTTCACCTAAAGCAGTTCTTATCTACTGATTAATCAATAAAAAACCCTCTCCCACCCTCCCTCCCTCCCTCCCTCGTAACCACAAAAGTATGTGTTCCTCTCAGGTTTACTATTTCTCAAGATTTTATATTAGTGGTATTATACAATATTTGTCCTTTTGCCTCTGACTAATTTCGCTCAGCATAATGCCTTCCAGGTTCCTCCATGCTATGAAATGTTTCAGAGATTCGTCACTGTTCTTTATCGATGCGTAGTATTCCATTTTGTGAATATACCACAATTTATTTAACCATTCATCCGTCGATGGACACCTTGGTTGCTTCCAACTTTTTGCTATTGTAAACAGAGCTGCAATAAACATGGGTGTGCATATATCTGTTTGTATGACGGCTCTTGTATCTCTAGGGTATATTCCCAGGAGTGGGATTTCTGGGTTGTATGGTAGTTCTATTTCTAACTGTTTAAGATAACGCCAGATAGATTTCCAAAGTGGTTGTACCATTTTACATTCCCACCAGCAGTGTATGAGAGTTCCAATCTCTCCGCAGCCTCTCCAACATTTATTATTTTGTGTTTTTTGGATTAATACCAGCCTTGCTGGTGTGAGATGGAATCTCATCGTAGTTTTAATTTGCATTTCTCTAATGGCTAATGATCGAGAGCATTTTCTCATGTATCTGTTGGCTGCCTGAATATCTTCTTTAGTGAAATATGTGTTCATATCCATTGCCCACTTCTTGATTGGGTTGTTTGTCTTTTTGTGGTTGAGTTTTGACAGAATCATGTAGATTTTAGAGATCAGGCGCTGGTCAGAGATGTCATAGCTGAAAATTCTTTCCCAATCTGTAGGTGGTCTTTTTACTCTTTTGGAGAAGTCTTTAGATGAGCATAGGTGTTTGATTTTTAGGAGCTTCCAGTTATCTGGTTTCTCTTCATCATTTTTGGTAATGTTTTGTATTCTGTTTATACCTTGTGTTAGGGCTCCTAGGGTTGTCCCAATTTTTTCTTCCATGATCTTTATCGTTTTAGTCTTTATGTTTAGGTCTTTGATCCACTTGGAGTTAGTTTTTGTGCATGGTGTGAGGTATGGGTCCTGTTTCATTTTTTTGCAAATGGATATCCAGT
This sequence comes from Elephas maximus indicus, assembly GCF_024166365.1. Classification (NCBI taxonomy): domain Eukaryota; kingdom Metazoa; phylum Chordata; class Mammalia; order Proboscidea; family Elephantidae; genus Elephas; species Elephas maximus. Next base: position 168,862,219 of record NC_064820.1, on the reverse strand, counting down.
TATGCCAGCACCATTTGTTAAAAAGGCTATCTTTTCCCCAATTAATTGACACTGGTCCTTTGTCAAATATCAGCTGCTCATACGTGGATGGATCTATGTTTCGGTTCTCAATTCTGTTCCATTGGTCTATGTGCCTGTTGTTGTACCAGTACCAGGCTGTTTTGACTACTGTGGCTGTATAATAGGTTCTGAAATCAGGTAAAGTGAGGCCTCCCACTTTCTTCTTCTTTTTCAGTAGTGCTTTGCTTATCCGGGGCTTCTTTCCCTTCCATATGAAATTGGTGATTTGTTTCTCTATCCCCTTAAAATATGACATTGGAATTTGGATTGGAAGTGCGTTAAATGTATAGATGGCTTTTGGTAGAATAGACATTTTTACTATGTTAAGCCTTCCTATCCATGAGCAAGGTATGTTTTTCCACTTAAGTATGTCCTTTTGAATTTCTTGTAGTAGAGCTTTATAGTTTTCTTTGTATAGGTCTTTTACATCCTTGGTAAGATTTATTCCTAAGTATCTTATCTTCTTGGGGGCTACTGTGAATGGTATTGATTTGGTTATTTCCTCTTCGGTGTTCTTTTTGTTGATGTAGAGGAATCCAAGTGATTTTTGTATGTTTATTTTATAACCTGAGACTCTGCCAAACTCTTCTATTAGTTTCAGTAGTTTTCTGGAGGATTCCTTAGGGTTTTCTGTGTATATAATCATGTCATCTGCAAATAGTGATAACTTTACTTCTTCCCTGCCAATCCGGATACCTTTTATTTCTTTGTCTAGCCTAATTGCCCTGGCTAGGACTTCCAGCACGATGTTGAATAAGAGCGGTGATAAAGGGCATCCTTGTCTGGTTCCCGTTCTCAAGGGAAATGCTTTCAGGTTCTCTCCATTTAGAGTGATATTGGCTGTTGGCTTTGCATAGATGCCCTTTATTATGTTGAGGAATTTTCCTTCAATTCCTATTTTGGTAAGAGTTTTTATCATAAATGGGTGTTGGACTTTGTCAAATGCCTTTTCTGCATCAATTGATAAGATCATGTGGTTTTTGTCTTTTGTTTTATTTATGTGGTGGATTACATTAATGGTTTTTCTGATATTAAACCAGCCTTGCATACCTGGTATAAATCCCACTTGATCAGGGTGAATTATTTTTTTGATGTGTTGTTGGATTCTATTGGCTAGAATTTTGTTGAGGATTTTTGCATCAATGTTCATGAGGGATATAGGTCTATAATTTTCTTTTTTTGTAATGTCTTTACCTGGTTTTGGTATCAGGGAGATGGTGGCTTCATAGAATGAGTTGGGTAGTATTCCGTCATTTTCTATGCTTTGAAATACCTTCAGAAGTAGTGGTGTTAACTCTTCTCTGAAAGTTTGGTAGAACTCTGCAGTGAAGCCGTCCGGGCCAGGGCTTTTTTTTGTTGGGAGTTTTTTGATTACCGTTTCAATCTCTTTTTTTGTTATGGGTCTATTTAGTTGTTCTACTTCTGAATGTGTTAGTTTGGGTAGGTAGTGTTTTTCCAGGAATTCATCCATTTCTTCTAGGTTTGCAAATTTGTTAAAGTACAATTTTTCATAATAATCTGAAATGATTCTTTTAATTTCATTTGGTTCTGTTGTGATGTGGTCCTTCTCGTTTCTTATTCGGGTTATTTGTTTCCTGTATTTCTTTAGTCAGTCTAGCCAATGGTTTATCCATTTTGTTAATTTTTTCAAAGAACCAGCTTTTGGCTTTGTTAATTCTTTCAATTGTTTTTCTGTTCTCTAATTCATTTAGTTCAGCTCTAATTTTTATTATTTGTTTTCTTCGGGTGCCTGATGGATTCTTTTGTTGCTCACTTTCTATTTGTTCAAGTTGTAGGGACAGTTCTCTGATTTTGGCTCTTTCTTCTTTTTGTATGTGTGCATTTATTGATATAAATTGGCCTCTGAGCACTGCTTTTGCTGTGTCCCAGAGGTTTTGATAGGAAGTATTTTCATTCTCGATGCTTTCTATGAATTTCCTCATTCCCTCCTTGATGTCTTCTATAACCCAGTCTTTTTTCAGGAGGGTATTGTTCAGTTTCCAAGTATTTGATTTCTTTTCCCTAATTTTTCTGTTATTGATCTCTAGTTTTATTGCCTTGTGGTCGGAGAAGATGCTTTGTAATATTTCGATGTTTTGAACTCTGCAAAGGTTTGTTTTATGACCTAATATGTGGTCTATTCTAGAGAGTGTTCCATGTGCACTAGAAAAAAAAAGTGTATTTTGCAGCAGTTGGGTGGAGAGTTCTGTATAAATCAATGAGGTGAAGTTGGTTGATTGTTGTAATTAGATCTTCCGTGTCCCTATTGAGCTTCTTACTGGATGTCCTGTCCTTCTCCGAAAGTGGTGTGTTGAAGTCTCCTACTATAATTGTGGAGGTATCTATCTCACTTTTCAGTTCTGTTAAAATTGGATTTATGTATCTTGCAGCCCTGTCATTGGGTGCATAAATATTTAATATGGTTATGTCTTCCTGATCAATTGTCCCTTTTATCATTATAAAGTGTCCTTCTTTATCCTTTGTGGTGGATTTAAGTCTAAAGTCTATTTTGTCAGAAATTAATATTGCTACTCCTCTTTTTTGCTTATTGTTTGCTTGATATACTTTTTTCCATCCTTTGAGTTTTAGTTTGTGTCTCTAAGTCTAAGGTGTGTCTCTTGTAGGCAGCATATAGATGGATCGTGTTTCTTTATCCAGTCTGTGACTCTCTGTCTCTTTATTGGTGCATTTAGTCCATTTACATTCAGGGTAATTATAGATAAATAAGTTTTTAGTGCTGTCATTTTGATGCCTTCCTATGTGTGTTGTTGACAATTTCATTTTTCCACATACTTTTTTGTGCTGAGGCGTTTTTCTTAGTAAATTGTGAGATCCTCATTTTCATAGTGTTTGACTTTATGCTAGTTGAGTCATTACGTTTTTCTTGGCTTTTATCTTGAGTTATAGAGTTGTTATACCTTTTTGTGGTTACCTTATTATTTACCCCTATTTTTCTAAGTAAAAACCTAACTTGTATTGTTCTATATCGCCTTGTATCACTCTCCATGTGGCAGTTCAATGCCTCCTGTATTTAGTCCCTCTTTTTGATTATTGTGATCTTTTACCTATTGACTTCCATGATTCCCTGTTATATATTTTTTTTTTAATTAATCTTAATTTGTTCGTTTTTGTGATTTCCCTATTTGAGTTGATATCAGGACGTTCTGTTTTGTGACCTTGTGTTGTGTTGATATCTGATATTATTGGTTCTCTGACCAAACAATATCCTTTAGTATTTCTTGTAGCTTTGGTTTGGTTTTTGCAAATTCTCTAAACTTGTGTTTGTCTGTAAATATCTTAATTTCGCCTTCATATTTCAGAGAGAGTTTTGCTGGATATATGATCCTTGGCTGGCAGTTTTTCTCCTTCAGTGTTCTGTATATGTTGTCCCATTCCCTTCTTGCCTGCATGGTTTCTGCTGAGTAGTCTGAACTTATTGATTCTCCCTTGAAGGAAACCTTTCTTTTCTCCCTGGCTGCTTTTAAAATTTTCTCTTTATCTTTGGTTTTGCTGAGTTTGATGATAATATGTCTTGGTGTTTTTCTTTTTGGATCAATCTTAAATGGGGTTCGATGAGCATCTTGGATAGATATCCTTTCGTCTTTCATGATGTCAGGGAAGTTTTCTGTCAGGAGTTCTTCAACTATTTTCTCTGTGTTTTCTGTCCCCCCTCCCTGTTCTGGGACTCCAATCACTCGCAAGTTATCTTTCTTGATAGAGTCCCACATGATTCTTAGGGTTTCTTCATTTTTTTAAAATCTTTTATCTGATTTTTTTTCAGCTATGTTGGTGTTGATTCCCTGGTCCTCCAGATGTCCCAGTCTGCATTCTAATTGCTCGAGTCTGCTCCTCTGACTTCCTATTGCGTTGTCTAATTCTGTAATTTTATTGTTAATCTTTTGGATTTCTACATGTTGTCTCTCTATGGATCTTGCAACTTATTAATTTTTCCACTACATTCTTGAATAATCTTTTTGAGTTCTTCAACAGTTTTATCGGTGTGTTCCTTGGCTTTTTCTGCAGTTATCCTAATTTCATTTGTGATATCTTTAAGCATTCTGTAAATTAGTTTTTTATATTCTGTATCTGATAATTCCAGGATTGTATCTTCATTTGGGAAAGATTTTGATTCTTTTGTTTGGGGGGTTGGAGAAGCTGTCATGGTCTGCTTCTTTAAGTGGTTTTATATGGATTGTTGTCTCCGATCCATCACTGGGAAACTAGTTTTTCCAGAAAATCCGCTAAAAAAAAAAATGCAGTCAGATCCCTATCAGAGTTCTCCCTCTGGCTCAGGCTATTTGGATGTTAATGAAGCTGCCTGGGGAGGGTGGGGGAGGGAACAGAGAGATAGGAGAGTAGCACCTTAGAATATAGCCAGAGTTGCTTGTCTTGCTTGGAATGACTATTATATCTGAGATTCCCGCGGGCGCGTCGCCTATGTGTGCTGGCTGTGTGGAGATTGCCCCTGGGGGGTCTGGCCCGCTGGAGTCACGGTCATATCCTCCGCTTCCAGCCCCACGCCCAGCGTCAAGACTCCCCTACCGGGACGGTGCACTCTCGACTCCAAAATCAGTCGCTGCCTCCGGGGGACTTCTCGTCCCTCCAGCCGCGTGGCCGTGCCGCCTCCGCGAACCAGTTGGGCCACCTCCCGGGGTTAGTTCAGATGGGTGGAGCAGCTCCCCGTGCTTGTGCCGTGACCGAGTGTCCCGGCTGGGACGCTGATCTCCCCGCTCCAATACCAGTCGCTGCCTCCCGGGGACTTCTCCTATCGGCTGCGTCCCACGCCGCCCGCGCGACCCGGCTGGGCCCCTTCCTGGGGTTAGTTCAGGGGGGTGGAGCAGCTCTCCGTGTTTATGCCGTACCTGCGTCCAGTCCAAATCCCGGCGGGACGGTTCCCCAGCTCGGACGCTGCTCTTCCTGCTCCGAGACCAGTCACTGCCTCCCAGGGACTTCTCCTACCGGCTGCGTCCCACGCCGCCAATGGAACCGGCTGGTCCCCCTCCCGGGGTTAGTTCAGGGGGCTGGAGCAGCTCTCTGTGCTCGTGCCGTACCTGACTGGTACACTGGCTCCAGGCTCTGGAAACAATCGCTGCTTCCCCGTATTAGTTCGTTCTCCGTCTCCAAATCTGTGCTTGTTGTTCAGGGTTCATAGATTGTTATGTATGTGATCAATTCACTTGTTTTTCCGTGTCTTTGTTGTAAGAGGGATCCGAGGTAGCGTCTGCCTAGTCCTCCATCTTGGCTCCGCCTGTCCATAAGGTTTTTAAGGGCTGATTTTTCAGAGCTAGATTGTCAGGCCTTTCTCCTGAGGAACTTCTGGTTAGACTGAAACCATCAACCCTTAGGTTAGCGGCCAAGGGTATGAACTGCATGCACCCTCCAGGGACTCCACTTTTAGAAAGTTTCTCATTAATGGTATTTTAAAAGGAGTCTGTCTTTGATGAATTTTATCTCATTTAAGTGAAGGCCTGGTCTTTCAGGGTTTCTCCCTGTTGCTTCTCAGAATGGCTTTTGGTGTATCAGAAAGCGGTCCTCATGCTGTTATCTGGGTTGCTATGTTAGACACTGCTGTAAGGTGGCTAGGCTGGTCTGGTTCCTGGTTACCAGGGCTGGTATTCAAGTGGGTGCATCTGGCCAGGCCAGCACCCAGTTAGATATTCTTGCAGCCTTGACCTTCTCTCCACTCTAGCTGGTGTTGTAGATCTTGAACATGTTCTAGCCATGTTCCCATCCAGCCCCTGAATTAGGCTGCCTGTTCCCCACAACCACCATAAAAACGAAATAAAACAAAAAACCTCCAGTAGGGTCCACTCAATTCTTTTTATTAAGTTTCCAGGAAAGGGGCCAACTAGCTCTCAGTGATTTTCTACATCCCTGTGAGGCTTGTTCTATATCCCTTTTCTGTACTATTTGGGCACTGGGATCATTTTGGAGAGGATACTTTGCCCTACCCCCAGCGCATCATCATTTTTACTTTTCGTGGCCACTTCTGTTGGTCCTACCAACATGGAAGTCTCCTTCTGGAATTCTCAAATTGGCAGCTGGTCATAAGTCACCTCTGCTTTCAAGTTTTTGTTCAACCCTTCTAATACCCTTTTTGTTTTTTGAGGGGGGAGGGGAGGATGGATGGTTTCTGCCCAGGGGAGGAGGAGAAATGACCCACTTGTCTGACTTGCTTGCTCTTCCAATCTCTAGTGCTCCCTCCCTCTTCCTCAACTTCTGGACCTGGAAGGGTCTTATCCACTTTCCTCTTTGGCAGTGCCCTCTCTTCTGTCTTTCCCTCTTCCTCCTGAAGTGCACTCACCTGTCCACTTTCCCAGGAATAAAAATGGAGACAGAATTGCTGGGAGATGTGATTTAAAAGGGGAAAAATTGGTTTAATAGTTCCACATATTTTTCCCATTAAAAACACAACAACAAAAAACTTTTACCTAGATCAGAGGTTAGTCAACTATGGACCACGGGGTCAAACCTGTCCCACTGCCTGCTTTTGTGAATAAAGTTTTATTGAAACACAGCCATGCCCCCCCCTTTTTTTTTTCTTTTTAAAGTGGTGTGCATGGCTGCATTTGTGCTACCAGAGCAGAGCTGAGTAGTTGTAACAGAGACTATATGGCCTGCAAAGTGTAAAATGCTTACTATCTGACACTTTGCAGGAAAAGTTGGCCAATCCCTGATCTATGTTAATTATGAGTTGATTTGTAGGTTATTAACAGCTTTAAGCTATTAGAAACAATTTTCAATGGACATTCCTTTTTATGTTTAGTATCCTTGTGAAAGGAAAGCCATAAGAGAATTGCTAGCACTCTATCTGCTGGATTAAAGAATATGTGCATTTAAAATTTTGGCAAATATTGTAAAATTGTTCTCCAGAGTGTTGTACCAATTTACTTTTAATTATGGTACAAAATATAAAAAGCACGCTGATCTTACCTATCTAGCAAACCAGTGGCTGTGGAGTCGGTTCTGATTCATGGTGACTCCGTGTGTACTCCATAGGGATTTCAGTGGCTGCTTTCTTTGGACTAAGATCACCAGGTCTTTCTTCCAAAGGGCCTCTGGGTGGACTCGAAACTCCAACCTTTCAGTTAGCATCTGAGCATTTTAACTGTTTGTACCACTCAGGGACTCCAAGGTTATCTATGGGTATACTAATTTATACACGCAGGAGCAGAGTGCACGAGGTGCCTCACGACTTTGCCAGTAGTGGGTATTACAAAGGGTTTATGTTTTACCAATTGCATAGGTGGGATATCTTGTATCTTTGCTTTGATTTGCTTTTTTTTCAAATAAAATTGAGTCTGATCATCTTTTCACGTTATTTGGCTTTTCTGACCACCTTTGTCCATCTTCCTATTTGCCCAATTATCTTATTGATTTCTAAGAAACTCTTTATTCTCATATTAAGTAAATCCCTGTTCTCTCATATGTGTCCACTATATTTTTAATTGTCTTGCCCCCCCTCCCCCTTTTTTTAAGACCTTTTTCATGAGCAGGTTTAACACATACAGTCAAATTTACCAGTATTTCCTCTTTTGGTTTCTGGGCAATTTGTATTTCAGTTCACTCTTGTGCTGAGTGGAGAATGGATGGGAAGATGATGACATAATGCATGCAGCAAGTTTAGTTTAGAGGCTGTTACATTCTCATAAGTAAAACATTAAAACCCTAATTCCTGCTCTCAAGGAATTTCCAATTTAAGGAATGAGTTATGATATGAACATATGGAAAAACGCCAACACCACAGGATAATGAATATAGGTGCCAAGTGAGTGGTAGAGATGAGAAGAAACATGGACATGTTAGGAAAGCTTCAGCTAAGGGGAAGAATGTGAAAAGACAATTTGTGCCACTCTTTATAGCCTAAATGTTTGTGCACCATCCTCTTCCTATACTGGCAGCCTTTTTGCTATGCTCTTCCAGCACTTATGACTACTCCCACCATGAGTATCCCAAGAAGGTCCAGACACCTAGTGCACATAGAAGATGTACAGAAATCAGGACCCAGAGCATAGCTAAGTGAGCTTCACACGACCACTGCTTGCTTCCATGGGTAAAATGCAGACCATTGGGAGTGTGTTCGTATTCTTGCCATAGCACCAATGCTCAAGATGTTGATGATATTATTATCATTATTACTAGGGCTTGAAATTCTCAAGGGATTGTATAGAATTGGGTTGATCTGGAATAGACTGAGATAGGAGGGGAGAAGGTTATAGTAGAGATGGAGGAGAGGGACAAGAATTGCCTCAAATTAAGAAATGGCTAAGGTATATATGGAAATAGGTTCCTGGGTGGTGCAAATGGTTTGCTCTTGGCTGCTAACTGAAAGGTTGGTGGTTGGAATCCACCCAACAGTGCCATGGAAGAAAGGCCTGGTGATATGCTTCTGTAAAGATTACAGCCAAGAAAACCCTGTGGAGCAGCTCTGCTCTGTGACACATGGGGCTATCATGAGTCAGAATCTACTTGACAGTAGGTTTTAGTATTATTATTATTTATGGGAAGTATAAGTTTCCTTGAAGAGAAGAAGCATGAAAGAAATAAGTACAAAGTAAATCTGGAAAGCGGTAGGTTGTGCTCAGATTGAGGGGTCTTTGTACGTCAGCTTACCTACTTGGGACTCTGAAGAGAAGCCCTGAAGGCTCAGGCAGGGCAGTGAAGGTCATAGCTTTGGGACACAGTAAAATATGGTGATTAAGGTCTGAGTGCTGGAGTAGTTCTGCTTTGGGATCTTAAACCTGTTAATCTGTTGCCGTTGAGTCAATTCCAGCTCATAGCCACCCTATAGGGATTGGGTCTAGGAGATGCAATTTGTAGAGTGTGTTACTTTGAGCAATTTATTTTAGCTCTGAGAGTTGATTTCCTCATCTATGAAATGGGGATAATACTGGTGTCAATATCATAAGATTATTATGAGAATCATAAAAGAAATTGCATATAAAGTGCCTAGTCTAGTTCCTGGCACATAGTAGGCCCTCAGTAAGTATTAGTGGTTATTGATGGTGATGATTATTATCAGTAGCCTTTCTTTTAGGAAGAAAACAGTACTTTATATTGAGTATCTATATTTTTACCATATTATTTTCTTACCACATGGCATTTTAATTTTTTTCAGATTTCTAAAATTGTACCACTTGCTAACATAGCCTGAAGCTTCAAATCTAATAAATGAACACTACTTAAAATATTTTAAAAATCCAACATAACAGCCCCCAAATGTACAACAACGAGAAGCATCTTTTCCAGAGCAATGAGTTACAGAAATAGCCTTTATGGCCAACCTGATGTAGATAGCTTGCTTTTCATATTTGCTGCTGAAGTTTAGAGAAGTAGGGAATGTAATCAAGTGTAGCTGTAGAAGTATAGAGACAGTTTTTCTGTGAAATACTGTGCTTCTACTTCCACCAAGAGGTGAGCCAGCCTTTGCAGTAGTGACACAAATGTGAAACCGAAAGAAAAAATGTGTGTGTGTAGCATGTATGTATGTGGGAATATATACATGTATGTAGGTTTATGTATGTATACGTATATACATATGGTGTATATATATGTATAGAGAGAGAGAGAGAGGAGCCCTGGTGGTGCAGTTGTTAAAGTGCTCAGTGCTAACCAAAAGGTCAACAGTTAGAACCCACCAGCCGCTCCATGGAAGAAAGATGTGGCAGTCTGCTTCTGTAAAAAATTGCAGCCTTGTAAACCCTATGCCAGGAAGCACCTGAACATGAGATCATGACCCCATTCGTAGTGTTCTCACTTATACAAATTGTGCAGGGGTGAATCGATTCGAGCGCACTGGGTTTTTTTATAGCTGCCTCTGTCCCCCTGGGAGCTGCTTCTTCACAGCTACACACCATTCCTCCTGGCAGAACTCTGGCTTGCCTTGTGCTGGCCTCCGCATTGCCTCCAGGCTCTTGAGATCTTTCTTTCTTTCCCCCTCCTCGGATATTTTCAATCACAATTGGTTGAATCCTCCATGCAGAGCTCACTGATACAGAGGGCCGACTGTACATCGTCAAGGTTTTCTTCCTAGGTGCCTCTAAATGGATTTGAATTGCCAACCTTTTTTTTTTTTTCTGGTTAGTAGTCAAGTATTTAATCATTTGGACTACACAGAAAGCTCTGCCGTCTGAGAATTTTAATCTGGTTGGGTAGATCAGATGCTGTAGTTTGGTTACAGTGAGTATAGGTTAACCCAACCCAGTGCCGTGGAGTCGATTCTGACCCATAGCGACCCAATAAGACAGAGTAGAACTGCCCCATAGAGTTTCCAAGGAGCGCCTGGCAGATTCAAACTGCCGACCCTTTGGTTAGCAGCTTACTAAGGAAGGCCTTATACACCCTACTTCCTCTGAGCATTTTCTCATCTATAAAATGGAAATATTAACTACTCATGGAATGGTGGTAATAAGTGCATAGCATGCTTTGTATGTCCTATATACATACTATATTAAATTTTAAAAAAAAAAAAACCTGCCATTGAGTCCATTCCAACTGATAGCAATGCTATAGGACAGAGTAGAAAGGCCCCATAGAGCTTCCAAGGAGCAGGTGGCGGATTCCAACGACAAACCTTTTCATTAGCAGCTGAGCTCTTAATCCACTGTGCCATCAGGGCTCCACAGTATTTTTTAGAAGTATTATATAAAAGGTAGAAGGAACATGGCATGAAGTCAGAAGAACTTGATTCCTGCCTGCTCTTACAGCTCAGTAATATCCTTGCATTTGTGTCTCTGGGCCTTAGTTTCTTTGCAGTCAAACAAGATTGGACTGGATGAGTGATTCTCACCCTTCAGTGTGTATCAGAATCACCAGGAAAGACAGTTAAATGCAGCTTTTGGGGCTCTAGCCACAGAGTTTCTAGCTCAGTAGGTCTTAGGTGACACCCGAAACTTCTCATTTCTAACAAGTTCCCAGGCCAGGTTGGTCCTGGGACCTCTCTTTGAGAACCACTGGACTAGATCATTTGTTTCCAACTTTTTAAAATAAGAATATTTCTTCCCTCCCCTTCCTTTCTCTCAAGAAATTCAGGGCTCCACTTCCGTCCTTGACATCTTGATATCATGATTGTGGTACTTTCGGCATTCTTCGATTGAACAAACATATAATGATTAAAAAAAAAAATGAATCAGTGACATTTCAAATACATTTATATTTTATTAGCTACAATAGAATCTACATTCATGTGAAAAATGGTCGCTATATCTTTGCATTTGCATTGGTCAGCCTGTTACTGTTTGTTGCAAGTTTTAAACAACAGACAATACAATGAAAATATATAAACAATCAATTGTGAAGCAAAATTGTAAATCTTGGAAAAGATGCTGCATTTGATAAAGTTTGTGAAAGTGATACTGGAATACCTTCCAAATCGATTGATAAATAAGGCTGTGGCAGAGTGGGAACAGTCAACTAGGTGAAGTTAAATCACCAAGGATGATGAAACAATTGTTGTTAGGTGCCGTTGAGTCAGTTCCGACTCATAGCGACCCTGTGCACAACAGAACGAAACACTGCCTGGTCCTGCGCCATCCTCACAAGCGTTGTTACGCTTGAGCCCATTGTTGTAGGCACTGTGTCAATCCACCTCGTTGAGGGTCTTCCTCTTTTCCACTGACCCTGTACTTTGCAAAGCATCCTGTCCTTCTCCAGAGACTGGTCCCTCCTGACAACATGTCCAAAGTATGTAAGACGCAGTCTCGCCATCCTTGCTTCTATGGAGAATTCTGGTTCTACTTTTTCCAAGACAGATTTATTCATTCTTCTGGCAGTCATGGTATATTCAATATTCTTTGCCAACACCACAATTCAAAGGCATCAATTCTTCTTCGGTCTTCCTTATTCATTGTCCATCTTTCACATGCCTATGATGCGATTGAAAATACCATGGCTTGGGTCAGGCGCACCTTAGTCTTCAAGGTGACATCTTTGCTTTTCGATGCTTTAAAGAGGTCCTTTGCTGCAGATTTACCCAATGCAATGAGTCTTTTGATTTTTTGACTACTGCTTCCATGGCTGTTGATTGTGGATCCAAGTAAAATGAAATCCTTGACAACTTCAGTCTTTTCTTCGTTTATCACGATGTTACTTATTGGTCCAGTTGTGAAGATTTTTGTTTTTTTTATGTTGAGGTGCAATCCATACTGAAGGCTGAAACAACAGAGACTTGAAAAGAGGGTGATTTGATGATGGAAGAGGCTCTTGGGTAAACTGATAAAACTCACAAATATTGTTGCAAAAAAAAAGTCCTGCTTAACTATAGTATTGCAAGCATGAAAAAAAATGCGTTGTTTTTATGCTCTTGTATACTTTTTCCAGAAAAATGACATAAGTCCCATCCCTAATCCTTGATTCATGACTTGGTCATTCTAAGTATTAGTGCAAATACCAGTAGTATGTGGATCAAACAAAAGGTTGTTTTTACAGACAATAACACTGAGGTGCCGAGAAGAGAAGGGCGAGGTGGCTGGGTCAGGCAGAGTTAGCAGGGCCAGGGTTAGAGGGTGGGGTCCTAAAATTCACTCTTGCTTCTTATGAAAGAGGCTGTGTTCTACTCTCTTTACTGCCCTGTCCAAAAGGTTGGGAGGGATTTAGGTCCCAGACAGGGCCATTTAGAAAGAAAGCTACAGATTCATGAGTAATTGGTAGCAAAATGTAGCTAGCATTATATACACATAACTTTAAACCTAAAGAGCAGTTCGCTCAGTTTCTTTGTAAAAGCCTCTTTAAAGGAAGGACTCCATTAATACATGAACTTGCCAAGTGAAAGAAAGTACTGGAGGTTTACTTGTCAATGCAGGGTCTCATTCTTTGGACTGTTAGAGGGCACAGAAGAGTTCGGGGGGGAAATGCTTGATAACTGTCATAAAAAGGAAGAAGGAGAAATATTTTGAGGCACTGACTTAGTTCTGTAGAGAGTACATTTCAGTGGAAGGAACCACCAGCAAAAACTTAAAGAAAGTCTGAATGATCCCCAGTCCCAGCCACTGTGTTGGAGACATTGTTGCTCACTCTGCTTGTTATTGCTCAGTCACTGATGGCCAAAGGAGACAGTTCCAGAGGCTTGGGCTGAATCTGCTGGGAAGGTGCCAATGCCAGGGAAAGTTGCTACATATTCTCATCTAGGGGCCATTCTGGACATCAGTAGGGGAGCTGGTCTTGGCCAGAGAAGGCCTTTTTTCATGTCATCCACATCTCTGGGAGATGCGAATAACCTTTCTATTGCTCCGGGTTTTATCAATTTGTATCCATCCCCACATGCCTCTCCCAGCTCCAGTGCTCAAAATCACTGACTGTGGGCACATAAGAGCCCATGTCACCTGTTTCCATATGGGAGGCTGGACATCCTTTCTATTGTGTCTCTGTTGAGTGGTCATTGCACCTCTCATTGATGGAGTGCTCAGGACCTATTGGGCATAGGTCCCTTCCCTCATTGTTTGTCCCAGTTTGGGGAAAGGATGAGAAACCTGGATCTTCACATTGCTGGTTACCTGATGCTGAAGCTCCCTTCTATCACCTAGGTGGTCAAATCTAAGGGAAGTCTGAATAGCAACCAGATTCTTCAAAATTTCATATGAATTCTAGAAATGTTCTTTTTCTAAAACAAAGTTGTGGGATTTTTTTTTTCCTTCCCAAGTAAGCACCCCCCCCCAAAAGTTGGTACTTTTCTTTGAATGGGTAGAGCTGATTTTGCCCTGGGGGCATGCATTGTTACTTTTATTATTATCATTGCTACAATGTTCTTAATTATTATTAATTGCATATGCAGTGCTATCTTTGTGCTATCCCCTGTGCTAAGTGATTTGTGTTATTAACTTCCTTATTCTTTCTATAATGTGAGCAATGTATAGTCTGAAATTGTCTGCCTTGTTACCACTATATGCCCAGTGCCTACAGGATCGTCCATTCCCATTAACTATTTATTCAAGGAATGAATAAATCCTCAGCATGGCCTTTGCACATGTGGTTCTCTCTGCCTGGCATTCTTCCTGCCATCCTTTGCTTCGCTATTTATCCTTAAATAGTAAGCTTAAATGTTACTTCTTTCGAAAGTCATTTTATGATTTCCCAATCCAAGTTAGATTTTCCCTTTACAGTCTCTGAACTCTGTCTTTTAGCACTTATTCTAGTTTGTCATCCTATAGTTACCCTTGTGATGACCAGTTCAGTGTTTCTCTTTTTTTGGGCCTTACCCTCCTGAAAGGTTGGTGGTTCAAGTCCACCTAGAGGTACCTCAGGAGAAAGACCTGATGATCTGCTTCTAAAAATTCAGCCATTCAAATCCCTATGGAGCACAATTCTACTCTGACACACATGGGGTCACCATGAGTTAGAATCAAAAGGATGCCAAATGATTATTCATCAACCTCCATTAGGGAAAGGACAGTGTTTTTATTATTTAATCATTGTGTTTGAGTAACTAACACAGTGCCTGGCACAGAAAAGGTACTCAACAATTATTGGTTAAGAGAATGAATCCATGAGGGGTAGGTTCTATTAGTCCCATGTTATTAATAATGAATCTGAGGTGCAACTAGATTACCTAGGGTCACATAAATAAGGCCAGGGCTCATTTAAAAGCCCATATAGCACTGCCCCAGCCATAACCTTATATTGATTGTTAACTATGGGGCAGGTATCTACATATTTCATCTGTTAGCCTTGCCACAACCATACTTAGGTAGATCTTATTGTTCACATTTAAGTGAAGAATTTGAGGCATGCAGGGGCCCAGTGACTTAAGTTCATGAAACTGGTAAGTGCTGAACTCTGAAGAATGTTTGACTTCAGAGCCTCGTATGATCTCTAATATCCTGTGCTATCTAGCATGTTGCCATGTGTGAGCTTGTACGCATATATGTATGATGCACATGTGTGCATGTGTATTTAGACTCCAAAGTTTCAATTTCCAGTTTGGAAATTGCCAAACCTCAGCCCAGCAAGCCTCCTCTTTTTCCACAAACCTAATCGGGGGAGTGGAATAACACAGAAGAGTCACTCTGCCAATATGTTCCTGTCCCAAATGCCTTTTGCTAGGCCATATGGCTTTTTAAGAATTACTTGCAAATATTAGGTGAGACTTGAGAGCAGTAATTAAAACTCATAGATCACAGGTTAGTTAATCCCTGGCTTCACATAGCACTTGGTCACTGAGGCATTTAGCGCCCATGAATGACCTGCAAATCACAGGCCAAGTAAACAGACACTTGACAGGCTTCCTCAGCTGGGTAGTAATCTTGAAAATTCACAATATTTGCAGAGCAGTTTAGCATATCATATATAGCTATAATAATTTTTTTTTAGAAGACTTTTGTGAGGTCAACCAAGCAGATATTAACATCTTTTCTTTGATTTGTTTTATTTTGGTGACATTTACTGACCAGTTAATAAATGCCCAGGTATTTGCTAAGTACCTTATCTTTCCTGTGTCATTTAATCCTCATGGAATCTCTGTAGGCTACATAATATTGTATTATTGTTCTTGTTTTATTGGTGAAAAAGCTGAGATTTTGGCAGGTTCATGGCCTTGCGCAGCATCATCTGGTTGGTATCAGTCAGAGCCAGAACCACAAAGACATCACTCCCATCAGCATCATTTTCTTCTTTTCTATGAACAAAGACCCTCAAGAATGCTTTGTGCAAAGTGTCCTATTTCACTGAGTTTTCATGACAGCCCTGTGAAACACCCAATAGCATTATCCCCATCTCACAAATAAAGGAACTGTGGCTTAGAGAGGTCACGTAGCTTCCCAAAGTCACATAGCTGGTAAGTGGCAGAGGAAGGACTTGAACTTGAGTATCAGTATCTTTAGAGCCCAAACTCTTAATTATCTCTTCTAGCACATTTCTAGATTAACCCTGACTTCTGACCATTACTCTACTGTTCATGGTGATAATATCATCATTCTGTCTCTCAAATTTGCACAGGGTTTCAGAAAAATTTTTCCTTGTGCAAGTTTCATAATATACACAGAAAAGCACAATGATCCCCTGCAAGGTAGGTTTTTTCCATTCCCCATGTGATGGTCTGGCTGGAAAAAGCGCACACTGAGGAAGCTTCCAGGGGGCATCTCACTGCCTCTGACCATGAGGCTTTTAGTGATGGCTGGTTGGGAATGATCACTAAACACCCATGAACCTTCCCATGTGTCCTCCAGGACCAAACAGAGTTGTGGATGAGTGAGAGCAGGTGGTCCAGCAGAAGTAGTGCCAGATGGTGATTAACTAGGACCAGGTGTCAGAATGATTGAAGGGCTGAGGCTTTGCTCATGGCAAGAAAAGAAGACATCCTTCATACATTAGGTTTGGTGTGGGCTAGCAGGTGGGCACTCCAGATTTGAGTATGCCCAAGGCATCTTGGTGGAAAAAAACATCAAAATAGGATTTATGAAGCACTTGACTCTAGTCTTAGCTTTTACTCTCTCTACTTTAGATCTTTAATTTCCTCTTCTGTAAAGTGAGGGAGGCAGACCTGCTTAACTATTTTATGTAAATAACCCCTCAGAAACATCTGTTTCATTCATTCATTCATATGCATGTAATATTTTGTGATAGCCAAACAGGTGCCTTGTACTATATTTTAGGCTCTGGAGAAAGACCATAGTGGGTGGCTACAGACTTCTGTGCCAAAAGTTAGCTTTACAGTAGAGCCCAACTCAAGTCGGCTGTGTGCCCCAACTGTGTTATTTACTGAAATGTGCTCTGTGCTGTGGTTAAGAGCTTGACTGCTAACCGAAAGGTCAGTGATTTGAACCCACCAGCCACTCCTCAGGAGAAAGCTGTGATAGTCTGCTTCTGTAGAGATTACAGCCTTGGAAACCCTTGGTGCAGCTCTACCCTGTCACACGGGATCACTGTGAGTTGGAATCAACTCAA
Source organism: Elephas maximus indicus (assembly GCF_024166365.1). Lineage (NCBI taxonomy): Eukaryota > Metazoa > Chordata > Mammalia > Proboscidea > Elephantidae > Elephas > Elephas maximus. The sequence goes on along the minus strand of NC_064820.1, from coordinate 168,845,284 downwards.
CGGCCATGGGTTTTTCTAAACGTGAAAGCAGGGTTTGGGAAACTTTTTTTCTGTAAAGGGCCAGGAGGTAAATACGTTAGATTTTGTGGGCTAGACTATCTCCATTACAACTACTCATTTTGGCCATTGCATGTAAAAGGGGTTATAAACAACACAGAAATGAATGTGTGACTTTAAGTTCCTCCAACCTCCTGTCTGAAGTGCCATATGAATGTGAAGCGCTAGTGTTTTATGTAGTCTCCTTTGCCTAATACTGGTCACTCTCAATGTTCAGCTCAAGACCCTCCTTTATCACTGTCCTGGTCTTCTGCAGCCCACTATGACATACCACTTTGCCAAACCCCTCCAGATCGTATAGCCTGCTCCATGAAACTGGGAACCTGGTGTTAATACTTAACGGCGGTGTCCTGCATGTTTTTTTTTTTTTTTTTTAACTCACTCTGCTTGGAATATTCTTTGCATGGCTGGCTTTTTCAGGCTACTCAGGCCTCAGCTCCAGTATCACCTTCCCCGAATAGGCACTCAAAACATTAAACATGAACACTGCATACCTCTTGATTTTCTTCATAAATCTTATCGATTGGAAACTATTGAGTTTACCTGTCTACTTGCTTTATTGTCAGACCTGACACACAGAAGGGGCCCAGGTGATGTTAGGGTTACCGTTTTCTTCTGAACCATCTCAGCCTTCTACTAGAAAATGTAAGTTGCCTGAAAGCTGGAACTCTCTGGAGTTGCCCAGCATCTGACAGTTCCTGGCATACACATTCACCATTTTCTAAGTAGATATAATGAGTATGTGTTCTGTGCCAGCCACTGCACTAAAGACTTTTTCATATATTTCCTTACTGAATCTTCATAACACCTCTCTGAGGTTGTTGGCAACCTTGTGTCGCCCCCTCGTGCAAAGGAAAAAACACTGCCTGATCATGCACCATTCCATGATTGGACCATTATGATTCAGAGGCTGATTTTTGGAAGTAGATCGCCAGGCCTTTTTTCTTAGTCCACCTTAATCCGGAAGCTCTGCTGAAAACTGTTCAGCATCATAGCAACATGCAAGCCTCCATCAACAGAAGAGCGGTGGCAGCGTATGAGGAGCACTCGGTGAGAATCAAACCTGGCTCTTTCACATGGAAAGTGAAAATTCTACCACTGTTCCACCACTGGTTTCCTCTCTGAGTAGGTCCTATCATTCATGGATGGGGAAACTGAGGATCAGGCAGGGAAGTAACTGCCCAAAGTCATAGTTTGGCATGTAAAGCTAAGATTCAAACCCAGGCCACCTGGATCCTAAGCCTGGATTCTTCACTAGTTTATTATCTTGCTGTGGATTTGTATGGTCAAAGCACTTGCTTTCTCATTTGCTTCTGAAAGTGTTTTGTGTACCCTAATGGACGGTAAGATTCCTGTCAGTTGGGGCCATGTCTCATTTTGTTTTATCTCTCACATGTTACTTAGCATTATTCTCAGCACAGAGTGGAAGATTAATATCGTTATTTTGTGCACTGCTTGACAGACACTAAAGGAATTCTTTCCTACTTGTTTCAGTGCCACGTGGGACTTTTATCTTTCTCCAAATAGAATTGCCTATGGCGCTATTGAAACACTGTTTCCCCCATCCTCGGAGACCGATTACATTTTGAATACCCTAAATACAAAGACTTGACGTCTCTAAATAGCAGAGTAATTACAGGTGGTGCCTTAAGGGCTTAAAGGGAGTGAGGCCTTCGATTTAATTAACCCTGGGCTATAACCAGCTGAGGACAGGCTGGTGCAGAGAGGTGGAACAGTTTTTACTCTGCAACACTGGGGAGAAAGCAGATGCACTTTCATGCTGATGGAGCTTCTGACAGAGAAAAGGGACATTTGGTGTTTTTCCAGAGGTCGCTGGATCTGGTCCCATGTCCAAGGATCTGGCAAAATGAAGGCTGTCAGCCAGCAGGGGCCACTTTGCGTGTGGTCTCACAGTGCTCTGTTGAATGTATTATGAGAAAGAGGAATGATGATAATCTAGGCTCAAGGAGTTGAAGGTTTTCCCTTCATCTGTCATTAAGCTTCCAGACCAAACTGCAGGGTGATGATGACAAGTCACCTTTTTTGTTATGCCTTTTTTGTTTGTTATACCTTCTTCAGATATAATCATATGCCCCAGCAAACCTCTCGAAGTGCTGCTCTATTTTTTGCAAAGATCTCATTAACCTGGGAGAAATTTGGTTCCCATTATTTTTTAAATGTTTATTGTGGTTAAATATATATAACAAAACATTTGCCAATCCAGCCACCATTATGCCATTCAACCAATGGCATTAATTATATTTACCCTGATTTTCAGCCATCACCACTATCCATTTCTAAGTTATTTCATCACCCATGACAGTGGGCCACTATAAAGAACAAGTATATACATACCATAGCAGCTTGTTCACCGGTCTTAGCCTCAGGACTGACTTTACTGCCTTTTATTCTGTAGCCATTTTAGTTAATCAGCTCTGTGTGAGGCTCTTATTTAGTGCTGTGAGTTAACTAATACTTATTATTATAATCATCAGCACTGGTATTATTGTAACATAAACAACTGACATTTTTGAGCACATTCTGTGAACCAAGTGCTATCCTCAGTGACTAGTATGCGTTGTCTCCTATAATTCTCATATCACCATACGAAGAAGACGCTATTATCAATTCCATTTTACATATGAGGAAACTAAGGCACACACTTGATTCCTGGCCTTAAGCTGTCAAATAGAGGAGATAAGGCATTGGCACACAATTGAAATACAAAGCAGAGTATGATAAGGGTCATAACCAAGGTGGTATTAAATGCCTCTGCGTAGATGGAAGATACACAGCAGACACATCACTGAGTTCTCCTCCCATGGACATGAGAAACCAAAACCAAACCCATTGCTGTCGAGTCAATTCTGACTCATAGCTACCCTAGAGATCAGAGTAGGTTTCCAAGACTGTAATCTTTACTGAAGCAGACTGCCACATCTTTCTCCCTTAGAGCAGCTAGTGGGTTTGAACTGCTGGCTTTTCAGTTAACAGCTGTTGTGAATTGAATTGTGTCTCTGCAAAATGTATGTCAACTTGGCTAGGCCATGAATTCCAGTACTGTGTGAATATCTACCATTTTGTCATCTGGTGTAATTTTCCCATGTGTTATAAATCCTACCTGTACGAGGTTGATGAGGCAGGATTAGAGGTGGTTATGTTAATGAGGCAGGACTCAATCAACAAGATTAGGTTTTATCTTGAGTCAATTCTTTTGAGATATAAAAGAAGTGAGCAGAAAGACAGGGGGACCTCATGCCACCAAGAAACAAGAACCAGGAGAGTAGTGTATCCCTTGGACCCAGGGTCCCTGCACTGAGAAACTCCTAGACCAAGGGAAGATTGATGACAAGGACCTTCCCCCAGAGCTGACAGAGAGAGAAAGCCTTTCTCTGGAGCTGGTGCCCTGAATTGAGATTTCTAGCCTCCTGGACTATGAGAAAATAAATGTCTCTTTTAAAGCCATCCATTTGTGGTATTTCTGTTATAGCAGCCTAGATACCTAAGACAGCAGCTGAGCACTGAACCACTGTGCCACCAAAGCTCCGCACATGACAGACATGGCTAATTAATTGCAGCACTCTTTCCTGCTGATCCCAGATACTGCCTAAGGATTTCTTTCTAAATAGCTTCTTAGCTAGCCATTCCAGCTGATCGATTTTCATGGGATAGGATAGCTTTTTGCCATTGAGGAGCAATGGGTTTGAGAGAAGGGAGAGTGTCTTTCCCTATCCGGACATGAGAAAAAATCTCAGTTGACATTTGAGAGTCATTCATTCAACAAATATTAATGGAGAATCTACTCTGCTGCCTTAGGAATATGACAACATCCAAAACAAGGTCCCTATTCTTGAGAAGGGGGGAGGTGGATAATAATTTTAAAGATACGCATGAATATATACTGTTACACAAGATAGGATGTGCCATTAAGAAAAGTAATGCAGCATAAAGGGTCCAAGAGTGAAGGGGCAGGAACTGTTATTTTAGATAACGTGGTTAAGAAGATTTCATTCGATGAGGCAGCATTTGCACAGAGATCTGGATGAAGTGAGGAGGGTGATGTAAATACTTAAAATAGCAATCCAGATAGGTAAATACTTAAAAAAGCATTTCTGGCTGATTATAGAGGAACAAGAGCAGAGTGATTCTTTTACAAAGAAGTCAGATTATGTTTTTTCCCATACCTGAAACTCTTTTGTTATCTTCCATTACACTAGTATTCATCCAAAGTCCTAGTCTCGTTTAGGGAGCCTAAATAATCTAGCCCTTGGCTACATCCTCCACTCCCCCCCTACTCACTGTACTTCAGCTACCCTGCCTTCCTGTTTTTCCCCCTCCTACCTCAAGGGCTTTGTACTTTCTGGGTGCTGTTTGTTTCTCTCTTATCTTTGAGTTATTTCAGGGAGAGACAGAGCTATAGCTCATCTTCTGACTCTAAGCTTTCCATGAGAGTCTTTCATAAAGAGATGCACAAGCAAGTTCATGGCCAGGTGTCCCAAGCCAAACAGCAACAAAGCTTCCTTCTTGCCTATACTCCCTATACATCTGGTGGCCAGTGAGTATGGGTAGAATGACAGAATGGATTAGCAGTACACAGTTGGTTAGTGCCATGAATGGAGTTCTGATAACTCATAAAGGTAAAAATAATTTAATAGCATAACCTCAGGGTCATGGTACCCTCAAGCTGCCATCTGTAAAAAATAGAATCAGTAGTTTATAGTTTAGGGATGTGCCATTAGTAGAACTTGGCTTGTACTGAAATGTCATCTTGTAAAATCTATGTATCTCTGCAACCAAGATTCTTTAGTGAGTTAGTAAACCAGGTTTTGAAGGGACCAGTGGTAGACAGTCTCCTAAATGGCCCCAGTGATCCTCACCTCCTGGTATTTGTGTCCTTGTGTAGTCCCATCACACACAGTATCAAGGCTGTGACCAAATGAAAACTATGGGACAGTGTGTGATTTATGAGGTTAGGTGATAAAAGGTATTCAGCTTCAACCTTGACCTCTGGGATCACTCAGTCTGGAGGAAGCTAGCCACCATATCATGAGGAGATCCAAGTAGCCCTGTGGAGAGATCCACGAGGAGAGAAACTTCAGTTTTCCAACAGCCATAACCAATGAAATAGTCAAGTGTGTGAGCCCCCTTTGTCTCTATGCTCTGGGTACATTGACATTATTGATTATATTTGGGCTGTCTCAAGTAATCTTCCTTCTTCCTACCACCTAACTCATAGGCATCCTTTGGGTATCTGTTTAAATAAAACTCCCTGGTGAAGCCTTTCCTGACAATATCTTCCTTACCCCCAGTTCCCCTTGGCAGCCCTCCTTAGGTGCCCACAGCACACCTGCTTTCCCTGTGATAGCACTTGTAATACTGTTGATTGCCTGTTCAATTGCTTTCCACTTTAGACGGTAAGCTTCTTGAGAGCAGGAACCCTTGGTTAGTCTTCACTGGAGATGCCTGGCATAAAGTATCCTCTCAATAAATCTTAGGCTTGGAGGAAGTTTAAAGGGTGAAATAAATGTAAGAATTATTTCTAAATATCCTCCACCATAGTGCTCCACTTGCATTGGTATGGTGCCTAGGAGTCAGGACCTCATCCCCAGCCAGCTGAGTAAGCCTCCTTAGCTGCAGAAATCCAATCCCATGGCCATCCCAGGTATTGGAGCCCCACCCTCAGCTCTACTGTGATTTCTTACCTCTTCACGCTCATTGCCTTGGGGAAATCGGCAGTGTTTACCTAGTGCCAATGCAAAGATGAACAGATGGTAAATGTGCTATGTTCTGCCAACAAGAGTTAGGAGGGATAACTAGAATTCATTTGCTTGAGACAAACCCTAGCCAGGGATTTAACTGAGAGCTGGCAAAAGTAATCTGTTAGCTTATGATTGATTTCTCAGTTCCAAGAAAGAATGATGTCTATTTAGTGTCCCTTGCCATTCTTCCAGGTTATAGGGAGATCCTTAATCAGCATTCTTATAGCATGTCCCCACCCCCCAATACCCACCTTCTCTCTCCATACAAGGACATTTCTAATATCGCTCATGCTAAAATTAACTAAACTTCTGACTTAGATTGGAGATGAAGGTAGCTAAACCCTGTGTGGGCATCTGATCACTCTTTCAAACACTACTCTAGAGTGTGTATTCTCCATTAGGATACTGCAAATATTAACTAGCTGACACTTGAGTTACACTCTAAACCTCAGCTGTACATGCATGTATAAACTACATGGTCTATGCTGAAGTATTTAAAAATATGTTACACATTGGAGACTATGAGGAGATAACTATAACAATTGGTCTTTGGTGACAAAAATGTTGGAGAACATTTAATAAGAACATGCCTAATGCTTATACTTGAAACACCAAAAGTGAGAAAAATCAGAGCGCTTCTACATAGCATTGCCAAAAGTTGCTATTCTCTTAGAATGAGGCAAATCTAGCTTTTTGATACATCCTTTTAAGTAGTAAGATTCAAAAATGTCTTTGCCTCTCTGGCCCTAACTTTTCTCACATGAGAAATGAAAGAGATTGGACTAGATCATCTAAGGTTGTTCATCTGGGTTTAATGCTTTATAGTTCAGGAAATTTTTCTCCTTTTAAACTCAGGCACACACACACAATCAATTGATTAGCATAAATGATAAATTTTCAAACAAGTTGATAGAATTTGCCTAAAATAAGAGAGCTTAAAGATTGAGGTTGCCAAGGATTTCATTTTACTTGGATCCACAATCAACACCTATGGAAGAAGCAGTCAAGAAATCAGGAGACAGATTGTATTGGACAAATGGGCTGTAAAAAACCTCTTTAAGGTTTTGAAAAGCAAAACTGTCACCTTCAGGACTAGGGTGTGCCTGACCCAAGCCATGGTGAATTCAATTGCCTTATATACATGCAAAAGCTTCACAGTTAATAAGAAGACCAAAGAAGAATTGATGCCTTTCAATTGTGGTGTTGGCAAAGAATATTGGATATACCATGGACGGCCAAAAGAATGAACAAATCTGTCTTGGAAGAAGTACAACCAGAATGCTCCTTAGAAGCAAGGATGGCAAGAATTTATCTCACATACTTTGGACATGTTATCAGGAGGGATCAGTCCCTGGAGAAGGACATCATGCTTGGCAAAGTAGATTATCAGCGAACGAAAAAGAGGAAGGTCCTCAAAGAGATGGATTGACACAACGGCTGCAACAATGGGCTCAAGCATAGCAACAGTTGTGAAGCTGGCGAAGGACGGGGCAGTGTTTCTTTGTGTTGTGCATAGTGTCACTATGAGTCGGAATCAACTCAATGGCACCTAAGGACAAGAAAGTGGGTGTGTAAAATACAATCTGTTAAATAAAACAATTTGATTAAATTCAAAACAATTTTGGTAATTGAAAGTTATTTTAATTTAGTTAACAAATTAAAAACAAATTAAGGAGGCGGGGCCAAGACGGCGGACTAGGTAGATGCTACCTCGGATCCCTCTTGCAACAAAGACTTGGAAAAACAAGTGAATCGATCACATACATGACAATCTATGAACCCTGAACAACAAACACAGATTTAGAGACAGAGAACGAACAAATACGGGGAAGCAGCGAATGTTTTCGGAGCCTGGAGCCAGCATCCCAGTCAGGTAACTTTGGCGCCGGGCTTAGGTCTGGGCCCGGGGGAGCTGAACTCAAATTCTTGTGATGGCGCAAACAAGGGGCGCAGCCCTACCCCCCTGAACTCACCCTGGGAGGGGGCCAAGCCAGTCCTCGCGGGCGGCGTGGTGACGCGGCTGGTGGGAGAAGTCCCCAGGAGGCAGTGACTAGTTCTGGAGCCAGGAGTGCAGCGTCCCAGCCAGGGAACCTTGGCGCCAGTCTTTTGACTGGGCACCGTCACGGTGCAAGCAAGGGGCATAGCCCTACTCCCCTGAACTAACCCCGGGAGGGGGCCCAGCCAGTTCGCGGAGGCGGCGCGGCAACGCGGCGTGCAGGACGAGAAGTCCCCGGGAGGCAGCAACTGATTTTGGAGCCAGGAGTGCAGCGTCCCAGCAGGGGAACCTTGACGCTGGGCTTTGAATTGGCAGCGGAGGATCTGACCGCGGCTTCAGTGGGCCAGACCCTAGGGGGCAATCTCCACACAGCCAGCACACATAGGTGACACGCCCCTCGGGAATCTCAGATGAAATAGTCATTCCAAGCAAGATAAACAACTTTGGCTATATTCCGAGGTGCTACTCTCCTATTTCTCTGAACCCTCCCCCACCCTTCCCAGGCAGCTTCATTAACATTGGAATTTCCTAAGCCAGAGGGAGAACGGCTCCGGCTCTGCGGCGTCTTTGCTTTCCCCCTTTTTTTTTTTTTTTTTCCTAACCCATTCTTCCGACCTGAGAGAAGGAACCACAAAAAACCCAGGGACCAAAAATCCATCCCTAACTGGACTAAAAACACAGAAGCAGCTACAGCCGAGCATATATGACCCAAATCTCGGACTTTCATCCTTACAGGGAACAAGGTGGCAGTTATAATCCAAAGGCAGTTCTGATAGGGATCTGACTGCATTTTTTTTTTAGCGGATTTTCTGGAAAAACAAGTTTCCCAGGTCTGATATCTCTGCTTATTCAACAGAGCCCTAACTGACCCACAACAGGGAATTGAGGGCTGAAGCTCCCCCCAGACCACCTAGCCTCTTGCCTTAGGGGTCTAAGGAGGGTGACATCTACCAATCAGTAGAGGTACCTGCATTGGGGGCCTAAGGTACAGCTGCAGTGCCCTCCCACCAAGGTGCTATAGGAATAGAGACACACCTACCTCACTGACACTTGGGGGAACCCTGACAGCATCCTGCCACCCCCCCGGAGGGTGAACCCCAGCTGCTAATAGAATCTGGTGCACACAACTATCACCACTACTTCTCAAGGTGGATAGGTTTTAGGGTGCAGCACACACTTGATGACCCAAAATCAGATTCTACTCAAGAATAGTGAATAGACTAAGGCATATATATCTGGCAGTAGCCCAAACCAGCTGGTAATAGGTCATACATAAGTCAACGGCTAAAACAAACAAGACAGCACAATCTAGTAGCCCATCCACGTATATTGAAAGAAAACAAAACAAGATAAGACTCAGTGAGCAATTATAGAATAAACCACTACTATATCTTTTTTATATATATATCTTAGTGATGGCTCAGAGACAGCAGTCGATATCAAACCACATAAAGAAGCAGACCATGACAGCTTCTACAACCCCCCAAACAAAAGAATCAAAATCTTTCCCAAATGAAGATACAATCCTGGAATTATCAGATACAGAATATAAAAAACTAATTTACAGAATGCTTCAAGACATCAGAAACGAAATAAGGCAAACTGCAGAAAAAGCCAAGGAACACACTAATAAAACAGTTGAAGAACTCAAAAAGATTATTCAAGAACATAGTGGAAAAATTAATAAGTTGCAAGAATCCATAGAGAGACAGCATGTAGAAATCCAAAAGATTAACAATAAAATCGCAGAATTAGACAACGCAATAGGAAGTCAGAGGAGCAGACTCGAGCAATTAGAATGCAGACTGGGACATCTGGAGGACCAGGGAATTAACACCAACATAGCTGAAAAAAAATCAGATAAAAGAATTTAAAAAAATGAAGAAACTCTAAGAATCATGTGGGACTCTATCAAGAAAAATAACTTGTGTGTGAATGGAGTCCCAGAACACGGAGGGAGGACAGAAAACACAGAGAAAATAGTTGAAGATCTGCTGACAGAAAACTTCCCTGACATCATGAAAGACGAAAGGATATCTATCCAAGATGCTCATCGAACCCCATTTAAGATTGATCCAAAAAGAAAAACACCAAGACATATTATCATCAAACTTGCCCAAACCAAAGATAAAGAGAAAATTTTAAAAGCAGCCAGGGAGAAAAGAAAGGTCTCCTACAATGGAGAATCAATAAGAGTAAGTTCAGACTACTCAGCAGAAACCATGCAGGCAAGAAGGCAATGGGATGACATATACAGAGCATTGAAGGAGAAAAACTGCCAGCCAAGGATCATATATCCAGCAAAACTCTCTCTCAAATATGAAGGCAAAATTAAAACATTTACAGATAAACACAAGCTTAGAGAATTTGCAAAAACCAAACCAAAGCTACAAGAAATACTAAAGGAAATTGTTTGGTCAGAAAACCAGTAATATCAGATACTAGCACAACACAAGGTCACAAAACAGAGCATCCTGATATCAACTCAAATAGGGAAATCACAAAAACAAATTAAGATTAATTAAAAAAAATGCTAATAACAGGGAATCATTGAAGTCAATATGTAAAAGATCACAATAATCAAAAAGAGGGACTAAATACAGGTGGCATAGAACTGCCATATGGAGAGTGATACAAGGCGATATAGAACATTACAAGTTAGGTTTTCACTTAGAAAAATAGAGGTAAATATTAAGGTAACCACAAAGAGGTATAACAACTCCATAACTCAAGATAAAAGCCAAGAAAAACGTAACGACTCAACAAACATAAAGTCAAACACTATGAAAATGAGGATCTCACAGTTTACTAAGAAAAACGTCTCAGCACAAAAAAGTAAGTGGAAAAATGAAATTGTCAACAACACACATAAAAAGGCATCAAAATGACAACGCTAAACACTTATTTATCTGTAATTATACTGAATGTAAATGGACCAAATGCACCAATAAAGAGACAGAGAGTCTTGGACTGGATAAAGAAACACGATCTGTCTATATGCTTCCTACGAGAGACACACCTTAGACTTAGAGACACAAACAAACTAAAACTCAAAGGATGGAAAAAATATATATCAAGCAAACAATAAGCAAAAAAGAAGAGGAGTAGCAATATTAATTTCTGACAAAATAGACTTTAGACTTAAATCCACCACAAAGGATAAAGAAGGACACTACATAATGATAAAAGGGACAATTGATCAGGAAGACATAACCATATTGAATATTTTTGCACCCAATGACAGGGCTGCAAGATACATAAATCAAATTTTAACAGAACTGAAAAGTGAGATAGACACCTCCACAATTATAGTAGGAGACTTCAACACACCACTTTCGGAGAAGGACAGGACATCCAGTAAGAAGCTCAATAGAGACACGGAAGACCTAATTACAACAATCAACCAACTTGACCTCATTGACTTATACAGAACCCTCCACCCAACTGCTGCAAAGTATACCATTTTTTCTAGCGCACGTGGAACATTCTCTAGCATAGACCACATATTAGGTCATAAAACAAACCTTTGCAGAATTCAAAACATTGAAATATTACAAAGCATCTTCTCAGACCACAAGGCAATGAAACTAGAAATCAACAACAGAAAAACTAGGGAAAAGAAATCAAATACTTGGAAAATGAACAATACCCTCCTGAAAAAAGACTGGGTTATAGAAGACATCAAGGAGGGAATAAGGAAATTCATAGAATGCAACGGGAATGAGAATACTTCCTATCAAAACCTCTGGGACACAGCAAAAGCAGTGCTCAGAGACCAATTTATATCAATAAATGCACACATACAAAAAGATGAAAGAGCCAAAATCAGAGAACTGTCCCTACAACTTGAACAAATAGAAAGTGAGCAACAAAAGAATCCATCAGGCACCAGAAGAAAACAAATAATAAAAATGAGAGCTGAACTAAATGAATTAGAGAACAGAAAAACAATTGAAAGAATTAACAAAGCCAAAAGCTGGTTCTTTGAAAAAATTAACAAAATGGATAAACCATTGGCTAGACTGACTAAAGAAATACAGGAAAGGAAACAAATAACCCGAATAAGAAACGAGATGGGCCACATCACAACAGACACAACTGAAATTAAAAGAATCATATCAGATTATTATGAAAAATTGTACTCTAACAAATTTGCAAACCTAGAAGAAATGGATGAATTCCTGGAAAAACACTACCTACCTAAACTAACACATTCAGAAGTAGAACAACTAAATAGACCCATAACAAAAAAAGAGATTGAAACGGTAATCAAAAAACTCCCAACAAAAAAAAGCCCTGGCCCGGACGGCTTTACTGCAGAGTTCTACCAAACTTTCAGAGAAGAGTTAACACCACTACTCCTAAAGGTATTTCAAAGCATAGAAAATGACGGAATACTACCCAACTCATTCTATGAAGCCACCATCTCCCTGATACCAAAACCAGGTAAAGACATTACAAAAAAAGAAAATTACAGACCTATATCTCTCATGAACATAGATGCAAAAATCCTCAACAAAATTCTAGCCAATAGAATTCAACAACATATCAAAAAAATAATTCACCCCAGCCAAGTGGGATTTATACCAGGTATGCGAGGCTGGTTTAAATTAGAAAAACCATTAATGTAATCCACCACATAAATAAAACAAAAGACAAAAACCACATGATCTTATCAATTGATGCAGAAAGGGCATTTGACAAAGTCCAACACCCATTTATGATAAAAACTCTCACCAAAATAGGAACTGAAGGAAAATTACTCAATGTAATAAAGGGCATCTATGCCCAACAGCCAACATCACTCTAAATGGAGAGAACCTGAAAGCATTTCCCTTGAGAATGGGAACCAGACAAGGATGCCCTTTATCACCGCTCTTATTCAACATCGTGCTTGAAGTCCTAGCCAGGGCAATTAGGCTAGACAAAGAAATAAAGGGTATCCAGATTGGTAAGGAGGAAGTAAAATTATCTCTATTTGCAGATGACATGATCTTATACACAGAAAACCCTAAGGAATCCTCCAGAAAACTATTGAAACTAATAGAAGAGTTTGGCAGTCTCAGGTTATAAGATAAACATACAAAAATCACTTGGATTCCTCTACATCAACAAAAAGAACATCGAAGAGGAAATAACCAAATCAATACCATTCACAGTAGCTCCCAAGAAGATAAGATACTTAGGAATAAATCTTACCAAGGATGTAAAAGACCTATACAAAGAAAACTACAAAGCTCTACTACAAGAAATTAAAAAGGAGATGCATAAGTGGAAAAACATACCTTGCTCATGGATAGGAAGACTTAACATGGTAAAAATGTCTATTCTACCAAAAGCCATCTATACATACAATGCGCTTCCGATCCAAATTCCAATGTCATTTTTTAAGGTGATAGAGAAACAAATCACCAACTTCATATGGAAGGGAAAGAAGCCTCGGATAAGCAAAGCATTACTGAAAAAGAAGAAGAAGGTGGGAGGCCTCACTCTACCTGATTTCAGAACCTATTATACAGCCACAGTAGTCAAAACAGCCTGGTATTGGTACAACAACAGGCACATAGACCAGTGGAACAGAATTGAGAACCCAGATATAAATCCATCCACATATGAGCAGCTGATATTTGACAAAGGACCAGTGTCAGTTAATTGGGGAAAAGATAGTCTTTTTTAACAAATGGTGCTGGCATAACTGGATATCCATTTGCAAAAAATGAAACGGGACCCATACCTCACACCAAGCACAAAAACTAACTCCAAGTAGATCAAAGACTTAAACATAAAGACTAAAACAATAAAGATCATGGAAGAAAAAATAGGGACAACCTTAGGAGCCCTAATACAAGGCATAAACAGAATACAAAACATTACCAAAAAGGATGAAGAGAAACCAGATAACTGGGAGCTCCTAAAAATCAAACACCTATGCTCATCTAAAGACTTCACCAAAAGAGTAAAAAGACCGCCTACAGACTGGGAAAGAATTTTCAGCTATGACATCTCAGACCAGCGCCTGATCTCTAAAATCTATATGATTTTGTCAAAACTCAACCACAAAAAGACAAACAACCCAATCAAGAAGTGGGCAAAGGATATGAACACACACTTCACTAAAGAAGACATTCAGGCAGCTAACAGATACATGAGAAAATGCTCTCGATCATTAGCCATTAGAGAAATGCAAATTAAAACCACGATGAGATTCCATCTCACTCCAACAAGGCTGGCATTAATCCAAAAAACACAAAATAATAAATGTTGTAGAGGCTGCAGAGAGATTGGAACTCTTATTCACTGCTGGTGGGAATGTAAAATGGTAGAACCACTTTGGAAATCTATCTGGCGTTATCTTAAACAGTTAGAAATAGAACTACCATACAACCCAGAAATCCCACTCCTCGGAATATACCCTAGACAAACAAGAGCCTTCACACAAACAGATATATGCACACCCATGTTTATTGCAGCTCTGTTTACAATAGCAAAAAGCTGGAAGCAACCAAGATGTCCATCAACGGATGAATGGGTAAATAAATTGTGGTATATTCACACATTGGAATACCACGCATCGATAAAGAACAGTGACGAATCTCTGAAACATTTCATAACAAGGAGGAACCTGGAAGGCATTATGCTGAGCGAAATTAGTCAGAGGCAAAAGGACAAATATTGTATAAGAGAAGTATTATAAGATCTTGAGAAATAGTATAAACTGAGAAGAACACAAACTTTTGTGGTTATGAGGCGGGGAGGGAGGGAGGGATGGAGAGGGTTTTTTACTGATGAATTAGTAGATAAGAACTGCTTTAGGTGAAGGGAAGGACAATACTCAATACATGGAAGGTCAGCTCAATTGGACTGGACCAAAAACAAAGAAGTTTCCGGGATAAAATGAATGCTTCAAAGGTCAGCGGAGTAAGGGCGGGGGGTTGGGGACCATGGCTTAAGGGGACTTCTAAGTCAATTGGCAAAATAATTCTATTATGAAAACATTCTGCATCCCACTTTGAAATGTGGCGTCTGGGGTCTTAAATGCTCACAAGCGGCCATCTAAGATGCATCAGTTGGTCTCAACCCACCTGGAGCAATGGAGAATGAAGAACACCAAGGTCACAGGACAACTAAGAGCCCAAGAGACAGAAAGGGCCACATGAACCAGAGACCTACATCATCCTGAGACCAGAAGAACTAGTTGGTGCCCGGCCACAATCGATGACTGCCCTGACAGGGAGCACAGCAGAGAACTCCTGCGGAGCAGGAGGTCAGTGGGATGCAGACCCCAAATTCTCATAAAAAGACCCTACTTAATGGTCTGACTGAGACTAGAGGAATCCCGGGAGTCATGGTCCCCAAACCTTCTGTTGGCACAGGACAGGAACCATTCCCGAAGACAACTCATCAGACATGAAAGGGACTGGACAGTGGGTAGGAGAGAGATGCTGATGAAGAGTGAGCTAATTATATCAGGTGGACACTTGAGACTGTGTTGGCATCTCCTGTCTGGAGGGGGGATGGGAGGATAGAGAGAGTAGGAAGCTGGCAAAATTGTCACGAAAGGAGAGACTGGAAGGGCTGACTCAGGGGGAGAGCAAGTGGGAGTACGGAGTAAGATGTATATAAACTTATATGTGACAGTCTGACTTGATTTGTAAATGTTCACTTGAAGCTCAATAAAAGTTAATAAAAAAAAAAGAATACAATGCTCAAGGCAAAAAAAAAAACAAATTAAATAGAAACATTCTTTTTATAATTATTTTAGATAGGATTCTGTTTTCTAACTCAAAAGATTGTACGTGTGTCTGTGTGCATTTATGTTTTTGCTATCTTCCTTTCGGTGGAATCAATGTTATCTAGCTGTGAATCAAGTTGTTGTCCATTCTGGGATATTCTGGTCTATACTAATTATGGACAGTTTTATTCATACATATAAACTTGACAAAGGCATCAGTTCTGCATGGGAGAATATTATCTAATTGGTGGTAAAGAGTATGTGTTTGAAGGTCAGACTGACAACAGCCACAGCTCTACTGTTGACCAACTGTGACTTTGGACTAGGTGCTTCTCTGAGCTTCAACTTTCTTTTCTGACAAATGGAAGTAATAATAATGCCCATGGAGTTGTTGTGATAATAACATTTAATTATCTCAATTTAATTAAATGCTAAACAAAGTTGTTGGAAAATAGTAAGAAATCAATTCAAGTTGTATCTTGTTTTTCTGTCCTGTCCATGGTTGTCCAATACTTGTGTAGATGTGGCCCAAGAGAACCGAGCCTGCCCTACTGTCATGGATTGAATTGTGTCCCCCCAGAAATGCATGTCAACTTAGTTAGCCCATGATTCCCAGTATTGTGTGGTTGTCCTCCATTTTGTGATTGTAATTTTTTGTTAAAAAAGATTAGGGTGGGATTGTAACACTGTCCTTACTCAGGCCACCTCCCTGATCTAAGGTAAAGGGAGCTTCCCTGGAATGTGGCCTGCACCACCTCATGAGATGAAAGGGAAGCAAGCAGAGAGCTGGGGACCTCATACCACCAAGAAAGCAGCACGAGGAACAGAGTGTGTCCTTTGGACCCAGGATCCCTGCGCCTGAGAAGCTCCTTGACCAGAGGAAGACTGATGAGAAGGCTGACAGAGAGAAAGCTTGCACCCTGAATTTGGACTTTTAGCCTACTTTACTGTGAGAAAATAAACTGCTCTTTGTTTAAGCCATCCACTTGTGGTATTTCCGTTACAGCAGCACTAGATGACTAAGATGCCTACTCATTTTTATTGATACTTATGGCTCTAAGATTTTTAGTGCTATCTTTGGTTAATTGCTTCTGGAGTTGTTCAGTGACTCCATTCCTGTAAAGACTCACTTTCCCAATAGCTGTGGTGAATTGGTCTGTTATGGATTGTCATGTGCCCACAAAAGACTGATAATCTCAGAAATTATCCTTGGAGCTTTTGGCTGTTTATTTATACCCATATACCCACAGTGACCTCCTGTTCTGGTGGGTTGGGAGGTCCTAGGATACTCCAAGAGAAATGTCTTTTTTTTTTAGCAGCAGTTTGCATTTTTTTTTTTTTTTTTTGCATAGCCAAAAAAAAACTCCATGTAGATAGTTTTCTCTCTCCCTTCAGAGGTCTGAGATATATATACACATATATATATATATATATATATATATACACATAGTGGCGTGTGTGTATGTATGTGTGTATATATACATATGTATGTGTATCAAAAAAAAAGTATGTGTATACATGTGTGTATATATATATTTGAAAACATTTTCTGATTAAACAGATTTTACATGTACAATTCAGTGACGTTGATTACATCCATTATGTCGTTCAACCACCACTACTACCGTTTTCCAACTTATTCTATCAACATTAATAGAAAGCCAGTGCCCCTTAAGCAATCACTCCCCCTTTCCCCCTCCATCCCATCCTTCAAAACCACTGATAAACATTTGCCTATGTCATATAAGTAGGATCATGTGGTATCTGTCCTTTTGTGACTGTCTTATTTCTCATAGCAGTGTTTTCAAGGTTGGTCCATGTTGTGACATGTATGGGGATTCATTTCTCTTTATGACAGAGTAATATTCCACTGCATGTATATATCACATTTTGTCTATCTGTTGATTGCCATTTACGGTAATTCTATGTTTAGCTTGTTAAGCAACCATTGATTAGTTTTCCACAGTGGTTATACCACTTTGCATTTCTACCAACAATAGAGAAGGGTCCTAAATTCTGTACATCCTCACCAACAGCTGTTATTTTCCTTTTTTTTATCGTAATCTTTCCTGTGGGGCTGAGGTGGTATCTCATTGCGGTTTTGATTTGCATCCCCTTCATGGTTAATGGGAGCCCCGGTGGCACAGTAGTTAAGAGCGCAGGCTGCTAACCAAAAGGTCAGCTGTTCAAATCCATCAGCCACTTCTTGGAAACCCTGTGTGGCAGTTCTACTCTGACCTATAGGGTCACTACGAGTCAGAATTGACTAGATGGCAACGGGTTTGGTTTTTTTTTTTTTTTTATGACTAATGACATTTGAACATCTGTTCATGTGCTTGCTGACCATTTGGATATCCTCTTTGGCTAAATGTCTGTTCAAGTCCTTTGACCATTTTTTGATCTGGTTGTTTGTCTTTTTGTTGCTCCTCTCATTCTTAAAAGGAAGTTCTCAGGATCTCAAAAGTTATTGGCTAAAACCCCTATAACTATCTAAGGCAGAGGGTGGATAAACTTTTTTTAACTACCTCAGAAGAAACAAAATTTAAGATAGAATATAATAGGAAAAAAAAATCATATCAAGCCTTGCATTTTGTTGAAGGGGGCAGATTTGTTTATTCAACTTATTGGTGATGATAGCATCACCAGTTTATTGGTGATGATACCAGTAATACTATTTGTGCCAGACGAGATGCTAAATTGTTTACCTATAGTATCTCATTTAATCCTCACAACAGTCTGTGAGTTGTGAAAATTTTTGACAATTTAAACTGAGGAACCTGAAGCTTAAAGAAGCCAAGAAAATTATCCAAGACTATACAGCTAACAAAGTTCCTGGGTGATGAAAATAGTTTGCACTCAACCACTAACCTAAGGTTGGCAGTTTGTCCAAGCCCAGTCGTACTGTTTGAGAAAGACCTGGCAATCTGCTTCTTTAAAGATTACAGCCATGAAAGCCTGTACTCTGAACACCTGATGTCACCATGAGTCTGAATCAACTCAACGGCAGCAGTTTGTTTATATAGCTAGTAAGTGGCAAAGCCAGGATTTAAAATCTGATCAGTCTGATTCAAGACCCATGTCCTTATATGATATAGCCTCCTTTTTTTTTTTTTTTTTTTGTCTCCCCCTATACTTTGGAGTTTCTTGGGCAAGTTTCTTTTTCTTTTTAAAGTCACTGTTTCTTAACCAATTGTGAGAAGATAAAATTTCTGAGTCTGTTGCTGTTGTCGTTGAGTCAATCCCAATTCATGACAACTCCATGTGTGCTGTAACTTTTTGGAAGCACATCTCTAGACCTGTCTTCAGAGGTGCCTCTGGGTAGGCTTGAACCTATACCCTTTTTACAACCTTTTGGTTAGTTGTTGAGCACTTAACTGTTTGTGCCACCCATGAACCTACATCTTCTGTCCTGGAAGAAGTAAGAAATGGAGTATGCATAGTCCCCAGCTAATGATGGGGTTCCATTCTGATGACTCTGTTGTAAGTCAGTTCTGACACAAATTGACTACCAATTTTTTTTTAATTTCGTTATTTCCATTTATTATTAATATCTTTATAAATCATAACATTGAACATCTACAAGTGAGAATATGAGAATAACATCAGCAAATTACTCACTGCAACAATTGTATATAGTATATATTACTAATGATAAGATATTAAAAAAAACAGGGTCACAAGTATGGTTTATCATAACCCAAATACACCAGGGATTATCTGTACTGTAAATATTTATATGAGTAGAAGGGATTATCCCTACCTTTATCCTATTTCCTTTAAGAATATCCTTTCGATTATAGGGCTTAATAAATGTATATTTACATAGGCCAAGGTCAATTTAAAAATGATTTGTCTGCTACAGCCAGAGTCTTTCAGAAATCCTTAACACAGTGGTACATCATGGGCATGAGATAAATATTTATTCAGTGGAACAATTTGGTCCAGTTATGCTATCACTTTATGCACATAAAGACAGCCCTGGTGTTCACTGGTTTAGTCAGGGCCCTTTCAGTTGGAAATGACAGAAACCCAACTCAGGCTAGCTAACAAAAAATGGAATTTTATTGACTCATGTAAATGAAAAGTTGCACGGTAGATAGCTTCAAACCCACTGCCAACCCCACTGCCATCGAGTAGACTCCAACTCATAGCAACTCTATAGGACAGAGTAGAACTGCGACATGGAGTTTTCAAGGAGTGCCTGGCAGATTCAAACTGGGGCCCTTTTGGTTAGCAGCTGTACCATTTAACCACTACACCACCAGGGTTTCCTCGATAGCTTCAGGTGCTATTAAATTCAGGGTTAAATGCTATAGAGAAGAATCTGTTTCTATCCTTCTTTCTGCTTATCTTTCCTCTGTGTTGGCTTTACTCTTAGGCAGGTCTCTTTATGTGGTGAAATACATGCCTTACATGCTACATTATTGGAAAAGAAAACATGTCTTTCCTAACATCCAGAAAAATTCCAAAATCACTGTTGATTTGACAGACCTTGGGCCAACCTCAGAACCAATCGGTAAAGAAAAGGAATCCAATGCCCTGATTTCCCAGGTCACATGACTGCTCTTGGAGGTGTTTGGGGTCAGTTCCACATGAACCACATAGAAGCAGAATGAGAAAGAATTGTGTTCCAAAGTGTAACCAGAATTACTACTATATTAAGGGGACTGGATGCTGCATAGGCGAGGGCAAATATTCACTTGCTCAACTTTGGGTCACGTCTGCTCTGGGATAAGGAGCTCCAGTTTTTCAGATGTTCTTCAAATGGCAAAATTTAGAGTCTTCTTATTAACCTGGTGATTCTCCACTGTTTCTGCTAGACAATTGTGGCCAAGATGTTGAGTGATGATGTAAACCGAGTTAGAAATGGCTGAAGGAAATTGTCTTATGGTATGTGCAAGGGTGTAGGGTGGTATGATACTTATTATGATCTTGGAGCAAAGGAGACAAAATGTAGAGATGAGTGCTTCCTTGAGATTTTAGAAGAAATGAATGGTATGAAAAAGTAGGGAGACAAATTTAGAATTAGCATAAGGTACAACTTTTTGTTACTTTCTGTGCTCACTAGTATTACAGAGAGATGGGACTGGTGAAGCCCATAATTATATAGTGACACTGTTTTTTTTTATTGTTGCTGCTTCTTCCTCCTCCTCATCATTATGTTTAGCATTCATTTTGGAGCACAAAAATGTGCAAGGAGCTGTGCTTAATGACTAATACATATTATTTTATTGAATCTTCATAATTACTACACTAGTTAGGTATATCCCTGGTATCCTTATTTCATCCTGAAGGAAACTGATTGATGCTTTAAAAGCTATACTAAACAGACTGAAACTCTAAGAAGAGGTTATATCCAATGGTGGCTGAACCAAGATTCAACCCATATTTTTTAGATTGAAAGCCCATATTTTCTATACTACATTGCCTAGTCATTGAAAATGAAAGTGCAACATGTACTAAGAGCAGAATATTATGGGGAAAAAAATCAAAGATAAAAATGAGCTTTGTGAAATAAAAATTAGGATATTTATTTGAATTAATAATATAGCAACTACTACAGTCTTCTGAAATTTGAATGTTATTAACGCATTTAATCCTGGAACAACCCTGGGAGGTAAGTAGTATCAGTGTCCCATTTTACATGAAAGGAAACTGAACCTAGACAAGTTTAATAACTTGCTGAAAGTCACTCGAATACCAAGTGGTAGTTGCATAAATAGAACCTAGGTAGCTTGGATCCAGAGTCTATGCTTATAACCATTACATTAGTCTCACAAGTAAAAAATGAACTCAGTAGACTACTGGAAGATAAAGTCAAGGAAGTCTATTAAGGAGAGCAAAAAGATAAAGAGATGAGAGAAAAAAATAAGAAAATTAAAGAATCATTTCTGAATGACCACAATCCTACAAATAAAGGGGAAACAAATGTCAAAGAGATAACACAGAAAATGTTTCCTAGAACTAAAGAAAATGTTTGTAGATTGAAAAGTATGGCCTAATGACCTATATTATTATCATGAAGTTTCAAAAGAAATAGGATAAAAAGAGCTTATAAGTGCATGGTGGGCGGAGTAGAGAAATCAGGAATAAAGAGAATAACACTGGAAGTTAGACAAAAAGTAAAAAATGTTTAAATTTTTCAAGAGAAAATTATTTTCAACCTAGATAAAAAAAAAAAATCAAGTGTGAAAGTACATATGCAAAATTGCACAAAAAATTTACTTGTAACATAATTCCTCAGGAAACTATGGAGGATGTGCTCCCCAAAATGTAGAAGCAAACAAAAATAAGGAAGGCATGGAGTCCAAGAAACAAATAATCTAATACAGATGAGAGATGAGAGAATTTCCCTGAAAGATAGCAAAGGAAAGTCCTAGGACAAAAACTGTTCGGCATGCCTTCAAAAAAAAAATGCCTAGAAAGCATCAATTTATACAGAAACTGGGAGATAGGTGAGTCTGGATAGCAGGTCTCCTGTGACATGATAAAGCTGATAATTACTCAAAGTTATTAAACATATGAAAGTATTTTATAGAAAGTCAGAGAGATTGAAAGAGTTAATAATGATAGTTGCACAGAGACGTAGCAACAGAAAAACAAATGAGGCGATTATCGACTCCAGGACATACAAATAAACATATAAAGGAAATGTAATTTTGGCTCACAGTCTCTCAGAATTCACAACCTGCATTATGCAGAGGACACAACCTTACTTGCTGAAAGTAAAGAGGACTTGAAGCATTTACTGATGAAGATCAAAGACCACAGCCTTCAGAGTAGATTACACCTCAACATAAGGAAAACAAAAATCCTCACAAATGGACTAATAAGCCACATCATGATAAATGAAGAAAAGATTGAAGTTGTCAAGGATTTCATTTTACTTGGATCCATAATCAACAGCCATGGAAGCAGCAGTCAAGAAATCAAAAGATGCATTGCATTGGGCAAATCTGCTTCAAAGGACCTCTTTAAAGTGTTGAAAAGCAAAGATGTCACCTTGAAGACTAAGGTGCACCTGACCCAAGCCATGGTATTTTCAATCACATAATATGCATGTAAAAGCTGGACAATGAATAAGGAAGACTGAAGAAGAACCGACGCCTTTGAATTGTGCTGTTGGCGAAGAATATTGAATATACCATGGTCTGCCAAAAGAACAAACAAATCTATACAACCAGAATGCTCCTTAGAAGCAAGGAGGGTGAGATAGTGTCTTACATACGTTGGACATGTTGTCAGGAAGGATCAGCCCCTGGAGAAGGACATCATGCTAGGTAAAGTGCAGGGTCAGTGGAAAAGAGGAAGACCCTCAATGAGATGGATTGACACAGTGGCTGCAACAATGGGCTCAAGCATAACAAAGATTGTAAGGATGGTGCAGGATGGTGCAGGATCAGGCAGTGTTTCATTCTATGGTACATAGGGGCACTATGAGTCGGAACTGACTTGACACCTAACAACAACAAATAAGTCAGTAACAACAAAAAATACTTATTCACATTAATATATACTATGGGTGTTTAACCAAAACATGTGATGCAACTAAGTAGGAGAAGGTGGGGGTTGGAAAGTAGTGTCAGAAGAGTCCTAAATTCTCACCTTCCACAATAGGAAGATAGTATTTTGTGAATTTGGTAAATCAAGAAAGAGCAGCATAAGATACTATATAGAAATGGAGAGATACAGGTGGACTGAGAGATGGGAGGATGGATGTTTCTGGAGAATAAGAGGCGTGGGTAAGTTTACATTCAAAATTTTTATGAGCTTGGAGTACTATTTTGCTTTTTAAACTATATATACATATTACTTTGATAAAATATTACAAACCAATATAATAAGTGATTACATGGTAGACATCACAAAAATATGCTTCCATAATACATGGTGAAATATTCAAATATTATTCTATTAGTTGCCTGGAGTATTTAGAAACATTTCCTGAGTCTATACAAGTTTGAATCAAACACAGATTTCAAAAGTATTCCTCAAAAAAACTTAGGCAGAAATAAGCCATGGAATATTACTTTGGATGCTTCAAAAAGTGGCTCGAGGCATGACTAAGAAACTGATGTGGAAAATGTTTGCAAAGAGAATTAATTTGTTTCTTGAAATGTGAGAATGGAAAAGCAATATTTCTAAATTAATATTTTATATACTACATAATTTTAAATATGTGTGCATGTGTAATGAATCTTAGCCCTACTATATTGTCTTGGACAACTTGCTTAGCTTTTCTTTGCCTCAGGTTTTTTTTTTTTTTTTAAATCTATAAAATGGGATAACAACACCTACATCAAGGATATTATAATGAATCAATGAGTTAATACAAATAAACTGTATGGAATGTATAGAATAGTGTCTGTCACAAAGTAAGCATTCAATAAACTATTATTATTGAAATTAATATAATTTTAAATGAGATTAGGACTATGTTGAAGAGAAAGGAAATGGATTCAGTTTAAGGAGTTTACAGAGAAGACACGTCCACAAGGCCAGAAATATTTAGATGAATGTCTTAGTTATCTAGTGCTGCCATAACAGAAATACCACAAGTGGATGGCTTTAACAAAGAGAAATTTATTTTCTCATAGTCTAGTAGGTTACAAGTCTAAATTCAGGGTGTCAATACCAGGGGAAAGCTTTCTCTGTCTTCTCTGGAGGAAGGCCTTTGTCCTCAATCTTCTTCTGGTTGAGGAGCTTCTCAGGTACAGGGACCCTGTGTCCAAAGGATACACTCTGCTCCTGGTGCTGCTGTCTTGGGTGGTATAAGGTCCCCAACTCTCTGCTTGCTTCTCTTTCCTTTTATCTCTTGAGAGATAAAAGGTGGTGCAGGCCTCACCCCAGGGAAACTCCCTTTGCATTGGATCAGGGAGGTGACCTGAGTAAAGTCGGTGTTACAATCCCACCCTAATCTTCTTTAGCATAAAATTACAATCACAAAATGGAGGACTACCACACAATACTGGGAATTATGGCCTAACCAAGTTGACGCATATTTTTGGGGGAGACACAATTCAAAACATGACATTCCACACTTTGGCCCCCCAAAAATCACATCCTTGCAACATGCAAAACATATTCACCCCATCATATCATAACAAAAGTCTTAACTCCAAGTCCAAAATCCAAAAATTCCTCTTCATCTGTGAAATCTAGAATACAAGTTATCTGCTTCCAAATGGACAATGGCAGAACAGGCACAAGCTAGACCTTTACATTACAAATGGGAGAAACTGGAGGAAAAGAAGGGATAACAGGCACCAAGCAAGTCAGCAGAACACATTACATTAGCCCTCAAAGCTCTGAAAGTAATCCTCTGTTCTCTGAGACAATTTACACAATGGCCCTGCCATCCAGACTCTAAGTATGGGCCACACTCTCCAGATTCTGAATGGAGGCCCTTGACCCTGGGCTTCAGCAATGCCTTCCAGGCCCACTGGGACAGGATCTCTGCTCCTTATGCTTTAGCTGCACCATTCTCCTAGTCCATCTGAGTGGCAACTCCACCCTTAGAAACACCAGAGGCCATGGCTCCACCCTTTGAAACCCCTGAGGTCATGGCTATACCTCTTGAGCCTGAGGCAGCTCAGCCTCTTATGTTCCTTGTCTTTAAAAACCCACTAAAAATTCTGTTTTCTCCTTTCTTGGCTTCTTGGCTTCTCAGGCCTCATGCCTGCATCTGCCCTGCTGGGGCAAGTGTTCCAAAGCTCTGTATCCCCACTGATAAGTGCCTGGAGGCACCCCACTCCACCAGGAAGCCTCCCGTACACAGGCACTCAGCTCTTTCACTCCGTGGATTGGCTCCAGCACCGTCTCACGCTGGTCTCTTGGTTCTGCTGCTGTTGGTTCTCTGCTCTTGCCGTTTCTCTGGCGCTGCAGGTTCTCTGCTGCACTGGTCCTCTGTCGCTGCTGTCACTCTATCCATTCACAGTTTCAAAACTGCTTCCAAAGAGCAGCGGAAACCCTGGTGGCATAGTGGTTAAGTACTACAGCTGCTAACCAAGAGGTCAGCAGTTTGAATCTGCCAGGCGCTCCTTGGAAACCCTATGGTGCAGCTCTACTCTGTCCTGTACGGATGCTATGAGTCAGTATCGACTCGACCACAGTGGGTTGGCTGAGTGGGTTAGAGTAGCACCCCACTCTCTTGGTACCAAATTCTGTCTTAGTCATCTAGTGCTGCCATAACAGAAGTACCACAAGTGGATGGCTTTAACAAAGCAAAATTAATTTTCTCACAGTTTAGTAGGTTACAAGTCCAAATGCAGGGCATTGGCTCCAGGGGAAGGTAACTGTCTGGTCTGGAGGAGGGTCTTTGTCCTCAACCTTCTCCTGGCAGACGAGATTCTCAGGTGCAGTGATCCCGTGCCCAAAGGACGTGTTCTGCTCCTGGTACTGCTTTCTTGGTGGTATGAGGTCCCCAACTCTCTGTTGCTTTCCTTTTATTTCTTGATAAAAGATGGTACAGACCTCTCCCCAGGAAAACTCTCTTCATATTGGATCAGGGAGGTGACCTGAGTAAGGTTGGTGTTATAATTCCACCCTAATCTTCTTTAGCATAAAATTACAATCACAAAATGGAGGACAACCACACAATACTGGGGATCAGGGCCTAACCAAGTTGACACTTATTTTTGGGGGGACACGATTAAATCCAAGGCAATGAATTTCTACTGCCTCTTCTTCCCTGTGCCCACAGCTGTCTTTGAAAGCTTGCTCTTGCCTTCCTGGACTGAGGCTATCTTTATTTAGATTACTTTTTTTGTTGTTGTTGTTAAATAAAAAGGGCCAAGAAGCAGAAAGGCTGACCTCAACAGTTCTGAGCAGCCTCCAGCTTCTCAGGAAACCTGAGCAATTAGAATGTTTTAAACCCTCAGGCAAAATTGTCTGAGAAAGCAGCTCAGTCAGCCGGTTGAGCCTTCCAGTGGGCAGCACCAGAGCAGGCTGAGAAAATTCCGTGGTTTTCTCCTTCCCTGGTGGTGTAGTAGTTAAGCGCTACAGCTGTTAACCAAGAGGTCGGCAGTTCAAATCCACCAGGTGCTCCTTGGAAACTCTACAGGGCAGCTCTACTCTCTGTCCTGTAGGGCCGCTATGAGTCGGAATCGACTCGACAGCATTGGTTCGGTTTTTTGTTTTTTTCTCTCCTTCCAGCACCCAAGTTTCTTTCCTAATTTCCCCAAGGTTCTCTTTTTGGGGGTTCCCCCAGAAGCCAGCATGATTGGCATGGGTGAAAGGTGGTGTTAGATCATCAGCAAATGGCAGGACAGATTCCTTGGTGAATGAGTAAGAATAGTCACAAAATAAATGACTTCCTGAAGTCTGGTAGCTGCGGCTGGAAGGGTTGGAGCAGATAGAAACAAGAGACCAATGGGTACTGGGACCAAAGCCAGACGGTCCATGGGGACCTGTTTCCTGCTGTAGAAATCTAAGAGGCAGACAGCATACTTTCCTTTTGTTCTTTCTCTGCCCCCTTCAGTCTAAGCTCATGAGTTTTCTGCTGTGGTAGGTGGTTAGATCCATCAGTCCCAGGCTTGATTTCATTAACAAAAGATTATGTAGTCATGTCCTTGATGAATATTCTAGGACATGTGTCCTTAGTTTGTACAACCGAATCTTACAGATTTTTAAGTTTTGTTTTCATTTTGCACAGTTCATTTTTAAAAATTTTTTATACTGAACTATTTAAAATTATATATATGTTTTATATACATTATTGTGCTTTAGGTAGAAATTTACAGAGCATATTAGTTTCTCATTCGAAAATGTATACACAAATTGTTTCATGACATTGGTCACAATCCCTGCATTGTGTCAGCAGTCTCCCCCTTCCTCTTTCCACCCCAGGTTCCCGTGTTCCATTAGTCCAGTTTACCTGTCCCTTCCTGCCTTCTTGGCTTTGTTTTTGTACAGGTGTTGCCCTTTTGGCCTTGTATACGTGATTGATCTAAGAAGTATTTTCCTCACATGTGTTATTGTTTGTTTTATAGGCCTGCTGGATCTTTGACTGAAAGGTGAGTTTTGGGAGTGGCTTCAGTTCTGAGTTAGAAGGGTGTGTGTGTGGGGGGGCATATTCTTGAGGGTTCCTGCAGTCTCATACCAGTAAGTCTGGTCTTTTTTGTGAATTTTATCTTTTGTTTTACATTTTTCTCCCACTCTGTCAGGGATCCTCTGTTGCAATCCCAGTCAGAGTGGTAGGTAGTGGTAGCTGGGCACCATCTAGTTCTTCTGGTCTTGGGGCTGTGTAGGCTGTTGTTCATGTGGTCTATTAGTCCTTTGGGTTAATTGCTCCCTTGAACCTTCAGTTTTTTTTTTTTTTTTTCCCACTTTTCTTTGCTGTGGACTAGAAGAGACCCATAATTGTATCTTAGATGGATGCTCATAAGCTTTTAAGACCCCAGATGCTACTCACCAAAGTAGGATGTGGAACATCACCTTTAAGGACTATGTTGTGCCAACTGATGTAGGTGTTCCCCAAGTCTATGGTCCTTTGCCATCAAGCTTGGGAACTTCATCTCACAAGGTGTTTAGTTATGCCTAAGAGGGTTCCCTGACTGTGCCACTTGTGTGCTCTGTTGTCTATATTAATATATGAGGAGTGCCAACAGTCATATATTTAGAAATTTCTACCAACAAACCTCTATCTGCTCATAGGTGCACTCCCTTACCCCCTTGGCATATCTATCTCTGTACTCATTTGTAGATTATTGTTTGTTAATACTATTGATACAAGATTATCTGTGCCATAGTACTTACCATCCATTACCCGTTGCTTTTGAGTTGATTCCAACTCATAGGGACCCCATAGGACAAAGTAGGACTGTTTCATAGGGTTTCCAAGGAGTGGCTGGTTGATTCAAACTGACAACCGTTTGGTTAACAGCCAAGCTGTTAACCACTACACCATCAGGGCTCCATAGTTACCATATCAAAACAAACAAACAAACCTGTTGTCGTCTAGTTGATTCTAACTGCACCACCAGGGCTCCAAAAGTTGTCCATTATTCCTGTATTCCTCTCAGTGTCTTCTCTTACCTTGGTCATGTGGTGCTGACTTCTCCCATATTGTGTATTGCCGTTTTCTTCTTCAATATTAACATGTGTCTACATCTTTGGTAACTTTCCCTCCCTCCCCCTCCCATTCCTGGTAACCATCAAAGAGTTTTGTTGTTTTATTTTTCCTCTTTGTAAACCTTTTGTTGTTACTTTTTAGTAGTGGTCTTATACAATATCTGACCTTTTGGAATTGACTTATTTCACTCAGCATAATATGCTCCAAATTCATCCACGTTGTAAGAAGTTTTGAGGATTTGTCATTATTCTTTATTATTGCATAGTATTCCATTGTGTGTTCTACCAGTTTGCTGATCCATTCATTTTTTGATGGACACTTAGATTGCTTCTACCATTTTACTTTTGTGAATAATGCTTCAATGAATATCAGTGTGCATGTATCTATTCATGTCATGGCTATTATATACCTAGGAGTGGAATTGCTGGATCATATTTCTAGCATTTTGAGGAAGCACTACACCGTTTTCCACAGTGGTTGTGCCATTTTACATTCCCACCAGCAGTGTATAAGCATTTCAATCTCCCCACAACCTCACGAACATTTATTTTCTGTTTTTGTAATGCCAGGGTGAGATGGTATCTCATTGTAGCTTTGATGTACATCTCTCTAATCACCAGCGATCACAAGCATTTCTTCATATGCTAGTTAGCAGCCTGAATGTCTTCTTTGGTGAAGTTTTTGTTCGTATCCTTTGCCCATTTTTTAATTGGATTATTTGTCTATTTTTTGTTGAGGTATTGATGTTTTCTATAAATTTTAGAGATTAGACCCTTGTCGGATATGTCGTAGCCAAAATTTTTTTTCCCAGTCTATAGGTACTCTTTTTACTCTTCTGGAGAAATCTTGTTGAGTATAAGTGTTTAATTTTTAGGAGATCCCATTTATCTAGTTCAACTTCTTCCATGTGTACGCTTTTAGCTATGTTTGGTATTGTAGTATTGTATTTATGCCATATATTAGGCCTTTCACGTTTTGTCCCTAATTTTTTCTCCATGACCTTTATCATTTTCGGTTTTATATTTAGGCGTTTGGTCCATTTTTCCACAGATAGATATCCAATATTGACAGCATCGTTTGCTAAGGAGATTGTCTCTTCCACGTTCAATAAACTTTGGTCTTTTGTCAAAGGTCATCTGACCATAGGTGTATGGATTTACAGCTGGGTTCTTGGTTTTGTTCCATTAGTCTGTGTGTCTGTCATTATACCAGTACCAGGTTGTTTTGACTACTGCGGTCATATAGTAGGTTCTGAGATCAGGTAGTGTGAGGCCTCTTACTTTGTTCTTTTTCTTCAATAATGCTTTGCTTATCTGGGGCCTGTTTCTTTTCCATGTAAAGTTGGTGATTGTTTTTTCCATCTCATTGAAGAACGCTGTTGGGATTTGGATTGGGATTGCATTATATTTATATATCACTTTGGGTACTGTTGACATTTTCACAATGTTAAGTCTTCCTGTCTAAGAGTTTTTCCATTGATGTGGATCTCTTTTGGTTTCTTGCAGTAGAATTTTGTAGTTTTCTTTACATAAGTCTTTTACTTCCCTGGTTAGATTTATTCTTAAGTATTTTATTTTGGGGGGGACTATTGTAAATGTTATTATTTTCCTGATTTCCTTTTCACAGTTTTCTTTGTCAAAGTAAAGGAATCCAAGTGATTTTTATATGTTGATCTTTTATCCTGCCACTTTGCTGAATCCGTCTGTTAGTTCCAATAGCTTTCTTGTGAAATCTTCAGGATTATCTATGTATAGGATCGTATCATCTGCGAATAGGAATAGTTTTCTTTCTTTCTTACCAAAGTGGATGCCCTTTATTTCCTTTTGCTGCCTTATTGCTCTTGTTAGGACTTCCAATACAATATTAAGTAAGAGTGGTTATAAAGGGCATCCTTGTCTAGGTCCATTCTCAAAAGGAATGCTTTGATTCTCTCTGCTGAGGTTAATGTTGGCTGTTGGTTTTGTATAAAAAATTCCCTTTATTATGTTGAGAAATTTTCCTTCTATTCCTATTTTGCCAAGAGTTTTTATCAGAAATGAATGCTGGACTTCATCAAATGCCTTCTCTGAGTCTATTGATATGATCATGTGATTCTTTTCCTTTGTTTTATTTATGTGGTGGATTACGTGGATTGAACCATCCTTCCATGTCTGGTATGAATCCCACTTGGTCATGATGTGTTATTTTTTTTGATCACTGTTGAATTCTATTGGCTAGGATTTTGTTGAGAGTTTTTGCATGTATATTCATGAGGAATATTGGTCTGTAGTTTTTTGTTGGTTTGTTTTTGTTTTTTAAGTGATGCCTTTGCCTGGCTTTGGCATCAGGGTTATGCTGCCTTCGTAGAATGAACTTGGGGGTATTCCTTCTTTTTCTATGTCCTGGAATAGTTTGAGTAGAATCAGTGTCAACTCTTCTCTGTATGTTAGGTAGAATTCTCTGTCTGGACAGGGCTTTTGTTGTTGTTGGAACTTCTTCAATCTCTTCTTTTGTTATAGGTCTCTTCAGAATTTCTTCCTCAGTTTGTGTTAGTTTAGGTAAGTGGTATGTTTCTAGAAATTAATCCATTTCCTCTAGGTTTTCAAATTTGTTGGAGTACAATTTTTAATAGTATCCTGCTATGATCCTTTATATTTCATTTGGTTCTGTTGTAATGTCACTCATCTGATTTCTCATTCGGGTTATTTTCATCTTCCCTTGTTTTTCTTTTTTTAAATTTGGCCAGTGGTTTGTTGATTTTGTTAACCCTTTAAGAAAATCAACTTTTAGCTTGTTGATTCTTTCTATTGTATTTCTGTTCCCTCTTTCATTTGTTTCTGCTCCAATTTTTATTATTTAGTTTATCCTGGTGACGGTGGGCTCCTTTGCTGCTATGTTTCCAATTGTTCGAGTTGTAGGGTTAATGTTCTGATTTTTGTCCTTTCCCCTTTTTTGTTGTATACATTCGTTGCTATAAACTGTCCTCTGAGCACTGCTTTTGCTGTGTCCCAAAGGTTTGGCTATGTTCTGTTTTTGTTCTCATTTGATTCTAGGGATTTTTTAATTCCATCTTTGATTTCTTCTATTACCCAGTTATTTAGTTTCCATTTATTAGATTTTTTTCCCTTACTCTACCTGTTGTTGATTTCTACTTTTATAGCATTGTGACCAAAAAAGATGCTTTGTATTATTTCAATGTTTTTGAATTTGTTGAGGCTTGCTTTTTGGCCTAAAATGTGATCTATTCTGGAGAATGATCCATGGGTATTGAAGAAGAAAGTGTATTTTGCTGCTATTGGGTGAAGGGCTCTGTACATGTCTTTGAGGTCAAGTTGGTTAACTGTATTTAGATCTTCTATGTCTTTGTTGAGTTTCTTTCTAGTTGTTTTGCCCTTCACCAAAAGTGGTTAAGAGCTATAGCTGCTAACCAAAAGGTCAATAGTTTGAATACACCAGCTGCTCCTTGGAAACCCTATGGGGCAGTTCTACTCTGTCCTATAGGGTTGCTATGAGTTGGAATCAACTCTAAAGCAACATGTTTGGTGTTTGGTTTAGTATTATTGTGAAAGTGTCCATTCTCTTTTCAGGGCTGTTAGCATTTATCTTATGTGTCTTGGAGCTCTGTCGTTGGGTGTATGTTTATTATGGCTATGTTCTCTTGGTGGATTGACCCCTTAATCATTATATAATGTCCTTCTTTGTCTTTATTATAGTGGATTTTGCTTTAAAATTTATTTTCACTCCTGCTCTTTTTTGATTATTATTTGCTTGATGCCTTTTTCAATCCTTTAAGTTTTACTTTATTTATATCTTTGTGTCTAAGTGTGTCTCTTGCAGACAGCATATTGATAGGCCTTTTTTTTTTTTTAATTCCATTCTTCCATTCTCTGTCTCTTTACTGGTACATTTAGGCTCTTTACATTCAGTGCGATTATTGATAGATATGAGTTTGTTGATGTCATTTTCTTATGCCTTTGTATGTGTGTGTGTGTGTGGTGTTGATTGTGTCTTTGTTCTGCTTAATTTTCTGATAAGTTTTTATAATTTTGACTATGTTTTCATTTTCTTCATTGTTTTTGCTTTTATGTGTACTGACTATGATTTTCTTCTTTTATATTTTGATGAGTAGGTTCTTTTAACTTTCTTTGTGGTTGCCCTGAAATTTACCTTTATATTCCTAAGTTTAAAGCAGTAATTTGTTTCTTGATATTGTCTTCACTTTCTCTCCATATGGAAGTTCTAAACATGTACCCTTTATTCCCCCTTTATGTTTTGAAGTGATCCTTGGTTACAGATTAATGTCTCTTGTTCCCTTTTCTTCCATTTTTTATCTTTATTTTATTTTTGAGAGTTCTTTACTTGGGTTGATACCTATCTGATGTTGTCATGTGTTTTAATCTCAGGTTGTTATCTGGTGTTGTTACTTTTCTGTCCAAAGAACTCCCTGTAACATTTCTTGTAGAGTTGGTCTGATTTTTACAAATTCCTTTAATTCCTCTTTATCTTGAAATGTCCTAATTTCAGCATCATAGTTGAGGGATAATTTTGTTGGATATATAATTCTTGGTTGGCAGTTTTTTTGTTTTTTTTCTTTCAAGATTATATATACATATCCTATTGCCTTCTTGCCTACATGGTTTCTGCCAGGTAATCAGAAATTAGTCTTATCAGCTTTGTAGGTGATCTTTCATTTTTCCTGAGCTGCTTTCGGGATTCTTTGTCTTTGATTTTGGAAAGCTTGATTATATGTCTCAGTGTTCTTCTTTTAGTATCTATCCTGTATGGGTTTTTTTGTGCTTTTGAATGGTTATCTCCTCATCTTTCATGGTATTAAGGAAGTTTTCTGTCAACATATCTTCAAGAGTTCTCTCTGTGCTTTTTGTTGACTCATCCCTTTCTGGGATTTTGATCACATGTAAGTTATTCCTTTGTAAATTGTATGTTCCTCATTTTCATAGTATTTGACTTTATGTTTGCTGAGTCATTATGTTTTTCTTGGTTTTTATTTTGAGTTATGGAGTTGTTATACCTCTTTGTGGTTACCTTAATATTTACCCCTATTTTTCTAAGTAAAAACCTAACTTGTATTGCCCTATATTGCCTTATATCCCTCTCCATATGGCAGTTCTACACCACCTGTATTTAGTCCCTCTTTTTGATTATTGTGATCTTTTACATATTGACTTCAAAGATTCCCTGTTTTGAGCGTTTTTTTTTTTTTTTAATTAATTAATCTTAATTTGTTTTTGTGATTTCCCTATTTGAGTTAATATCAGGATGCTCTGTTCTGTGACCTTGTGTTGTGCTGGTATCTGGTATTATTGGTTTTCTGACCAAACAATTTCCTTTAGTATTTCTTGTAGCTTTGATTTGGTTTTTGCAAATTCTCTAAGCTTGTGTTTATCTGTAAATGTCTTAATTTCGCCTTCATATTTGAGAGAGAGTATTGCTGGATATATGATCCTTGGCTGACAGTTTTTCTCCTTCAGTGCTCTGTATATGTCATCCCATTGCCTTCTTGCCTGCATGGTTTCAGCTGAGTAGTCTGAACTTATTCTTATTGATTCTCCATTGTAGGAGACCTTTCTTTTCTCCCTGGCTGCTTTTAAAATTTTCTCTTTATCTTTGGTTTTGGCAAGTTTGATGATAATATGTCTTGGTGATTTTCTTTTTGGATCAATCTTAAATGGGGTTCGACGAGCATCTTGGATAGATATCCTTTCGTCTTTCATGATGTCAGGGAAGTTTTCTGCCAACAGATCTTTAGCTATTCTCTCTGTGTTTTCTGTTATCCCTCCCTGTTCTGGGACTCCAATCACATGCAAGTTATTCTTCTTGGTAGAGTCCCACATGATTCTTAGGGTTTCTTCATTTTTTTTAAATTCTTTTATCTGATTTTTTTTTTCAGCTATATTGGTGTCAATTCCCTTTCCCTCCAGATCTCCCACTCTGCATTCTAATTGCTTGAGGCTGCTCCTCTGACTTCCTATTGCATTGTCTAATTCTGTAATTTTATTGTTAATCTTTTGGATTTCTGAATGCTGTCTCTCTATGGATTCTTGCAACTTATTAATTTTTCCACTATGTTCTTGAATAATCTTTTTGAGTTCTTCAACTGCTTTATCAGTGTGTTCCTTGGATTTTTCTGTAGATTGCCTTATTTCATTTCTGAGGTCATCCCTGATGTCTTGAAGCATTCTGTAAATTAGTTTTTTATATTCCGTATCTGGCAATTCCAGGATTGTATCTTCATTTGGGAAAGATTTTGATTCTTTAGTTTGGGGAGTTGTAGAAACAGTCATGGTCTGCTTCTTTATGTGGTTTGATATTGACTGCTGTCTCCGAGCCATCACTAAGATATTGTAGTGATTTATTCTATATTTGCTCACTGAGTCTTATCTTGTTTTGTTTTCTTTCAATATATGTAGATGGGCTACTAGATTGCGCTGTCTTTGTTGTTGTAGCCCTTGACTCACTTATGTCTTATTACCAGCTGGTTTGGGCTGTTACCAGATGTATAAGCCTGAGTCCATTCACTATTCTTGAGTAGAATCTGATTTTGGATCATCAAGTGTGTGGTGCAGACTGTCACCTATCCACCTAGAGAAGTAGTGGTGATAGTTGTGTGCACCAGATTCTAGTAGCAGCTGGGGTTCACACTCCATGGGGGGCAGGATGCTGACAGGCTTCCCCCAAGTGTCAGTAAGGTAGGTGTGCCTCTATTCCTAAAGCACCTTGGTGGGTGGGCTCTGAAGCTGTACCTTAGGCCCCCAATGCAAGTACCTCTACAGATTGGTAGGTGTCATCCTCCTTAGACCCCTAAGGCAGGAGGCTAGGTGGTCTGGGGGGAGCTTCAGCCCTCAGTTCCCTGTTGTGGGTCAGTGAGGGCTCTGTTGAATATGCAGAGATATCAGACCTGGGAAACTTGTCTTTCCAGTAATTCGCTAAAACAATTACAGTCAGATCCCTATTAGAAATGCCTTCGCATTATAATAGCCACCTTGTTCCCTGTAGGGATGAAAGCCCAAGACTGTGGATCACCATAGCTTGGCTGAAGCTAGTTCTGTGTTTTTAGTCCAATTAGGGAAGGATTTTTGGTCCCTGGGTTTTTTGTAGCTGCTTCTCTCAGGCCAGGAGAATGGGTTAGGAAAAGACCAAAAAAAAAAAAAAAGAAAGAAAAACCACAGTGCAGTTCACTCTCTGGTTCAGGAAATTCCAATGTTAATGAAGCCGCCTGGGAAGGGGAGGGGAGAGTTCAGATAAATAGGAGAGAGTAGCACCCCGGAATATAGACAAAGTTACTTATCTTGCTTGGGATGACTGTTTTATCTGAGATTCCCGAGGGGCTTCTCGACTGTGTGCACTGGCTGGGTAGGGATTGCCCCCGAGGGTCAGGCCCGGGTCCCATGCTTGCGCTGTCTCAGAAGCTGTGGTTAGTTCCTCCGCTCCCAGTCCAAAGCCCAGCGCCAAGGTTCCCCGGCTGGGATGCCGCACTCCCGGCTCCAAAACCAGTTGCTGCCTCCCAGTGACTTCTCCTCCTGTCAGCCGCATCACTGCGCTGCCTGTGTGCACTGGCTGGGCTTCCCCCGAGGTCAGTTCAGGGGGCTAGGGCTGCACCCCGTGTTTGCGCCATCACAGGATGCCAAGCTCAGCTCCGCTGCTCCCAGTCTAAAGCCCGGCGCCAAGGTTTCCTGACTGGGGCACTGCCTCCAGGCTCCGAAAACAGTCACTGCTTGCTCGTGTTTGTTCGTTCTCAGTCTCTGTCACTCAGGTGAACTCTTAGATCTGTGTTTGATGGTCAGGGTTCGTAGATTGTCATGTATGTGATCGATTCACTTGTTTTTCTGAGTCTTTGTTGCAAGAGGGATCCGAGGTAGCTTCTACCTAGTCAGCCATCTTGGCCCTGCCTCAAGTTATTCGTTTTGATGTTGTCCCACGTAAGTCTCAGGTTTTCTTCCTTCTTTTGTTTTTTATTCTCTTTATTGTTCCTCGAGCAGATTATTGTCAAGGCATTTAATCTTCTATTCCACTGATCCTGTCTTTCATTGTTTCAATTCTGCTCCTATGACTTTTGATTGAGTTGTCAATTTGTGAAATTTTATTGTTAAGCTTCTAAATTTCTAGTTGTTGTTTTTGTATGGTTTCCAACTGTTTATTTATTTTGTCATTTTGTTCTTGTGTTGTTTTTCTGAATTCTTCTATAGTTTTGCCTCTTTTTCTCCATAGTTTTGTATGTGTTTTCCTTGATTCCTTTGAGGATCCTATATGTAAGCCTTTTGAATTCCTTATCAGGAAGCTCCATTGCCTTTTCTTCCTCAGGGAGGATTTATGGTTCTTTATTATGGTCACTTGCTGTGGCCATCTTGCCCTGCTTCTTTAGGGTTTGCTATTCTCTGTTGTTTCCAGGACACTGAGGGGTTATTGTATTATTTTTCAATTGTTTGATTGTTTGCTGCGTCCTTTTGTTTTGATGATTCCCCACAGGTGTGGCTAGAATGATGCTCTGGCTTTGGACTGGCTGTGCTGGAGCACTCCTTCCTGTCTCTGAGCTCAGAGTAAAGTGGCAGGTAGAGGGTGAGATCTTGGCCTGTTTACTGGTCTTGTGGGGTAGCTGAGAGTCGGTTGGTTGGGCTTCGGACTCCATATATCTTTGGTTTGGTGGTACAGGAGCAGGGAATGATGCTTTCCATGTAGGTACAGCAGCCCATGTGGTGGGTGTGGTGGGTGTGTGGGGGCACGTTCATCACCTCTTGCTGGTTGGGGTGGGGGGAGGTGTAGGTGGTAGAGTGGGGGTGGCAGGCAGACATTCACACAGTTGCTCTGCCTCCACCTCCTCCTGGGCAAGGGGAGGAAAGAAGGAATAGCAGGCAGATGTTTGCTCGGTCTTGCTGCATCCGTCAGTGGTAGGAAGAAGGAAGAAGGTGTAGCAGGTGGATGCACAACCGCTCACTTCTCCTCTGCCCTGCACTGGGAAGGGGGAGGGAGGAAAGGGCTTTGGGGAGATGCACACATAGGCATAGCTCCTCTGCCTCTTACTGGGCAGGTTAAAGGATGGAGTTGTGCCTGGCAGATGTACACATAGTAGTGCTGCCTTGAGTCAGGTGGGAGGAGGATGGAAGGGGTTGTGGGGGAATGTGTGTGTAGTCACAGCTCCTCTGCCCCTTGCTGGGTAGGTTAAGGGAGAGAGTAGCACCTGGTGGATGCAAACACAGTGACGCCGTCTTGTGTCAGGTCAGGGGAGAGAGGAAGGGACTACAGGGGGGATGTGAGCACAGTCACAGCTCTTCTGCCCCTTGCTGGCTGGGTTAAGGGATGGAGTCATGCCTGGTGGATGCACACACAGAACTACTGCTTCAAGTCAGGCAAAGGGAGGGAGGAAGGGGCTACAGTGGATTGTGTGCACAGTCATGACTCCTCTGCTCCTCACTGGCAGGTTAAGGGATGCAGCCTTGCCTGGTGGATGTACACACAGTGGCACCACCACCACCTTGCACTGGGTGGAGGGAGCAGTGGGTGAGGTCTCTCACTGTCCTATTGCCACTGGCCTCTACTGGGCCCTTGGTGGGGGGAGTAGGTGGCAAGTGGGGCACACAAACACGGGCACTCTTAGCCTTGCTCATCAAGTGGTCAAGGCGGGGTAGCGGGCAAGATTGGTTGGTGTAGGGGAGAAGAGGATAGGCTTGTGTTGTAGTCCCCTACTCAGGCAAGGTGGTCAGGGTATAGGACACTCTGCTGCCTCTGATCAGAAGGATGGGGTGAGGGGGACTAAGCCACCACCTTGGCTCTGCCTCTCCAGAGTTCATTTTCAAGTATCTTTCCTTTCACATTTTACTATAAGCAGTAAAAAGAAACCGTGTGGCCCCTTTAAGATCTTGCTTAGAAATCTCAGCCAAATATTCAAGTTCATCACTTATAAGTTCTACCTTCCACCAAATAGTTGAACATAATTCAGACAGGTTCTTTGCCGCAGTATAAAGAGCATCATCAACCTTCTTCCATCGACCAATCACATATTCATCATTTTCTTTTAAAGCCTCACCAGAAGCACATTTAACATCCACGTTTCTAGCAACTTTCTGTTTCTGGCACCATACATATTCTCTAAGATGAAAGAGACTTTCTCTATAGCTTTCCTCACTTCCTTCTGAGCCCTCAACAGGATTGCCTTTGATGTTCATAATTCTACCAATTGTCTCTTCAAGGCAATCTAGGCTTTACTGTTAGGTACCTTAGAACTCTTCCAGCCTTTACTTATTACCCAATTCCAAAACTGCTGCCACGTTTTCTAGCACCCCACTCTTCCAGTACTAAATTCTGTCTTAGTTATCGAGTGCTACTACAGCAGAAATACCACAAGTGGATGGCTTTAACACAAAAATTTATTTTCTCAAAGTTTAGGAGGCTAGAAGTCCAAATTCAGGGTGCTGGCTTTAGGGGGAAGGCTTTCTCTCTGTTGGCTCTGGAGAAAAGTCCTTGTCTCTTTCATTTTCTGTTCCTGGTTGATCTTCACCTGGTTGGCATCTCTCTTCCCCCACCTCTGCTTCCTAGCTTGCTTGTTTAACCTCTTTAATATCTCAAGAGAAATTCGAGACAAACCCTATACTAAGGCTGCCTCATTAACATAACAAACTCATTTCAAAATGAGATTATAAACACAAGCATAGAGGCTAGGATTTATAACACGTATTTTGTGGGGACACAATTCAATCCATAACATTCTTGGCTGCTAATCAAAAGGTTGGTGGTTCAAACCCACCTAGTGGGTTCATGGGAAAAAGACCTGGCAATCTACATCCATGAAGATTATAGCCTAGAAAACCCCACCTGGCAGTTCTACTCTGTCAAATGGGGTTACCATGAGTTGAAAATCAACTTTATTGCACTGTAAAACAACAACTCTATATTGAGGGCTCATTATATCTCAGGCATTGTGCTAATTAAATATCCTATATTAAAATACAGTTAACTTAATCCCTAGAGTAACTCAATGAAGTTGGTGCTGGTGTCCTCATTTAATAGATTACACTGAGACACAGATATATTAGCACATCCCAGGACACATAGTTAACAAGAGCACAGAGGGTTCAAATCCTGTCCTTTGTGCTGAAATCCTGGCTTCACAAGCTTGTCTGCTGTCTCTTCTTTTAATAAATTATAATTATTAATGATTGTTGTGTCTTGAGTTCCTATATGTGCCAGCAATTGTACAGGCACTTCCTTTTTCAATGATTGTGCATGTTTAATAACAAATAATATTTTTTATTGTGGAGAAAATGAAAATGTGAAAAACAACAACAAAGAAACAAATTACCAGTATACCCATTTTCCTACCTTGAAAAGGTAATTGCTTTCATGTGGCATATACCTGGAGCCCTAGTGGCTCAGTGGTTAAGAGCTTTGCTGCTAACCAAAAGGTCAGCAGAAGGAATCCAACAGCCGCTCCTTAGTACCTTAACTTTGCTTATCTTTTAAAGGTATTAACCTCTCTCTGTATGTAATAACTCATTTGAAAAGCATGCATTTACCTATGTTTATATATTGCATGTATGTATCATGTATGTATACTGTCTGTGTGTATGTTGTTGTTGTTAGGTGTCGTCGAGTCATTTCCAACTCATAACAACCCTGTGCACAACAGACAGAAATATTGCCCAGTCCTCAGCCACCCTCACAATCATTGTTCTGCTTGAACTCATTGTTGCAGGCACTGTGTCAATCCGTCTTGTTGAGGGTTTTCCTCTTTTTGGCTGACCCTTTGCTTTACCAGGCATGATGTCTTTCTCCAGGGACGGGTCCCTCCTAATAACATGTTCAAAGTATATGCGACAAAGTCTCACTATTCTTGCTTCTAAGGAGCATTCTGGCTGTGCTTCCTCCAACACAGATTTGTTCATTCTTCTGGAAGTCTATGGTATATTCAGTATTCTTCACCAACACCATAATTCAATGGTGTCAATTCTTCTTCAGTCTTCTTTATTCATTGTCCAACTTCCACATGCATATGAGGCAATTGAAAACACCGTGGCTTGGGTCAGGTGCACCTTAGTCCTCAAAGTGATACCTTTGCTTTTTAATACTTTAAAGAGGTCTTTTGTAGTAAATTTGCCCAATGCAACACATCGTTTCATTTCTTGACTGCTACTTCCATGGGCATTGATTGTAGATCCAAGTAAAATGAAATCCTTGACAACGTCGGTATTTTCTCCATTTATCATGATATTGCTCATTGGTCCAGTTGTGAGGATTTTTGTTTCTTTATGTTGAGGTGTAATCCATACTGAAGGCTGTGGTCTTTGATCTTCATCAGTGTGTATAGGCAACATATGGAGCACTGGTGGTACATGGGTGGGAGCTTGGCTGCTAACCAAAAAGTTCGGCAGTTCGAATTCACCAGCTGCTCCTTGGAAACCCTACGGGGCAGTTCTACTCTGTCCTATTGGGTCATTATGAGTCAGAATTGCCTCGACAGCAACAGAATGTAAGTACAAGAATCCTTTAAATGTAGAAGAAGGAGATTGCAGTCGGAGAGATTTGAAGATCCTATGCTCCTGACTTTGAAGATGGAGGAAGGGACCACAGCCAAGGAATGCAAGTGGTCTTTACAGCTGGAAAGGCAAGGAGATATACCCTTTCCTAGAGCTTCCAGAAGGAACACAGCCCTGCCTACACTTTGGTTTTAGTTCAGTGAGACCCATTTACAATGCTGATCTCCAGAACTGTAAAATAATAAATTTGCATTGTTTTAAGCCACTGAATTTGTATAATCTGTTAGAGCCAAAACACTCAAACCCTTTGCTGTCAAGTCAATTCCAACTCAAAACAACTCTGTAGGACAGAATAGAACTGCCCTATAGGACTTCCAAGGAGTGGCTGGTGGATTTGAACTGCCAACTTTTTGGTTAGCAGCCAAGCTCTTAATCACTATGCCACCAGGGCTCCAATCTGTACACATGCACTACCTCATATAAGCCTTACCACAGGTCATGTGATATGTATTGCTAGCTCTGTTTTACACGTGAGGGACTTGAAATATTAAAGGATTTAGCAGAGATCAGAGGGTAACTCCAAACTAAGACTTGGACCCAATTCTTGAAACTGAAAAAGTCCAGTGCTCGCCCTTTCTCTACATGACATCCTCATAGTATTTATATGAATAGTAAATTGAGATTGTATTATATATTTTATATATATTTATTTTCATTATGGTGAAAATATATACAACAAAACACGTGCCAACTGGACAATTTCTACATGTATCATTGAGTAAAATTGATTAGAGTTGTGTGACCATTCTCACTATCCTTTTCCAAATCATTCTGCCACCATTAAAGTAAATTCACTGCCCCCAAACAAAAACTCCCCCTCCCTTCCACCCCAGTACCACTAATAATCTTTGGTTTCTGTACATTTTCTTACTTCATGTAAGTGAGATCACAAGTATTTGTCCTTTTGGGACTGATTTATTTTACTCAGCATGTTTTCAAGATTCATTCATGTTGTGGCATGCATCAGGACTTCATTTATCTTTGTGGCTAAGTAGTATTCCATTGTGTGTATATATACCTCATTTTGTTTATCCATGCATTTGTTGTACATTTCATTTTTTTCCATATTTTGGTTATTGTGAAAAGTGCTCATACCATATTTGAAAGTGGATTCTGTATCTTCTCCGGAACATTTCTAGATTTTATGAGTAATAACAAAAAATAACAAGAAGAGGAATTAAGAAAAACACAACTCCTGGATTTTCTAGTAAATGCTTTCTTTGTCAGGGGGCGTGGGATGATGAATGGTGCAGCTGGTCACCTCGATGCAGCAGGGAGGTCTCTCCAAGACACATCAGGCTATAAACACCAACACCTGATCAACGCCACGTTGATGAAGTACTGAGACTCCTTTTTTATAGAAAGGCTTTCTATGATTCTTTCCAACACTAAACAGACCACTAGACAAGGGGAAGGTATTAAAAATTCCTAGGCCAGCGAGAGTCTTCTTAGCCTCTCCTCGCATTCTACCCTGTGGAGAGTTTCTTTTGAAGGTGGTGGTTACTTTTATGTTTGAAAATATATTTTACAAGCTTTTTCATGAAAATTACCTTATATCATAGTAGAAAGTTTTCTTTTTATAGTTCATAGAGTTACAATTAATGGTGAATAATATAATTGCAGTAATTATTATTAGTGAGGCAAAACATGACAAAATTGTCTCAAAGAGGTAAATTTAAAATTTATCTTACATTTTAATCTATTTTAATATCCAAATGAATTATTCCCAAAGAAGTCTGTTTTAAATGAAGTCTACATTAATATGTTGAGAGGGGAAAAACTTATACATTTTCACTTTGGTTTTCCTGTTAGACATTCTTGCCTTATGCAAAATTTTTTAATATGGAAAATTTCAAACGTAGACAAAAGTTCATTGTATAACTCTGTACTAAACTCCCATGTACTCAGTACCGGGCTTAAAAGATTATTGATTTGTGGCCAATCTTGTTTCATTTACCACAATTTCTTTACACTTACCCACTAGATTATTTTGAAGAAAATTCATAGAATATCTAAATAATGTTTAGACATGAGGTTGGGGAATTTTTTTTTTAATTTTATTTTAGGGCACAATGAAATATTCTATTCATCAGAGAGAGCTATTTCTGTCAAAACAAGATTTTGAAGAAATATTTTTTGGCTGTTTTTGTTAGTTGCTGTCAAGTTGGCGCCTACTTATGGTGACCTTATGTATAAGAACAAAATATTGCCTGATCCTGTGCCATCTTCGTGATCACTGGTTTGAGCCTATTGTTGTGGCTATTGTGTGAATCCTTCTAATCGAGGATTTCACTCATTTTTGCTAAACCTCTGCTTTACCAATATGATGTCCTTTCCTAGTGATAGATCTTTCCTGATGATGTGTCCAAAGTAAACAAGTTGAAGTCTCATCATACTCATTTTTAAGGAGCATTCTGATTGTATTTCTTCTAGGACTGATTTGTTCATTCTTCGTGGAGTCTGTGGCATATTCAGCGTTTTTCATCAGCACCATGATCCAAATGCTTAATCTTCTGTCTTCCTTTGTTCATTGTCCAGTTTTTGCACACTGATCATGTTTTAATTTCTGGAAATTAGACTTTT
This sequence comes from Elephas maximus indicus, assembly GCF_024166365.1. Classification (NCBI taxonomy): domain Eukaryota; kingdom Metazoa; phylum Chordata; class Mammalia; order Proboscidea; family Elephantidae; genus Elephas; species Elephas maximus. Next base: position 168,801,561 of record NC_064820.1, on the reverse strand, counting down.
CTATATTTCTTCAAAGCATTGAAGACCTTCAATACTTATTAATAAGCTAGCGCAGCAAATTGAGCTTTTGCTGTCAGTCAGGAAGAGTACCATGATACTATGGGGAATCAAGAAAAAAAATCTAGTGCTTAAATAAGTCACTGTCTAATAGGATAAACAATTAAATATAGTAACATGTGATGAGATTAGTAACAGAGAAAGAGTGCTATGAATTTTTTATATGGATTATAAAAAAGGAACATCTAACCCAGGCTTAGGGGGTCAAGTAAAGTGTTGAAGGAGACAAATGTCTAAATAGAGATCAGAAGATTAAACAGAAATGAGACGTAAGGAGGGTAGCTTGAGCCTATGTAATGTTTTATTAAGAGGGAAAAGTTATGCAGAGGTCTGTGGGTAAGAGAAGGTGTGTCACGCACCCAGGACCACAAGGTAGAATATGAAGGGGGAAGTAGGAAGAGGTGAGGCAAGAGAGGTAAGCAAGAGCCACACTGAGAAGTTTGGATTTTATCCAAAACTTAGAGTCCTTGGAAGGTTTTATTCAGGGAACTGACAGAATGTGTTAGAGAAAGTATTGCCCAGTCTAATAGTAGGGAAAATTGTTCTGAGAGATTCAATCACTAACCAAAAGACACCAGTTAACCATAAGTGTGCCTTGAACTCTGGCCTACTGACTCCTGGTTCAGTGCTCTGTCCATTCCAAGGCATTGCATCTTCCTTGGTACTTTTTTTTTTTTTTTTAATTTTAATCAATAAAGGCTGCCAGTAATTCCCTTATGTGTGATCATCTTATCCTTGGTCATTAATTCCTAGTTTAATAGGAGTAAAACTCCTGAGTCCAATTTTCTCGTGACAGAACTATCCATATCATTGATAATCTGCTGGTTAATCTGTAGTGCTCTTTCCCCCCATGCCATTATGCCCACTATTTTACATCCTGAAATTAGAATACTGAATGTGCAAGGCCCAAGGATTTGGGTGTGATGGAGATTTACTGGGGGAATAAGTATGACCCGGTGGAGTGAAGGACTCACGGACACAGGGGAGTTAATTTGATCCTATGAGTCTGGGGACTAGAGATCTTTCTTGATGGAGTGATTGGGTTAAACAAATGAGAAGGGGGAGAGATATTGAGTATTTTTCCTGGCAGCTACTACTGTGGAGCAAGTGTTAGTAAACTACAGCCTGCAGTCGAGTCTGGCCCACTTTTATAGTTTCTTTGGAACACAGACATGCTTGTTCATTTCCGTATTGTTTTTGGCTGCTTTTATGGTACAATGGCAGAGTTGAGTAGTTGCAACAGAGACAACACAGCCTGCAGAGTTTAAAGTATGTACTACCTGGCCCTTTACAGAAACAGTTTGTCAACCCCGGCTGTAGAGGGAGAACCACTGAGAGTGGTTCTCGAACTAATCATACTCAGGAATCTAAAGAATACTCATGAGGATAAGGTCTGTAGAGGGTTCACGTAGTTGGGTCTGGAGCCTTAGTTACTATGAGGGTGAGGGGATCCTTGAGTTCTATAAAGCTTTGCTTCAGACGAGATGTTTGAGGGGGGTGACTTCCAATCATCGAGTCCTAAAGGGGTTTTCACATGAGAGAATTATGCAAGCTCAGAGATGGTACAAGGGCTTTTCTTACCAACTGGGGACTGGTGAATTTCTACTCTTGTGCAGCATTTGCTTCATGACATTCCAACAGTGAGCAGAGATTTCACTTCCAGCTGTGAGGCATCTGGCTTGGATTCTTCCACTCTTCTTTGCTACAGGATTCCTGATGTTCCCGCTGTGTGTTCTGAACTGTATTGGTGTCTATCTTCCCCTGCACAGTGCCCTTAGAGGTTCTGCCAGGCTTACACCAGCCCAATCCATCTTCTTGCTGACTCAGCAAGCTTGTCCTCTGTGTGCCTTCCTATCCTTGGGGAAGCAACAGAATTTAGGTTTTGACTAAGAAGACCCACAGATCCATAAACTGACTGGATATCATTAGTTCACTTATTGTAATAATTTTTCTCCACATCAAGCTCTTGAATAGACAGAGTCATACATGAAAAGATACTTAAATTACTGGAAGGTCTTCCCTAGTCCAAAATATCTTCTCTACTGGCCCTGCTGTGGTCCCTGAATTGCTCCATTTTGGAATAAAAAACCAAGAGCACCTCTACAGATAATGATACCCCTTTATGCTGTGTAACTCACGCAGCCATTAGATGTCATTGGATTAAATATGAAAGTCAAATGGATTAACTGTAAAAGAAATAAGAATTTCCAAGTAATAGGATATGGGAGAGGTCAGTTTTGAAAGGAGCAGAACCTTGGGAATGCTGAGAGCTGACAGGCCCAAGTGGGACATTCAAAAGGAAATTTATAGGTACTGAGAACCTTGGAGAGAAGTTATGAAAATTGAGGAAAGGCCATGAAGAGTATCAAAACACAGAAATGGTGGGTTATTAGACTTAGAAGAGGCCAACTAGTTGACAGTTAAGATCACAGAGGAACAGAGGGGACTATGACTTCCTTGAAGTACTACAGCAAGGAATTATCAGAGTTTGGATTAGACTCTAGGTCTGTGAACAGCCAGGGCTGTGATTTTTCCACTTAACGAGCCTTTCACAAAGTGTACTCTGGGGAATACTGCTTCAGCAATATTGATAAAAATTTTACTTGGAAAAAAGGTTAGGTGGTGAAATAAATTTGGGAAACATAGTTAGAAAAAACAACTGTCAGTGGTGATAAGGCAGGTGTGCTGGGACCCCAAGGCTTATTATCTCTAGACCACAGCCCTTGTCTGTTTCTCCATGTCTGTCTTACAAATATTATTCTTCTCAATGGTGTAAAAAAGGCTGGGAAGTACTGCATCAAGAGAACTAAAAGATAAAACTTAGTGAGTTAGGAGAGTGGCAAGACATAAGACTGGGAGATCATGAAGGCCCTGAAGATTTGGGTCTTAATTCTAAAAGTAGTTGTTCGGCTACTAACTCCTTGTGTCACCTTAGCTGAGTTCTGTCCTCTTTCTGGACCTCAGTTTCTTTGCAGTTTGGACCAGATACTCCATTTCCTTTCTGCTACCACCAGCTCTAATTTCATAATCCTGTGATTTTTTTTTTTTTTCTTCTACTCTAACAAGGGTATTTGGCTTTAAAAAAGCTGTGCTTTTGAACTGTCTTCCAGACCAGGCTGACTGAAGGGCTGCTGAGTTAGTTACTCACTGCCTTAGCCCAAGATGATTTGTGCGTCAATGTGGGGGCTGAGCAATTCTGCCTGCTGATAATGAGTTGTGATTTCACACAACTCATTATTGCTGCTCACCATCCACCCCCTGCCTTGGACTCCAGAGTCTGTGTTCCCCAAGACTTTCTAGTCTAAATATAGTGACTTCCCCATTCACAGAGCTATTTTTGCTATCAGGGGAAGGGAAGTGGCAATGCCCAAGCCCATCTGGTGGGTAGGGAGCCTGTGGTTCTGTTTTGTACTCCCTCTTCTCTTAGCTCATTTTGGGCCATCATTGACAAACACACACTCCCACCAAAGATGCAACCTCTTTCTGGAGTTGGCATGTCTCCCTAGACTTCTAGGAATGTGTCATGGTCATTCAGAGCCATTTTTCTCCCTGCCATCTACCATTTCTGACCTCTGACCGTGGGGTCTGCACATGTCACACATCAAACACAGATGATAAGTTATGGTACTTAGAGATGTGATGCTGGAGTTAGCAAAACTTGTGGGGTGTCCAGGGGACTTCTGGGCAGTGTGTGTGAATGTCAATGAACAGAAATACTCTACCTTCTGGGAACTCACGAGAACTGAGAGATGATGACTCAGTGAACAAAGAAAGAGTTTACAGCTGGACTGGCCTATAAGAGAATCCCAAATGAGGAAGGAAGTGTGCAAAAGCTGAACAATGAAAAACGGAAGGCAGAAGAAGAATTGAAGCATTTGGATTATGGTGTTGGTGAAGAATATTGAATAAACCATGGGCTCCCAGAAGAATGAACAAATCAGCCTTAGCAGAAATGCAACCAGAATCCTCCTAAGAAGTGAGGATGGCGAGGCTTTGACTTATTTGCTTTGGACACATCAGCTCTGCATCAGAGAGATTGATTTTAAACCCCCATTCTGTGATTTACAAATTTTGTGATTTGAGAGTTACTTAAATTATCTGTTCTCCAATCTTTTAAATGTGAAATTTAATAAGATAATAATACCACGTAAGTGAAGTAGCATATAGCAAACATTCAAACAATACTGATAATAAAATTGTTAGTATATATTCAATATTCTATAGTCTATATTCTTTTTTTTTTTTTTTTTTAATTGTTATTTTTGGAGGCCCACCTTCTTTTTCCTGAGAGCTTTTCTGTGCTAGTTCCATCTGTGTTCTCCTTTGCAGGCATGACTGATGTTACAGTCTCTGTTGCTGGGGTCCTCATCCACCTTTAGAGGGCAATGGTAACATTAAGAGCAGTTGGAGCTTCCGGTCTGAGGTTGTTCGAATGTTCCCTTGTGAGTTCCCCCAGGTGCTTTTCAAGACAATCGTGGTTCACAAGACTTTCTCAACACAGCAGAGTGCAGTGTGTACGTTAAAAGCAGCTGGTCAGTAGCTGGGTCTAAGTGGGAAGGTCTCAGTCAATCTTTTAAAGGACACTGGAAACTCTTAGGCAGCGGTTGATCACCACAAACTTCCCCTGCCAGTTCTGGCCACAGTTTCAATGGGTTTTCTACTAATTACCGTTTAACCCCAAAGGGATTTTATTCCTGCCTTCAGGTTGTATGGCCATTGACCCAGCAAGACTGCCTATTTGTATGCCCACCATGTCTTCAATGTCTTTACCTCTAAGGCCCTGCAGAAAGCTTTGACCCTGTGTACTCATCAGACACAACTGCTGTTGGCTATATTTCTTTAATCATTTTAATTATGGAAGGTGAGAGGAGGGCTGAGAATAGTAAGAGTTACCACCATAAAATATCATGAAGAGAAGAATTAGAGGAACAATATGGAGAGAAGAGGGAAACCAAGAAAGTGTTGTCACAGAGGCTTAGAAAATAGATTCCTTTTAGGATAGATGGCCTAATAGGTGTACTCTAACAATCCACAGGTCTAAATGAAGGGGAATATACTGGTCCATCAACAGCATATTATATTTTGAGCAGAGATGTTAATGAACTTGACTCAAGACCACCTTAGTCTTTCACATTGTGGTCAAGGGCAAATGTGAGTATCAAATCCTTAAAAGCCAATTAGCTTGATGATTTTAACTATATTTATATGCATTAATGTTGACAATGTTAATTTCCTTTAAACCTCAGAGTCGTCATGGCCAAACTTGCCTCATTTCCTTATTGACGAGTTGGTGTTTTTAATAAGAAACTCTACCCCACCTACAACTTCAAGTTAATAACTTTTGGGGGATACTTTTTTTTTTTTATCATTTTAATTATGCTAAGTGTAGGGCCATATCTATGAAGAGAAAAATTGCAGATATTTCTTAATGAGATCAGTTATGGAGGAAGAATGATGAGTATCTGGAATGTTAGGAAAAAATAATACTAAACTGAATTTTGGGAGAATTAGATTCAAATTCTGACTCTGCCATTAACTTGATCTGTGGCGAAGGAAAACAAAACAAAATAAACAAACAAAATTCTCTCTTGGCCTCAATTTGCCTACCTGTAAAAGTAAGGGGTTGAACTTAAAGATCCCTTTCCTCATTAATATTTTGTGAACTCTGAGCAGACTTAAGTTACTTAGTGCAGAATGACAGAAGGTAGTGTATCTAGACTTCTGTGCAGTTCCTATCTCTACCTAAGACTTAAGTTGTCATTCCTGGGCATTAGAGCTGGATAGAAATCTCCGATTACAAGGCAACACAGCATTGGTCCCAGTACCTTGATTCGAGTGTATTTGTTCATGACCTTCTAAAACTTCTGACTCTTGGAGGAAAACTCATCTTTAATTTTTTTTTAATTATTTTAATTTCAAATGTAAAACCATCTTACCCAAGTTAAAAAAAAGTGATAAATCCCAGTTACTCTATGCTGACCTGGCCATATACTAATAATATCCTCCTCCATCTTCCCTGGGAGCCCTGACACAGTGGTTAAGAGATTGGTTACTAACTAAAAGGTCAGTGGTTCAGACTCACCAGCCACACCCTGCATCCCCATCTCCCTGTGGGAGAAAGGTGTGGCAGTATGGTCTGCAAAGATTGCAGCCTTGGAAACCCTATGGGACAGTTTTAATCTATCCTATAGGATCACTATGAGTCAGAACCGACTCAACAGCAATGGGTGTGTTTTTGGTTTTGGTTTTCCTATTCCCCTACTTTTTTATTTTTCAAATAAACAAAGAAAAATACAACATTAGAATATGCACAGGGACACTAGTATGGTTAAGACTTGTCCCTTAAAAAGACTACAATCTTAAGGACCTGTGTGAGAGAGAAATTAACTAATAATTATAACAGCATAAGTGGTCTGGTAGATGTATAAACTGCAGTGTTACAGGAGTATGAGACATTCATTCGTTCATCCATTTACAAATACTTGAGTGAATACTATGTACCAGATACTGCTTTATGGATGCTGATTCAGTAGATGTAAAAATGTTCAAGGTTTCTGCCTTAATGTAGCTTACACTTTAGTAGATTAAGAAAGAAAATCAATCAATACCAGAGAATTATAAAGGGTTTCAGACAGTGGTAAGTACTATATGGAGAAAAATAAAAAAGGAAATAGTGAATGATGGTGGGAGTTGTTATTTTCTATAGGATAGTCAGAGAAAGTTTTGTTGTTAAGGGGACATTTGAGCAGAGAACTAAGGGAAGTAAGGGAGTTATGCAATGTCTAGAGGAAAAACAGCCCAGGTAAAGGGAACAACCAGTACACAGGCCTTTTGGCAGAAATATGCCTGACATGTTTCAGGAATAATAAGGAGAGTTCCAGTGATAGGTTCAGGCTGGAGATATAATTTGTGGGCGTTATCAGCATATAAATGTGCCTAATATTTAAGATGAAGTAGCTTCAAAAGCCCCCTCCAGGGAGTGACTATCTGCAAAGATCTAAGACAGGAGAAAGAACCAGCAAAGGGCAACAGAGACCATTTGGTCAGGATCATAGGAAATCAAGAGTGGTGACCTAGAAGCCAAGTGAAGAAAAAGAAAGGATTTCAAGGAGGAAGGAATCAACAGTGTCACTGCTTCTGATAGTTCAAATATTCATTCAGGCAAGAGAGTGGAGAATTGTTGGAAGAGCTCTGGAGAATGGACTGGCGGGGTTCAAGTCAGAAGACTGGGAAGGTATGAGTTAGGAGGTTCTTATTAGCACAGGGGAGAGAGAAAGTTAGCCTGAGCTAAGTAAGAGGCATGAAGATGGAGAGAAGAGGCCTCAACAAGCAGCAGAACGGGCAGGGTTGGATGATGGATTGGGTCTTGTGTGAGCAGCTTAAAGCACAGAGAGAGTTCCCAAGATTCAGATCTGAGTAGCTGGGGGAATTATGAAGCTGTTCACTAATTTAGGGAACATTGGAGGAGGAGCAGGTTTAGGGAGGGGAGGGTGGTAAGTTTTTAAGACAAATTGAGTATAGATAGTCCCCCACTTACGACGTGTTCGAGTTACGAGAAATTGAACTCACAGCCATTCTTTTTTTTTTTTTTTAAGTCTTATCATTAGTAATAGGTACTATATACAATCCTGCAGTGCATAATTTGCTGATATCATTCTCATGCCAACCCCCAAAGACAAATAAAGATTGGATTTATAAAGATACTGATAATAAAAGGCAATAATAATGAAAACTAAAAAAAAAAAAAAAATGAGGTATTCGACTTACATCAGAACCGACTTACAGTAGAGTTGTCAGAACGGAACCTGTGGTAAGTTGGGGACCACCTGTGTTTAATTCGTATAGGTCACCCAAGTAAATATGCTCCCTGGGAAGTTACACATGATGTTGGATCTCAGGAGATAACTTCAAGGCATTTAATCTGCAGTTTGGGTTTCCATATTTTTATTGGGATACAGACAAGTAGGAGCTTGTGTGTGGAACGTTTGCAGGGTGTTGAGCGGTCTGGAAACCATGTTATACGAGGAACATGTAGAGAAGTTGGGAGTCATCCATCCTAGGCTCTGTCTGAGGTGGGCAATGCTTTGGACCAATTGTGTGAGTTTTAATAAGGTCCTTAACTGCCTGGTCAGTGAGTTCTCGCTTCTGTAAAGTATGAAGAACGGCGACTTTCAGGTCACTTGAGGATCCAAGTTACTAGTAAATGAAGAAAGTATTCGAATTTATTCTTCATAGTTTATATCATTGCTGATACTTCTGACATTATTGCTGGCACTATTACTACTGCTACTACTACAACTATTAATTTTATTACCAATAACAAATCCCCTTTGGCTTTCCTAACATAGGTCATAAATGAGGGGGCACTGACCAATCTTCTAAGACTGGATTTGTAAAAAGGAACCCCTTCCACTTACCACCTTTAAAATGTACCCTTCTCTCTTGCTCTCACTGTCACCCATCCATCCCTCATTTAAACTCAAGGGAGACTGACAATGATTTCAGTGAATCCAAGCAAGTAAGTATGTGTCCATTAGCTCAATTAATCATTTTGGGAGGAAAAAAGACAGTGTATAAGATTGCTTTAGTAAGTATCCACTGGGCTGAATTTCCATTTGCTTGTATCACTCTTCACCATACGCAGCACATTTTAAACCTCTGCTTTTGACAAACACTCTTTTTGAGCTTCCTTAGCTTTCCTAACAGCTTTACTTCCCTGATGTGTGCTGTCTTGTTGTGGCCAGAGGAGCAGAGGCAGGAGATTGTGCAGATGACGGTGCTCTTTAGCACTCACCAGCCTGTCTTCTATCAGTGTCATCTTGTCATTCTATCATAGCAAGACCAGCCTCAACATCTCAGCAGCTACTCAGAGGCCTGAGCTATGGATGCCTTCCAGGGGGAGAACTGAATGCTGGGCCAGTTCCTACTGTGGTTTTTATATGGACCTTGTTCACTGCTTGGCTCATTCATTTTTTTCATTGGTCACACATAATTGGACACAAAAAATGAAGCTGATGAAGACAATGGTCACTAATATTCAGCAACATTGCCAGACACCGTATTAAGAGGTTTAAACACATTACATCAACTAAACTTCATAAGAGTACATTGTGGCTGGAATCGTAACTATTTCTGTCAGCTAAGAAATGTGAGAATTAAGAACATTAAATAATTTCCTCAAGTATACCCAGTAGTTGGCAGAGCTGAATTATAGGTCTCGGTCTTTTTTTTAGAGTTTATAGTAATTGTCATTTGTTATAAAAGCCATAAATGTAAATGGTAGAAAATGCTGAGCTAAGAAAACTCCATGTTCCTACTACCCAGAGATTACCATTATATTTTCTTGAAGTATATCTTTCTACATCTTACACACACATTCCCCACCTCACTATTTGCACACGAAGGGTAGTATATATAAACACTATTCTGCTTTTTGTCCTTTTTTTCTAATTGTACTTTAGATTAAAGTTTACAGAACAAACTAGTTTCTCATTAAATAGTACACGTAATTGTTCTAAGACATTGGTTAACAGCACCAAGACATGTCAACGCTTTCCCTTCTTGACCTTGCGTTCCCTTTTACCAGCTTTCCTGTTCCCTCCTGCTTTCTAGTCCTTGCCCCTGGACTAGTGTGCCCCTTTAGCCTTGTTTTGTTTTATGGGCCTGTCTAATCTTTGGCTGAAGGGTGAACCTTGGGAGTGACTTCATTACTGAGTTAAAAGGGTATCTGGGGGCATACTCTGAGGGTTTCTCCAGTCTCTGTCAGAACAGTAAGTCTGGTCTTTTTTTGTGAGTTAGAATTTTGTTCTACATTTGACTCCAGCTCTGTCTGGGACCCTCTACTGTGATCCCTATCAGAGCAGTCAGTGGTGGCAGCCAGGCACCATCTAGTTGTACTGGCCTCAGTCTGGTGGAGGCCATGGTAGATGTGGTCTATCAGTCCCTTGGACTAATCTTCCCTTGTATCTTTACTTTTCTTCATTCTCCCTTGCTCCCAAAGGGGTGAGACCAGTGTTGTATCTTAGATGGCTTCTCAAAGTCTTTTAAGGCCCCAGACACTACTCACCAAAGTAGAATGTAGAACATTCTCTTCATTAACCGTGTTATGCCAACTGAGCTAGATGTTCCCCAAGACCATGGGCCCCACAGCCCTAAGCCCCGCGATTCAGTCCCTCAGGGAGTTTGGATGTGTCTATGGAGCTTCCACAACCTTACCTTATACAGTGTGTTCTGGCTTCCCCAGAATTGTGTACTGTCTTACCCTTCACCAAAGTTACCACTTATCTGTTGTGTATTTATTGTTTTTCTATCCCTACCTATCCCTTCTGTTGTAACCACCAAAGATTTTTTCTTTTCGTGTGTAAACCTTTTCATGAGTTTTTACAGTGGTGGTCTTATACAATATTTGTCTTTTTTGTGATTGACTTATTTCACTCAGCGTAATACCCTCCACATTCATCCATGTAATGAGATGCTTCACAGATTCACCATTGTTCTTTATCATTGAGTAATACTCCATTCTGTGTATATCCATAGTTAGTTTATCCGTTCATCTGTTGGTGGGCTTCTAGGTTGTTTCCAACTTTTTGCTATTGTGAACAGTGCTGCAAAGAACATGGATGTGCCTGTGTCTATTCACGTGATGGCTCTTACTTCTCTAGGATATATTCCTAGGAGTGAGATTGTTGGATCATATGGTATTTCTATTTCTAGCTTTCCATCTTTCCAAAATGGTTGTATCATTTTGCATTCCCACCAGTAGTACATAAGAGTTCCAGTCTCGCTGCAGCCTCTCCAACATTTGTTATTTCCTATTTTTTTGATTTACGCCACTAATACTGGGGTGAAATGGTATCTCATTGTGGTTTTAATTTGCATTTCTCTAATGGCTAGTGGTCATGAACATTTCCTCATGTGTCTGTTGGTCGCTTGAATATCTTCTTTGGTGAAGTGTCTGTTCATTTCCTTTGCCCATTTTTTAATTGGATTATTTGTCTTTTTGTTGTAGAGGTGTTAATTTTCTTGTACATTTTAAAGATCAGACCTTTGTCTTATTTGTAATAGCCAACATTTTTTCCCAGTTTGTAAATTCTTTTTATTCTTTTGGTGAAGTCTTTTGATGGGCATAAGTGTTTAATTTTTAGAAGACCTTAGTTATCTAGCTTATTTTCTGGAGTTTGTGTATTGTTGGTTATGGTTTTTATATCCTGTTAATGTCATGTACTAGGGCCTCTAGAGTTGATCCTATTTTTTCTTCTATGAACTTTATACTTTTTGGCTTTATATTTAGGTCTTCAATCCATTTTGAATTAGCTTTTGCATATGGCGTGAAGTATGGGTACTGTTTCATTTTTTTGCAGATGGACATGAGTTTTGCCAGCACCGCTTGATAAAAAGACTGTCTTTTCCCCTTTTGATGAACTTTGGGGCCTTGTTGAAGATCAGGTGACCATAGGTGGATGGATTTACATCTGGGTTCTCAATTCTGTTCCATTGGTCAATGTTTCTGTCATTGTACCAGCACCAGGATGTTTTGACTACCTCAGCTGTACAGTAGGTTCTGAGGTCAGGTAGTGCAAGTCCTCCTACTTTATTCTTCTTCTTCAGTAGTGCTTTACTTATTTGGGGCTTCTTTCCTTTCCATATAAATTTAACGATTAGTTTTTCCATCTCTTTAAAGAATGTTGTTAGTACTTGGATCGAGATTGCATTTTATTTGTAAATTGCTTTAGGTAGAATTGTCATTTCACAACGTTGAGTCTACTTATCCTTGGGCATGGTATGTTCCATTTATGTAGATCTCTTTTGTTTTCTTACAGTAGTGTTTTCTAGTTTTCTTTGTATATGTCTTTTACATCCCTGGTTAGATTTATCCCTATAGGGTCACTATGAGTCGGAATCGACTCAACGGCAGTGGGTTTGGGTTTGGGTATTTTATTTTTTAGGGGCTGGGTTTTGTTTTGATTATAAATGGTATTGTTTTCCTGATTTCCTTTTCATCATTTTCTTTATTGGTGTATAGGAATCCAACTGATTGTTGTATGTTTATCTTGTATCCTGCTACTCTGCTGAATCTTTCTATGAGTTCCAATAGTTTTCTTGTGGAGTCTTTTGAGTTTTCTATGTATTGTATCATATCATCCCCATATAGAGACAGTTTAGCTTCTTCATTACCAATTTGAATATCCTTTATTTCTTTTTCTTGCCTTATTGCGCTAGCTAGGACTTCCAGCACAATGTTACATAGGAGTAGTGATGAAAGACATCCTTATTTCTGTCCTCAAGCAGAATGTTTTCATTGTCTCTCCATTGAAAATGACGTTGGCCGTTGGTTTTGCATAGATGCCCTTTATTATGCTGAGAAATTCCCCTTCTATACCTATTTTATTGAGAGTTTTTATCAGGAATGGGTGTTGGACTTTGTCTAATGCCTCTTCTGCTTGTTTGAGATAATCATGTGATTTTCTTTCCTTTTTTTAACGTGGGGCTTACTTTGACTGATTTTCTAATATTGAACCATCCTTGCATACCTGGTGTGAATTCTACTTTCTTGTGGCATATTATTTTTTTGATATGATGGTGAATTCTACTGGCTAGAATTTTGTTGAGAATGTTTGCATCTATATTCATAAGAGATACTGGTCTGTAATTTTCTTTTTTTGTGGTGCCTTTGCCTGGTTTGGAAACCCTGGTGTTGTAGTGGTTAAGTGCTATGGCTGGTAACCAAAAGGTCGGCAGTTCAAATCCGCTAGGCATCCCTTGAAAACTCTATGGAGCAGTTCTACTCTGTCCTATAGGGTTGCTATGAGTTGGAATCGACTTGACGGCACTGGGTTTTCTTTTTTTTTTTTTTTTTTGCCTGCTTTGGTATCAGGGTTATCCTGGCTTCATAGAATGAATTTGAAAGCATCACTTCCTTTTCTATGTTCTGCAATAGTTTGAGTAGTACTGGTATAAGATCTTCTCTGAATGTTTGGTGGAATTCTCCAGTGAAGCCATCTGGACCAGGGCTTTTGTTGTTATTGTTGTTGGAAGCTTTTCTTGTTACATTTTCAATCTCTTCTCTTGTTATGGGTCTGTTCAGATTTTCAACATCATTTTGTTACTTTGGGTCAGTAGTGTGTTTCTAGAAATTTGTCCATTTCCTCTAGGTTTTCAAATTTGTTGGAGCATGGTTTTTCATAATACTCTGTTATGATCTTTTTTATTTCAGTTAAGTTATTGTAATGTCCCCCATTTCCTTTCGTATCTGGGTTATTTGTGTTCTCTCTTGTTTTTCTTTTGTCAGTTTGACCAATGGTTTGTCAATTTTGTTGATCCTTTCAAAGAGCCAACTTTTGTTTTTGTTGATTCTTTCTACTCTTTTTCTAATCTTTATTTCATTTATTTCTGCTCTGATCATTATTATTTCCTGTCTTCTGGTGGACGTGGGCTTTTTTTCCCCATTCTCTTTCTATTTTGTTTGAGTTGTGTAGCCAATGCTTTGATTTTGTCCCTTTCTTTTTTGATGTGTGCATCTTTTGCTGTAAATTGACCTCTCAGGACTGCCTTTGCTGTGTCCCAAAGGTTTTGATATGATGTGTTTTCATTCTCATTTGATTCTAGTAATTTTTTGAATCCATCTCTGATTTCTTCTATTACCCAGTGGTTTTTAAGCAGGGTGTTATTCAGTTTCCACATAATTCTTTTCTTTTTTTTTTTCCTTGCTCTTCCTGTTGGTAATTTCTAACTTGATGGCATTGTGGTCATGGAAGATACCATGTATTATCTCAGTGTTTTGGATTTTGTTAAGAATTGCTCTATGGCCTAAGAAGTGTTCTATCCTGGAGACCATTCCACTTGCATTGGAAAAGAATGTGTACTTTGCAGCTGTTGGGTGGAGTGTTCTATATATGTCTCTGATATCAAATTGGGTGATTGTGCCCTTTAGCTCTTCTGCATCTTTGTTGAGTTTCTTTCTAGACGTTCTATCCTTTACCAAGAGTGGTATGTTAAAGCCTCCTACTATTATTGTGGAATTCCCTATCAGACAGTTCTACTGCCTTTTCTTCTACTGGAAAGTCATCTGGTGTTTTATTTTGGCTGCCTACTGGAACTATCCTGTCTTGTTTTTTTTATGTTTTGATATTGTTTGCTGTCTTTGGGATATTCAGTAGTTATTTTCTTCATTTTTTGATTGTAGATTTGTTTGTTTTGCCCTGCTTTTTTTGTTTTATGTGGTTATGTCTGAGTAGGCAGGCTGTACATTCTTTGTTGTTTGCTCATCATGGGCACAATACTTTTCACCTCCTTGTCCAATGTTCAGGGCCAGGTGCTTAGCTATGGTACAGCAGGACAGGCCCAGCTGAAGGGGAGGGTCTGGGATAGGTTGCTTGTAGGACATACTAGGGTCAACAGGGCAGGCTGGGAATCAGTGTAGGGCAGGTTCTGGTAGGCCATGCCTGTGCTGCTCAGGCTGTGAAGTTCACTGCATGGTGTAGACAGGAGGGAGGAGATCGTGATATGTGGAGCTAAGGTGGATATGGGAAAGAGGAGAGCAGGGAGAGAGAAACAGGAGCCAAACACAAACAAACAAAAAAGTGCTAAGGGATCTTGCCCTTGGAGTGGAAAGATGAGAAATAGAGAAAAACAAAAGGGGAAAAAAAAGAAAATAAATAAAAATTAGAAAAGAACAGCCTCCAGGGATCCCACCAGTGTAGCTGCAAAGGCCAGCAAAGTGGCTCCCGGGCCATGTAGTACAGCCTGGGTAGGAGGCATAGAAGTGTCACACAGCACCAGGTATTCAGGAGACAGGAAAAGAAGATAAGTATAGAGAGATGAGAAACAGAGAAATGAAGAAAGACAAAAAGGAAAAAAGAAAAAAAAAAGAAAGAAAAGCAATGCCCCTAGGGATCCCACAAAAGCAGCTGCACAGACTGGGGAAGTGGCTCCCAAGCCACAGTATATAGCCCAGGTAGAAGGGGCTCCCAAGCCTCAAAAAGAAAAAGAAAACAAACAAAGCAAAGCAAAAAAAAAAAAAAAAAAAGCCCCAGGGATCCCACCAGCATAGCAGCAGGCTGGGGAAGCAGTTCCCCAGTCAAGCGGTGCATCACAGCCTTTCAAGAAGAAGCAAAGATGGTGCACAGAGCCAGGTGTTCAAGAGAAGGGAGTGGGAGGTGGTGAGAGGCATGGAAGAAACCAAGAGAGTGGAAAAAAGCAACATCAGCAACAAACATATGGCACTCCGGGAGCTGGCCAGTGTGGGCAGGACAAATCCAAGTGGCAAGGGGCCAAAGCAAGTGCCTCTCAGCCAAAAGACTGTGGCTGCCAGGAAATAGAGGAGGCTGAGCATCAGGGGGGAGGGTGGGAGGGTAGGAAAATGTATATTGCTGGTTACCAGGTGCTCTGTCTCCTGCTGGGAGCTGATGCTGAATTCATGCTGTGTTAACTGATAGGGGACCTCCACATGTATCTCTCCTCACTCTTTTCTCTGTCAGTTTCTTGTTCCATGCAGTGCTTGGCTGAGTTTTTTATCTCTTCATTTGATGGTTAGGGTTCAAGGACTGACATTTGTCTCGGTTTTACTCAGTTTTTTGATCTTTGCTGTGAGGGGGATGGCATGGTGCCTCCAGCTATAGTGCCATGTCACCCAGAACTGTCTTTGTTTTTTTAACCTAACTATATATCCTAGAAATCTTGACATAAGAGTATCTACAGCTCTTTCTCATTTCATTAAAACAGCTAAAAAATATTCCAGCATATGGCTTTATGTATTTAATTCTGTCTCCCAAAAAGAAAAGTGAAAGTCCTAACCCCTAACCCGTGACCCTGTTAATCTGGCCCTGTTTGAAAATAGGGGATTTTTTTTGTTATATTAATGATTAGAAGAGTCTTACACCTAATCATCTCTGAGCAGTATCTTATTAAAAAAAAAAAAGTAGAACAGACAGAGACACACACACAGGGGAAAGAGAGACAGCAAAGAATGTCAAGGAACCCCTGCGGCTCCATACAAGGAAGGACCCTCCCCTAGATCTAACCTCCTTATTTGGACTCCTAGCCTCCAAAACTGTGAGGCAAAAAGTTACTGTTTTTGGAGCCACCCACTTGTATTTTTTGTTACAGCAGTACTAGGTGACTAAGACAGGTGGATACACTATAGTTTATTTGACCAATAACCTATTGCTGGATATTTATGTTGTTTTTGAAAATGCAATAATAAAGTATACTTTTAATATATTATTTTGAATTTGTACAAGTATGTATAAAAAAAAAGTATGTTTATGCAGAATAAATGGATAAATCCCTAGAAGTGGGATTTCTGAGCCATAGAGTAAAAATATCTGTAATTTTGTTAAATAATGTGAAATTTTACACCATTTGGGTTGTATACAGTTTTGCACCCCCACCAGCAATGGATGAAATTGCTAGTTTCCCAATAGCTTAGCCAAGAGAGCTTCATCAAACTTTTGCTTTTTGCCAACCAATCTAATAGGTAAAAAATGGTAATCTCATTCTCATTTTTAAAATAATGAGAATATATTTACACACAGTGGAATGAATTGACCTATTTTTTCCTTGGGTCCATTGTGTTAATCTGTGTCTTCCAAATAATTTGTTCATTTCATGTAAGTTGTCGAATTTATTGACATGAAATTATTTGTAATATTCCCTTGTCTTTTTAAAGTCCATAGGATTTGTAATGAATTCTCTTTCATTCATGATATTGATCATTTCTTTTAGAACAACTTCTGGCTTTAGTGACTTTTTTTTTTCTTGTTTTTACTCTTTATATTTCATTACTTTTTCTCTTTTATCCTTACTAGTTCCTTTATTCTGCTTATTTTAAACTTAATTTTATCTTTTCCTTCCCTCCCCCTAGCTTCTTAAGTTGGAAACCTAGGTCATTGATTTCAGACATTTTTTTCTAATAAAATCATTTGAAGCTACACATTTCCCTCTAGGCACTGATTTTGCTACTTTCATAAATGTTCATATCTTGTAATTATCCTTCATTGTGAAACAGTTTACAATTTCTATTAGGATTTTTTTTCTTTGATCCATGAGTTATTCAGAATTACGATGTTTAATTCCCAAGTATTTGTGACTTTTCTGCAGTCTTACTGGTAATGATTTTTAATGTAATTTTGTTGTGGTCAGAGAAGACACTCTGAAAGATATCAATCTTTGTAAATATATTGAGACTAATTTTATGGCCCATCTAATATGTCCATTTGAAAAGATTATATGTTCTACAGTTTTTAAGTGTAGTCTGCTAGAAATGTCAGTTAAGTCAAGGTAGTCCTTTCGTTTTTTTTGTTTTGGCTAGTTCAGTCAATTCCTGAAAAGGGGGGAGAAATTGCTATCTTCATTTTCAACTGCTCTAAAAAAACTGAACTCAATGCTCTGATACCTCAAACTAAAAAGATTTCAGTTTTCTGCTTGACTGCTAGCCCCTTCCTACCTTGCAGTCAGGGTTGTGACCAGGGAATTTTCCTTCTTCCAAGGTTGAATCCCCTTCAGTGACTGCCTGCTCTTGCTTGCACTCTATTGCCTTTAATACTTGTTCTTTATAATGATTATTTGCACAAGTATTAATTCACTACAAACTACTTACCCTTTCCTTGCAGCAAAACTCCCTCATGTTGTTTTAATTTGTGTTTCTAATATGAGTGAGTTTTAGCATGATGTGTTTAGAGTCATTTCCTTTGTTTTATCTGAGCTCTCTTTTCGTGTCCTTTGCCCGCTTTTCCTACTGTGTTGTTTGTCTTTCTCTTCTTGTTTCCTGATTGTTCTTTATAAATTACGGGGATTAAATTTTGGTCTATGACATGAGTTAGAAACATTTTCCCACTTTTAATTTGCCTTTTGAATTTGATTATGATTGTTTTTATATTTTGTCATGAAAATGGTTTTTAATTTTTTTAATTCATTAGAACTTACAAAAGTTCATAATGTCTATATTTTGAAATTTATTAAAAATACTTCCTTGACTCTGATTTTAAAGAAGTAAACCCCATGTTTCCTTCAAGACTTAAATGGATTCTTTTGTTCCTTATATTACAAGAATCAGATTTATGACTAACCCATTGAAAGCCTTTTTTGGCAGGTGATGTGAAATATGAATTCACTTAAAGAGTGCATCTCGAACCCACTAATTTGAAATGCCTCCTTTATCATATAATATACTGAACTTTCCTATGTTTAGGAGTTAATATTGGATTTTCTGTTTTTAATAGGTATTTCTGTCTATTCATGTGCCAATGTAATTGTAGTTACTGAGTCTTTATAGTGAGTTTCAATATCTTAAAAACTAGTTTCCGTTCATTGCTCTTCTTTCCCAGAAACTCTCTGGAAATTCTTGTTTGTTAAACAAAGTCTTTCTGCCACAAAGATCCCATGCACTTATTCACTGTATCTTACTAGCAAGTGTGGTTCATTATGTGTTATTTCCAAACTTTCTGTGTTGGTCTCTGTGCTAAGTAAAAGGAAAGAAGACAGATGTGAGCCCTGCATTTACTGAGTTTAGAGCATAGCCTCAGTAGTTTTCAAAATATGGAATACAAATATTGTGAGCTCCAGTGTGTACATCTGTATTTTTAAAAATTCCATGGGTATATTCTGAAGAGCTTTAAGCCACTGAGTAGCAATAACAAACTAGGGCCACCTTCTAGCTGGCTAGGGAATGGTTGGTTATTTCCCCTTAATTACTATCATGTCATAGATCAAATATCATCAAAGCTGGATAGGTCTTTGGGGAATCTGCTTCAGCCTGCTTATTTAACAGATGGAAAATGTTATGCCTAGATGTGAGCTGCTCAAAATTGAGTCAGTGGCTGATTTAGTTAGAAAGCCTCCACTTCTCATTCTTAGTGCCATTTTCCCCTCCATTACACCAGGCAGGGGCCTCATTGAACAAGCCAGTAACTCCTAAGTGAAAGATATAAAATTAATTTATTTGTAAACATTTTTGAAGCATTCACTAGGCTAGGGTTGTTTTCACCTAATATTTTGAACACTGTTTCTAAATTTATTCATTACCTATTTTTTGTATATTATTAATTCACTGATTCAAGAAATTTACTGAACATTATATGTTATGGTTGATGTAATGAAGTATCAAACTCTGAATCTGAATTCAAATGACTTTTAATTTAACTGTATATTTAGGGTCGCTACGAGCCGGAATCAACTTGATGGCAGTGGGTAGGTAAGTATATGTAAGATACATACACACAAGATGTTAATAAGCAATCTACGGTTTGAACAAAGATAATTCGAGAAATGTTCCAGGGCACTTTCAAGCTACATGAGTAATAGATAAAGCAAGGTCAGTGTAAGCTGGGAATAACCGGAGAACGTGCTGTGGAGGAGGTGACTTAGTGGTTGGCTAGAAGTTGAGGGATTATGGAGCATATTTGATACCAAGAGATATGGGTACACAGAAACCCAGCATTATGAGAAGCAATGAGAAAGTTTTTTTCTCTTCACCTGACTTTAACCGAGCTTTTCTTTTTTCTTCTAAATGTACATCTGCTTTGCAAACAACTCTTGTCTTTTCAAACAATGAGAATTATTTGATAGACTCATTATCTGTTGCCTTCAGGTTGATTCTGGAGACTATAATAGATAGTTATTGATAAACACACTTCATACAAATAAAAATACCTCACCAGAGAACTAACATCGTTGAGGCATATTGTTTGATATAAAGTGAATTTTCCAGATTACTGAAGCTTGCCCTCTAAATGTCAAAGCTGTTGATTTTTTTTTCTTTTTAACCCATTTTAGATATAAATCCTTGTAAAATAAATTTTAGAGTCTCCTAACGTCTTACACTGGATTTATTATGCAACTTTTGCACTCTTCCTGGAAACTAGAGTTACATGTGTTCTCCTACTCTACACAATTGAGCATCTCTGTTTGTCCTTTTATTTCCTCAAATGGCAATGTAGATTAAGTTCTCTTATCACTTTAGTTCCCTGTGCCTCTCTTATTAAGCATGGTTATATATTTCTACTTTCCAGGTATCTGATTCAAGCAATCTAGTTTCTCTTCTAAGCTATTACTGCTGCTCTACTGTAGCCTATAAACATAAGCAGGAAATGAATTGGATTGTATCCTTGTAGTGTAGGGAAAGAGATCTGGATGGGGAGTCTTGAGAACTGAGTTTTGTTAATGGCTTTGCCAACTAATGAGCAGTGTAACCTTAAAAAAGTTGCTTTCTTTCTCTCCTTCCCAGGTCCCTCAGCTGAAAAAGTAGGAGACTAGATGTGACAATGAGTGGTTTTCAAACTTTTCAAGGACTTCCTTCAGTAGGGCCCTAGTAGCTCCATGAGGAGGGTCTTGTCCAATCGTTGTTCTCTCCCACCATATTTCAACCAGCATAATCTAGCTTATCCATTTTATACCTCGGATATTTTTATAGAAAGTGTTCCATTAATTTACAAATAATTTGATACCACTGAATTAGGATAATAGCTGTATATTCTCTGATCTATCTTAGTGGTGCACACGTGTGCATGTATTTTTTTTACTCTAATTTTCACCAAATTCTTAAAGGATGGTAAAATATTATTATCCTATTTAACAAGTAAAAAAAAACAAAAAACTGAAGCTCAGAGAGTTTAAGAAATTTTCCTAAGGCAACACAGCTAATAAATCATAGAAATGTAATTCCAACTCTTCGCTATATAATTTAAAAGATAAGCACTCTCATAGTTCCACATTGTCTCATGGTATGATCCTTTTCATTTTCATATGACTATGATAAAATGGTATCTAAACTAAGCATAAGAAGTCTCAGAGTGAAGTACTCTCCTATGAGAAAATTGTGTTAACTTTCATGCCATTTGCCCATGCTCCTCATTGACTGTTTCCCTTCTTTTTCTCTGGCTCAGGACTATATTCTGAACATAGCTCTGCACACAGAGTCCCTCAAGGGGGCATCCCATGTGTGGTTAAAAAAAATTAATAGGTGTATCCATTGGCTGTACAGAAAAACATGGGCACATATATGGGGAATGCAGGATTGAGGGTGGAAAGATTCCCAAAAATATACAAATACATATATATATATACACACTTTTGGAAAAAAATAAGTCATTTTCACTTTGAAAACAGATTTTCTATACAGTTGGTAAATTTCCATCCCGCATTGAACTTTGATGTCTTTTTTCTTTTATAATTTTCCTTTGCCCGTGTCACAGGAGAAATCTGTGTCTTAGTTGGCAGGAAGGAAGATATTAAATTATAAACTGAAACCACAGAATGGTGAGCACACAAATGTACACATACACACGCTCACACACACACACACACACACGCCTTTGTCTCCAAATAGCAGTAATTGCTAGTTCCCTGCACCTCTTATTCTCTGCATCCTGAGCTGTCAAACTTCTCACCTGCTTTTAAAAAAAATCAACAATGGCTAATTTTCTTGCTTTTACAATGAAAAAATCTCCGGTTTAAGACAACAATCCAGAAACGCCCAGATACTTTGCCCTGAGATGCTTGGCTTTCAGCCGAAAGCTTTTATTTTTCTCTCCTTGCGTCAGACAGTGTGAGGGCATGACTTGACCTTCAGCACTAGAACAGAACATCTTATTGCTCTTCCTGATTTTCTGGACTCTGCTTTTCACAAGAAAGCCTGGCTGTGGCCTCTGTTTCTTGACTTCTCAAAGGCAAAGCGTACCCTTGGGTGAACAATAGCCTTCCTCTTCTGCTTTATGATTCAGGAAGGCAGTGCCCGGAATCGCTGAGCATCTTTTATAGTTCTCAGAGGCACCTACCTAGCCTCTATAAATTGCCATTCCTAAGTGCTTGGAGGCTGAAGCAAAGTATATTGTGACCATACTCTAAATACCTTATTCTCCCAAAGCTTCCTGGGTGAAGGTAACAAACCTGGGAAGGGCTACGGTATTATAATAGATGACAGGATTTAGGGTTATGTAAACTTCTTTCGGGGTCCCTGGGTAGTGCAGTTACAAGCTCAGCTACTAACTGAAAGGTTGTAGGTTTGAGTTTACCCAGCGGTGCCTCAGGAGAAAAACCTGGCAATCTATTTAAAAAAAAAAATAGCCATTGAAAACCCTATAGAAAACAGTTCTACTCCAACACACAGGGGTCACCATGAATCAGAATTTACTTGATGGGAACTAGAATCCAAAGTTAATCTTCAATAATAGCTTTATGTTCTTGAGAAAGTCTTATTCATTTTTTTCTTTCTTTCTTCCTTTTCTTTAGTAACAGTTTTATTGAGATACAATTTATGTAGCATAAAGTTCGTCTTTTTTATTGTGGCAAATGTGTATACATACAGCACAAAACATTTGCCACTTCAACATTTTATATATATATATATAATTAAGTGTTGTTATCCTCTTCGTCATGTTTATAAAATGTACAATTCAGTGCTCTTTAATATAATATTAAGAGATGTGCATCCATCAACACCATATATTTTAAAATATTTTCTTCACCTCAAAAAGCAAACCTTATCTGTTAATGGTAACTCCGCACTTCCGCCTTCCAGTCCCTGGCAACTGCTAATCTAACTTCTGTCTCTATGGATTTGCCTATTCTGGACATTTCATATAAATGGAATCATACAACATTGTTGTTGTTGTTAGGTGTCATCAGGTCAGTTCTGACTCACAGTGACCTTATGTACAACAGAACGAAACAATGCCCAGCCCTGTGGCGTTCTCACAATTGTTGTTAAGCTTGAGCTCATTGTTGCAGCCAGTATGTCAATCCATCTCGTAGAGGACCTTCCTCTTTTTCACTGACCCTCTACTTTACCGAGCATAAAATCCTTCTCCAGGGACTGACACCTCCTGACAACATGTCCAAAGTATGTGAGACAAAGTCTCAACCATCCTTGCCCTCTAAGGAGTATTCTGGTTGTACCTCTTCTGGGACAGATTTGTTCGTTTTTTTGGCAGTCCATGATGTATTCAATATTCTTCTCCAACACCATAATTCCAAGGTGTCAATTCTTCTTTGGTCTTCTTTATTCACTGTCCAGCTTTAGCATGCATAGGAGGCAACTGAAACACCATGGCTGGGCTGAGGCACACCTTAGTCTTCGAAGTGACATCTTTGCTTTTGAGTACTTTAAAGAGGTCTTTTGCAGCAGATTTGCCCAATGCAATGTGTCTTTTGATTTCCTAACTGCTACTTCCATGAGTGTTGATCATGGATTCAATAAAATGAAATCCTTGACAACTTCAACCTTTTCTCCATTTATCATGATGTTGCTTATTGGTTCAGTCATGAAGATTTTTGTTTTCTTTATGTTGAGGTGTAATATATACTGAAGTCTGTAGACTTGGATCTTCACCAGCAAGCGCTTCAAGACCTCTTCATTTTCAGCAAGCAAGGTTGTGTCATCTGCATATTGCAGGTTATTAATGAGCCATCCTCCAATCCTGAAGCCCTGTTGTTCTTGTACTCCAGCTGCTCAGATTATTTGCGGATTGAATAAGTATGGTGAAAGTATACAACCCTGACTCACAGCTTTCCTAATTTATCATACAATATGTGGACTTCTGTGTCCAGGTTTTTTCGCTTAGCATAATGTTGTCAAGTTTTGTTTATTTTGTAGCCTGTTTTAATATATCATTCCTTTGTATGGCCAAATAATATTAGATCGTATGGTTACCACATTTTGTTTTCCTATTCATCAACTGATAGACTGTGGCTTGTTTCCACCTGTTGTCTATTATGAATAATGGTGCTATAAACATTCATGTACACGTTTTGTAAAAATACATTTTCAATTTTCTTGGGCATGTTCCTCAGAATAAAATTGCTGGGTATGGTGACATGAATTCCTTTTGTGGACTTTCCCTTAGGTCTTTGGAAAAACAATTCGAGAGATTTATCCCCTAAACCCTGAGGAGTTACCTTTCCCAAGTTGTCTACCCCAGAGGGGGTTTGTTGCATTTCCCAGGCAAGCTCTAAACAACCGATGGGTTGATACTTTTTGTCTGGTCCTGGGCTGCAGCTTGGTCTGTGATTGGTATGCGCCTTGCAGAGACTGGTCAATATACTCTACATATGATATGACTATAGACTACTATGCAAATGAAGTATCTATGGCCTACTGATTGGGGATTGGTCTGTCTGTGGCCCTGGTGGGAGGGCCATATGTTGAAACTGGCTAGGTGTTTGTGTGTATATGCAGCCAACCCCACAGAGGTTTTTCAGACAACAAACAGGAAGCAGCAGAAAGGAGACAAGCCAAGAGAGAAGATTGAAGAAGCAGAGAGAGTGGTGGCAAGGAACCTCCTAAAAAAAAGCTATAACACAGGTCAAGGGCTGTAACACTGAATACAGCAAGAGGCCCAGAGGGGCCTAGCAGTAGAGCTAGCAACAACCATTCTGGAAGGGGTTCACAGGCCGAGTCGGTGGAGACAGATAGCAGGGCCAAGAGGAGCCTGTCCTCGGGGCCAAGAGGAGCTGAGAATGCTGTCCTGCACTGAAGAAGGGAGGGTGTGCTCTGCACTTCAGGGGAGCCTTACAGATTTTGCCTGCATGCTTTCTGATCCTGAATTGTAGCCTATTCATCATGCTGCTTCCTTAATAAAGCGCTTATCTGAAAGAATGGCCTGTGAGTTCTATGTGCCCATTGCAATGGATTATCAAACCCAGAGGAGAGGTGCAGAGCGCTGTGTGAAAGACAGCTGGTGTCAGAATTGGTAAAAAAAAAAAAAAAAAAGATTGGAGAGCAGAGAGATGTCTGACTGCTACCTCATAGGGATCAGCCTTGGGCTCAACCTGATTGACATTATCCGCCCTGAAGTTAGACACAATCTGGTGCTACTCCTACCCCCATTTCACATTGGGTCATATGGTAACTCTGTGTTTATCTTTTTTTGAAACATGCCAATCTTTTTTTCAAAGTGACTGTGCCATTCTGCGTTCCCACCAGCAGTGTATGGGTTTCTTTGATCTTTCCATATCCTCTCCAACACTTGTTGTTATCTGACTTTTTGATTCTAGACATCCTAGTGGGTGTGAAATGCTAGCTCATTGTTGATTTGTATGTGCATTTTCCTGATGACTAATAATGTTGATTATCTTTTCATGTGCTTATTGGCCATTTGTATATCTTCCTTGGAGAAATGACTATTCAAGTCATTTGCTCATTTTTAATTAGGTTGTCTTCTTATTTTTGAATTATAAACATTCTTTAAGTAGTTTTACATATGTCTCTTATCATACATATGATTTGCAAATATGTTTTCCCATTTGGTGGATTATGTTTTCACTTTCTTGATGGTATCCTTCTAAGCAAAAATATTTTTTATTTTGATTAAGTCCAATTATCTGTCTTTGTTTTTATTGTTGCATGTTATTTTTGTGCCATATCTAAAAATCTTTGCCAAATACAAGGTCATGAAGGTTTATCCCTATGTTTTCTTTTAAGAGTTTTATAGTTTTAGGTCTTACATTTAGGCCTCTGATCCATTTTGAGTTACCTTTTGTACAGTAAAACCTGTGAAAGACAGAATCTGTGTAAGGTAGAAACCCATCAGAGAAGGAAAACTCAAATATTTTCCACTAATAGGAGACGATAAAAAAAGTGATAAGACAGTACCCTGTCAAAGACAGAAAACTTACAAGACACAGGAAAACAAGGCAGTCCTGTCGCATTCCAGCTCTCGCAGTTTTCACTATATATGTTGTCGGGTAAGGGTCTAACTTTATTTTTTGCATGTGAATATTCAGTTGTCCAGCACTATTTGTTGAAAAGCATATTATTTCTCCCAGTGCATGATCTTGACACCCTTGTTGAAAATCAGTTGACTATAGATGTATAGAGATCTTGTGGCATAGAGGTTAAGAGTTCGGCTGCTAACCAAAAGGTCGACAGTTTGAATCCATCAAATGCTCCTTGGAAGCCATATGGGGCAGATCTACTCTGTCCTATGGGGCTGCTATGAGTTAGAGTCAACTCAATGACAGTGGGTTTAAGTGTACCTTAAAATAACACTATACTACTCATAGGTGGTGTAATTACCATATAATATTCTCAATTCCTTCCTCCCATCCATTATATATTGCCGTCATTCACTTTACTTATCTATATGCTATAATCACCCAATACATTGTTGCTGTTATTACTTTGAACAAACATTTATCTATTGGACCAAAAAAACTCCATCGTCCAGTCGATTCTGACTCATAGTGACCCTAAAGCACAGAGTAAAACTGCCCCATAGGGTTTCCAAGGAGTGGCTGGTGGATTTGAATTGCCAAACTTTTGGTTAGCAGCGAAGCTTTTAACCACTGCACCACCAGGGCTCAATGAAAAATAGAAAAAATAAGAGATTGTATTTTATTCCACCATTTTTTATTCTGTCAGATATCCACTGATGTCTGCTTTATTCATTTATTATTCTAATTCCTAATGATACAGTGATAAATAATCTGTATCTCTGCCCTAGTGCAGTGTTTTTTTCCCCACTGGATGCTTTAGAGGCATGTATGTCCAGAGGATAGAGTGACTCCTGGAATAGGTCTGTAGATTCCAGCTTCACAATCCAGCACTGTTTTCCTGCTCTCAGTGCTGCGTTCCTACCCGTTTTCCAGATGGCTTGAGCTGCCAGTCTATTAATAGACATTTCTCCTTCCTCTTTTCCAAAATTATATATAATATCAGAGCTTCAAAGAAGATGGAGAGACAGGATAAGAGCAAAAGGGAAAGAGATACAGTTTCCTGGGAACTGTTCCCAAACTGGCAATTAATGCCTTTGAGAGAAATGTAGTCTCCAAGTGGAAGGATTTAAGTGGATATAAAGAAATTGTGCATTTCAAACCACTTGCCCGGGAGGTAAGAGCTTTCAGTGTTGTGGCTAAAGGGAGTTAGGTTAGAGATGTGTGCTGAGCTCAGCCTGCAGGAGTCCTTGCTTTGATATGGCTTTGACAGCCCCAGCTAAACTAGAGTAGACTTTATAAGAC
Organism: Elephas maximus indicus; assembly: GCF_024166365.1. Classification (NCBI taxonomy): domain Eukaryota; kingdom Metazoa; phylum Chordata; class Mammalia; order Proboscidea; family Elephantidae; genus Elephas; species Elephas maximus. The sequence goes on along the minus strand of NC_064820.1, from coordinate 168,774,555 downwards.
TTCTCACTTCCCATTCTTTTTCCCTCTTCTAGAAATCAGCTTTGTGGAAGACTGGGAAATGTTACACCTGTCTGTGTGAATGTGGGAACAGATAGAGGGAAAATTCTTCTCAGGAAAATTCCATTATAAGAAGCAATTTTAATAAAGAATCCTCAGCTAGTAGTCTGGTCTTTGTTCTGGCTTTGCCACTAATGGGCCATGTGACCTAGAACACTTTTCTTCCCCTTGCTTATTCTGCTTTTTATTGCTAAAAAGAGTGGATTAGATTAACAGTTCTCACTTTTAGATGCAATTAAAATTACTTGGAAAACCTTTTATAAATATTGATATGCATACCTACCCTACCTAAGATCAATTAAATCTAAATCCCTAGAGGTAATAAGGCTCAGCATCAGAAATTTTGAAAAGTTTCCCAGATGCAGCCAGAATTGAGAACCACTGGGATAGCTGATTAGTCTGTAGGACTTGGACTGTGTCAGAGTCAGTCGAGGAGCTTGATAAAAGCTGACTGCTAAGATCTCTCACCAATTTAAGAATTGCTGCGGGAACAAATAATTTACATTTTTTGACAGGTTCCCTCAGGCATTTTTATGGACAAGAAAATCTGAAAATGCTTGCCTTAAATTTGGTCTTTGAAGATATTTTCAGCATCTGAAAGTTATTATTCTGTGGATTCCTTAGCTGGGTCAAGGTCACAATGAAGATAGAGAACATGACATATCAATGGCTAAAATTTTATGCAACTTCAGAGAAACAATGTTGGCTTCAAAATTTGGAACAGGTTCGGGTTGGGAACCAATGAGAATTGTGTATGTGAATGAGTGTGTGAGCATGTGTTCTAAGAGCCATAGTGGTATAGTGGTTAAGACATGAGACTCTGGATTCAGAGTGATTAGTTGAGATATGAGTTCCCCATTTAATAGTTTACCCTTGAGCACTTTTTAATTTCTCCAGGTCTCATTTATTTTCATTCATTAAATGGGGGTAATTATAGCAGAACACTGTGAAGATGTGACATAAGGCAAGTGAAGCACTTAGCACAGAACCAGTCCCTGGCACAGAGTAAGCATACAGTAAATGAAACCAATCATCATCATCATCACCACTATCATCATCAATACACCTGCATAAACCAACTTTCTCTTCCTTTTTCTATATCTAAATTACCATCCTTTAAGAGGTCAACTAAAGTTCCACCTCCTCCATGAACACTTCCTTGATAAATCCAGCTTTTATTCATCTTTCACCATTGTTGACTACTACAGTATCATTGTGGCACTGTAAACATGGGCCTATCATATGTTCTGTCTCATGTGTTATTCCTGGATCATGTCCTGTGAATGCACAGGACATGTCTGTCTAATGGAATAGCTTGTTTTTGACAACTCCTTGATTCCGTTTGTTTGAAGAGGAGAGAAAGGGAATGGAGAAAGAAAACAGCAGGATATTATGGGAAATGACCTACTAGCTCAGAGACAGCTGTTACGTTTTCCTGCCTAGCATCTAATTATCCTAAGAGAAGGCATTTCTCCTCCAGTCTCTGACTATATAGATAGATGGGGCTGAGTTCACTCCTAGAGCTAAGAATGGATGTAACTTGGTCTGGGTCAAGTACCATATACACTTCCCTATGTATAGGAATAGGCACGTGTCCTAAATGTACCCAAAGAGAATAATCCCAAAGCTTATGTTAGAAATAATGAGAAAGCAGTGCCCCATTTCTACTTGGGGATCTAATATGACAGAATATTGAACTGTTGTTAACTTTATTGCCAACTGCCATGACAAGTCTGCCTAACAATTAAGCCAACCAAGAAGAAAGTAAAGCTGCTTTGAGACCTATATATCTCTCCAATAAAGAAGGAAGAAAAGCAGGAACATATGTTACATACCTGTGATGTGCCAGGGTTTATGCAAGTTTTATCCACATTATCTGACTGAATTGTTACAATAATTCTATGATGTAGGTATCATCACCCCCATTTCACAGAAGAATAAACTAAGACTCAGAAAGTTTATAAGAAACTTTTCTAAAGAAGTGACTTCTGGAACGGCAGAATAAAGGACTAAAAAAATCTGCTCCTCCCTATATAAATGCAATGAAGATATTGACAAAAACTGTCACAATTCCATTTTTCATAACTCTGGAAATCAACCAAAGGCCTTCAAAATCTGAGAAGTGTTTATTTAAGAAAATAATTGAATCTTAGCAAGAGCAGCAAGCATTGTGGTATTTTAACTTACCTCCATCCCATTCTCTTCTCCCTAGCTCCAAGGTAATCTTCAAAACCAACAACCTCACAAGTACAGAAACAGTAAAAATATCAGTGGTTGCTGGGGGTTTGGGGTGGGGTGGTGGATGAAAAGATAAAGCGTAGGAGATTTTTAGAAAAGGGAAACTACTCTGTATGATACTGTAATGGTGGATACATGACATTATGCATTTGTCAAAATCCATAGAACTGTACAAAGCAAAGAGCAAACATTAATATAAACTATGGACTTTAGTTAATAATTATCAATATTGGTTCATTAATTGTAACAGAAAAGGAGCCCTGGTTGCACAATGGTTAAGCACTTGGCTGCTAATTGAAAGATCAGCTTTTTGAACCCACATAGCCACTCTGTGGGAGAGAAGACCTGTAATCTGCTGCTATAAAGATTGCAGCCTAGGAAACCCAATGGACAGTTCTGGTCTGTTCTATAGGATCAGTATGAGTTGAAATCGACTCGATGGCACGCAACAACAACAACAATTTTAACACATGCACCACACTAATGCAAGATATTATAAGGAGAACTGTGTATGTGTGTGGTGGGGGGTATTACAAGAACTCATTGTTTTATCTGTTCAGTTTTTCCAAATAAAGTCTATTAGTTAAAAAAAAAAAAAAATGGTGGGAAGGAAGGGACATGGATGAAGGAAGCGTGGGTAAAGAAGAGACCAAGGAAAAATCAGCAGCAGATGCACACATGTCAGAGATGACAGGCCAATTTTTTATGGAAATTAGTTTGATCATAGGGACAAAAACCAATAATCACTGTATCTGAGCGTTGTCATCCATTGTCTTCCTCTTGTCTTTACATACTCATCAGAAAGATAGGCACTTGACAATTGACATAGAGCCCTAGTAACTCCTGAAAGTTTCCAGTTCTTATATGCCTAAGGAGAGGATGGTTTAAAGATTTTATTTTCGTTTAAGTTAAAAGAAAACTAAATAAGTTGACTAATAAGTAGTGACACCTATGTACACATTTTAGTGCTCGGATTTTCAGAGTATGTATAGGATGTGTAAGACACCATCTCTGCCCTCACGGAACTTATTGTACAGTAGAAAAGGTAAGACAGCTACACATAAGTCCATTAGATATGATCTAAGCTAGAGCTTCTCAAACTTTCGTGCATATACAAACTATCTGGGGATCTTGTTAAATTAGAAATTCTGGCTCAGTAGGTTTGGGGTGGGGGACTGAGATACTGCACTTCTAGCAAGTCCCAGGTGATGTCTATGCTGTTGGTTCTTCAAACTTTGAGAATCTTGTCTCTTCTACACTAAACAAAACAGAACAGTTCACTTATGCTAAAATTGCCTATCTTGGGAAGGCAAAATACCCACAACAATAAAGGTGTTTCGGAAGACACACACAAAAAAACTCATTGTGCTTAGCAAAGAGAGGATTTGTGCACCTGGAAGAGACTCAGCCAAGGTGTTCTTTATGAGTCCCTCTAGGTCCGATGCTCTGTAGTAGTTTCATGCACTAATGGACTTGGTGTGGGGAGTAGATCTTAAAAAAAAGTAAAATGTTTGCTAGGCCCTGAATATTGGGTACAGAAATCTCAAAAAAAAAAAAAAAAAAATTTTTTTTTTTTCTCCTGCGTCTTCCAAAATGTTTTCCAGAAAGAACTGTTTAGAGTTCCACACCAAACAATATATTTCAGCCATTAAAATGATGCTGTGTACAAACGTCAAGTAACATAGGAAAATATTCATAATATGTTATTTGAAAATTACTGGTTAGAAAACAAGTATGTACTTCATGACACACACACACACACAAATATAGAGAAGTCTGAATACATTCTAAAATGTTAAGAGTGATTCATTAATTTTCTTTATTCCTTCAGCCCTAGCTATTGAACCTCTATCTATACCAGTCACTGTGCTGGGCTTAGCAAAGTATCTCTTGGTGCTTGGAAAGTGGTAAATCTAAAAATATTATTTTAGTTCCATCATTTTATACAGTTTACACTCCTTTAACAAATATGGGTTGTCCTGAACTGGCCTGTGATCCTGTCATTTGGCATTTGGAACTTTGCTACCTAGACTCTGAACTTTTGGTTACGAAGGAGGGAACTAAGCTTCCTTTACTGTCACTTACATACCCTCTTTCCCAAGGGAAAAATAGCTGTGTCCTTGGTAAACGAAAGTAGAACCCTGTGCTGTTTACTGGTAGCCAGTACCCCTCCCCCCAATTTTTTTTTTCTTTTGATTGCTGCTTGAGGAGTGGGAAAGGGGGCAAAAGAGACCAAAGAGAGACCCTGTGCCTCCTCACAGGTTCTAGATTTGTTCTGAACATTTCCTTTTGAAACAACTTGTTTCTGGGGAGGAAGCAGACAGAAAGTAATGCAGAAATGATAAACTGGCAGTGAATGATGAGGGAAGGAAAACATAATGCCTAGAGTTGCATCAAGCATTTAATTCATTTTTTTTCAACAAAATATTTCTGAATGACCAGCATGAATATGAAGCAGAGAGACATCCAGATCAAGAAGCAGTATCAGATGAGAGGAAGGTAGGCTGTAAAGCCACATGGTAGAATAGAATCAGAATAGGATCCTGGGAGTCAAGAAGCTTGGATCCACTTACTCTGGGGACTATGGGGCCCAGAAAAGTAAATGCGTTTACCATTTTCCTCACCTTTAAAGTGGGGAGTTACTTTGGCTTAACTATAAAGCTCTTCCCAACTTTGACACCCAGTGATTTGGCTACAGAGTCTACTTACAGATCTACTTCTGAGGAATTCCATGTCCTCAGTGACATCCAGTTGGTGTCTGCTCTGGGTGGGGCATATAGAGACGGTGACTGTGCTTTGGTACTTTATATACTTTTTTCATTGAATCCTCACAATCTTGGAACATAAGTGTATGATCCCATTTTCTAGGTGAAGGTTTAATGGAAGAAGTGGCATTTGAGATAGTTTTAAAGGATGAATAGATTTTGAGTCTCAGAAAGGTTTAGCCCAGTATCAGTAACTGTGAGAATACCAAAATATATTCATTCCAATGGAAAAGAATGAGATTAAGTGGTATAAATGTCTTAGAAGAGGTATCAGAATGGAACAAAATAAATGAAAGTTAACTCTAGAGAGACCAACAATTTTAATGATATCTTCAAAGAAAATGATTTATATACTCACAACAGGTGTTGACAAAAAACAGGGCACAATAATGAGCAGGAGGAGTGTTTCAATTATCTAGTGCTGCTATAACTGAAATAACACAAGTGAGTAACTTTAACAAGCAGAAATTTTTTCTCTCACAATTTCGGAGGCTTAGAAGTCCAAAGTCAGGATACCAGCTCTAGGGGAAGGTTTTTTCTCTCTGTCAGCTCTAGGGGAAGGTCCTTGTTTCTTTCAATGCTTGGGGGCCCAGATCTCCATGCATCTTGGCATCAATCTTTCCTTGGGTCTAGAAGGTTCTCAGTATAGGAACCCTGGGTCCAAAGGATATGCTCTGCTCCTGGCTTTTCTTTCTTGGTGGTTGTCTTAGGCTGGATTCTCTAGAGAAGCAAAACCAGTAAAGTATATAAATATACACAGAGAGAGATTTATATCAAGGAAATGACTCATAGTTGTAGAGGCTGGAACAGCCCAAGTGTGTGGGTCAGGCTGAAGGCTTTTCGTGATTCACGTAGCCACATGGGCTGGAGAACTCAAGATCAGCATGTAAGACAACAGGGCTCTTTCTCACAGGCTGTGATGACAGACAAGTCCCAAGATAGGTAGGTAAAACAGCAGATAAGTCACTAGCTCAAGTCCCAAGAACTGAAGGTCAGACCAACAGGAGCCAGCTGCAGGATCCAGAGTGAGCAAAAGCCAATGAGCCTTGCCAGAAAGTCTACCTATATTGGACACAAGCCATACCTCCAAGGAAGCTCCCCTTCAGCTGATTGGCTACTCGCAACAGATTCCATCATGGAGGTGATCACATTATATCAGATCTCATTATAGAAGTGATCACATCATTATATGACCGCCAAACTATTCAGAATCACGGCCCAGCCAAGTTGACACGCAATCATCACTGTGGGAATTAGGCCTCTCCCTTCTGTGCTCACTTCTCTTTTTATCTCTTGTAAGATAAAAGGTGTGACTCTTGTAGGGCTGTGACTCAAAATATACCTCACACTGATCCTGCCTCATTAACATATAGACGTTAGGATTTACAACACATCACAAAACGGAGGATAATTACATCAGATCCCGAAATGGAAGACAATCACGCAGTACTGGGAATAATGGCCTTGCCAAATTGACACATAATTTTGGGGGACACAATTCAATCCATGACAAGAAGGAAGAGAAAAAGAAGTGTGAAATAACCAATATTCGGATTCCCTTGGATGGTGCAAATGGTTAACGTGCTGGGCTGCTAACTAAAAGATTGGAGGTTTGAGTCTACCCAGAGACACCTTGGAAGAAGGCCTAGTGATTTACTCTCAAAAAATCAGGTGTTGAAACCTCTGTCGAGCAGGGTGCTACTCTGACACACTTGGGATCACCATGGGTCAGAATAGACTCAATGGCAACTGGTATTGGTACTGAACGTTTGCTTCTTGCGAGGCATTATGCATAATGCCTTTGGTGGATTAGCTCCTTTAATCCCTAGTTCACAAAAATCTTATGAGGTTGGTATTATTGTTGACCCCACTTTACAGTTGAAGAAACTGAGGTTTAGAGTGGTAGAATGTGAGTTGTTCAGTTTATACAACATATTGGTGGCAGACCTGAGTCAACTCCAAGACGTCTGACTTAGAAATGTGTATACTTTGCGACTCACTTGTACTGTATAAATGTTTATATTGACTGGCAGAATCAGGGAGGGTTTCATGGAAAAAGGTAGCATTTGAGATGGTGTTGAAGGAAGATAGAATTTTATCTGGGGAAAATGAGCTAGGTGGGGGCAGAGAAATTGCCAACTGAAGGAAAGACATAAGCTAAGGTATGGAAGCATGGCAGTTGCAGGAGAAAATTCAGTGGTCTTTATAGGAGCAATGCTATGTGTGAGCAAGGAATAGAGGACAAAGGCTAAAGGATAATTTGGAAGTCGATAATATGCCATCTTGGATGTTAGGTTAAAGTTTGGGAGTTTTTCCCTTGGCATTGAGAGGCAATTGAAAGTTTATGGAGAAAGACATGGCATGCTGTGATCTGTGTGTGGTGAGAACTCTAACTCCAAGATAGTAATTGCTGACCATGCTGTACTTGTGCTCCCAGCTCCAATGGGGCATCTGGATAGTGCTAGCAACCTCTATTTGTGAAATCCAGACACCGGCCATATTCTCCAGTTTGACTGGATAGCTGAGGTTTTTAACCTCCAATTGCTGTTATGAGCAGGTTGCATAAAATTTGCTGCGTCTGGCTAGGATCATTCATTCATAGATTCATTCACATATTAATTGACTTTCTTATTTATGTCATTATTTATACACTAACATTTATTGGGCAACTACTCTATGCAGGTGCTATGCTGGGCACTGGGAATTCAAAGCTGAATGAAATACAGCCCCTTCTCACTGGTGCTCATTGTGTCGTAGCAGAGATTGACCCATCACCTAGTAATATAATGTGATATGTGCAATTAGAGAAGTATGTAAAGAGCACAATAGGTGGAACCAGTAAACTTGCCTCAGTTATATCAAAGGATATTTGACTAAGAAGTTTCTAATAAAAGGGGATGGTGGTAAGCCAGGAAGGGGCATATGCAGAACACTTGAGCTTGGACTTAAATAATTTGATGAGAATGGACAGAGGGGTAAGGAGAGAGAAACTCATCCCAATCAAGAAACTTAACATATTTTTTTAGACATGGAGTCTTGAAGCCACCTTATATTTTACTTATTTATGTAACAAATCTTTAAAAATGTTTACCTAGGGTTAGATAATGTGCTTGACACGAGGCTCAGTGCTGAGCCCAAATAGATGTTGTACTGTCTTCATGAGGCTCACATGGAGGCTGGCATCCATTAAGTAATCACATGTAAGTATAATATACACTATGGTATAATGAGAGAACAGAAATGCAGCTATGGATGAGATTCCCAAGACTATGTATAGTTCACTATGCCTGGAGCAAACAGTGAGGAGCAATTACTGAAAAAGGATAGAATGAGAGAGAAAAGCAAAGGCCAAACCACAAAGGGTTTTGTATTCCAGGCATAGAAGTATTGACCCTCCTGAAGACATGGAGAATGATAAATGAACTTAAGCAAGGAAGAAACATGCTCAGATGTGTGTATTTGAGATGTTTCATAACAATTTGAAGAGCTGGTTGAGGTAAGTAAGACTGAAACAGCAGATTAATTAGAAGTCTCTTCCAGAAATTCTAGTGGGAGATGCCAGGGCCTAACGCTGTGACCGTGGGGAAAGAAGGTTAGAGAAGAATTAGAGATGTTAAGGAGGTAGTGTCAATAGGACTTTCTAACCAGATGAATTTAGGGCAGTATTTCTCAGGCTTATACTTCTAGTGACTCATAGGGACCCTATAGAACACAGTAGAACAGCCCCCATAGGGTTTCCAAGGCCCTGGTCGAATCTTTATGGAAGCAGCCTGCCACATCTTTTTCCCACAGAGTAGCTGGTGGGTTTGAATACCAACCTTTCGGTTAGTAGAGAGTGCTTAATCACTCTACCACCAGGGCTCCTATAGTGTTGCTGAGTTGGCATCAACTCAATGGCCATGGATTGGTTGGGTTTTGGTTATTTCTCACAGTGTGATTGGGAAATCACATGCATTAGAAGCCATCCCTTAGAATGGAGCCTAGGAATCCTCATTTTAGCCAATCTCACCCTGCCTCCACTAGCTGACTCTAAGAAACACAGTGTTTGTTATTCACTGTGGTAAAGGACTTGGGAAACACACCTGGTCTGACCTGAGGTTTCTGACTTAGGTGTCAGAGGATAGTGGTGCGATTGTCCTCAAACTTCAGTGTGCTTGAGGATTCCATGGGGAATTTGTTAAAATGTAGATTTCAAGTTGTGCTCCCTGAGATTCTGTCCTCTGGCTCCAGGTGACTCATGGCCATCTCCATTACAAAAGCTATCCAAGGAAATTCCACAGCAAGAGGAATCGTTTGAAGAGACATCCCATCTACCCCACTGACCTAGCTCAACTCAAGATCTTGTCTCCTCTCCCTACTTTGAGCCAATCAGAATTCCTTGCCGATGAAAATACTGAAAGATGAGACCAAAGTGTAAGGGTCTTTCCGTCTTAGACTCTGGGCACTTTGAGGGCAGCAGGGACCTTGTCTTTTTCAGTCCCACCCTAATCACAATGCTCTGCGCCTAATAGGCTTTTGACATGTGCTTGTTATACAAAATTCCAACCAGGCAAACAAAAGCCCCAGGTGAGAAAAATTATTTAAGCACTACACATTGATGAGTAGCATTAGAAAGGGTTTATGAGAATGTCATCAGTGAATGTGCTATTTCCTTCATAAACAGCTGTATTCACGATTTTATTTTATTTTTTCCCATGCAAAATCAAATTAATGTTAACAAACTCATGTCAAGTACCACTCTGGTGGTAGCTTAGACTGATAGCATCTTTTTGAAGTCTTCAAAACTGTCATTGTAACTGTTCATATGAAATACCTCCTTAGCATGAGGTACTATACTAATTTAAATTTATACAAGAGTATGGCAAGACTTCTAAAGTAGACATTATGGCTTCCCGTCAGTTATAAAAGCCCTGTCTTACTGAAATGAATGTAAATTTTTAAACGGCCTTCATTGGAGGTTGCATCTATCTTTTCCTTTTATTCCACCCCCTGTCAAATATTCCATAATCACACACATAACTTACTTGACAGTTAAATCAGAAAATGTTTATTGGTGTGATATATTTCTTCCATTTCCCTTTCCTGCTGCTTCTGGAAACTGGAAATCCGTTGTTCAATTAACTAAAGGTGAGATAGCTGTCAGCCTGTCTCACTGCATCCTCCTGTCAGTTCAGAGCATAAGAGGGGGGCAGAAGCCTCCAGGATATGCGAGGACTGATGGAAATAATCTCAAATGAGTGATATGTGGCCACAACTCTGCACATACATTGAATTCCATGTGACTCCCTGATTCCTCAGAAAGCCATGCAAGCTCACAGTTTGTCCACTAGGGTTCTTAGAAATCAAAGGTGGATCAAGTAAATAGGCAAGGTGCCAAAGGCTTCATATTTTCTCACAAAAGTAACAACAAGCTTATGTTAGCCTAGAAACTAAGAGCCCCCACTCAATAAAATCCAGTTCCTGGATTCAATTTCTATCTCTGTGACCTTGAGGAGATCAGCCTCAACTCTTATAGGCCTAGGTATTCCAAGTTAATCCCCTCCCAAAGACCAAAGGAGTTGGTTATCTATCAATCTATGTCTATCTGTCTGTCCATCTGTCCATCCACCCATCCATCCATCCACCCATCCATCCGTCCGTCCGTCTACCCATCCACCAGCCCACCCGTCCATCCATCCACCTGTCCACCTGTCCACCAGCCCACCCCACCCCACCCTATCTCTCAGGTGGCTATTGATGATCTGTAAAAGGATTATCTTTGCCTTTCATGTTATTTGCAATTCATTATTTAACTGATAAAAGTAGGTGTCTGCAGACTTTTTCTGTAAAGTGTCAGATAGTGTTTTAAGCCTTGCAGTCATATGATCTGTGTTGCACCTATTCAAGTAGTTTCTCATTGTAATGAGAAAGCAGTCACAGACCATACATAAACAAATGGACATGGCCATGTTCCAATAAAACTTGGTTTACAAAAATGGGTGGCAGGCTGGATTTGACTTGTACGCTTTGTATGCCGAATTATGGCCATCCCTGAACCTACGTAAATCCTGGATAGTTCAGAAAAAAAATCTAGTTAAACTTGGTATGAATGGTTTAATGACCCCCAGGATCTGAAGTGAAGAAAGTTCTCCTTAGGCAATGTAGTAAAATGGAAACAGTTCAAAATAACAGAAAATTTGAATTTTAGGGCTGGGCCTGCCTCTGGCTAAGACCAAGAATAAATCATTTAACCTCACTCTGCTCCTATATCCTTATCCTAGATTTCCTTTTCTTGGACTGAGACTAGCAGGGAATCTATTCAATGAATCATCAATATTAGAGATATTTAAAATCCAGGTATGTGATGCATAGGAGTCCCTAGGTAGCAGAAATGGTTAAGACTTGTGCTGCTAACCAAAAGGTTGGAGGTTCAAACCCACCCAGAGGCACCTCAGGAGGAAGACCTGGCTTTCTGTTTCTGAAAGGTCAGTCATGAAAACTTTACCCAGTGCAGTTCTACTCTGCAACACATGGGGTCAGCATGAGTCAAAATCAACTAGATGGCAACTGGTTGTATGGGGTACATGAGCAGAGGAGACATTTAATGAAATGCTAGTGTATAATGCTTGATCACCAAGATACAAATCAGAACTGGCTAGGATTTACTCAGGGCCCACATGCACAAGATAGAATTGATGAGCCTCTTTCTCAGGAAAAGAGCCTCTCCCCACCAAAGCACAAATCATAAGAAATTCTCTTTAGCAAGCAAGAGAACTAGAAAACTTGAGACTGTAAATTGTCCAGGAACTAAGCTCTTTTTTGCAGGATCAGTGGGGAAGTGTAATAAGTAAAGCTCTTTTGCAATCATAGCACTCATTTTTTTGAAAAAGGCCTCGACAATTATCAAAGCAATCTTTCCTGCTTTTCCAGGAAGCCGTTCACTGGTATTCAAGTGAGTTTCTGGCAATCGCCCCATTCAGTCAATCCATCAGCAAGATCCTGCCTTCTAGATTTGACTGCTTTCTGCTTCATGGGTGGTATGTGGCTGCAACTAGTCCAGCTGAGAAATGCAGAGACATAAGGTATTGCCCAATTTATACATGGGCCAATCAACAAAAACTTGTTGAGCATTTTATTCTGCGCTTGGGGAACGTAGACTGATTTCTGAACAAATCTGGGAGAAGGAGAGTTCACTTTTGCAAGTAGTCAGGGAAATTCAGAAGGCAGAGTAGAAAATTTACAGGTAAAAATTTGAGGGTTGCCTTCAAGATAGGAGTAAAAGTTGGGGGGGGCGGTTTGGGGAGGGAATGACAAAAGAACAGCATGTTGAAAACAGATCAGTATAGAGCGGAGTCAATTGAGAAGTAATTCTGGAATGGATATGTTAGGAAGGGCCCCAAGTTATATCATGAAAGGCTTGTGGATTCTGTCACTACAGTGACAAATCCAGGGAACATACAGAAGTGAAGCAAGCTGATGGTCAGGGAAGAGAGGGAGTGGATGCAAGTAAGGATGCAAGGCACCAAGAAACCTACCCCTACTGATATGAAGCAGCTAGCATTCAGCTTAAGGACTGAATGTGAGCCCATTGTTGTCCATCCTCTGACTTTTCAGGAGGAGTAGAAGACCTGGGCCTTTATGTGAAATATTCTACTTTTCAAATGCGGCCAACTAATTTTTTTTTTTCTTAACCACTTTGTGAGGCAAAACAAAAGCAATGACCAAAACCCCAGACATTTCAAGTCTTAATCTACTGGCTTTGTGTTTGTAGCCTCTGGGGAGCCCTTGACAGTCTGGAGGCAAGGAAGGACAGCACCTAGGATGGACCTGGAGGAAGAGATTTGAGGGCTGGCGTGAGGTTATGGCTACAGTCCAGGTGTGGGATGATATGGTTTTGACTCAGACTCCTGGAAATGGGAAGGGAAAGAGAAGGAAGATGGGAAAAGTGTACAGTGTAGAGAAAGAGGTACTGTAAGCTGACTGGATCTCTCAGAGTAAACCTTATGACCCATTTTTCCACATCAAAAGGCACTGCCTATGTTTCGCTCCTCGTGTGACACATTCTCAGTTAACCTTTCGCTCAGCTCATTTTATGTTTTAATTGCTTTGCTATTATTTTATTCCCCAGTTCAACACTTTCAATTTGCTCTTTGCATTTCTGCTGGTTCACTCTTGGCAGGTAACCCGAGTGCATGTCCAGGTGAAGACTGTAATCTTTAAAGCTGTCAAATAAGAAAAACCATTTTATGGCCCTATTTCGATGTGTTTTTGTTTTTGTCTTAAATTTCAAGGTAAAGAAGATCAAGGGCTTGTAGCTAAATCACTCTAGTGAGAAATGAGTCATAGGAAAACTTAGTACTTCCTAGTGAAGAATCCGATCCTGGTATTCTTTGCTATGTGAATGCTCTTCTCTTCGAAGAAACGTTTTTAACCACTATAATAGGCCTATAGTAATCACTGTTGCATTTATTTTTCTTTTTGCTAAACTAAAAGTTTCCAGATGTAGTTATTTTTAAAAATGTAAAGAGATGTATTGCTTCCTCGGATTAACACATTGTATGTTCACTAAAATAATTTCAGTTATTTCTGAAATGTTCAAAGCACAATTTAAATATCCCCACTGATACGTGTGTGTGTTTAAACGACCTCATACTATATACTGTTCCATACCTGAATTTTTCCATTAACAGTAAAGGAATATATATGTATGTTTCAGTAAATATAAAACTACATCAATATGTTTAATGGCTGTGTAATATTCTACTAGAGAGACCTGTCACAATCTACTTAGTTACGTCTCTCCTGCAGGATATTTAGGCTGTTCCTGTATTTTCAATATTCTCATGTTGGTGAAGAAAGCATCCCTTTATGTTCATTTTTATGTCCGTATCCAGTCATTTCCTCAAGATACAGAATTAAAATGGATGTGTTGAAATGTGTAATTCCTAAGGATATTTGAAAAGATTTCCTCATAAATGAGTCATCTTTGCTTCCATTACTTTTTAAATCTGTCACTTTTACTACATAATAGTAAGGGCTCCTCCATTCTGCCCCCTAACCATTTGTATGAGCAACCTTTACATTATTTAACTATCTGAGAGGTAGAATTCTGTACTCTTAAATGTTACAGAACATATTAATTTTCTCTTATTTTGGGGTGAAGACATACTGCTTTTAATTGACATGTAAAAAATTTTTAAAGTATTTGTGCCGATTCCCCAATTAGATTATAAATTATTTACCTGCTGCCATAGAGTCAATTCTGACTCATAGCGATCCTATAGGACAGAATAGTATTGCACCATAGGGTTTTCAAGGCTGTAATATATATATATTTTTCTTTTCATGTCTTTTTTTAAAATTGCGCTTTAGGTAAAAGTTTACAGAACAAATTAATTTCTCATTAAACAATAACGCAAATTGTTTTGTGACGTTTGTTGCCATCCCACAATGTTTCGACACTCTCCCCTTCTCTACCCCAGATTCCCTGTTTCTATTTGTCTAGTTTTCATGTCGCTCCCTGCCTTCTCTTCTTTGCTTTTGTACTGGTGTGCCATTTAGGTTCGTATACATGACTGAACTACGAAACACGTTCCTCACGTGTGTTTTTGTTTGCCCTATAAACCTGTCTAATCTTTGGCTAATGGGTGAACCTCAGGAGTGACTTCAGTACTGAGTTAAAAGGCTTCTGAGAGCCATATTCTTGGGTTTCTCCAGTTTCTATCAGACTAGTAGGTTTGGTCTTTTTTTGTGTAAATTTAAATTTTGTTCTATTTTTTTCTTCTACTCTGTCGGGGACTCTCTACTGTGATCTCTCTCAGAGCAGTTGGTTGATGGTAGCTGGGTACCATCTATTTGTTCTGGGCTCAGTCTGGTGGAGGTGGTAGTAGCTGTGGTCTGTTAATCATTTGGACTAATCTTTCTGTTGTGTCTTTGGTTTTCTTCATTCTCCCTGTTCCAGACAGGGTGGGACCAGGGAAGTATCTTAGATGGCTGCTCACAAGTTTTTAAGATCCCAGATGCTACTCACCAAAGTAGGATGTAGATATAAATATTTTCTTTATAAATTATATTACACCAATTGAGCTAGATGTCCCCTGAGACCTTAGTCCCCAACCCTCAGCCCAGTAATTTGGTCTCTCAGGGAGTTCCTATATGTCTATGAAGCTTCCATGACCTTGTTCAAGGCTGTAATCTTCATGGGAGCAGACTGCCACATCTTTCTCCCACAGAGTGAGTGCATCTGAGAACTTTAACCACTGTACCACCAGGATCCTTATAAATTACTTAAGAGATTATTATTTCCATTTATACCACAATCATCTTTACTATGAATTCTTAACTTTATTCCCTTGTAGGACAGTGCCTTTCATTTCTTACTTCATTTTGCCCCCCACTCAAGTAATTTTAAAAAATCATTGAAATTTTATAGAATAAATGATTAACATGATTTTTCATCCCCAAAGCAGCAAATATTTATTGATGTCATCTTCGTTGTATTTTTTATTCCTACTGGAAAAAAATCTCTGTAAACTCTGTTAATAAAATACTTATTGAACAAATAGATGCAACCAAGTTCTAGAGCTATGCTGTCCAATATGGTAGCCACTAATTACATGTGGCCACTGAGCACTTGAAGATTGTCTAGTCTGAACTGAAATGTGCTATACATGTAAAGTATACACTGGGTTTTGAAGACAGGAAAAAAAAATCTAAAATATTTCATGGATAATTTTCATATTGATTGCATTTTGAAATATTAATATTGTGAGTACTTTGAGTTAAATGAAATACTTTGATTAGTTTCACCATTTGTTTTTACTGCTTTAAGTCCCTGGGTACAACAAATGCTTAAACGTTTAACTATGAACCGAAAGGTTGGCAGTTCAAACCTACCCAGAGGCACTTTGAAAGACAGGCCTAGTGATCTTCTGAAAGGTCACAGCCTTGAAAACCCTTGATCAGTTCTGATCTGCAACACATGGGGTTGCCATGAGTCAGAATCAACTCAACTGCAACTAACAATGACACCCAGAAAATTTAAAATTACACTTGTGATTAGCATTTGTGACTTCTGTTATATTTCTAACAGACAACACTGATCTAGAGGTTTTGACATTATAAATATTCAGACCATAGGAGACCAGTCTGGGGCCATCTCTTAAATGGCCTTCAGATTGGAGTTCTTTATCATTCTTTTGCAGCAAGGAAGAGAGGAATGCATCCAAATGCCATTGTCATACTGGCTGATATTTGCCTTGTGTTTCATCTGAAGGAGGCTTAATGAAAGGAAACAGCTTCAACCAGAATAGTTTATAGCCCCGTTGAAAAGTAAATAAATTAAAAATGGAGAAATTGAAGTTGTTCTGACTTTGACCAACTGCTCATGTCACCACAAAGCCATGGTCACCATGTGATCTGTCAGCCAGTGATAGGGCAAGTATGAATCACTTGTCCCCTCAAAAGTTCTGGATAGAGGGTGCAGCCAAGACGACAGAAAAGACAGACACTTCCCTTGAGCTCTCTTTACAACAAAGACCCGAAAAAACAAGTGAAATGAGTATATTTGTGACAAGCTGGGAGCCCTGAGCATCAAAGGCAAACTTAGACAACGAACTGAGGGGCAGGGGAAGGAAGAGACCATTCAGAAGCGGAAAGGAGTTACAAGACCTGAATCACATGGAGCTCTCAGGCGCCATTCCTAGAGCAGCGGCTGCGGCGGTGGGCTGGTCCTAGCGTTTGGCTGCAGTTTCCTCAGGAAGAAGCAGCCAGCCACACAGCCCACTTACACCTCCAGAACCTGAGAAAAAGGGCGCGCTCGGCAAAAGCTAAGTACCTGCATATATTTTACTGCACCCCACACCACCCCCAAGCCAGCTTCAGCGGCTGAATCCCTAGGCCTGAGATAGACCCTGGTGAGCACCTGGAGCCGTCCTCCCGGCTTTGGGGAAGGAAAAAATTTGCAACTGGGGGGAAGAGATAATTTTTTTTTTTAAATAATTTTTATTGAGCTTTAAGTGAACGTTTGCAAATCAAGTTGGTCTGTCACATATAAGCTTATATACACCTTACTCCATACTCCCACTTACTCTCCCCCGATGAATCAGCCCGCTCCCTCCTTCCAGTCTCTCCTTTCGTGAAAATTTTGCCAGTTTCTAACCCTCTCTACCCTCCTATATCCCCTCCAGACAGGAGATGCCAACACAGTCTCAAGTGTCCACATGATACAAGTAGCTCACTCTTCATCAGCATCTCTCTCCAACCCATTGTCCAGTCCCTTCCACGTCTGATTAGTAGTCTTCAGGAATGGTTCCTGTCCTGGGCTAACAGAAGGTTTGGGGACCATGACCACCGGGATTCTTCTAGTCTCAGTCAGACCATTAAGTCTGGTCTTTTTATAAGAATTTGGGGTCTGCATCCCAATGATCTCCTGCTTGGGAAAAGATAATTTGCCAGCTCCACTAACTGGGGGAACTCAGGACAGAAGCAGCTCCTGTCCAGGCATAAACCGTCCATGGACCTCGATCACCTTTCCCTTCTGCATGGGCCTGTGTGGGCCTATTTCAGGAGAATAGGCCCCTGTTGGCAAACTCCAACCATTTCAGCGGTGCGGTGGAGAGGTGGGTGTTTGACGTTTGACATTGCTTTGCCTATTAAACAAGGTCCTCACTTACCCACAACAGGGACCTAAGGACTGGTGGCCCACTTGGGTCACCCAGCCACCTGCGACAGGGGTCCAGGGATGACTGGTACCTCCCAGTCCTTACAACAAAAAATTTTGGTGCCTATGGTCCCTCTGCAGAGCCCACCCACCAGCACGCTCTAGGGAACAGAGACGCATTTTCCTCAGAGTCACTTGGGGGTTGGTTCTCAACCCCTTGCCTTGTTCAGAGTGTGACCCCCTGCTGCAATCAGATACAGGTATATATGCCAATCACCTCTGCCCTTCTAAGACTGTAGGACAGAGCCTGTACCACACACTTGATATCAGCTATGTGGAAACCTGAGCTAAATTCATACAAGAAAACTGAATGGACTCCTAGACTGATATACATGATAACAGCTCTAGCCATCTGGGGACAGGACGTCAGAGCTCCAAAGGCAAAAATAATCAAGCTAGCTCACTCAAGCAACCCATAGGGGTATACCAAAACAAAACAAAGCAAGAAGCTATGACACAGTAAGCAAGCATAAACTAATACAATAACTTATAGATGGCTCAGAGACAACAGTCAATATCAAGTCACATAAAGAAACAGGCCACGATCACCTCAACAGGCTCTCAAAACAAAGAATCCAGAGATCTTTTAGATAAAAGTGCATTCCTGGAATTACCAGATGCAGAATACAAAAGTTTAATATACAGAACCCTTCAAGACATCAGGAAGGAAATGAGGCAATACACAGAACAAGCCAAGGAACACACAGATAAAGCAACTGAAGAACTTAGAAAGATTATTCAGGAACATAATGAAAAGTTTAATAAGCTGGAAAAATCCATAGATAGACAGCAATCAGAAATTCAGAAGATTAACAATAAAATTACAGAATTAGACAAATCAATAGAAAGTCAGAAGAGCAGAATTGAGCAAGTAGAAGCTAGAATTTCTGAACTCGAAGATAAATCACTTGGTACTAATATATTTGAAGAAAAATCAGATAAAAGAATTTTAAAAAATGAAGAAACCTTAAAAATTATGTGGGACTCTATCAAGAGAAATAACCTACAAGTGATTGGAGTACCAGAACAGGGAGGGATAACAGAAAACACAGAGAAAATTGTTGAGGATTTGTTGGCAGAAAACTTCCCTGATATTGTGAAAGATGAGAAGATATCTATCCAAGATGCTCATTGAACTCCACATAAGGTAGACCTTAAAAGAAAATCATCAAGACATATTATAATCAAGCTTGCCAAAAACAAAGATAAAGAGACAATTATAAGAGCAGCGAGGGATAAAAGAAAAGTCACCTACAAGGGTGAGCCAATAAGAATAAGCTCGGACTACTCGGCAGAAACCATGCAGGCAAGAAGGCAATGGGATGACATATTTAAAAAGTTGAAGGAAAAATATTGCCTGCCAAGAATCGTGTATCCAGCAAAACTGTCTCTTAAATATAAAGGTGAAATTAAGACATTTCCAGATAAACACAAGTCGAGGGAATTCGTAAAAACCAAACCAAAACTACAGGAAATACTAAAGGGAGTTCTTTGGTTAGAAAATCAATAATATCAGGTATTGACCCAAGACTAGAACACTGGGCAGAGCAACCGGAAGTCAACCCAGACAGGGAAATCCAAAAAAACAAAGCAAGATTATAAATAATAATAATAAAACTCTCAAAACAGAGTAACAGCGATGTTATTATATAAAAGAAGACAACATTAGAATAATATAGAGGGACTAAGAAATGTAATCATACACCTTCCATATGGAGAGGAAGATATGGCGATACAAAGGAATAAAAGTTAGATTTAAATTTAGAAAAATAGGGGTAAATAATAAGTTAACCACAAAGGTGAGAAACTATCCTACTCATCAAAATAAAATAAGAAAATAAGAAAAAAATAGAGAGTCAGCAGAAACAAAATCAACAACAACAAATATTTGGAAAGGAAAATATACAAAGATAATCAGCCCATAATATTAAGTGGAAAAAGACACTGTCAACAACACACAAAAAAAGACATCAAAACGATAGCACTAAATTCATGCCTATCCACAAATACCCTGAATGTAAATGGACTAAATACACCAGTAAAGAGACAGAGAGTGGCAGAATGGACTAAAAAATAAGATCTGTCTATATGCTGTCTGCAAGAGACACATCTTAGACTTAGAGACACAAACAAACTAAAACTCAAAGGATGGAAAAAAATATATCAAGCAAACAACAGTCAAAAAAGAGCAGGAGTGGCAATATTAATTTCTGACAAAATAGACTTTAAAGTTAAATTTATCAGAAAGGATAAGGAAAGACACTAATGATTAAAGGGGTAATATACCAAGAAGATATAACCATATTAAATATTTATGCACCCAATGACAGGGCTGCAAGATACATAAACTCTGTCAGCATTGAAAAGTGAGATACACAGCTCCGCAATAATAGTAGGAGACTTCAACACACCACTTACAGTGAAGGACACGACACCCAGAAAGAAACTTAATAAAGACAAGGACGATCTAAATGCCACAACCAACCAACTTGACCTCGTAGACATATACAGAACACTCCACCCAACAACAACCAGCTATACTTTCTTTTCTAGTGCACATGGAACATTCTCTAGAATAGACCACGTATTAGGTCATAAAGCAAGCCTTAGCAGAATCCAAAACATTGAAATATCACAAGGCATCTTCTCTGACCATAAGGCCATAAAAATGGAAATCAATAATAGGAAAAGGAGAGAAAAGAAATCAAACACTTGGCAACTGAACAACACCCCTCTCAAAAAAGACTGGATTATAGAAGACATTAAGGATGGAATAAAGAAATTCCTAGAATCCAATGAGAACGAAAACACTTCCTATCAGAACCTTTGGGACACAGCAAAAGCGGTGCTCAGAGGCCAATTTATATCAATAAATGCACACATCCAAAAAGAAGAAAGAGTCAAAATCAAAGAACTATCCCTACAACTTGAACAAATAGAGATCAACAAAAGAAACCCACAGGCACCAGAAGAAACAAATAATAAAAATTAGAGCTGAACTAAATGAAATAGAAAACAGAAAAACAATTGAAAGAATTAACAAGACCAAAAGCTGGTTTTTTGAAAAAACCAACCAAATTGATAAACCATTGGCCAAACTGACAAAAGAAAAACAGGAGAGGAAGCAGATAACCCGAATAAGAAAATAGATGGGCAATATTACAACAGACCCAACTGTTCAGATTACTATGAAAAACTATACTGAAACAAATTTGAAAATCTAGAAGAAATGGATGAATTCCTAGAAACACACTACCTACCTAGATGAACACAAACAGAGGTAGAGCAACTAAATAGACCCATAACAAAAGAAGAGATTGAAAAGGTAATCAAAAAACTCCCAACAAATAAAAAGCCCTGGTCCAGAAGGCTTCACTGCAGAGTTCTACAAAACTTTCAGAGAAGAGTTAACACCACTACTACTAAAGGTATTTCAGAGCATAGAAAAGGACGGAATACTACCAAACTCATTCTATGAAGCCACCATATCCCTGATACCAAAACCAGGTAAAGATACCACAAGAAAAGAAAATTATAGGCCTATATCCCTCATGAATGTAGATGCAAAGATCCTCAACAAAATTCTAGCTAATAGAATTCAACAACATATCAAAAAATAATTCACCATGACCAAGTGGGATTCATACTAGGTATGCAGGGATGGTTCAACATTAGAAAACAATTAGTGTAATCCACCACATAAATAAAAGACAAGAATCACATGATTTATCAGTTGATGCAGAAAAGGCATTTGACAAAGTTCAACACCCATTCATGATAAAAACTCTCAGCAAAATAGGAATAGAAGGAAAGTTTCTCAGCATAATAAAGGGCATTTATACAAAGCCAACAGCCAATGTCACCCTAAATGGAGAGAGCCTGAAAACATTCCCATTGAGATCGGGAACCAGACAAGGATGCCCTTTATCACCACTCTTATTCAACATTGTGCTAGAAGTCCTGGCCAGAGCAATTAGGCTAGATAAAGAAATAAAGGGCATGCGGATTGGCAAGGAAGAAGTCAAAGTATCTCTATTTGCAGATGACATGATCTTATGCACAGAAAACCCTAAGGAATCCTCCAGAAAACTACTGAAACTAATAGAAGAGTTCAGCAGAGTATCGGGATGCAAGATAAACATACAAAAATCAGTTGGGAGGCGGGGGCCAAGATGGCGGACTAGGTGGACGCTACCGCGGATCCCTCTTGCAACAAAGACTCGGAAAAACAAGGGAATCGATCACATACATAACAATCTACGAACTCTGAACAACAAGCACAGACTTAGAGACGGAAAACGAACAAATACGGGCAGACAGCGATTGTTTTCAGAACTAGGAGCCAGCGCACCTGGCAGGTGACCTTCGGAGCTCGATCGGGGGCAGAGCCCAGAGGGGCAGACGGCACAGAAAGGGGGCCCACCCCTTCCCCCCCGAACCCATCCCGGGAGGAAGCCTAGCAGGTTGGCGCGGGCGGCGTAGGGGCGCAGCCGGAGGGAGAAGCACCCGGGAGGCAGTGACTGATCTGGGAGGGGGGAGAACAGCGTCCCAGCTGGGGTGCCATCCCGCCGGGAGTTAGGCGAGAAGCCGACGGGGCGCGAGCGGGTGGGGGGTCAACTATATTTCCCTAAAGTGACCCCAGGGTGGGGCCCACACGTTCGTGCGGGAGGACGCACACCCAGTCCACGCGTGTGGCACGGCACACCAGAGGGAGAAATCCCCGGAAGTGTCTGATCTCAAAACAGGGAAAGCAGCATCCCAGACGGGCAGCCATTCCGCTGGGATCTGGGCACGCGCGCACGGGCGGGGCATGAGCGCGGGGTCCATTTTTATTACCCTGAATTGACCCAGGGGGCGGGACCACCTGGTCGTGCGAGTGACGCCCTCCCAGTTTGCGCGAGAGGTGTGGCACACCGGAAGGAGAAGTCCCCGGGAGGAACTGATTGGTCCCGAAGCGCAGAAAGTAGCGTCCCAGACAGGGTGTCGTCCTGCCGGGGCTTGGGCGCGCACACGAGCGGGGCGTGAGCGCGGAGTCCATTTTTATTGCCCTGAATTGACCCAGGGGGCGGGCCCACCGCGCCGTGCGGAGGAACTGATTGGTCCCGAAGCGCAGAAAGTAGCGTCCCAGACGGGGTGCCGTCCTGCCGGGGCTTGGGCGTGCACACGAGCGGGGCGTGAGCACGGAGTCCATTTTTATTGCCCTGAGTTGACCCAGGGGGCGGGCCCACCTGGCCGTGCAGGTGACCCCAAACCAGTTCGCGCGAGAGGTGTGGCGCTCTGGAAGGAGAAGTCCCGGGGAGGAAGTGACTGGTTCCCGTACAGGGAAAGCAGTGTCTTAACCCGGAAGTCATCCCGCTGGGATTTGGGCGCGCGCACAGGCGGGGCGAGACCGCGGGACCTAATTATAATCGCCTGAATAGACCCTGGGGGCGGGCCCACCCGTTCGTGCGGGAAACGCCCACCCATTGCCCACGAGCGGTGCCGCGCACCGGAGGAAGTCCCCAGGAGGAATTGACTGGTTTGCGAACAAGGAAAGCAGTGTCCTAGCCAGGGACCCGTCCAGCCCGGATTTTGGCGAACGGGGGCGGAGCGTGAAAGTGGTGTTCAGCTCTATATTCTGTGGTGCTACACTCCTAGCTCTCAGATCCCTCCCCCACCCTCCCCAGGCGACCCCATTAACATCCGAATACCCGGAGCCAGAGAGAGAATTCAGATAGGGATCTGACTGCATTTTTTTTTAGCTGACTACTTGGAAAATCTAGTTTCCCAGTGATGGCTCGGAGACAGCAGTCCATATCAAACCACATAAAGAAACAGACCATGACAGCTTCTCCAACCCCCCAAACAAAAGAATCAAAATCTTTCCCAAATGAAGATACAATCCTGGAATTATCAGATCCAGAATATAAAAAACTAATTTACAGAATGCTTAATGATATCACAAATGAAATTAGGATAAATGCAGAAAAAGCCAAGGAACACACTGATAAAACTGTTGAAGAACTCAAAAAGATTATTCAAGAACATAGTGGAAAAATTAACAAGTTGCAAGAATCCATAGAGAGACAGCATGTAGAAATCCAAAAGATTAACAATAAAATTACAGAATTTGACAACGCAATAGAAAGTCAGAGGAGCAGACTCGAGCAATTAGAATGTAGACTGGGACTTCTGGAGGACCAGGGAAACAACACCAACATAGCTGAAAAAAAATCAGATAAAAGAATTAAAAAAAATGAAGAAACCCTAAGAATCATGTGGGACTCTATCAAGAAGGATAACTTGCGAGTAATTGGAGTCCCAGAACAGGGAGGGGGGACAGAAAACACAGAGAAAATAGTTGAAGAACTCCTGACACAAAACTTCCCTGACATCATGAAAGAAGAAAGGATATCTATCCAAGATGCTCATCGAACCCCATTTAAGATTGATCCAAAAAGAAAAACACCAAGACATATCATCATCAAACTTGCCAAAACCAAAGACAAACAGAAAATTTTAAAAGCAGCCAGGGAGAAAAGAAAGGTTTCCTTCAAGGGAGAATCAATAAGAATAAGTTCAGACTACTCAGCAGAAACCATGCAGGCAAGAAGGGAATGGGACGACATATACAGAGCACTAAACGAGAAAAACTGCCAACCAAGGATCCTATATCCAGCAAAACTCTCTCTGAAATATGAAGGAGAAATTAAGATATTTACAGATAAACACAAGTTTAGAGAATTTGCAAAAGCTAAACCAAGACTGCAAGAAATGCTAAAGGAGATTGTTTGGCCGGATGACCAATAATATCAGCTACCAGCACAATACAAGGTCACAAAACAGAACGTCCTGATATCAACGCAACTCAAACAGGGAAAGCACAAAAACAAACAAATTAAGACTAATTCTAAAAAATAAATAAATAAACAAAATAATACACACAACAGGAAATCATGGAAATCAATAGATAAACGATCAAAATAATCAAAAAGAGGGACTAAATATAGGAGACATTGAACTGCCAGATGGAGAGTGATACAAGGCGAAATAGAAGGATACAAGTTAGGTTTTTACTTAGAAAAATAGGGGTAAATAAAAAGGTAACCACAAAAAGGAATATCAATTCCATAACTCAAGAAAAAAGCCAAGAAAAACGTAACGACTCAATAAACACAAAGTTAAACATTATGAAAATGAGGATCTCACAAGCTACTAAGAAAAACGTCTCAGCACAAAAAAGCATGTGGAAAAATGAAATGGCCAACAACACACATGAAAAGGCATCAAAATGACAGCACTAAAAACTTACTTATCTATAATTACGCTGAATGTAAATGGACTAAATGCACCAATAAAGAGACAGAGAGTCACGGACTGGATAAAAAAACACGATCCATCTATATGCTGCCTACAAGAGACACACCTTAGACTTAGAGACACAAACAAACTAAAACTCAAAGGATGGAAAAAAATATATCAAGCAAACAATAAGCAAAAAAGAAGAGGAGTAGCAATATTAATTTCTGACAAAATAGACTTTAGACTTAAATCCACCACAAAGGATAAAGAAGGACACTATATAATGATAAAAGGGACAATTGATCAGGAAGACATAACCATATTAAATATTTACGCACCTAATGACAGGGCTGCAAGATACATAAATCAAATTTTAACAGAATTGAAAAGTGAGATAGACACCTCCACATATATAGTAGGAGACTTCAACACACCACTTTCGGAGAAGGACAGGACATCCAGTAAGAAGCTCAATAGAGACACGGAAGACCTACTTACAACAATCAACCAACTTGACCTCATTGACTTATACAGAACTCTCCACCCAACTGCTGCAAAATATACTTTTTTTTCTAGCGCACATGGAACATTCTCTAGAATAGACCACATATTAGGGCATAAAACAAATCTTTCCAGAATCCAAAACATCGAAATATTACAAAGCATCTTCTCAGACCACAAGGCAATGAAGCTAGAAATCAATAACAGAAAAACTAGGGAAAAGAAATCAAATACTTGGAAACTGAACAATACCCTCCTGAAAAAAGACTGGGTTATAGAAGACATCAAGGAGGGAATAAGGAAATTCTTAGAAAGCAACGAGAATGAAAATACTTCCTATCAAAACCTCTGGGACACAGCAAAAGCAGTGCTCAGAGGCCAATTTATATCGATAAATGCACACATACAAAAAGAAGAAAGAGACAAAATCAGAGAACTGTCCCGACAACTTGAGCAAATAGAAAGTGAGCAACAAAAGAATCCATCAGGCACCAGAAGAAAACAAATAATAAAAATTAGAGCTGAACTAAATGAATTAGAGAACAGAAAAACAATTGAAAGAATTAACAAAGCCAAAAGCTGGTTCTTTGAAAAAATTAACAAAATTGATAAACCATTGGCTAGACTGACTAAAGAAAAACAGGAAAGGAAACAAATAACCCGAATAAGAAACGAGAAGGACCACATCACAACAGAACCAAATGAAATCAAAAGAATCATATCAGATTACTACATAAAATTGTACTCTAACAAATTTGAAAACCTAGAAGAAATGGATAAATTCTTGGAACAATACTACTTACCTAAACTAACACATTCAGAAGTAGAACAACTAAATAGACCCATAACAAAAAAAGAGATTGAAACGGTAATCAAAAAACTCCCAACAAAAAAAAGCCCTGGCCCAGATGGCTTCACTGCAGAGTTCTACCAAACCTTCAGGGAAGACTTAACACCATTACTATTGAAGGTATTTCAAAGTATAGAAAAAGACGGAATACTACCCAACTCATTCTATGAAGCTACCATCTCCCTGATACCAAAACCAGGTAAAGACATTACAAAAAAAGAAAATTATAGACCTATATCCCTCATGAACATAGATGCAAAAATCCTTAATAAAATTCTCGCCAATAGAATCCAACAACACATCAAAAAAATAATTCACCCTGATCAAGTGGGATTTATACCAGGTATGCAAGGCTGGTTTAATATCAGAAAAACCATTAATGTAATCCATCACATAAATAAAACAAAAGACAAAAACCACATGATCTTATCAATTGATGCAGAAAAGGCATTTGACAAAGTCCAACACCCATTTATGATAAAAACTCTCACCAAAATAGGAATTGAAGGAAAATTCCTCAACATAATAAAGGGCATATATGCAAAGCCGACGGCCAATATCACTCTAAATGGAGAGAACCTGAAAGCATTTCCCTTGAGAACGGGAACCAGACAAGGATGCCCTTTATCACCACTCTTATTCAACATCGTACTTGAAGTCCTAGCCAGAGCAATTAGGCTAGACAAAGAAATAAAGGGTATCCAGATTGGTAAGGAGGAAGTAAAGCTATCACTATTTGCAGATGACATGATCGTATACATGGAAAACCCTAAGAAATCCTCCAGAAAACTACTGAAACTAATAGAAGAGTTTGGAAGAGTCTCAGGATATAAAATAAACATACAAAAATCACTTGGATTCCTCTACATCAACAAAAAGAACACCGAAGAGGAAATAACCAAATCAATACCATTCACAGTAGCCCCCAAGAAGATAAAATACTTAGGAATAAATCTTACCAAGGATGTAAAAGACCTATACAAAGAAAACTATAAAACTCTGCTACAAGAAATTCAAAAGGACACACTTAAATGGAAAAACATACCCTGCTCATGGATAGGAAGACTTAACATAGTAAAAATGTCTATTCTACCAAAAGCCATTTATACATACAACGCACTTCCAATCCAAATACCAATGTCATACTTTAAGGGAATAGAGAAACAAATCACTAATTTCATATGGAAAGGAAAGAACCCCCGGATAAGCAAAACATTACTGAAAAAGAAGAAGAAAGTGGGAGGCCTCACTCTACCTGATTTCAGAACCTATTATATAGCTACAGTAGTCAAAACAGCCTGGTACTGGTACAACAACAGGCACATAGACCAATGGAACAGAATTGAGAATCCAGATATAAATCCATCCATTTATGAGCAGCTGATATTTGACAAAGGACCAGTGTCAGTCAATTGGGGAAATAATAGTCTTTTTAACAAATGGTGCTGGCATACCTGGATATCCATTTGCAAAAGAATGAAACAGGACCCATACCTCACACCATGCACAAAAACTAACTCCAAGTGGATCAAAGACCTAAACATAAAGACTAAAACGATAAAAATCATGGAAGAAAAAATAGGATCTACCCTAGGAGCCCTAATACAGGGCATAAACAGAATACAAAACATTGCCAAAAATGATGAAGAGAAACCAGATAACTGGGAGCTCCTAAAAATCAAACACCTATGCACATCTAAAAACTTCACCAAAAGAGTAAAAAGACCACCTACAGACTGGGAAAGAATATTCAGCTATGACATCTCAGACCAGCGCCTGATCTCTAAAATCTACATGATTCTGTCAAAACTCAACCACAAAAAGACAAACAACCCAATCAAGAAGTGGGCAAAGGATATGAACACACATTTCACTAAGGAAGATATTCAGGCAGCCAACAGATACATGAGAAAATGCTCTCGATCATTAGTCATTAGAGAAATGCAAATTAAAACTACGATGAGATTCCATCTGACACCAACTAGACTGGCATTAATTCAAAAAACACAAAATAATAAATGTTGGAGAGGCTGCGGAGAGACTGGAACTCTCATACACTGCTGGTGGGGTTGTAAAATGGTACAACCACTTTGGAAATCCATCTGGCGTTATCTTAAACAGTTAGAAATAGAACTATCATACAACCCAGAAATCCCACTCCTCGGAATATACCCTAAAGATACAAGAGCCTTCACACAAACAGATATATGCACACCCATGTTTATTGCAGCTCTGTTTACAATAGCAAAAAGCTGGAAGCAAACAAGATGTCCATCAACGGACGAATGGGTAAATAAATTGTGGTATATTCACACAATGGAATACTACGCATCGATAAAGAACAGTGACGAATCTCTGAAACACTTCATAACATGGAGGAATCTGGAAGGCATTATGCTGAGCGAAATGAGTCAGTTGCAAAAGGACAAATATTGTATAAGACCACTATTATAAGATCTTGAGAAATAGAAAAAACGGAAAAGAACACATACTTTTGTGGTTACAAAGGGGGGAGGGAGGGAGGGAGGGAGGGAGAGGGCTTTTTATTGATCAATCTGTAGATGGGAACTGCTTTGGGTGAAGGGAAAGACAACACTCAAAACATGGAAGGTCAGCCTAATTGGACAGGATTAAAAGTAAAGAGGTTTCCAAGATAAAATGAAAGCTTCAAAGGATAGCGAAGCAGGGGCTGGGGTCTGGGGAACTTGGTTTGAGAGGACTTCTAAATCAATGGGCAAAACAATTCTATTATGAAAACACTCTGCATCCCACTTTGAATTGTGGCACCTGGGGTCCTAAATGCCAACAAGCAGCCATCTAAAATACATTAATTGGTCTCAACCCACCGGGAGCAAAGGCAAAGGAAGAACACCAAGGTCACACGACAACTAAGAACCCAAGAGACAGAAAGGGCCACTTGAACCAGAGACCTACAATATCCTGAGACCAGAAGAACTAGTTGGTGCCCGGCCACAATCGATGTCTGCCCTGTCAGGGAACACAACAGACAACTCCTGAGGGAGCAGGAGACCAATGGGATGCAGACCCCAAATTCTCATTAAAAGACCACACCTAATGGTATGATTGCGACTAGAGGAATCCCAGAGACAATGCTCCCCAGAACTTCTGATGGCACAGGACAGGAACCATCCCCGAAGATAAATCATCAGGCATGAAAAGGACTGGTCAGTGGCGGGGAGAGAGATACTGATGAAGAGTGAGCTAATTAAATCAGGTGGACACAGGAGAGTGTGTTGGCAACTCTTGACTGGAGGGGGGATGGGAAGATAGAGAGAGAGGGAAGAAGGTAAAATTGGCACGAAACGAGAGACTGTAAGGGCTGACTCAATAGGGGGAGAGCAAGTGGGAGAAGGGAGTAAGATGTATGTAAACCTACATGTGACAGACTGATTGGAATGGTAAATGTTCACTTGAAGCTTAATAAAAATTAAAAAAAAAAAAAAAAAATCAGTTGGATTCCTCTACACCAATGAAAAGAACATCGAAGAGGAAATCACCAAATCAATGCCATTTACAGTAGCCCCCAAGAAGATAAAATAAAACCCTACCAGAGACATAAAAAACTTACACAAAGAAAACTACAGTATACTTCTGCAAGAAACCAAAAGAGACTTACATAAGTGGAAGAACATACCTTGCTCGTGAATAGGAAGACTTAACATTATAAAAATGTCTATTCTACCAAAAGCGATCTATACATTTAATGCAGTTCCGATCCAAATCCCAAGGACATTATTTAATGAGATGGAGAAACAAATTGCCAATTCATATGGAAGGGAAAGAGGCCCCGAATAAATAAAGCATTACTGAAAAAGAAGAACAAAGTGGGAGGCCTTACTTTACCCGATTTTAGAACCTATTATACCGCCCCAGTAGTCAAAACAGCCTGGTACTGGTACAACAACAGATACATAGACCAATGGAACAGAATTGAGAATCCAGACATAAATCCATCTACATATGAGCAGGTGACATTTGACAAAGGTCCCAAAATAGTTAAATGGGGAAAAGACAGTCTTTTTAACAAATGGTGCTGGCATAACTGCATACCCATCTGCAAAAAAATGAAACAACACCCATACCTCACTCCATGAACAAAAAGTAACTCAAAATGGATCAAAGACCTAAATATAAAATCTAAAATGATAAAGGTCACGGAAGAAAAAATAGGGACAACATTAGGAGCCCTAATACATGGCATAAACAGTATACAAAACATTATAAAGAATGTAGAAGAAAAACTAGATAACTGGGAGCTCCTAAAAATCAAACACTTATGCTCATCCAAAGACTTCACCAAAGGAGTAAAAAGACTACCTACAGGCTGGGAAAAAGTTTTTAGCTATGACATTTCTGATCAGCGCCTGATCTCTAAAATCTACATGATACTGCAAAAACTCAACTGCAAAAAGACAAATAACCCAATTAAAAAACGGGCAAAAGATATGAATAGACACTTCACTAAAGAAAACATTCAGGTAGCTAACAGATATATGAGGAAATGGTCACGATCATTAGCCATTAGAGAAATGCAGATCAAAACTCCAATGAGATTTCATCTTACTCCAACAAGGCTGGCATTAATCCAAAAAACACAAAATAATAAATGTTGGAGAGGCTGTGGAGCGATTGGAACACTTCTTCACTGCTGGTGGGAATGTCAAATGTTTCAACCACTTCGGAAATCAATTTGGTGCTTCCTTAAAAAGTTAAAAATAGAACTACCATACGGTCCAGCAATCCTACTCCTTGGAATATATCCTAGATAAATAAGAGTCTTTACACAAACAAATATATGCACACCCATGTTTATTGCAGCACTGTTTACAATAGCAAAAACATGGAAGCAACCAAGTTGCCCATCAACAGATGAATGGATAATGGTATATTCATACAGTGGAATACTACACATCAGTAAAGAACAGTGATGAATCTGTGAAACATTTCATAACATGGAGGAACCTGGAAGGCATTATGCTGAGTGAAATTAGTTGCAAAAGGCCACATATTGTATAAGACCACTATTATAAGAACTTGAGAAACAGTTTAAACTGAGAAGAAAACATTCTTTTGTGGTTATGAGAGGGGGGAGTGTGGGAGGGTAGGAAAGGGGTATTCACAAATTAGATAGTAGATAAGAACTACTTTAGGTGAAGGCAAAGACAGCACACAATACGGGGGCGGGGGGCGGTCAGCACAATTGGACTAAACCAAAAGCAAAGAAGTTTCCTGAATAAACTGAATGCTTTGAAGGCCAGCGTAGCAGGGGCAGGGGTCTGGGGACCATGGTTTCAGGGGACATCTAAGTCAATTGGCATAACGAAATCTAATAACAAACCATTCTGCATCCCACTTTGAAGAGTGGTGTCTGGGGTCTTAAACGCTAGCAAGCAGCCATCTAAGATGCATCAATTGGTCTCAACCCACCTGGATCAAAGGAGAATGAAGAACACCAAGGATGCAAGGCAAGACAGAAAGGGCCACGTAAACCAGAGACTACATCATCCTGAGACCAGAAGTACTAGATGGTGCCCAGCTACAACCGATGACAGGGAACACAACAGAGAACCCCTGAGGGAGCAGGAGAGCAGTGGGATGAAGACCCCAAATTCTCATAAGACCATACTTAATGGTCTGATTGAGACAGGAAGGACCTCAGTGGTCATGGCCCCCAGAACTTCTGTTGGCCCAGGACATTCCCAAAGCCAACTCTTCAGACATGGATTGGACTGGACAATGGGTTGGAGAGGGATGCTAGTGAGGAGTGATCTTTTGGATCAGGTGGACGCTTAAGACTATGTTGACATCCCCTGCTTGGAGGGGAGATGAGAGGGTGGAGGGGGTTAGAAGCTGGTGAAAAGAACATGAAAAGAGAGAGTGGAAGGAGAGAGCAGGCTGTCTCATTAGAGGGAGAGTAATTGGGAGTGTGTAGCAAGGTGTATATGGGTTTTTGTGTGAGAGACTGACTTGATTTGTAAACTTTCACTTAAAGCACAATAAAAAGTATTTAAAAAAAAGTTCTGGATATTGCAAAATCTCAAATGGGGTAGAGAATTGTTGAAAGGAAGCTTGGCCTAAGCTGCAAGGAGGGAGCTCCATCTGGCCCCCCAGTCCCTCCTTTGGTGGGGGCAGAAGAAAGAATGATCACACTTGGTTCTGATTATCTTCTCCAGCAATGTCATTTCTTTAGCGGGAATGTGACCTCCTTCCCATTAGCATAACGAATCCCAGCATTTCACAGACTTTCTCATTCTGCAGATGAGGAAACTGATTGAAAGTGATGAAATGAATGGTCTCAGACCCAAGAATCAATTATCCCTGAAACTAGGGCTCAAATTCACAGAGAAAAAACCCCTTTATAGCAGTTCTCAGCTTCCTATCACAACCCTTTTAAGACTAGTATTTTTTTAGCCTTATTCCCCACAAAATTTTCAATTCTAATGTCCCCTAAAGTAACCTCAATCACTAGGCTGTATATAAAGTTTGTTCTCTATTAGACATTTAAACTTAAGTTCTTTCTCTTATCTAACTAAAATTCTTTCCTTTATCTCTAACATTTGAATTCATTGTTAGTACAATTTATGTCTGTGTGTGTGTATGTATTAATGTATCCTTTGAGGGTGGTAGAGAGTTTTAGCTTATCAAAATCAGAGTGAGCCCCAATACCCACTTACCCTTATACATTTTAGAAACAGGCAGATACTCATGGATAGTTCAGTTCTATCCAAATGTGTGGAATAAGTGGCTATCTATAGAGTGTCACTGGAGGATATAAGGAAAGACACTTGACCCACATATTTTCCCTAGAAATATTGTATTTAGCAAAAAGTAAAATCCTATTAAAATGCCAGGACCAATGGGAGAGCTAATATGTTGGCGATAATGTCATTTTGTGTAGATTTTTCCTTTCCTTTAGTGAATTTGTTCATATTTCCAACCATCTACACACGTACCAAACCTGTATCTACCTCCTATTACGATGCTGTTTTTGCTCCTCAGTAGAGTCAAATATGCAGAAGGCAAGGCCTTACAGTAGTTATGATTTCATATGAAGTAATTAAAATTTCGAGGGAAGATTTTTATTTTGGGGGTCTGTAAAACTGATTGGAGAAGGATATTGTCCTTGGTAAAGGCTTTGGCCACCCAAGGGGTGCCATGTGGTGAACGGATGCCTGAGATGGGAGAAAAGCAGGACGGATGCATAAGCATAGGATAGTAAACTTCACACCTTTTGTAACTTTGCTAAAGTTAGTCCTATGAAAGAACAATCTAAAATTTGGTTCGTACAATACTGCGAAATTTGTCATATCCTGTGCCTTTGGACTTTAAAGAGAAAATTGTATACCATGGTCTGTAAGTCTGGAGGAAGTTTGCTTTGGATTAGATAAGAGATACTCTGACAAAGAGAAATGATTTTGTTTTTGCCTCAATTTGCATTTCCTTTGAAACTTAGAAACACAAGGGTTAGGCCCTGGATTAGGGGAAAAAAAATCCCTTCATATCTTAGTAAATAACCATTTCCTGTAACAAGTCTGAATCCTCCTCCAGATGCTTGGAATTTGCATGCCTGGTGGTTCTATTTCTAGAATTGTACTTAATGGACCTCTCCTCCCTCATTTCCTCCTCCTTTTTTCTGAATACTTGCTGAATACTTTCTAGCCTTATTCTCAACCTCAAAGGATGCCAACTTCATGCAGAAAAAACTACCACTAAATACTAGAACTTAACTAAGTAATACTCTTTCAGAAACTCTGTAATCTATCACTTGTCAAGTTTGTAGTAAGTACATGTTTGGAACAATGAAGAATGTGACGGAATATTAAGTGTTCATACCTTGAAGTTGCACATAGCATGCCATATGTAAACATCTACATAAACAATTCCTTGTGGCTGGGTGTCAGAAAGTCCTTATTGTGATTCTTAGTTGAACAGTATAGTTTTGAATCAGTAGATTTCTTTCTCTTGGCTTGTTTCCCCATTTGTAAACTTGGGGACCTAGTCCATTTAGTACTGACAATTTCTTATCTAATTAGAAAATAATATAAGGTAATATATGTTTAGCATTTAATATGAAGCAGCTACCCTACGAGGCCAAGTACTACTGGTATACTCATCATACAGATAAGGAAACTGAGGTTTGACTACTAGACCCAAAGTCTTACAGCCAGTAAAAGGTAGTCTGAGACTTGGACGAAAGCAATCGAACTGTAGAGCTGAACTCCAGGCAACTAATTACTTCCTGTTCAACGAACTGCTTGATTGCATGCTAGAATTCACCAAACAGATAGTGATATTGAGGCCAGAAACTTTGGCTTCAGTTTTCCAGGAAGCTTCCCTTGAGATACTAAAATATGAATCTAGAATATTGGGGATATTTTAACAGGTAAAGAAGAAGGTTATCAACCTGTCAGGTTGGGAGAGCCAAGTGAGATGTGGCATGAATGAGCAGGGTGAGTTTGGGAGGTATAAGAAAGTCAATTTGGTTTGCTTGGAGAGCCTTGGAGTAGATGAGATTGTATAGGTGATAAAACTGGATTATGGATGGCTTAAAATATCACCCTGAGTAAACAGGAACAAATTCATTTCTTCAACAAACATTGACAGAAACAAAAGATACAAATATTTCCATGGGATCCATCACCAAATAGAGAATGAGTTTGGAGTATGTTAGATTTGGGTTCAAATTTTGGCTGTGCTATTTGCTAGATCTATGACTTAAGTGAATTACTGAAAGTCTCTGGACTTTAGCTTTTCATCTGTGGAATGGGAATAATGACACCTAGTTTTGTGTGAATGCAAAGTTAAGTGTATGGTGCCTGCAAAATAGTATGTGTTCAGTAAACACCAATGCTATTATTGGTTTAATTAAAAGAGATAATCTATGTAACATGTCAGATATGAGCCCTTACACATTGTAAGCACTACAGAAATATCAACTTTTTCTGCTCAGCTTCTATGACGTCACAGATACTAGGACTCTAACTAACTAACCCGTTGCCATGGAGTTGAATCTGATTCACAGTAACCCTATAGAACAGAGTAGAACTGCTCCATAGAGTTAGTTAAAGGCTTTAAATCTTTACGGAAGCACACTGCTGTGTCTTTCTTTCGCAGAGCTGCTGGTGGGTTCAAACCTCTAACTTTTCAGTCAGCAGGCAAGCACTTAACCATTGCACCACTAGGGCTCCTTACTGTGGCTCTACTTGCTAATAATCTAGGGGACAGAAAAATCCAACAAGTGTTTTTTTTTTTTTTTTTTTTAATGCAGTATAATTATTATAGACATATTATAAGCTACACTGCAATTATAAAGAGATATTGAACTCAGAGAATGTGGATGTTCACGGAAAGCTTTGCAGAGAAAGACATGTTTAGAAATAAAGTATTAAAAATAAAGTAGGATTGTGCCAGCTAAAGAGGTGGTTGACAGAAAGCCAAAGCAGGAAGATGTCAGAGATTGTGGAATACTAACAAAACAAGAGAAATGTATTGCTTCAACATGGTGTGAGAAGGGGAAGTGACCAAAGTGAGGCTGGAGAAGCAGGCAGGGGCCAGATCATGCTGGGTCTTGTAAGCCACTGAAACAATTTAAGATTCCATCCAGGATATAATAGTAGAGTAGCATCCACCTGATACGATCGTTATAAGAAGGCTTCGGAGATTGCCAAATGACAAGAGCTGCTTTTGGCCTTTTTATAAAAATTCTAATTGAAGGTGTGGGTCCTTTCTCCAAGTCTACATGGTAGACTCTGACTGCAGTAGGGAATCAGTGGTAACAATCATCACCTTGAATTCTGTTCTCTCCCACATGGAAGCTGACAGTCTGGCTTGGATCAAAGGAGGCTGTGTTGCAAGGGAATAGTATGTCAGAATGGTGGCAAAGATTACAACTTGACGCACAAAAGTATCGATTCCAACTGTCAGCAAGATACTCTCAAAGGTCAGACTTGAAAGTCACAGAATGCACTACTCACCTTGTCAAAAAAGAAATTGATGTACATGAAAAATGAATGATGAAACAAAACAAACATGGACTTCAGAACCTGAAGAACTTGGAGCCAGTACGAATTCTACCACATCCAAGCTGTCTGCTTGCCTGCCTAGCTTCCATCCACAGATATTTATTGAG
The DNA here is from genome assembly GCF_024166365.1 of Elephas maximus indicus. Classification (NCBI taxonomy): domain Eukaryota; kingdom Metazoa; phylum Chordata; class Mammalia; order Proboscidea; family Elephantidae; genus Elephas; species Elephas maximus. The sequence goes on along the minus strand of NC_064820.1, from coordinate 168,738,013 downwards.
GATTTACTGCATAATCTTGGCCGCATTATTCCACCTCTCTGAGGTTGCTTTCCCACTTATAAAAGTGGGATTAATAACACCTCCTTTAAGACTTAAAGTGAGAATCGAATGAGACAATATATTGAAAGCCTTCAGTACAGCATCAGGCACATGGAAGATGCTGAATAAGCATTTTTTCCTTTGCATATTCCCCTTGCCACTCACTGATATATAAATGTTTATTAAGTGCCTCTGTTCCAGGTACTAGTATGGACCCTGGCCAGAAACAGAAAAACCAACCTCTCTTGGACGTTAGGAAATCCTGGTGGTGTAGTGGTTAAGTGCTATGGCTGTGAACCAAAGGGTAGGCAGTTTGAATCCGCCAGTCATTCCTTGGAAACTCTATGGGGCGGTTCTACTCTGTCCTATAGGGTCGCTATGAGTCGGAATCAACTCGACGGCACTGGGTTTGGTTGGTTTTCTTGGATGTTATGTTTGGTGAGAGAACATCGAATAAACAAACACAACACTGGCTGGTAGTGATGAGTGCTATGAAGACAAAAACAGTGATGTGAAACTGGGTGCCTTGTAAGGAGTGCTGAGGGGTGGGCTTTAAGAAGTGACACTGGAGCTGAAATATGAATAAGAAATGGAGGCTGGTGTGCACAGTTCTAGAAATGTGGTTTCCAGGCAGGGGGAATAGCAAGTCCAAGTGTACTAAGGTAGGACAACCTTGGTGTGCCAGAGAAGCAGAACCATGGCCAGGGTGGCTAGAGCCTAATGTGTGAGGGGAAAGTGATGAATGAAAAGGCTGGAGATAGTCAATTACCCAAGGCAAACAAGAATCCTGCTAGCAGAGGATTTATACCTGGTTACAGTTAGAAGGTCAGCATCCCCCAATGCTGTCCTCTTCCTGTGAATGGTTTCCCTCCTGTTACCTCTGCTGAGTGAACATTTAAGGGCTGCTTTTTTTTTCTTTTTGGACATCCAGAGTAGATAAGTAATTTTGCTGTTTCCTCCAACCCAGCAGTTCTCAAAAGCACAGACTTACATATTCAACCTTTCTTCAGTCTCTCAGTTTGTGGCTTATTTCACTTTTGAAGATATAAATTTTACAATAGAATCATAGAGTTTACAAACAAATGGCACAGATAGATAAGTACATATAATAGAGATACTACAACAGGTATTCATGTGCTCTATGGGAGCACAGAAGACAGATAAATTCTGCAAGTGGGGCTCAGGATGGCTTCGTGGAGAAAGTCTCATGTTGCATTTTTCTGGTCCTCAGAGGTAGGAGGTGTGGTATTCTCCCTCCTGTTTTTTACCTCAAAAAAAAAAAAAAATTTTTTTTTAATAAATGTTTTCTGATCTGAATACATCCAGATTCCTTTTAACTCACTTTTTTTTCTCTCTCCTTCTCTTTAGAAAAAAAAAAAAATTTTTTTTTTTTTTTTTATGGTTAGAAAAAAAAAAAAATTTGGTTAGAGAGATGATATTTCTCAGTTTTCCACAATTTAGGATTAGGTATGCCCACATCTTACATTTGACCGTTCTTGTGTATATTTTCTTTGGTAACCTCCCATAAAACATAATTTCATTTGCATTAGAGATTTTCAACTCCAAATACTCCCATTAGTTAAATGTTATTTAAAGTTTGCAGCTATTTTAGGACCCAGAAATTTCTAGCCTCTACCTTTTTTTTTTTTTAGTTGCCACTCCGAAGTTACATGATCATTCTCATAAGAGGCAAAAACGTGGGGAAGGTGTTTTCTCATCTTGCAAAGCACAATTAGTATTTTCCTCTTTTTCTCCTGCATACACATGTATTCATGTATTTATTATACACTTAATGGAGGCAAACCTTGGTGCTTAGAAATCAGTCTTGGAACATACAGCATATCATTGTGGAGTAAAATTTGGAGGGTGGTGAGGCAAAGGGTACAGGACGAGAAGGGACAGCATGGTCGTCCTCCTTCTGGGTTGTTTGAGAACATCTGAGAATGGAACCCATGAAGCTGTTTTCAATAAATGAGCAGGGAGGCCATTTCCCAGGCAGCAAATCTGTTAATAGGTATTGTTGTTGTACTAGGTCCCAAATACTCAAAGGAAGGTCTTATCTTTATTCACTTGTAACCAGAATTGTCACAATTATCTGTGCTGGAGGAAGAGGCCAGCAGTAATTACACACCTTTTTTTTTTTTTTTTATATATGTAGATTCTTCTAGCACCTTGTCTTTCTGACAGTCGTAGCCATAGTCCTGGGTCTTAGCCCTCTGTGTTACCGATACAAGTCTTACCCTACAGTTTATTCTCCACTAAACCCTTTACTACCAAAAGAAAAAGGGTGGGGTGGGGGTGGGGGGTGGAGGGTGGGAAGGGGTTTGGAATCCTGAAATCCTGGGCATCTTTTGCAAAGAGCCTGTATGTAGATACCTTCATCCCACTTACTACACTAGTACACTCAGGGTGCAGAGGCAGTGAGAAATTAATACTCTGAGATATGGCAGCAACAATATTTTCTTCAATGTAACTTACTTCATCTAATGATAATAACAGTAAAAGTTCGTTGTGTTTTTAAAGTTGAGAAGCTGAGCATAAATGATAGTATACAAATGAGCTATAAATTTAGTACTTAGGAAAAACGTACTTTATTACCTGTGTCTTCTGTTACATCCCTATTTGTGCCAAGAGTGCTTTGCTCCCCCGTAATTTTATTTTAATAATGCAGGGTGCCTAAATGACCCATCATGAGAATGACCTGGACAGCTTTCGAATGGCAGGGTATGTCCAGTGTTCACTGTGGTTCCCTCTCTCTGTTCCTATTGGGTTACTGTGATGGAAGCAGTATATCAGAGAGGTTAAGACTATATTCTAGAGCCAGAACATCTGAGTTTGAATCCTGGCTCACAATGTCCGTGCGACCTGGGCAAGTTACTTAATGTCTTTGTGCCTTGGTTTCTTCATCGGTAAAATAGAGATAATAGTACCCTAGGAGAGCTAGGTACTTGTAAGTGAGTTAATACATGCAAAGATCTTAGAAGAGCTCCTGGCACACAGTAAATGTTCATAATGTAAGGTATTTGTATAGGAGGCTATAAGATCAAATGCCTACAGGGACCAATTAGATATTATCAATGAATCAGGTATAAAACATGGAGCCCTTTGGATATATCTTTCCTTCTTCCACATTTAAGTAAAGAAAGAGAAAAAATTTAAACTATGAGAAAAGCCCAGTACAAGAATGATAAATGCAAATGACTTTGACTTATTGTTGGGGAGCAATAAGCAGTGGTGAGCATCATGGCAAATGACTTGGAAGAGCCTACTCAGCTCCAGATAATTGCTGCCAAGAGAGGCTAGAAAACTAGATAAACCCACTCATGAAAACTAGATAAGGGTATGAAATCTCCCAATTTTTAAATGTTGTCACCTGATGCACACCCTTTTTTTTCTTTTGCAAATTCTATGTGATCCAAGCAACATGTCTTCAGGCTGCATTATTTGGCCCATAAGCTGGTAGTTTGAGACCCCTGATTTTCTGCTAAGTACTGAAGTCTGAATTCTAACCCAGTAGACTTGCCTCTCGTTGCCTTGCTCCTTCCATGACACCTGGCTATTAAGTCACACAATCCGTTGACCTTTATAACTCTCTTGGGTTGAAAGGACCAAAGTGCCTCTTATCAATACTCTATGTAAAAACTGATATGTGTATATATATATGTCTATGTATATTCATTCCAGAGATGGTGGTAAAAAGTGATTGCTAAGAAGAAATCAATCATACCTGTTTCTTTTCCCTATTCCCTCCCAAATGATAACTGCTTTGCCTTAGTTGTGAATCTGCCCTCTTTCTGAATTGCTGATTACAAGGGAAACCCTCCAAGTCCTACATCCTACTTGATACTCATTCTGTGTAATTGCTCCCTCCTGTGGAGACACTGGGCCATTCCTGCTGCTTATTAGAATGTAGAATAACAAGTCTTTGAGTGTTTTCTTGTCCTCATTTGTTGAGGAAGGAGAAGCTTCATGCTTTGGGAGACTGTGTTCTGAAACACCCTAAGGCAACCATTGCTTATCCAGGCCTAAGGAGAGGAGGCAAACACTCAGGGAGCAGTTACTTAATAAAGTAGTTTATGATCAGAGAAGACAAGGGAAGGAGGAAGTACTTGACCTCTCAGGATGCCCTCTCACCATGACAAGGAGTAGACTGAAGGGAAAGATATCACACAGGCTAAGAGCCCAGTAACTAGAACTGGCCAAAGTGCTGCCTCAAAGCAATCAGGCTGGTTCTATGGTAATTATCTACAGTAGTTTGTCAACTAGAATGAAACAGGGAAATTCTGACAACCCTCTTGCTCTCCAGATCTCAAGCTTTACTTTTTCCTCAAGCTTCCTCAACCTACTGTATCTGTAGAGATCTTATATAGTCTTATATAGTCCTTTCCTTATTCAGCCTTTCTAAGGAAGCCCCCATCTGTTTTGCTTCCTGCCTTGTCCTGTAATACTATCCTATATGCATTTTTCCTACAGCTTCTTTATCTTTGCACATTGCCTTCTACCTGGAATACCCAACTCTCTTCTCAACCTGCACAACTCATGGACTCACTTGAAATTTTTTCTCCACCAGGAAGCCTTTTTGGATTTTCTCATTGTACCAGAATCTATAGACCTCTAGTAAGAAAGGGAAGTTCTTTTTTTTCTCTCAACCCCATTCTTCCATTTCAAACCTCACTCTTGGGAAATATATAAATCTGATTGGCCAGATACTGATTGGGCAACCTTTCCTAAGGGTAGAATCACTTTACTTCCACAGGTATGTGTCTACATGTGCCTCTCCCTCTTCTTTTCTATTACTTCAGCAAGAGGAGTGAAGAGAATTAGGGATTTTTCCTCTTGGAAATGTCTCAGCTAGCTTTCCAGGACCAGTTTCTCTTTGGACCTCAGCCTTTTCTTACATGCTCTGAGGTTGCGGATCTGACGTTGTAGATCCACAAGGTCTGTGTTAGGAGTAGCAGCAGGTCTTCAGGCCCCTCTCCCAGGGCGTGTGTTCCAGCCAGATTATCAAACTTCCTATATTGTTGTTGGGTTTCCAAGCCCACTGAATGATAAAGGGGTATTTGCTTTTTGCGTCCTGCTGTCCCTGTGTCTCTCTGTCCCTTGGGAACCCTGTTAGGGAGGTGGCTGTGGTGCCATGTTATTCTCTTAATATCATCGCAATTCTTACATTGTTTTAAACACTGCTCACTTTTGAAGAGGCAGTAACTTGCCTGGTGAAGAGAGCAATATATGAAGCCAGATTCCCTAGATTCAAGAACAGGCTCTGACATTGTATAACTGTGGGACTTTGGGACACTTATCTAACTTCTCTGTGCTTTAGTTTCTTCATCTGTATTATGGGAATGATTATACTGCTATCCTCTTAGAAGTGTCATAAAAATTAATTGAAATAATACTTCTAAAGTGCTGATAGCAATGCCTGGATCACAATAACATTCATCAAATGTTAGTCATCTTCATCATCATCGTTTGTACCCCTAAGCACATCGCTCATGATTCCACTGAGATACTCAGCATGGTTTGCCCTGTTTATTATAGTTTGCATATGTACATCAGCTATGCCTCAAGAGCATCCTCTTAGTTCACAAAATTTACGGATCTGAAGTTTATCATAAGATGTTTATCGTAAGAAGAGTTCATTATAAGAAGAGCAACAAAAGAACAGCTTCTACATGAAAATGGTTATGCCATAAACAATCAAGCCACCAATTTTAGAGCTGGAACAAATCTTAGAGACCATCATGTCTCAGTTCTTCTTTTTATAGATGAGGAAACTGAGACTAGGACGGAGAAGAGACCCCAAAGCATCCAATTTGCAGAAGAACCAGGAGCACAGTGCAGTTGTCGGGGCCCCTCCTTTGAGGCCCTATTACTTTGCAGTACAGCCTTGGGGAACACACAAACCATTTAATCCTCCTGAGTCTCACTGGAGGATTTAAAAATTAAAGGTGGTGGTTACCTTTGCATCCAAGATAAGAAGCAGCGCATTAAGCTAAATGTCCCTCCAAATGGCTGTATTTCCAATTTAATAGGCACATTGCTCTCATATGTTAATTAGAGACTGAATTCCTGTTTCAAAAGATACCTCATAAGGTTTTATAACTAATTTTAGGGGCCAGTACTCTATGTTTCCCTGCTGAGTAATTAGTTTTACCTGTTTATGAGGACCACTGCCAGCGGAATTAACATAATGATGTATATAGTATAACAAGCATAGCAACATCCTAACGATCCTCTGTTCTTACAAACATTCCTTCTTAGTTTGCCTGTTAGCTACATGACTTCTTGCATCCTGCCCATCACAAAAGCAGGTGATTTGCCGTTACTAAACATTTATTTAAAATGTCTTTTATTTACAACTAATTGATACCTGGAAAGATGACCTTAAATTGTCTTTCCATTATGTATTAACTATCAACAATTTTCTTGTAAGTTCCATGGGCTCTTTTCAACTGCCCAATAAGCAAGGTCAGTGTCTTTGCAATTTTTAGATGGGTGTTTGTTAATTAGGGCTTATCTTATGTCAGTAATTAAAACACCACTGGACGCTCTTTCAGAAATCAATTGACATCAAGTTAACACAGAACATCTCACTAAGAGTAAATATGATGTATCAGTGCTTATGCACAAGAAATATTAAACAGTGATGAAGATTCTCAAAAAAAAAAAGTCAATTTTAGGTTCTTGGGAAAATCCTTTTTTTTTTTTTTAATTCAGCACTATCCAGTCATAAAAGGCGAGTTGAACACTGATTATATATAAGCATCATGCAAGTCTTACTGTATGAGATATAATTCTATTTCTCAAGGGGTTTATAGCACGAAAAGAGATAAGACATGTCCTGAAATAACGCTACAACAAGATATAAAGTGAAAGGAGCCTCAGGAAGTTTAGAAAAAGTGAATTGATATTCAGAGGCAGGAGATAACTATAGGATAGTGGTTAGGAACATAGGCTTTAGAAGCAAACAGGTGAGAAATTAAATCCTGCTAGGACCATATATACTGGTTTTCAGATAGACTAGTTGTTTAACCTCTCAGAGTCTTAGTTTCCACATTGTAAAACAAAAATACTGAGATAAAAGGTGAAAACAGCCAAGTATCTGGTGCTTCATCTACTGGGGAATTTAGGGAAGTTTCATGTAGGAGGTGGCGTTTGCACTGGTACTTGAAGAATGAGAAAATTTGGATATGTAGAAGTGTGAGGTGTATGTATAAGTAGACGGAACGAGGCAGATACTAATCCAGGCAACCATGGCATTGTATGGGGGAAGAATGTTAGAAACAGGGTTGGTCAAACGAACTTTAAAATATGACACGAAAAAAATAAATTAGGACAAGATAACAATGATATATCATGGCCTTTTGCCTAACGAAGCAATTTTCATATCCCTGTCTGGATGGGGCCAATGAGTACCATTTTCTTGACATGGTTAAGAACATGGGCTCAGAAGACTGTCTGCCTGAGTTTGCATCTTAGCCTTATGGTTCACTGTCTGGGTGACCTTGAATAATTAGCTGAACTTCTCTGCGCCTCGAGGGCCTCATCCATAAAATGTAGTTAATACTAACACAGATAATTTCCATGGCCGTACTTCTTATTGTCTTCATTTTGAATAACGAACCTTTTGAGTAGGATGCGAAAAGATCTGTTCTGAACCAGCACGGATTTATTGGTAGCTCACTGCACTTCCGTTTTCTACTTCCAGTAATCATGGGCTAGATTATTTACACCAAGTTCTGCACTAAGGACAACTAAAAAAAAAAAGAGAGAGATATTTTAAAATATCCCTTTAAATCATTGTGAACCTGACAGATAATAAGGAATTACCAGGCTAGGATCCAGGAGATGGCAGGAACTGAGAATAATAAGAACGCCCTGAAGCTCATTTTTAGCCCTGAGAACATTTGCTCATCCAGAAGCAATAGCAGAGTTGAGGGAATAAAAAAGGGGTGTTTGACACCTTGGGGGGCAAGCAAGTAGAAACCCAGGGCCAGCCTAAGGTGGGAAAACGACAATTAATACCTGAACATGAATCTGGGTGAGGGTGATCCAGAATAAACAATTCCCCTCCATCCGCCCTCAAGGGACCAGGGAGACTGTTGCCTTGGATGAACACGATAGGCATATTTGTGAGCCTCCTCTGGGAGGCAGTAATCATATCAGTTCTTTCTCGTGGAATTTCAGTCCAACTTTAGCTTATAAATATGACCCCCCAAAATCCCAAACACTGAATTTAAGTGGTTTCAGATTAGCAGTCTCCAGGTTCCTGATAAAAGGAAGTAAAAATCCCCTCTGAATGTTCCTTCATTCTAGGTCCTATGAAATCTCTGCCAAAAAATATTTCAAAATAACCAATTCACAGTCCCAGATAAACCAACATTCAAAAAAAAGAAAGCCACCAGAAGTAAGAACCAACAGAAACAATAGCCTCAGTAACTTATTCCTCACAACTTCAGACAATGAAATCATCTAATACAGGTTTGATCTCTTTATATGTGGGTCATCTGGGTCACTGTGAGTCAGATGCTGACTCAGTGACAGCTAACAACAACAGGCTTAGTATATTTAATGAAAAAAAAAAAAGCCAAGTTTAAAAGTATCTAACAAAAATAAGAAACTATAATTACGGACATTGCATACTTTAAAAAAAAATGCCAGAAATGGAAACTACAACTGAAATTGAAAATCCATTGGATGAGATTGGCAGCTGATTGGCCACAACTGTGACAGAATTAACTAAAGATGAATGAGAAGATATTAAGTAGAATGTAATAGACACAAAAAAATAGAAAATATGGAAGAGAGAGAAGGTCTAACAGAAGTTTAATTTCCTGAGACAGAGCCAAAGACAGAGACTAAGAGACAGAGAGAAGAAATTGAAATGGATGAAGCAGGGACAATATTGAAAAGCTGTTGGTTTGAGAAATTTCTGTGACCCATGAAAGATGTCAATTCACAGATTCAACAATGCCAGTGAATCTCAAGCTGAATAAGAAAGGAAAGAAGGAAGACATATCTAGACACATCTTAGTGAAAATGCAAAAAAGAAAAAAAATCATAAAAACAATAAGAAAACAATGACAGAATGACCTTCACCTACATTCTACCAAACAGTATTTACCCTTTTGCTTTCTTTTCTCACTGCTACTCTTACTGCTTCTCACCCACTTTTCATCCTAAGTATTTCAGCCATCCACAAAGGAAAGTCCTTTGCTCATCTTCTGTGTGCAGGCCAACCTGAAGTCTTCACTGTGACCCTATCATGCCTTACACATTCCTGCCTTGATAGCCTGTGCATGCTCTTCCCCTTTTCATAAATTCTCTCATCATCCTAAAAAACAAAACAACATAAAAACAAGCAGACCAACCACTCTACATGTGAGGACCCAGGAACTTGGAAATTCATTAGGACAGACTCTTACATTTAGCTCCTGCAGGCTGGAAAAGAAATTTCTAGCAATTAGTTATCACAGAAAAACCATAGGCTTTGGGTCCAAATTCCTGGTCTGCCACTCACTAGCTATGCAAACATAAGCAAGATCCTTAACCTCTCTGTGTTATGGTTTCCTCATCTGTAAAACATATAATAGTATCGACAACACAGAATTCTTGGGACTATTAAGATGATGCATTAATGTGTGTAAAATGACCTGCCCACCATCCAGCTCAGCAGGCTTTCAATATATGTTTTCTGAGTAAGTGAATATGGGTTCTAGTTGTAACTCCAAAGCCTGTGGCCAGTTAAGATGCACACAGGGTTAGTATAAAAAAGCAGCTGCACAACAGTCACCTGCCTTGAAAACTGCAGTGCTGCTCACTTATCTTAGTTTTGATATTTAAGAACAGTGGGTTTCCCAAGAGATATTGATGGGTTGGGGCTTATGCAGATTCAAGGGAGTGAAGTTGGTGATCTAAGGAGGCCATTCCAGATCAGTGTTTCTACTACTCTTTGAAAGGCCTCCTGCATATGGTTGTACAAGCTGTCACTACTATCCATGCCTGGGGGTGGGTGAGCAGGGGCAACATACCATATGCCCTGGGGAAGGGGCATCTTTGCTTCTCAAAGTCTCAAAGCCATCTTATCTGTGAGAAGTCTGGCTCCAGGTTAAAATCCTATGTGTGATCTTTCAGGCCCAAACATAGGCAATTACAAAGGCTGAGCATAGTGGTTAAGCATTCAGCTGCTAACCAAAAGGTTGGCAGTTCGAATCCACCAGCTGCTCTTTGGAAACCCCATGAGGCATTTCTCTGTCCTACAGGGTCACTCTGAGTCGGTAACGACTCAAAGGCAAAAGGGTTTACTTAAAGGAGCTCTAGTGGCACGGAGGTTAAGCACTGGGTTGCTAATCGAAATAGAGTTAGAACCTACCAGCCACTCCACCATAAATATTACAGCCTTGGAAACCCTAAGGGACAGTTCTACGTGGTCCCATAGTGTTGTTATGAGTCTGAATTGGCTCAACAGTGACAGGTTTTACTTGACAGGTCTCCTAGGGAAAGCTGTTCTCCCCGTACCAGTCTTAGTGCACACCCTGGAAGGAGTTTTAGTTGAAAATACACAGCCTCCCCCCATGCCTGGCACCCCATAGTCTTATGCACATTTGCATTCGTAGCCCAGGTACCTCTATTCGGTGGGCTTATATCAAAGAGCCATCAGCCAAGGCCCTTGCCAGGTGCCTCCACTGAGACCTCCTTTTCAGGGGCCTTGAAGACACTTTTCTGACTCAGTGCGTTTTCATGCCTAGCCTTTTCCTTCTTTCTCCTTCTGGCCCCTGGGTCAAAAAAATGGCAGAAGCCCTTTGTTCTAGGCTCCCTCAGCAGCAGAATGATAACCCTATCTGCACTGATCCACCTGACCCTCGCCTGGTGCTGTTGAGTGGGGAAAATGGAATATCAGAGGAGCCTGCAAGCTTCTTTCCTTTGTGACCTCTTGCCTATACTATGGTAGTGAGTAAAGCCAGCCTTATTACTTTCAGTTTGGCTCGTTGTCCTACATGACTACCTTAACAGCTGGCAGCTCAGCTAGTGACAATCTGCAGTCTGTCCTTGATTCTACTTACCTGGCAGTGCTCACAATAATTTGCAATTGGGCAAAGGAATAAGGGATGGAGTTGGTGATATACTGATGAATAAGGCTGAATTTGGTGGTAGGAAAGGATGAAAAGATGGTAGCAAGTGAGAGGAAGATAGTCTAAGTGCTTTGAAAACTCTAAAAAATGGAAAACTCAAGCAAATGGAATCACTGGCATATAAACAGTCAAAAAAAATTTTTTTAGGAGACATCTAGTCCAGCACCCTCAATGTAGCATCTTGGGAGAGAAAGCATACCATTTCCAAGCTACCAGAATAGACCAGGCTTGTTGGGGCTGAGGGTTCTTGACAGCACGTGGAGGGTTAAGCACAGCCTGGAAGTTTAGGACAAAGGCAGCTTTGGGGACAGATGCTGTTTTCACTTTTGTTCATAAGGAACAAATAGATTCTGTTTGGTGATGTTTCAGGTAGGTTAGGAACAAATTTTGTAGTTCCAAATTTGAAACTAAGATCAAATTCTCTTCCCGTAACTGAATGGACCCTTAGATGGAGTATAAGATTCTTCAGGTGAGAATTTTAAAAATAAATCTTAATGACACTTCCTGCCAATTTCCAGGCCCAGTAGGAAGAAGGGGAAGGCTTTTAGCCCAGGGGAGCATAACAGCTCAGGGACGGATTACCTAATAAGCAAGGTACACTTGGACTTATTTGTGCTTACTTACTTATCTGGAGTGCACAATCAAAGATGTGGTGAAACCCATGTGAAGTTGTGTACTACAGATTAATAACTAAACACAATTAAGCCCATGCGTACCTTGCTTACTGTGAACTGAAGTGTACCTTGCTTACTGGTTAATCCATGCGGAATAGAGTGTACAGTAATGCAGGAGACAGGAAAGCAGGTATAACCCCATATAACTCAGGTCCATTAGGTGCTGGGCCACCTTTCCCAGTCATGGCAAAGGAGGCAATTCTGTTACAATTTTCATCTGTTGCTACAGCACTGACCAAAGCATGTACCCTGCTCCACTGGGATGCTGGTGGGGAAGGAAGCTCTCTCCTTTATGGGGTTCAAAGGTGTATTCATGACTATTACCAAGAGAAGCCAGACGTTCTAAACCACGTGTGTACAAATAACCCAACAATTCTCTCCAAGTCTTAAAGACCAAGCACACTCAGATTCTAACAGCATTTGTACCTAAATCTAAACTATCATGCCCTGAAATGGTTGTAACATCTTGCCTGTGACTCAAGAACAAGATTGCCAGTCTGGTGGCCCAAGTCAGGAAGACTTTTTACAAAGAGGCATTTGTTTGGAAGTTCTCACAGTCTCATACCGATGTGGGGGAGAAGGGGAAATGATAACAACTCTATTTGCTGAATGGTTGCACTGTGCCAGGTGCTGTGCCAAATTACATAAATTATCCATGACACTTTATAAACACTTATTCAAGGATATATAATTAGGGTTTGTTTTGTTTTGTTTTTATTAGTTGCTGTCAAGTGGGCTCCAACTCACAGTGACCTTATGTATAACGGAATGAAATATTGCCTGACCCTGTGCCATCTTCATGATCATTGGTATGCTTGAGTCCATTGTTGTGGCCACTGCATATTTTGAGTGCCTTTTTTCCAACCAGGGGGCTCATATTCCAGCACTATACTGGACAATATTTTGTGGTGACCCATAAAGTTTTCATTGGCTAATTTTCTGATGTGGATAGCCAGACCTTTCTTCCAGGTCTTTCTTAGTCTGGAAGTTCTTCTGAAACCTTTCCACCACAGCTGACCCTTCTGGTATCTGAAATTCTGGTGGCATAGCTTCCAGCATCACATCAACTTGCAAGCTACCATAATACGAGTAACTGATGGATGGCGATGAATACAAGGGTGTACCACCACCATCCTAACTTTACAGGTGAAGAAACTGAGGGCCAGAGAAATTAAAGAGCTTGCCCAAGGTCAAACAGTTAATAGGTGTTGGAATTGAGATTTAAACAGAGGTCTGTCTTCTTAAAACTTTCAGAGTCTTTCTACTGTACCTATTTGCAGTAAGAAGCGGATATCGTTTGTCCTGAAACATATAAGACAAAAAAGATAGTATTCATTTAGAGAGATACTAACATTCCTTTGAGAAGAAAATGAAACTAGCAATAAGTGATGATTATTTGGAATATTAGATCATTGTCGACTTTTTTAGTCTATTAGGTATTAACGAGTTCTTTCTCTATTCAGAAAGTATTTCAGCATAGTACGCTGAACTGACTCATGCATATAAGGTTTTTTAACTATGTTTTAGGCTTACATGAATTTTAATTTTTTTCCTCTATTAGTATATTTGGAGGCATCTCAGCAGTCAGGCAAAATTCAAGGACTAGAGCTATTTTTCTCATGTATATCCTTGCATAATTGCTCACTAATAAGCTTTATGAGAATGAAGAAAACTAGAAAAATGAAAGCAACGCTATTTGTCTTCTTTTGGACAGCTAATGCACCAAGAATGTGTTTTCTTAGAGAGGTTATTTTACTGTTCGCATTTATTTTTATTTTTGTTGCCGTTATTATTCAAAGCAACTCCCTCTTCTCAACAAGAAGATAAAAGTGTTTCATGTTCTCATGGTGCATAGTAATATCCTGAGGGAATATCAAGGTATAATTACTCCCATTTTTCAGGTAAAGAAGCGCAGAGCTGTGAACTGGTTTACCTGTTTCGGATGGCCACGTTCACAGAAAAATCTAGAATCTGGAGGCCCTTCTGAGTTCCACGACTCTGTTATGAAATTGTAGGAAACACATAGCTAACCTGGATGTGCATTCTCCCATTAGTAACAACTAGGGCAGATATGGGAACAAATCATAGCTGTGCTATCCATCCCAATTCATGCCTCTATGTTAACATCCTAAATAAATACATAGAAGAAAATGATATTGTAGAAAATTTGCAATAGAAAAAAATGCTAATAAACAGAACAACAACAAAATATTGACCTTAATAATGTAAACCAAATAGTGATGTAACCCAAATAATGTAAACCACACCTATGTTAAATTTGACTTGGTTAAGGGGAGCCCAAGCCCGTTGCCATCGAGTCGATTCCTACTCATAGCGACCCTCAGGTTGCTTAAGGAGAAGCAACATGGAATAATAGACTATCCCAAACATCAAGGAACCTTTCCAAATATATATAATTTTCAGTTCCCCCACCCCTGCCCTATCCTAACTATATCAAGCTTTTCAGGAGTGAGGCTCTAGGATCTATATTTTTATAAAACCACATAGGATGCTTCTGATACTCAGCAAGGAAGGATTGGGGAGCACTAAGTTGTCCCACATTTATCTGATGTAGGAAGACCCTCTTCATTATCTCTAATTTCAAGGATCTTTGTGGAAATTGGCGTGGCTTAGTTTTGAACACTAATTCTGACACGTGCTAACTGTGTGGCCTCGGAAAAATTACTGAACATCTCTGAATTTCACGTAAATTGATCATGGTTTATAAAGATTATTGATATATAGTTAAAACACCTTTAAAAAGCTGGTTGAACAGAATAAAAATGTGATTAATAGTTTCTGCTGGTGGAGATGGTGCTGGGGGTATAGACGTAATCTTAGCCCTCTGATAGTCCAGCCCTTTTGTGCCTATTTTGTTAGAAAATGTGTGCTTGTATTGATCAAAACTTTCTCTTAATTTACTTTCCAGCAATTAGTATTAGGCATGCTCTTCTGAATGACCAACTACTTCCTCCACATGCGAGGCCTGCTCAAGTGCTTGCTAAGGACTCTTCTGCCCCCACCCAATTCTTTTCACTAGATTAAACCCCCACTTCTCCTTCAACTGAGCCCTGATGGCAAATCCACCAGTCACTCCTTGGAAACCCTATGGGGCCGTTCTACTCTGTACTATAGGGTTACTGTGAGTCGGAATGAACTCAATAGCAATGGGGTTCTCCTTCAACAGGAGCCCCCGTGATGCAGTGGTTAAGCACTCAGCTGCTAACTGAAAGGTCAACGGTTCGAACCCACCATCTGCTCCAAGGGAGAAAGATGTGGCAGTTCGCTTCAGCAAAGATTACAACCTTGAAAACCCTATCGGGCAGTTTTACTCTGTTCTGTAGGGTCACTATGAGTCAGAATCAACTCCACAGCAACGGGTTTGGATTTGCTCTTGGTTTGCTCCTTTATCAGTTGCCCATAAGAAATTTTCCTGGTATGTAGTCTCAGAACTCTAGAAGGATGTTCCTTAGTGATGTGTTCCATGCTTTTCTCTGTTACAAAATCCCCCGCTGACTCAGAGTTGAACAGAGCTCCCACGCCTACTGTAAAACCCTAGCCGAAGATATCATGTCCTCTATGTCAAGGCTTCTCAAACCTGAATGTGCAGACAAATCACCTGGGATCTTGTTAAAATGAAAACTCTCATTCAGGAGGTCTGGGAGAAGACCCAATAGTCGACATTTCTAACGAGCTCCCAAGTCATGGTGCTGTTGCTGCTGGCCCAGGGGTTACACTTTGAGGAACAAAGCACTACATTATTAAACGCCTTTTAAATCTAGATTAATGTGGTAATTTCTGCCTTTGTTTTAGTCCTACAAAAAATATAAATAAAATAGTCTCTGTAAGATGGATTTGTATAATTTCTACTGTCAGAAAATGACAATTCTACAACTCAATGCATTTGATTTTGGCCTTAGCTGTCAAAAATTTTATTGCCTGACTGTTGTTATCTCCTCAATGCTGGTGCCTGCAAGCATCTATTGTGCTGGATTCTTTTAGAAGGATGTCTTTTCTGTTAAAGGCCTTTTCTTGAAAGTTGATATATTTGGTTATGTTTAAATATCTTGGCAATAAGACTTCAATCATTCAGGATTAACAGGCAATCTTTGTGTGTGTGATGAGGGACTGATTGGCAGTTAATTTTGTTGTCCTTTTGGCACTTGGGTTCTATTATTGTGAAAAGACAAACTTAAAAAGGGTAGATCTGGGGTCAGAGTTAAAAAAAAAAATCCTTCAACTTGCTGTAATGTACATTAGTTGGGCTAGATGTCATCCAAGAAAAAAGACTGTCTGGTAGCTTCATGGAAACCCTGGTGGTGTAGTGGTTAAGTGCTACGGCTGCTAACTAAAAGGTCAGCAGTTCAAATCCACCAGGTGCTCCTTGGAAACTCTATGGGGCAGTTCTACTTTGTCGTATCGGGTTGCTATGAACCAGAATTCACTTGACAGCAACGGGTTTGGTTTTTTGGTTTTGGTAGCTTCATTTCAGTCCAGGGACATGAGTTGTTAGTTGCTGTTCAGTCCACTCCAACTCATGGTAATCTTATGCATAACAGAAGGAAACTGTTATGGATTGAACTGTATCCCCCTAAAATGTGTATCGAAAATGTATATCAACTTGGCTAAGCCATGATTGCGAGTATTGTGTGGTTGTCCACCATTTTGTGATTTGATGTGATTATCCTATGTGTTGTAAATCCTAATCTCTATGATGTTAATGAGGCAGGATTACAGGCAGTTAAGTTAATGAGGCAGGACTCAATCTACAGATTAGTTTATATCTTGAGTCAATCTCTTTTGAGATAGAGAAGAGAGAAGCAAGCAGAGAGGTATGGGACCTCATACCACCAAGAAAGAGGTTCTGGGAGAGGAATACTTCCTTTGGACCCAGGGTCCCTACATTGAGAAGCTCCTAGACCAGGGGAAAATTGATGGCAAGGACCTTCCCCTAGAGCTGACAGAGAAAGAAAGCCTTCACTTGTAGCTGGTGCCCTGTATTTGGACTTCTAGCCTCCTAAATTATGAGAAAATGGTATTTCTGTTATAGCAGCATTAGATAACTAAGAAACATTGCCCAGTCCTGCACCAATTCCATGATCTTTAATGTTTGAGCCCAGTATTGAGCCTATGGTGTCAATCCATCTCATTGAGGATTTTCATTTTTTTTTCTTTTCTACGGTATGAAACAGAATGTTCTTCTCTAGAGATTGGTCTTTCTTGAGGACGTGTGCAAAGTAAGCAAGATGAAGTCTCGCCTTCCTTGCTTTTAAGGAGCATTTCACAGGGAAGGACAATTTGGAGATGTTTTTATATTACCCTTGTTTTCCTTGATTCTGTAAAATACTTTTTAATAGGACTAAATTTTATATTTAAATCTATTATAAACATCAAAAAAACTTATGGGGGATTGTCCCAAATATCAATCAGTTGGAGCCATACCCTTGAATTTTTTGGTACATTTTTTCTTCCAGAATTTTATTTCTTTTGTATTTGTGTGTAATGGAAAATAAAAGAGAGAGAGAGACATGCACACACGCACAAAATAATTTATTATGAGGTTGAAACATACGAAGTTGCCATTTTTGTATGTCAAAATAGTTGAACGTTACCAGTTCAGTATGATTCAAACCATATATATGTTGACTTGCAACATGGTTTTAAAGCTGAAAAGTCTACTCTAAACATTTCCATGTTTTATCTTCAACAACATTATTTAAAATGGTGATATTAATGTGTTGTGATACATTTTACCAATCTATATTGGATACTTACATTGTTTCTAATTTTTCACTATTCTAAGAAATGTTGAGTATATATCCTTATGAAGAAGTGCTTGTCTATATTTACAATAATTCCTTAGGAAAAATTCCTAAATTGGATTATTTGGTCAAAGTAATCCAACTGTAGGATATTTTAAATGCTTTGATGCAATTTAAAATACCACCAGCTATATAAAAATATATACTGTATCTTTCCCTGTTTCAATACCAGCATATAATATTGATATACTTTAATCCCTTTTAGTTTGATAGATAAAAAGATAGTTTATGTTATTTGGTTAACATCATTATTAAGGTGAACTTTTTTTTTCTTCTATTTATTAACTTTTTTTTTCTATTGTAAATTGTCTACAATGTAATTTTCTTATATATATTTTACTGTTTTGGCTGTCTTTTTATTTTGAAGTTATGTGTTCTTCTTTATTTGTGATGACCTTTTCGTATTATTGCAATTGCAAGTAGCTCACTTTTAAAATTACCTTTTAATATTCTTGAAGGTGGATATTTTATTCTCTGATTTAAAATTTCTACATAGCCTATTTTTTATTCATTTCCTTTGTGTTTTCTGAACCCGGTGCCATACTTAGAAATTCTTCCTATCCTCGAGTTTTTTTTTTTTTTAATAGTTCATTTTTTATATTTAACTATTCAGCTAGGCCAAATTTATTTTAAGATATGGCTTGAGACAAGAATACAGCTCTCTTTTCTGAAAGAGTTAACTACTTTTATGAGTACAGTTTATTGAAAATTCTTTCACCACTGATTTAAAATGTCACATTTATCTTAAGTTCTGTTATATACTTGGGGCTGTTTCTGGGAGTTCATTTCTGTTTCATTCATCTGTCTGCCTTTTCTGGTACAATTATTATAATTATAATATTTAAATTGTTATATAAATTTTGAATAGCTGGCAGTTTAAGTCACCCACCCCTTGCTTCTCTTGAAAGTTTTCTGGGCTATTCTCTCTCATTTGTTCTTTTTATAATAATTTTATTCACTGATGAAGAAAACATAATTTTCTTTGGGATTTGATGAGAATAGCATTACATTTAAAAATTAATTTGGAGAAAAAGAAAATATTTCAAATTTTGAATTTTCTCATCTAAAAACATGGTACCTCCTTTTACTTCTTCAAGTCTTCCTTTATGTCTCTGATGAAAGGTTTATTGCAAATAGGTTCTACACATTTACGGTTAAGTTTAGTCCAATGCATTTTCTGTTTTTGATTGTTATATGGATAGGCTTTTTTTAAATCCCATATTAAACTTGTTTTTACAGAGCCTCAGGCAGCGGTGGTTTAGTGGTAGGGTTCTTGCCTTGCATACTGGAGAGCTGGATTTGATTGCCAGTCAAACAACTCAAGCACAGTTACCACCTGGCTGTCAGTGGAGGCTCATGTGTTGCTGGGATGCTGAACGGGTGTCAGCGAAGCTTGCAAGCTAAGGTGGACTAGAAAGAAAGATCTGGTGATCTGAAAACCAGCCAATGAAAACTCTATGTATCACAGTGATCTCATCTACAACCAATCATGGGGATGGCGCAGGACTGTGCAGTGTTTTGTGCCATGTGCATGGGGTCATTGCCATGGCTTGGGGGCTGACCCTAAGGCAGCTGACAACAGGCAAGTTATTATTTTATTCATTTATTTTTTCATAACAAGCCGCCTTACCAGCCTTGTTAATCCATTTTTACCTTAGGGTTATTAGCTAATTTATCCCAATAAATAAGGAACGTTCGATTTGGTCTTATCCTTTCTAATAATTTTAATTTTTTTGTTTTCCACGTATCTTACATGATTTTACCTTATGTTCATGCCTAGAATTTCTAGAGTTTGCGGTGAAAGCATTATTATTATTATTTCAGATTTTAGTTGGAATGCTATTGCAATTTTTCCTTTGAGCATAATGCTGGCAGTTGGTTTTAAATACATTTTTCTTTCTAGACTAAGGTGGTAGAATTATTTTCATAGATTATTAAGGACTTCTACCCACTTGTGTGTTGAATTTTGTCAACTGAATTTTAACCTCTACTGAGATAATGGTATTTCTTCTTTGATCTATTTATTGACAAATTACATTAATAGGTTTCCTAATATTGTACAATTCTTGCATGCCTGAATAATTTCTGTTTGGTCATGGTATATTATTCTTTTAAAATGGCGTTAGATGAGATTTATTTTCAATTTATGTAGCATTAATATTTAGTTTATTGTGTAATATCAGGTTTTGTTATCAAAATTATGTTAACTTGATGAGAATAATTGGAAAGATTTCTCACTTATTCATGCAGTCTAGGAGGGCATGGGAAATAAAAAAAAAAATCCTGTGTGCACAGTAACTGTCTGTGTTTCTCCTTTTTGAGATCCATCTATTCTGAAGTGTACCTCGGTGACAACATTTGTTAAATTGATGGAACAGTTGTTCTGTTTCTCTAGTTTGTTCTTTTTCCATTTGAACCAAGGTAGCTTATTTACAGGTGTCTGGAACTTTTTCTCTCTTTTCTCATCTGTCCAAAGAGTGCTTTATGCTCAGCTACTTGAGATTATTTCCCCCAGGGCTTACGTGGTTTTGCATTTGAATCTTCTAAAATTCAGAATTAAAAAAAAAAAAAGTGAACAAACATTTGATTGTAGTTTTACCGTGATCATTGGTATATCCATCAGTCTTTGCAGGGAAGGGTTGCTGAGTGGAGAGGTACGGGATGGTGGCTGAACCTGAGAGATTTGACCTGGTCAGAGACTCTTCTTTTTTGTATTTGCTGTGGCAACCCAAAATTAACTGGGACAATACACCTCTAACAGAACAGTGGCCTTTTGGGGGACATTGCCAATATTGTGCCCATATTCTTTGGTTAGAATTTGGACTATATACCTTGATACAGTATCTGCTATGACATATGTCATATGGAGTGGTTCCCAGGTCCACTGCTAGAATAAAAATTTAACTACTCCTTTCACCTAGTCCCTCTGTGAATTAGAGCACGTAGTTAGGTGGCATCAGCAGGGTTTCGTTTCTTTATTTCTTAAGCCAACACATCTTTTCCATGGGGTGAATTGTGGGTCAGTTTGCCCATTCCTTATACTGGTCTTTGTATTTTTCTTTTCAAATTTTCTCAATTTTTCATAATAGGTGCAATCTTTTCCTCATTCCCTTTACTGGGAGGGGTATTCTCGTTGTATTCTTTCAGTCATTTGAGTGAAAAAGCAGAACAAGGGAAGGAAGTGTAAGAAAATAAAAGCATGTCTCTAGCCCCTACCTTTACTCTTAGGCAGACAATGTCCTTTGTCCTCATACTGAGGAAACATGCCCAAGTGAGTCAAACAGAAAAGTTTTCACACTCAGGTTTCATATGAATCTAAGATGACCCTTTCCTGTTTTAGAGACTTAAAGTTTGTTAGAGGAACTATGGGAGCAAAAAGCTAGCTGAGAACTTTATATGAAAAAGTTGTTAGCACCAGTGACTTCATGGCACAGAGAATGAGTGGTGATTGTCTATGATGAGGACGTTTGGGCTCCAAGGTTAAGCATGTAAAAGCCAGAGTTATCCTCATGGGCAACCATTTTCTGCCTTTATGTGTTTTGCATATAGTCATCCCTTGATTTTGCCCATCCAGGTTGTGATGCCTAAAGAACTAGGGTTATATTTTAACATTGACAGGGCTTGGATTAATGACCACCATTTCAGAGAAGAGGAAACTTGTCATGGATTGAATTATGTCCCTCCAAAAATGTGTGTATCAACTTGGTTGGGCCATGATTTTCAGCAACATGTGGTTGTCCTCCATTTTTTGGTTGTAATTTTATGTTTAAAAGGGTTAGGGTGGAATTGTAACACCACCCTTACTCAGGTCACTTCCTTGATCCAATGTAAAGGGGGTTTCCCTGAGATTTGGCCTGCACCATCTTTTATCTCCCAAAAGATAAAAGGAAAAGGAATCAAGCAGAGAGGGGGGACATCATACCACCAAGAAAGCAGCACCAGGAGCAGATCACATCCTTTGGACACTGGGTCCCTGTGCCTAATAAACTCCTTGACCAGGGGAAGGTTGAGAACAAGGACCTTCCTCCAGAGCTGACAGAGAGAGAAAGCCTTCCCCTGGAGCTGACACCCTGAATTTGGACTTGTAACCCATTAGACTGTGAGATGGGGTAGTTTTACCCTGTCCTATAGGGTCGCTATGAGTCAGAATCGACTCGACGGCAACGGGTTTGGTTTTTTGGTTTAGGCTGTGAGACAATAAATTTCTCTTTGTTAAAGCCATACACTTGTGGCATTTCTGTTATGGCAACACTAGATGACTAAGACAAAACTGAAGCTCACAAAGGTAGGTATTTCTTCCAAGTCATTCAGCTGATATGGAATAGAAAACCTGAGTCTTTAGACTGCTAGTGGATTTTCCTCCTGGGGATTCCACAATTTTTAAAGGTAATGCGTCTTTGTAGGCAGGTTTCTCAGTGGCCATTTCCATTTCTGACCCAAGTCCAAAAACCAAACCTGAAAAAATTCTCACTTTAGCCAGTTGAAGTGTTTTCCTCTTAGATTTTTCAGAGGATGTAATCAAAGGAAAACTCTTTAATACACCTAGAAAATTGGATTCTACTGTACTATTCTATAGGCAGTTCATTCTCTGACCCAGCTTGAGCTCAGTGCATACCCTGACATCAGGGGATTAATTGGCCATGTAATTGTTATCCTTGCTAGTAACTGCACAAGCTGTTCTTATTCACATAAGTCCCTAATCCTTTTCCAAATTCTTCTTGCTTCAATTTGCCTCAATAATATCCTGCAGTTGTGGATAATTGCACATTGTGTAGAGGAGGATTTCCTTTGATTTTCTCTAAATTTAGACTCTGCTAATTTTTTTTTTTTTTTAATGGGTAGGCAATGGGACCAGGTAGCATGGAACACCCAATTAGTTGCTCTGCAGCATCTCATTTAAATTTCTCTATCATAAAACACTCCTCCATTTTCCCACTGAAGAGAGTGACTCTTTGTCCTTGCTTGAAATTCTCCCTGTTACATTTCCCCAGCTATTCTAATTACGTCTACTGCAATCTGATAGACCTGGTAGTATTGCTCAGATTCAAAGGACAAATAAATGGAGATAAGATCATTGACTTTGAGTGTCTAGAGGGTTGTCAGGGGGATGAGGGATGACACTTACTTAACCTGAATGGTTTAAGAATTTGAACTAGTAGCTTTGTAAGTTGTTGAAAAGTTTGGAGTTTCTACATTAAATAGAATTATCCATCTGTTGTTGTTATTATTGTTGTTAAGTGCCGTCAAGTTGGTCTGACTCATAGCACCCCTATGTACCACAGAACGAAACACTGCCCAGGCTTGCACCATCCTTACAATCGTTGTTATGCTTGAGCCCATTGTTGCAGCCACTGTATCAATCCATCTCATTGAGGGTCTTCCTCTTTTCCACTGACCCTGTACTTTACCAAGCATGATGCCCTTCTCCAGAGGCTGGTCCCTCCTGACAATGTGTCCAAAGTGTGTAAGACCCAGTCTTGCCATCCTTGCTTTTAAGGAGCATTCTGGTTGTACTTCTTCCAAGACAGATTTGTTCATTCTTTTGGCAGTTCATGGTATAGTCAATATACTTTTCCAACACCACAATTCAAAGGTGTCAATTCTTCTTCGGTCTTCCTTATTCATTGTCCAGCTTTCACATGCATATGATACAATTGAAAGCACCATGGCTTGGGTCAGGCACACTTTTGTCTTCAAGGTGACACCTTTGCTTTTCAACACTTTAAAGAGGTCACTTGGAGCAAATTTGCCAAATGCAATGCGTCTTTTGATTTCTTGACTACAGCTTCCATGGGTGTTGATTGTGGATCCAAGTAAAATGAAATCCTTGACAACTTCAATCTTTCCTCCATTAATCATGATGTGGCTTTTTGGTCCAGTTGTGAGGATTTTTGTTTTTTTTATATTGAGGTGTGTAATCCATACTGAAAGCTGTGGTATTCAATCTTCATCAGCAAGTTCTTCAAGTAGTTTTCACTTTCAGCAAGCAAGGTTGTGTCATCTGCTTAATGCAGGCTGTTAATGAGTCTTCCTCTAAACCTGATGCCCAGCTTTTTAGATTATTCATAAAGTCCAGCTTCTTGGATTATTTTTTCAGCATAAAGACTGGATAGGTATGGTGAAAAGATATGACCCTGATGCACACATTTCCTCACTTTAAACCAACCAGTATCCCCTTGTCCCGCCCCAACAACTGCCTCTTGATCTACGTAAAGGTTCCTCATGAGCACAATTAAGTGTTCTGGAATTCCCATTCTTCGCAATGTTATCCATAATTTGTTATTATCCACACAGTCGAATGCCTTTGCGTAGTCAATAAAACACAGGTAAACATCCTTCTGGTATTCTCTGCTTTCAGCCAGGATCCATCTGACATCAGCAATGATATCCCTGGTTCCACGTCCTCTTCTGAATCCAACCTGAATTTCTGGCAGTTCTCTGTCAATATACTGCTGCAGCGGCTTTTGAATGATCTTCAGCAAGATTTTGCTTACGTGTGATATTAATGATATTGTTCGATAATTTCTGCATTCTGTTGGATCACCTTTCTTGGGAATAGGCATAGATATGGATCTCTTCCAGTCGGTTGGCCAGGTAGCTGTCTTCCATATTTCTTGGCATAGACAAGTGAGCATTTCCAGCTCTGCATCTGTTTGTTGAAATATGTCAATTGATATTCCATCAATTCCTGGAGGCTTGTTCTTCCCCAGTGCCTTCAGTGCATCTTGGACTTCCTTCCTCAGCACCATCAGTTCCTGATCATATGCTACCTCTTGAAATGGCTGAACATCGGCTAATTCTTTTTGGTATAATGACTCTGTGTATTCCTTTCATCTTTTGATGCTTCCTGCATCGTTTAATATTTTCCCCATAGAATCCTTCACTACTGAAGCTCGAAGCTTGATTTTTTTCTTCAGTTCTTTCAGTTTGAGAAATGCTGAGCATGTTCTTCCTTTTTGGTTTTCTACATCCAGCTCTTTGCACATGTCATTATAGTACTTTGTCTTCTGGAGCTGCCCTTTGAAATCATCTGTTCAGTTCTTTTACTTCATCATTTCTCCCTTTTGCTTTAGCTGCTCGACGTTTGCAAGTTTCAGAGTCTCCTCTGACATCAATCTTGGTCTTTTCTTTCTTTCCTGACCTCTTGCTTTCTTCATGTATGATGTCCTTGATGTCATTTCACAACTCGTCTGGTCTTTGGTCATTAGTGTTCAACACACCAAATCTGTTCTTGAGATGGTCTCTAAATTCAGGTGAGATATACTGAAGGTCATATTTTGGCTCTCATGGGCTTGCTCTATTTTCTTCAGTTTCAACTTGAACTTGCATATGAGCGGTTGATGGTCTGTTCCACAGTAGGCCCCGGCCTTGTTCTAACTGATGAAATTGGGCTTTTCCACTGTCTCTTTCCGCAGATGTAGTTGATTTGATTCCTGTGTATTCCATCTGGTGAGATCCATGTGTATAGTTGCAGTTTATGTGGGTGAAAAAAGGTATTTGCAATGAAGAAGTCATTGGTTTTGCAAAATTCTATCATGTGTCTATCTGTCACCGAGGCCATATTTTCCCACTACCAACCCTTCTTTGTTTTACAGTTTTTACCTTCCGATCACCAGTAATTATCAATACATTCTGATTGCATGTTCTATCATTTCAGACTGCAGAAGCTGATAAAAATCCTCAATTTCTTCATCTTTGGCCTTAGTGGTTGGTGCATCAATTTGAATAAAGGTCATATTACCTGGCCTTCCTTGTAGGCGTATGGATATTATCTGATCACTGACGGCATTGTACTTCAGGATAGATCTTGAAATGTTCTTTTTGACCATGAATGCACCACCATTCCTCTTCGAGTTGTCATTCCCAGTGTAGTAGACTATATGATTGTCCAATTCAAAATGGCCAATACCAGTCCTTTTCAGTTCACTAATGCCTGGGATATCGATGTTTATGTGTTCCATTTCATTTTTGATGATTTCCAATTTTACTAGATTCATACTTTATACATTCCAGGTTCCGATTGTTAATAGGAGTTTGCAGCCTTTTCTTCCATTTTGAGTCGTGCCACATCAGCAAATGAAGGCCCTGAAAGTTTTACTCCATCCACATCATTAAGGTGTTCTCTATTTTGAGGAGGCAGCTCTTCCCCAGTCATCTTTTGAGTGCCTTCCAACCTGAGGGGCTCATCTTCTGGCACTGTATTAGACAATGTTCTGTTGCTATTCATAAGGTTTTCACTAGTTAATTCTTTTCAGAAGTAGACTCTGCCAAGTCCTTTTTCCTAGTCTGTCTTAGTCTGGAAGTTCAGCTGAAACCTGTTCTCCATAGTGACCCTGCTGGTATCTGAATACTGGTGGCATAGCTTCCAGCATCACAGCAATATGCAAGCCCCCACAGTACAACAAACTGACAGACATGTGGGGGGTTATCCATCTAGGAAATGGTTATCTCATAATGGAACAAGCTTCTCTTATGGGAGTTTTTGAAGTTGTTCAACCTTACCAAGAATCCCTTAGTTCTAGGCTTACTTTTGGGAAACCTTATACTTCTTTCAGTTCCTCTGATTTGCTTTGTATAAAGGAGTACAGACACCCCATTTTAGAGATCTTTTATGACAATTCACTGACTTAATTCAATAATTAGTTATCTCAGTGAAGGGCAGGATTTGAGATACATTTAGGACAAAAAATCAAAAGTCCTTTGTGATGGGTTGTTTTAGGGGGTGAGGGAGAAAGGTGTTAGGTACAACAGTTTCCTTACTTTCAAAGGAAAAAAAATCATACATATGAATGATCATTTTACAATATGTTAACTGTTACGATCACTTTAATAAATGAGGAAGTAGAAAGGTTCCCTGGAGGAGACAATGATTGAGCTGCATCATAACTAACTGATGGGTAGGCATTAGACAACAGGGAAGGGGATGCTGAGCTAAGGATGATGATGATTATGTTTATTGAGTGATTATTTTATCCAAGGAACTGTGTTAAGTAAGTGCATGCATGATCTGATTTAATTTCATTTGAAATATGAGGGAACTGAGGCTCAGAGAAGTTAGGTAACTTTTCTGGTGTTGCATAGGCAACAGTTGGTGGAACTGTGGCTCAAATTTAAGTCTGTATGACTCCAGTGTCTGTGCCCTTAATTATTTTGGGAAACTGCTTGAGACAGCTCCACTTGTAGGGATTCTTAGACACATGTCAATCTTCAGGAGTGTTCTTGACTACATGAAGTGTTAATTTTTCCTTGAGAAAGTTTTAGGCAAAGGATTCTAGGAATGGGCATCAGAGAGAC
Source organism: Elephas maximus indicus (assembly GCF_024166365.1). Classification (NCBI taxonomy): domain Eukaryota; kingdom Metazoa; phylum Chordata; class Mammalia; order Proboscidea; family Elephantidae; genus Elephas; species Elephas maximus. The sequence goes on along the minus strand of NC_064820.1, from coordinate 168,711,052 downwards.
ATTTTGATCAAAGATTCCAAAGAAGAATCCTAATCAAAAGGGGGAAAAATAGAGAAGTTGAAATGCTCATGGACTCCAGATGTTCTGGGGTCATAGAGGCTGGATGAACTCCTGAAACTATTGCCCTGAGATAATCTTTTAAGCCTTAAACCAAAATTATCCCTTGAGGTGTTCTTAAAACCAAACAATAGTTTAGCTTAAGTAGTAAAGAATGTCTGCCTTGAGTATTGTGTTCTTTCAAGGTCTATCTGCATGGGATCAAACTGACAACAGCAAGTCAAAAGATTCGATAGGAAGCTGAGGGGGCAGTGACTTAATGTTAAAGGTGAGGAGCAACTCAGAAAAGGAAGACAACAATGTTTGCATCAAAAAATTTAATCAGTCTCACTGAATTGTACATATAGAAACTGCTGAGTTGGTATGTGTTTTCTTATGTATGTTCTCAACAACAACAAAATAAATAAAATAAAATAGGCAGGCATAGAGGAGGGTCTCTCAGTCTGCCCTATTGATTGATAATGTTTGAAAACTGGGATGTAAGGGAACCTCAGAAGAAAAGGTGCGAGTTCTCACAAAACTCAAGTATATGCTCTGAGAAATGAAATGGATGAGAAGGGTGATGCTGTGGGCAAGGAAAAGTTCTCACAAGAGACTGATTGACTGACATCAAGCCAGATTCAAGTAGAGACAAGGTTCATCATAATGGAAACAAACAGGTATAGATTCATGAAAGTGACTTCGGAGATGTTTGTCCAAGGTGTTCCTTCATTATTGTTCCTTATTTAACAGAACCTTGTTTGGCTGTAAAGAACAAGGATTAATTCAAGCTGGCTAAAATAATAAAGGACAATTCATGGTTAAGGTTCCAGAGACCTCAGACAACCCAGGACAGGCAATGAAGTTTCAGAGAACTTCAGTGACACTAGAAGTGTATGTGTATATGTGTGTGTGTGTGTGTATACAGTTGAAACCTAGGCACAAATAGCTCCATCTCTTTAAAGTCCTTAGAGATGTAACATCTCTGCCTCTGCTCTGTGCTTTCTTGGACATGAAGCAACATGGCTGTCCAAATCCTGCCTCTGTAAAACCATTCCACCCAAGAGCCTTCAGTGGACTGGCTTCAATTTCTATGAATCATAGTTTAGATATGCAAGAGAGAAAGAGAATCTGGTTGCTCATTGGTTTTGTGATACACTAGAATTTCCCTTTCAGGTGGTGTGAGTGTAGAATACCAGGATGTATATGTTTGGAGCAGTGAACAACCTAGAGATAAGTTGATTTTAATGAAGTCACATACTTCATGAGATTCCAGACTTGGCTCATGTCCCTTGCATTCTTTTGTAATACCCCCAAGGAATTCTCACCAACAGTGAGGCAATGACCTGGAGCTTAAACAGACTAGAATAAGAGACAAAGCAAATGGTAATAATTTGATAGGATCTTGATAGCTTCTTTTTGACTGTTTAATTTTTATTTATTTATTTTTATTGTGTTTTAAGTGACAGTTTACAATTCAAGTCAGTTTCTCATACAAAAACTTATACATACACTGTTATGTGAACCTAGGTGCTCTCCCTGTAATGTGACAGCACGGTCCTCCTCTCCACCCTGTATTTCCCATGTCCATTCAACCATCTCCTCTCCACCTCTGCCTTCTCATCTTGCCTCAGGACAGGAGCTGCCCACATAGTCTCATGTGTCTACTTGAGCCAAGAAGCACACTCCCCATCAGTTAACATTTTATGTCTTATAGTCCTGTCTGATCTTTGTCTGAAGAGTTGCCTTTGGTAATGGTTTTAGTTTTAGGCTAACAGAGACTCCGGGGACCATGCTTTCTGGGGTCCATACTGTCTCAGTCAGACCATTAAGCCTGGTCTTTTTACTAGAATTTGAGTTCAGCATCCCACTTTTCTCCTGCTCCATCAGGGATTCTCTGTTGAGTTACCTGTCAGGGCAGTCATTGTTGGTAGCTGGGCACCAAATCGTTCTTTCTGTCTTAGGCTGATGGAGCCTCTGGTTTGTGTGGCCGGTTCTGTCTCTTAGGCTCTTATTTTCGCTGTGTCTTTGGTGTTCTTCATTCTCCTTTGCTCCAGGTGGGTTGGGACCAATTGATGCATCTTAAATGGCTGCTCACTACCTTTTAAGACCCCAGATGCCACTCACCAAAGTGAATGCAGAACATTTTCTTAATACACTTTGTTATGCCTATTGACCTGGATGTCCCTTGAAACCATGGTAACAAGATCCCTGTCCCTTGTACTCTGTCCCTTGAAGTGTTTGGTTGTATTCAGAAAACTTCTTAGCTTTTTGGTTTAGTCTAGTTGTGCTGACTTCCCCTGTATTGTGTGTTGACCTTCCCTTCACCTAAAATAGTTCTTGTCTACTATCAAATTAGTGAATACCACTCTCTCTCCCTCCCCAACATCCTAACCATCAAATGTTTTCTTCTGTGTTTAAACCTTTTCTTGAGTCCTTATATTAGTGGCCTCATACAATATTTGCCCTTTTACAACTGACTAGTTTCACTCTGCATAATGCCTTCCAGATTCCTCCATGTTATGGGATGTTTCATGGATTCATTGTTGTTCTCTATCATTGCGTAGTATTCCATTGTGTGAATATACCGTAATTTGATTATGTATTCTTCTGTTGATGGGCACCTTGGTTGCTTCCATCCTTTTGCTATTGTAAACAAGAGTGCAGTGAACATTGGTGTGCATATAATTATTCCTGTGAGGGCTCTTATTTCTCTAGGATATATTCCAAAGAGTGGAATTGCTGGATCATATGGTAGTTCTATTTCTAGCTTTTTAAGGAAGTGCCAAATTGATTTCCAAAGTGGTCGTACCATTTTACATTTCCACTAGCAGCGTATAAGTGTTCCAGTCTCTCCACAACCTCTCCAACATTTATTATTTTGTGTTTTATTGGATTAATGCTAGTCTTTTTATTGGGTAAGATGGTATCTCACTGTAGTTTTGATTTGCATTTCTCTAATGGCTAATGATTGTGAGCACTTCCTCATGTATCTGTTAGCCACCTGAATGTCATCTTTGGTGAAGTGCTTCTTCCTATCCTTTGCCCATTTTTTAATTGGGTTATTTGTCTTTTTGTTGTTGAGGTTTTGCAATATCTTATAGATTTTAGAGACGAGACGCTGATTGTATTTGTCTTAGCCAAAAATTTTAACCCAGTCTTTAGGTTGTTTTTTTAATCTTTTGGTGAAGTCTTTGGATGAGCATAAGTGTTTGATTCATAGGAGCTCCCAGTTATCACATTTCTTTTCTGGGGTTTGTGCATTGTTAGTAATGGTTTCTGTACTGTTTATATCATGTATAAGGGCTCTTAGCATTGTCTGTATTTTTTTTCCATGATCTTTATCATTTTAGATTTTATGTTTAGATCTTTGACCCATTTTGAGTTAGTTTTTGTGGATGGTGTGAGGTATGGGTCTTGTTTCATTTTTTTGCAAATGTATATCCAGTTATACCAGCACCATTTGCTAAAGAGACTTCTTTTTCCCAATTAACAGTTTTTGGGCCTTTGTCAAATATCAGCTGCTCATACATGGATGAATTTACATTTGGATTCTCAATTCTGTTCCATTGGTCTATGTATCTGTTGTTGGACAAATACCAGGCTATTTTGACTACTGTGGCAGTATAATAGGTTTCAAAAATCAAGTAGTGTGAGACCTCCTGCTTTGTTCTTTTTCAGTAATGCTTTACTTATTCGGGGCCTCTTCCCTTTCCATATGAAGTTGGTGATTTGTTTCTCCATCTCATTAAAAAATGAAATTTGGAATTTGGATGGGGATTGCATTGTATCTATAGACCCCTTTGTGTAGAATAGACATTTTCACAAAGTCGAGTCTTCCTATCTATGAGGAAGGTATGTTTTTCCACATATGTAGGTTTCTCTTGGTTTCTTGCAGTAGCGTCTTGTAGTTTTCTTTGTACAGGTCTTTTACGTCTCTGATTAGATTTATTCCTAAGTATTTTATCTTCTTGGGGTTATTATAAATGGTATTGATTTGGTGATACCCTCTTTGACATTCTCTTTGTTGGTGTCAAGAAATCCAACTGATTTTTGTATGTTTATCTTGTATCCTGATACTCTGCTAAATTCTTCTATTAGTTTCAATAGTTTTCTTGATGATTCTTTAGGGTTTTCTGTGTGTAAGATAGTATCATCTGCAAATACACTTTTACTTCTTCCTTACCAATTTGGATACGCTTTATTATTTTTTTTTTAATCTAATTGCTCTGGCTAGGACCTCCAGCACAATGCTGAATAAGAGCGGCAATAAAGGGCATTCTTGTCTGGTTCCTGTTCTCATGGGGAATGCTTTCAGACTCTCTCCATTTAGGATGATGTTGGCTGTTGGCTTTGTATAAATGCCCTTTATTATGTTGAGGAATTTTCCTTCTCTCCCCATTTTGCTGAGAGTTTTTATCATGAACAGGTGTTGGACTTTGTCAAATGCTTTTTCTGCAACAATTGGTAAGATCATATGTTTCTTGTCTTTTTTTGTTTTATTTATGTGATGGATTACATTAGTTGTTTTTGTAATGTTGAACCATCCCTGCATACCTGGTATGAATCCCACTTGGTCATGGTGAATTATTTTTTTGGTACGTTGTTGAATTCTGTTGGCTAGAATTTTGTTGAGGATTTTTGCGTCTAAGTTTGTGAGGGATATTGCCCTGTAATTTTCTTTTTTTGTGGTGTCTTTACTTGGTTTTGGTATCAGGGTTATGCTGGCTTCAAAGAATGAGTTAGGGAGTATTCCATCATTTTCTATGCTCTAAAAAACCTTTAGCAGTAGTGGTGTTAACTCTTCTCTGAAAGTTTGGTAGAATTCTCCAGTGAAGCCGTCAGGGCCAGGGCTTTTTTGTTGTTGTTTCTGGGAGTTTTTTAATTACCTTTACTATTTCTTCTTTTGTTACAGATTTATTTAGTTGTTCTACTCCTGTGCTAGTTTAGGTAGGCAGTGAGTTTCTAGAAATTTTCCATTTTCTCTAGGTTTTCAAATTTGTTAGGGTACAATTTTTTTGTAGCAATCTGATATGATTCTTTTAATTTCAGTTGTGTCTGATGTGGTATCATCCATCTCATTTCTTATTTGGGTTATTTTCTTCCTCTGCTTGTTTTTCTTTTGTCAGTTTGGCCAATGGTTTATTGATTTTGTTGATCTTTTCAAAGAACCATCTTTTGGTCTTAACTTTTTCAATTGTTTTTCTGTTCTCAATTCCATTTAATTCTGCTGTAATTTTTATTAGTTGCTTCCTTCTGGTGCCAGAGGCCGTTTTTTTTGTGGCTCTCTTTCTATTTGTTCAAGTTGTAGGGATAATTCTTTGATTTTGGCCCTCTCTTCTTATTGGGTTTGAGCTTATATTGCTATAAATTGGCCTCTGAGCACTGCTTTAGCTGTGTCCCAAGGTTCTGATAGAAGTGTTTTCAATTTCATTGGAGTCTATGAATTTCTTCATTCCGTCCTTAATTTCTTCTACAATCCAGTAGTTTTTGAGCAACGTGTTGTTCATTTTCCATGTGTTTGCTTTTTTTTCTTGCGTTTTCCGTTATTGATTTCTACTTTTACGGCTTTATGGTCAGAAAAGATGCTTTGTAACATTTCTGTGTTTTGGATTGTGTTAAGACTTGCTATATGGCCTAATATGTGGTCTATTCTGAAGAATGTCCTATGTGTGTTGGAAAAGAAAGTATACTTGGCTGCTTTTGGGTAGAGTGTTGTGTATATGTCTATGAGATCAAGTTGGTTGATTGTGGCATTTAGATTCTCTGTGTCTTTATTGAGCTTCTTTCTGGTTGTTCTGTCCTTCACCAAAAGGGGTGTATGGAAGTCTCCTAGTATTACTTTTGAGCTGTCTCTTTCTCTTTTCAGTGTTGTTAGATAGAGTTTGTTTTATGTATTTTGGAGCCCTGTCTTGGGTTCATAAATATTTATTATATTAACCCTTTAATCCTTATCCTTTGTGGTGGATTTAACTTTAAAGCCTATTTTGTCAGGAGTTAATATTGCCACTCATGCTCTTTTTTGATTGTTGTTTGCTTGATACATTTTTTTCCATCCTTTGAGTTTTAGTTTGTTTGTGTCTTTAAGGTGTGTCTCTTGTAGGCAGCATATAGATGAATCATTTTTTTATCCATTCTGCCACTCTCTGTCTCTTTATCAGTGCATTTAATCCATTTCATTCAGTGTAATTTTCGAACGTAAGAATTCAGTGCTGTCATTTTGATGTCTTTTTATGTGTTTTTGACAGTTTCTTTTTCCACTTAATTTTCTGTGATGAGTCATTTTTCTTTATATATTTTCTTTTCCTTTTTTTCATTTTTGTTGATTTTGTATTTTCTGAGTCTTTTTTTTTGTCACTGTTTTGTTTTTTAGTTTTCATGTGTAGGATTGTTAGTTTCCTTTGCATTTACCTTAATACTCACCCCTATTTTTTCTAATTTTAAACCAATCTTTTATTTCTTTATATAGCCTTGACTTTTCCGCATGAAAGATCTATGACTATATTTTTTAGTCCCTCTTTTTTGTTTTACTTTTGTCATCTTTTACATAATGTCATCTCTGTTTCACTCTTTTGAGCATTTTAGCTTTGATTTATTTTTGTGGTTTCCCTATCGTTTCTCTGTCCCATGTTCTTGTCTTAGCTTGCTATCTGATGTTATTGATTTTCTAACCAGAGGACTCCCTTTAGTATTTCTTGTAATTTTGGTTTGTTTTTTGGAAATTCCATAAACTTCTGTTTATCTGAAAATGTCTTAATTTCACCTTCATATTTGAGAGACAGTTTTGCTGGATATATAATTCTTGTCTGGCAATTTTTTTTTTTTCCTTCGAGGCTTTATATATGTCATCCCATTGCCTTCTTGCCTGCATGGTTTCTTCTGAGTAGTCCAAGCTTAGTCTTATTAACTGTCCTTTGTAGGTAACTTTTCGTGTATCCCTGGCCACTCTTAAAATTCTCTATTTATCTTTGGTTTTGACAAGTTTGATTATAAAATGTCTTGGTGACTTTCTTTTGGGATGTACCTGTGTGGAGTTCGATGAGCATCTTGCATAGATATCTCATCTTCCTTAATATCAGGGAAGTTTTCTGCCAACAAATCTTTAACAAGTCTCTCTGTATTTTCTGTTATCCCTCCTGTTCTGGCAATCCAATCACTCGTAGGTTATTTCTCTTGATAGAGTCTCACATAATTCTTAGGGTTTCTTCATTTTTAAAAATTCTTTTATCTGATTTTCCTCAAAAATGTTGGTGTCAAGTGCTTTATCTTTAATCTCACTAATTCTGACTTCCATTACCTCAGTTCTGCTCTTCTGACTTCGTATGGAATTGTTTAATTCTGAAATTTTATTGTTAATCTTCTGGGTCTCGGTTTGCTGTCTCTCTGTGGATTCTTGCAGCCTATTAAATTTGCCATTATGTTCTTCTCTAATCTTATTAAGTCCCTCTCTTGCTTTGTCTGTGTGTTCCTTGGCTTGTTCTGCATTTTGCCTGACCTCCTTCCTGGTCTCTTGAAGAGTTCTGTATATTAATCTTTTGTATTCTACTCCCGGTAATTCCAGGAAGTTCTCTTCCTCCAGAAGATTTCTTGATTCTTTATTTTGGGAACTTGCTGAAGCCATGGTGGCCTGTCCCTTTCTTTGATTTGATATTGACTGTTGTCTCCAAGTCATCCATAAGTTTTTGTATTTATTTATTTTATATTTGCTTACTGTTTCCTAGCTTCTTGTTTTATTTTGATATGCCCAAATAGGCTGCTCCCAAGTGAGTGAATTTGATTATTGGTGCCTTTGAAGCTCTAACTTCCTGTCATCAGGTGGTTAGAGCAGTTACTATGAATATGAGCCCAGGATCCTGTTTACTTTTCTTGTATGGATTCAGTGCAAGTATCCAGGTGGTCGGTCACCCAGTGTGTGGTGTAGGCTCTCACCTACAGCCTTACAGCCTTAGATGGGCAGAGGTAATTGGCGTAGTCACAGGTATCTTGTTGCAGTAGGGGGTCATGCGCTGAGCAAGGCAGGGGCTGACTACCGCCCCAAGAGTGTGTGAGAAAAGTGTGTCTCTCTTCCCTAGAGCACGTAGGTGGGCACATTTTGCAGCTAGACTATGGGCACTCAGTACTGTTGGCTATATGGATTTAGAGGCTCCACTTATTCTTGGACCCCTGTCACAGGTGGCTAGGTGACATGGCTGGAGTTACCAGTTCTCAGGCCCCTGATGTGGGTAGGTGAGGACCCTGGGTAATAGGCAGAGTGGTGTCAAATGTCACAAACCCCCTTCTCCACCATATAGAGAAACAGTTGAAGTTAGATTTTAGGTGTATACCTAGTCATATTGGGCTAATAAGGACCTATGCTGTTGAAATGGGCTCACCTAAGTCTATGCAGGGGTGAAAGGCATTCGAAGTCCGTGGATCCATTATGCCTGTTCCTAGGCAAAGGAGCTGTTTCTGCTCTTAATTCTTGGCTTAGGGAGCCAGCAGATTATTTTTTCCCTGTTTGTTAATTTGTTCCTTTTCCAAGGCCAAGAGAATGGCTCAGGATGTGTGACATGTCCTAGTTCTAGCCCAGGGAAAGCAGCTATCATTGAAGTTGGCTTGGGGCCCAGTGCAGAGTAAGGAGTACTCAGGTAAATGGGAGACTTTTTTCCCAGAGGGGTATTTTTTGTTCTGTACAGTAGGTTAGATGCATGTACTTACCTTTTGCCAGTTGAGCACTGCCTCTCACAGACATCTGAGGCATGAGTGTACTCTCTGCCACTCAGTATCTCCCAATGTGGAAAATGCATCTGAACACCACTGCTTGCCTCACCACACTAGTGCCAGTGGATCTGGCCTATGGGGCACTGATTCCCATTGGGTCAGGTCTGGCACCTCCTTGATGCTTCTGAACCATGTCTTCCTCCTCCTGCTGTTCAGTCTGACCCCTCAACTTTGCCCTTGATGTTCGGGGCTCCCAGACTGTCATATATCAATTCACTTGTTTTTTTGGGTCTTTGTTGTAAGAGGCGCCACAGGAAGCATCTGACTACTCTGGCATCTGGCCTCTGCCTTCTTGACTATTTAATTTAAAGTGACTTTACAAAGGTACTAGGATATTGCTCCCTTACCCTTTAAGAAAGATAATTTTCACTGAGTGGCTTGATAAGTTTTGCTGAATTGTAAGGTCCTTTCTAGGAGAAAAAAAAATTCTAACACATGCAATATTGGGATTTTTGTCTTCAATTTACTGTTGTGACAACTGACCTAGAGAGGAGAAGGAATTTTTCTATGGTATAGTTATAGTTAGATCAGTGGCTGAGTTGAGAGTAAAATACAGGTATCTTAATTGCTAGTCCATTACTAGTGCCCAACTTACTGTAAATAGGTCTCATCTCATATGTCACGTCCGTTTTGCCATTGAAAACTGCCTGGACCATTCTATTGAGAAGGATTCTGAAGCTACATCAATTCTGACCAGAGAAGAGCACTATGGTTAATTTGTAATATCTATTGTGGGTAGGGGAACCCTGGTGGCTTAGTGGTTAAGTGCTATGGCTGCTAACCAAGGGGTCAGCAGTTTGAATCCACGAGGCGCTCCTTGGAAACTCTATGGGGCAGTTGTACTCTGTCCTATAGGGTCACTATGAGTTGGAATCGACTCGGTGGCACTGAGTTTGGTTTTTTTGGTTCATTGTGGGTAGGGAAACCCTGGTGGTGTAGTGGTTAAGTGCTACAGCTGCTAACAAAGAGGTCAGCTGTTCAAATCTGCCAGGCATTCCTTGGAAACTCTATGTGGCAGTTCTACTCTGTCCTATAGGGTCGCTATGAGTCGGACTTGACTTGATGGCAGTGGGTTTGGCTTTTTTTGTATTGTGGGTAGGGGGAGAGAGGGATGGTGGCATGTGAGCTGTATACATTGATCACTGGGTAAAGTTTATCAGTTTCTCATCAAACTTCCACCTTCTACTGGTTTCTTTGCCTGAATCCTTGAGAGTAAATCAGAATTTTAAAGGTATAGCCAGATTACAAATGGCAGTAATCACTTACATATATAGTACTTGAATTTACGTATCACTAGCTCTTTTATTTTTTAAAATTTATTTTTAATTTTTTGTGATGGAAGGGGCTGTATAGATTAGTTACCCAATCAAAAAATACTTACATTACAAAATTAATTTAAATTCAAACAGGAAAAATGAAAAAGAATCATATCATATAAAATCATTGCCACTTGTTTTGCTTCTTACAGCTGTTCTAGGCTATTGTAATTGTAAGCCATTGTATTCTTATTAGAGAGAATTCCAGGGGGCATCTCATTGTGATACAAGAGGCATTGAATCCCAAATCTGGAAACTTGGATTTTCGTGTTTAATTGCATGACTTTGTGAAAATAATACCCTGCACTCCTTGGATACCTTCTGCTCCAGACATATCTAAACCTGTATACTTTAGACAGGGCTGGACCCTGAATAATTTGATTACTAAACACTGTGCCATACACAAAATTACTTCCTCCCTCTGGTGAGGAAGCCTGGGTGCAGAAAGTAAGTGTTTTCCATCTCATGTGATAGCTCCAATCCATTAACTCTGGCCGCTAAAGTGATATGTTGAGAAGGATTCTGATACTACATCTGACTTAGCAGAAGAAAGGGTCATGATCCGTAAGCCATCTCTGACATGAACATGACTAAGCTTGTTTACTTATGAATTCCTTTGGGTGAGATTTCCCTTACAAGTTTTCTTGCCAGGCTCCCCTAATTGTGCTTCTGCCATGTTTAAGTGAGTCTGCACCATAGCAACTATCAGGTCTATAAACTGAAACCAATATCCTCCCTACCTTACTCATGATGGGGCTAAACTCTCCGAGAAATTCCTTTTCATTTTGAAGTTTCTCCCAAAATCAGACTCCAAATATCTATCCTCAGTCAATAATCTCTGAAAAATTACAAAGGTATTTAGAAGTGTGTTTATGTCTCTCATACCTTGACCTCTTCTTCATTTCCCTTCTTTGGATTCCGATATCCCTGCTGAGTGTTACATAAGGGGTGGTGGGGATGGGGGCCTGGTGCAGTGAAATGATCCTGAATTACAAATCATAAGGCCCATGTTCTAGTTCTACTTCCAGTCGATTTTTTCTCTGGAGAAAGCATGTCCATTTCTTAGCAAAAAAGGACAGAGTGGGGTTCATTATTCTCATTTTATACAATGGAAGACCAAATGGTAACTTGCACAAGGCTCCCAGCTTTCAGAGCAGCACACAAACCTGGTGGCCTTTCCACAACATTTTTGCTGCAGTCGTAGTTCCATCCCCTGTATTCAAAGAGTCAGTACGTACAAAGAAGTATTTAAATGTCTCAGGAAGAAACAAGAAAAGCGGTTTAGGAATAAAATGGAAACCTATAAAAGCCATTTCACGTGCAAGCTCTCACACCCTCTCCCCTTTACTCTGGGTTTGAGCCACTACAATTTACCAATATGTCTACTGAACCCCCCCACCCCACATGATCTGGCTTTTTGGACAGAGAAAAATTGTTTCTTTGGGAATATCCAGAGGCAGGGAAATGTGTGCCTTGTCAAGTCCCCTCTCCCTCCACAACATGCCCAGAGCTCCAAGAATCATATCTTTTCCATTGATTTTAATGAAGAGAGAAGAGAATGCCCCTATTCCCGGCTACTTACTAAGAAAACTTTGTCACTGTTGCTGGGACCCTTAGTTCTCATCCTTACACTAATAATTAACTGGAAGCGATGTAAGAGTTTAGTTAGTCACATCCCCTCAATGAACAAATGAGAAAACTGAGACCCGTACAGGGGAAGGGTTTTCCTAAGATCGCATAATATGTTAGTGCCAGAACTTGGGCTAGAACCAGATCTCTGAATAAGTGTCTCTATGAGGTATATGAGGGCTAGAACAAGATCTCTCAATAAGTGTCTCTATGAGATGTATCCCCCATGTGTCTGTCAGTTTCTCATACTGTGGGGGCTTGCGTGTTCCTGTGATGCTGGAAGCTATGCCACCAGTATTCAGATACCAGCAGGGTCACCCAAGGTGGAAAGGCTTCAGCTGAGCTTCCAGGCTAAGATAGATTAGGAAGAGGGACTTGGTAGTCTACTTCTGAAAAGAATTAGCCAGTGAAAACCTTGTTAATAGCAGCAGAACATTGTCTGATATAGTCAAGGTTTAGGGACCTTCATTTGCTATGTGGAACGACTCAAAATGAGAAGAACAGCTGCAAGCATCCATTAATAATCAGAAACTGGAATGTATGAAGTATGAATCTAGGAAAATTGGAAATCATCAAAAATGAAATGGAACACACAAGCGTCGATATCCTAAGCATTAGTGAACTGAAATGGACTGGTATTGGCCATTTTGAATCAGACAATCATATGGTCTAGTATGCTGGGAATGACAACTTAAAGAGGAAAGGCCTTGCATTGATTGTCAAAAAGAACATTTCAAGATCTATCCTGAAGTACAATGCTGTTGGTGATAGAAATTTAATATCCATACCCCTACAAGGAAGACCAGTTAATACGGCTACTATTCAAATTTATGTACCAACCACTAAGGTCAAAGATGAAGAAATTGAAGATTTCTACCAGCTTCTGCAGTCTGAAATTGATCGAACTTGCAATCAAGATGCATAATTACTGGTGATCGAAATGCAAAAGTTGGAAACAAAGAAGGATCAGTAGTTGGAAAATATGACCTTGGTGATAGAAATGATGCCAGAGAGAGCATGATAGAATTTTGCAAGACTGATGACTTCCTCATTGCAAATACCTTTTTTCACCAACATAAACTGTGACTATACACATGAACCTCACCAGACGGAATACACAGGAATCAAATCGACTAAGTCTGTGGAAAGAGACAATGGAAAAGTTCAATACCATCAGTCAGAACAAGGTTAGGAGCCAACTGGGGAACAGACCATCAATTGTTCATATACAATTTCAAGTTGAAACTGAAGAAAATTAGAACAAGTCTATGAGAGCCAAAGTACAACCTTAAGTATATCCCACCTTCATTTAGAGACCATCTCAAGAATAGGTTTGATGCGTTGAACACTGATGACCGAAGACCGGATGAGTTGTGGGATGACATCAAGGACATCATACATGAACAAAACAAGAGGTCATGAAAAAGACAGGAGGGAGGCAGAGCGAAGATGGGAGAATAGACAGACACTTCTGGTGAGCCCTCTTTACAACAAAGACCAGAAAAAACTAGTGAAATGAGTATATTTGTGACAAGCTGGGAGCCCTGAGCTTCAAAGGTAAGCTTAGAAAACAAACTGAGGGGCAGGGGGAGAAAGAGACCATTCAGAAGTGAAGAGGACTTACTGGACCTGAAACACGGGGAGCCATCAGGCACCATTCCTGGAGCAGTGGTGGCAGTGGGCTGGTACTAGCGTTCAACCGCAGTTTCCTCAGGGAGAAGCAGCCAGCCACACAGCAGACTTACACCTCTAGAACCTGAGGAGAATGGCGCTCACGGCAAAACTTAAGTATTTGCATATATTTTAACACGCCTCCCTCCCTCAAACTGGCTTCAGTGGCTGAATTCCCTGGGCCTGTAATAGGCCCTGCTGACCCCCTAGACCCATCCTCCCAGCCTTGGGGAAGGGAAAAAATTTGTATTTGGGGTAGAAGATAATTCGCTAGCTCCACTAACTGGGGGAACTCAGGACAGAAGCAGCTCCTGTCCAGGCATAAACCGTCCGTGGACTTTGAGCACCTTTCCCAACTGCATGGACCTGTGTGGGCCTATTTTGGGAGAATAGGCCCTTGTTGGCAGACTCCAACTATTTCAGCTGTGCAGTGGAGAGGTGGGTGTTTGATGTTTGACATTGTTTTGCCTATTAAACAAGGTCATCACCTACCCACATCAGGGACCTAAGGACTGGTAGCTCCACTCAGGTCACCCAGCCACCCATGACAGGGGTCCAAAGATAACTGGTACCTCCCAGTCCTTACAACCAAAAACTTTGGGTGCCCATGGTTCGTATGCAGAACCCACCCACCTGCACAATCTAGGGAACAGGGACACATTTTCTTCAGAGACACTCGGGGGTCAGTTCTCAGCCCCCTGCCTTGTTCAGAACATGACCCCCTGCTGCAATCAGATACTGGAATATACGCCAATCACCCCTGCCCCTCTAAGACTGTAGGACAGAGCCTGTACCATGCACTTGATGATCAGCTACCTGGAAACCTAAGCTGAATTCATACAAGAAAACTGAATGGACTCCTAGACTGATATACATGATAACAGCTCTAGCCAGCTGGGGACAGGACACCAGAGCTCCAAATGTGAAAATAATCAAGCTAGCTCACTCAAGCAACCCATAGGGGTATACCAAAACAAAACAAAGCAAGCACCTCCAACACAGTAAGCAAGCATAAACTAATACAATAACTTATAGATGGCTCGGAGGAAACAGTCAATATCAAGTCACATAAAGAAACAGACCATGATCACCTCAACAGGCTCTCAAAACAAAGAATCTAGGGATCTTCTAGATGAAAGTGCATTCCTGGAATTACCAGATACAGATTACAAAAGTTTAATATACAGAACCCTTCAAGACATCAGGAAGGAAATGAGACAATATGCAGAACAAACCAAGGAACACACAGATAAAGCAATTGAAGAAATTAGAAAGATTATTCAGGAACATAATGAAATGTTTAATAAGCTGGAAAAATCCATAGGCAGACAGCAATCAGAAATTCAGAAGATTTACAATAAAATTACAGAATTAGACAAATCAATAGAAAGTCAGAGGAGCAGAATTGAGCAAGTAGAAGCTAGAATTTCTGAACTTGAAGATAAATCACTTGGCACTAATATATTTGAAGAAAAATCAGATAAAAGAATTTAAAAAAAAATGAAGAAACCTTAAGAATCATGTGGAACTCTATCAAGAGAAATAACCCACAAATGATTGGAGTACCAGAATAGGGAGGGATAACAGAAAATACAGAGAAAATTGTTGAAGATTTGTTGGCAGAAAGCTTCTCTGATACTGTGAAAGATGAGAAGATATCTATCCAAGATGCTCATCGAACTCCATGTAAGGTAGATCTTAAAAGAAAGTCACCAAGACATATTATAATCAAACCACATATTAGGTCATAAAGCAAGCCTTAGCAGAATCCAAAACACTGAAATATTATGAAGCATGTTCTCTGACCCTAAGGCCATAAAAGTGGAAATCAATAACAGGAAAAAAACCAAAGATAAAGAGAGAATTATAAGAGCAGCGAGGGATAAATGAAAAGTCACCTACAAAGGAGAGTCAACAAGAATAAGCTTGGACTACTCAGCAGAAACCATGCAGGCAAGAAGTCAATGGGATGACATATTTAAAAATTTGAAGGAAAAAAATTTCCTGCCAAGAATCATATATCCAGCAAAACTGTCTCTTAAATATGAAGGTGAAGCTAAGACATTTCCAGATAAACACAAGTTCAGGGAATTTGTAAAAACCAAACCAAAACTACAAGAAATAGTAAAGGGGGCTCTTTGGTTAGAAAATCAATAATATCAGGTATCAGCCCAAAACTAGAACACTGGGCAGAGCAACCAGAAGTTAACCGAGACAGGGAAATCCAAAAAAAAAAAAAAAGCAAAATTATTAAAAAAAAAAAAAACTCAAAACAGGGTAAGCACAATGTTATTATATAAAAGAAGACGACATTAGAATAATAAAGAGGGACTAAGAAATGTAATCATATGCCTTCCATATAGAAAGGAAGATACGGCGATACAAAGAAGTAAAGTTAGGTTTAAATTTAGAAAAATGGGGTAAATAATAAGGTAACCACAAAAGAGACAAACTACCCTACTCATCAAAATAAAATACAAGAAAAAAATAGAGATTCAGCGGAAACAAAATCAACAACAACAAATACGAAGAAAGGACAATATATAAAGAAAATCTACTCAGCGCATAA
This sequence comes from Elephas maximus indicus, assembly GCF_024166365.1. NCBI lineage: Eukaryota > Metazoa > Chordata > Mammalia > Proboscidea > Elephantidae > Elephas > Elephas maximus. The sequence goes on along the minus strand of NC_064820.1, from coordinate 168,695,071 downwards.
AATTAAGTGGAAAAAGATACTGTCAATAACACACAGAAAAAGACATCAAAATGATAGCACTTAATTCATACCTATCCATCCATAATTACCCTGAATGTAAATGGACTAAATACACCAATAAAGAGACAGAGAGTGGCAGATGGATTAAAAAACAAGATCCGTCTATATGCTGCCTACAAGAGGCACACCTTAAACTTAGAGACACAAACAAACTAAAACTCAAAGGATGGAAAAAAAATATATCAAGCAAACAACAATCACAAAAGAGCAGGAGTGGCAATATTAATTTCTAATAAAATAGACTTTAAAGTTAAATCCATCATAAAGATTAAGGAAGGACACTATATAATGATTAAAGGGACAATACACCAAAAAGATATAACCATATTAAATATTTATGCACCCAATGACAGGGCTGCAAGATACATAAAACCAACTCTATCGGCATTGAAATGCGAAATAGACAGCTCCGCAATAACAGTAGGAGACTTCAACACACCACTTTCAGTGAAGGACACGACATCCAGAAAGAAACTCAATAAAGACATGGTAGATCTAAACGCCACAATCAACCAACTTGACATCATAGTCACATGCAGAGCACTCCACCCAACAGCAACCAAGTATACTTTCTTTTCTAGTGCACATGGAACATTCTCTAGAATAGACCACATATTAGGTCATAAAGCAAGCCTTAGCAGAATCCAAAACACTGAAATATTATGAAGCATCTTCTCTGAGCCTAAGGCCATAAAAGTAGAAATCAATAATAGGAAAAGCAGGGAAAAGAAATCAAACACTTGGAAACTGAACAATACCCTGCTCAAAGAAGACTGGATTATAGCAGACATTAAGGGTGGCGTAAAGAAATTCAGAGAATCCAATGAGAATGAAAACATTTCCTGTCAGAACCTTTGGGACACAGCAAAAATGGTGCTCAGAGGCCAATTTATATCAATAAATGCACACATCCAAAAAGAAGAAAGGGCCAAAATCAAAGAATTATCCCTACAACTTGAACAAATAGACAGAGAGCAACAAAAGAAACCCACAGTCACCAGAAGAAAACAAATAATAAAAATTAGAGCTGAACTAAATGAAATAGAAAACAGAAAAACAATTGAAAGAATTAAGACCAAAAGCTGGTTTTTTGGAAAAATAAAAAAAAAAATGATAAACCACTGACCAAACTGACAAAAGAAAAACAGGAGAGGGAGCAAATTACCCGAATAAGAAATGAAATGGGCGATATTACAACAGACCCAATTGAAATTAAAAGAATCATATCAGATTACTATGAAAAACTATACTGAAACAAATTTGAAAACCTAGAAGAAATGGATGAATTCCTAGGAACACACTACCTACCTAAATGAACACAAACAGAAGTAGAACAACTAAATAGACCCATAACAAAAGAAGAAATTGAAAAGGTAATCAAAAAACTCCCCCCAAAAAAGCCCTGACCTGGACGGCTTTACTGCAGAGTTCTACCAAACTTTCAGAGAAGAGTTAACACCACTACTACTAAAGGTATTTCAGAGCATAGAAAAGGACAGAATACCACCAAACTCATTCTATGAAGCCACCGTATCCCTGATACCAAAACCAGGTAAAGACACCACAAGAAAAGAAAATTATAGACCTATATCCCTCATGAATGTAGTTGCAAAAATCCTCAACAAAATTCTAGCCAATAGAATTCAACAACATATCAAAAAAAAAAATTCTCCATGACCAAGTGGGATTTATACCAGGTATGCAGGGATTTTTTTTTTTTTTTTTTTATGCGGGGATGGTTGAACATTAGAAAAACAATTAGTGTAATCCACCACATACATAAAACAAAAGACAAGAATCACATGATTTTATCAATTGATGCAGAAAAGGCATTTGACAAAGTTCAACACCCATTGATGATAAAAAAAAAAAAAAAAAAAAACTCTCAGCAAAATAGGAATAGAAGGAAAATTCCTCAACATAATAAAGGGCAATTATATAAAGTCAACAGCCAAAATCACTCTAAATGGAGAGAGCCTGAAAGCATTCCCATTGAGACTGGGAACCAGACAAGGATGCCCTTTATCACCACTCTTACTCAACATTGTGTTAGAGGTTCGAGCCAGAGCAATTAGGCTACATAAAGAAATAAAGCGCATCTAGATTGGCAAGGAAGAAGTCAAAGTATCTCTATTTGCAGATGACATGATCTGATATACAGAAAACCCTAAGGAATCCTCCAGAAAACTACTCAAACTAATAGAAAAGTTCAGCAGAGTATCAGGATACAAGATGAACATACAAAAATCATCTGGATTCCTGTATACCAACAAAAAGAACATCAAAGAGGAAATCACCAAATCAATGCCATTTACAGTAGCCCCCAAGAAGATAAAATACTTAGGAATAAATCTTACCAGAGACATAAAAAACTTACACAAAGAAAACTACAGTATACTTCTGCAAGAAACCAAAAGAAACTTACATAGTGGAAAAACATGCCTTGCTTATGGATAGAAAGACTTGCATTAGAAAAATGTCTATTCTACCAAAGGCTATCTATAGATTTAGTGCAATTCCAATCCAAATTCCAGCGACATTCTTTAATGAGATGGAGAAAGAAATCATCAACTTCATATGGAAGGGAAAGAGGCCCCGGATAAATAAGGCATTACTGAAAAAGAAGAACTAAGTGGGAGGCCTTACTTTACCTGATTTTAGAACCTATTATACTGCCACGGTAGTCAAAACATCCTGGTACTGGTACAACAACAGATACATGGACCAATGGAACAGAATTGAGAATCCAGACATAAATCCGTCCACATGTGAGCAGTTGATATTTGACAAAGGCCCCAAAACAGTTAAATGGGGGAAAAGACAGTCTTTTTAACAAATGGTGCTGGCATAACTGTGTATCTAACACCCCAAAAATGAAACAAGACCCATACCTCACTTCATGCACAAAAACATGCTCAAAATGGATCAAAGACATAAATATAAAATCTAAAATGATAACGATCACGGAAAAAAAATTAGGCACAATCTTAGGAGCCCTAAAGATGGCATAAACAGTATATATAACATTATTAAGAATGCAGAATAAAAACTAGATAACTGGAAGCTCCTAAAAATCAAGCACCTATGCTCATCCAAAGACTTCACCAAAAGAGTAAAAAGGCTACCTACAACCTGGGAAAAAGCTTTTAGGTATGACATTTCCAATCAGCGTATGATCTCTAAAATCTAGATGATACTGTAAAAATTCAACTACAAAAATGCAAATAACCCTATTAAAAATGGGCAAAAGATATGAATAGACACTTCACTAAAGAAGACATTTCAGGTAGCTAACAGATACGTGAGGAAATGTTCACGATCATTAGCCATTAGAAAAATGCAGATCAAAACTACAATGAGATTTCATCTTACTCCAACAAGGCTGGCATTAATTCAAAAAACACAAAATAATAAATATTGGAGAGGCTGTGGCGTGATTGGAGCACTTATACACTGTTGGTGGGAATGTAAAATGGTACAACCAATTTGGAAATTGATTTGGCGCTTCCTTATAAGGCTAGAAATAGAACTACCATACAATACAGCAATCCCACTCCTTGGAATATATCCTAGAGAAATAAGAGCCTTTACACAAACAGATATATGCACACCCACGTTTATTGCAGCACTGTTTACAATAGCAAAAAGCTGGAAACAACCAAAGTGCCCATCAATGGATACATGGATAAATAAATTGTGGTGTATTCACACAATGGAATACTACACATCAATAAAGAACAGTGATGAATCTGTGAAACATGTCATAACATGGAGGAATCTGGAAGGCATTATGCTGAGTGAAGTCAGTTGGAAAAAGACAAATATTGTATAAGACCACTATTATAACTATTATAAGAACTTGAGAAATAGTTTAAAGTGAGAAGAAAACATTCTTTTGTGGTTATGAGGAGGGGAGGGTAGGAGAGGGGTATTCACTGATTACACGGTAGATAAGAAGTACTTTAGGGATTCGACTGTGTGGATCATAACAAGTTATGGATAGACAGCACACAATACAGGGGAGGTCAGCACAACTGGACTAAACCAAAAGCAAAGAAGTTTCCTGAATAAACTGACTGCTTCCAAGGCCAGTGCAGCGGGGGCAGAGGTTTGGGGACCATGATTACAGGGGACATCTAAGTCAATTGGCATAATAAAATCTGTTAAGAAAACATTCTGCATTCCACTTTGAAGAGTGGCTTCTGGGATCTTAAATGCTAGCAAGCAGCCATCTAAGATGCATCAATTGGTCTCAACCCACCTGGAGAAAAAGACAATGAAGAACACCAAGGACACAAGGTAATTACGAGCCCAAGAGACAGAAAGGCCCACATGAACCAGCGACTATATCATCCTGAGACCGGAAGAACTAGATGGTGCCCGGCTACAACAGATGGCTGCCCTGACAGAGAACACAACAGAGAACCCCTGAGGGAGCAGGAGAGCAGTGGGATGCAGACCCCAAATTCTCATAAAAAGACCAGACTTTTAATGGTCTGACTGAGACTGCAAGGACCCCGGTGGTCATGGCCCCCAGACCTTCTTTTGGCCCAGGACAGGAACCATTGCCAAAACCAACTCTTCAGACGTGGATTGGACTGGACAATGGGTTGGAGAGGGATGCCGGTGAGGAGTGAGCTTCTTGGATCAGGTGGACACTTGAGACTAGGTTGGCGTCTCCTGACTGGAGGGTAGATGAGAGGGTAGAGGGGGTTAGAAGCTGGCGAAATGGGCATAAAAAGAGAGAGCGGAGGGAGAGAGCTGGCTGTCTCATTCGGGGGAGAGTAATTGTGAGTATGTAGCAAGGTGTATGTGGGTTTTTATGTGAAAGAGTAACTTGATTTGTAAACTTTCACTTAACTACAATAAAAATTATTAAAAAAAAAGGAAAGAAAGAAATTACCAAAATGAATGTCAGAAGAGACTCTGAAACTTGCTTTTGAATGTCGAACAGTTAAAGCAAAAGGAAGAAATGATGAAGTAAAAGAACTGAACAGATTTCAAAGGGTGGCTTGAGAAGATAGTAAAGTATTATAATGACATGTGCAAAGAGGCAAAGAGCCAGAGATAGATAGAAAACCAAAAGGGAAGAACATGCTCAGCATTTCTCAAGCTGAAAGAACTGAAGAAAAAAATCAAGCCTCAAATTGAATAGTGAAAGATTCTATGGGGAAAATATTAAATGACACACAAAGCATCAAAAGAAGATGGACGGAATATGCAGTCACTATACCAAAAAGAATTGGTCTACATTCAACTATTTCAGGAGGTAGCATATGATCAGGAACCCATGGTACTGAAGGAAGAAGTCCAAGCTGCACTGAAGGCATTGATGAAAAACAAGGCTTCGGGAATTGACAGAATACCAATTGAGATGTTTTGACCAATGGGTGCAGCGCTGTAAGTGCTTAATGCCCTGTGCTAAGAAATTTGGAAGACAACTACCTGGCCAACTGACTGGAAGAGATCCATATTTATGCCTATTCCCAAGAAAGGTGATACAACTGAAGTGTGGAAATTATTGAACAATATCGTTAATATCATATGAAAGCAATATTTTGCTGAAGATCATTCAAATGCAGCTACAGCAGTATATCGACAGGGAATTGCCAGAAATTCAGGCCAATTTCAGAAGACATGGAACCAGGGATGTCATTGCTGATGTCAAATGGATCCTGGCTGAAAGCAGAGAATGCCAAAAGGATGTTTACCCGTGTTTTATTGACTAGGCAAAGGGATTCGACTCTGTGGATCATAACAAGTTATGGGTAACATTGCGAAGAATGGGAATTCCAGAACACTTAATTGTGCTCATGAGGAACCTGCACATAGATCAAAAGGCAGTTGTTCGGACAGAACAAGGGGATACTGCGTGGTTTAAAGTAAGGAAATGTGTGTGTCAGGGTTGTATCCTTTCACCATATCTGTTCAGTCTGTATGCTGAGCAAATAATTCGAGAAGCTGGACTATAGGAAGAAGAACGGGGCGTCAGAATTGGAGGAAGACTCAATAACAACCTGCATTATGCAGATGACACAGCCTTGCTTGTTGAAAGTGAAGAGGACTTGAAACACTGATGAAGATCAAAGACCACAGCCTTCAGTATGGATTACATCTCAACATAAAGAAAACAAAAATCCTCACGACTGGGCCTATAAACAACATGATGCTAAATGGACAAAAGATTGAAGTTGTCGAGGATTTCATTTTATGTGGATCCACAATCAACACCCGTGGAAGCTGCAGTCAAGAAATTAAAAGACGCATTGCTTTGGGCAGTCTGCTGCAAAGGACCTCTTTAAAGTGATGAAGACTAAGGTGCACCTGACTCAAGCCAGGTATTTTCAATTGCATCATATGCATGTGAAAGCTGGACAATGAATAAGGAAAACAGAAGAAGAATTGACGTCTTTGAATTGTGGTGTTGGCAAAGAATATTGAATATACCATGGACCCCCAAAAGAACAAACAAATCTGTCTTGGAAGAAGTACAACCAGACTGCTCCTTAGAAGCAAGGATGGTGAGACTGCGTCTTACGTACTTTGGACATGTTGTCAGGAGGGATTAGTCCCTGGAGAAGGACATCACCCTTGGCAAAGTACAGGGTCAGTGAAAAAGAAGGCCCTCAATGAGATGGAGTAACACAATGGTTGCAACAATGAGCTCAAGCGTAACAAATATTGTGAGAATGGTGCAGGACTGGGTAGTGTTTCATTCTGTGGTACATAGGGTCACTATGAGTTAGAACCGACTCGATGGCACCTAACAACAACAACAACAATGAGGTATATGATCAATTTCATTCAATAATGTTTTTAGCATTTGGTGGGTGTTAGTGTTTTAGGTACCTATTGCTACATTATAAGGCATCCTAAAAATTTAGTCGCAGAAAATGACAATAATTTAATTATGCTCATGGATTCTGTAGGTCAGAAATTTGGGAATGGCATGGCCATGCCAGCTCTTTTCTGCTCCAGAATTTCATGATTTCCAGGAACTCACCTGGAATGGCTGGGATGGCTGAGTTTGGGATGCCTGGGACAGGAATATTCACTGTCACTATGGCTTCTCGCCCACGTATCTGGATCCTGGGCTGGGATGGCTAAATAAAGGTGTCTGCTTGGACGGTTTACTAAAGAATCTATATGCGGCGTCTTTAACATGGCATTCTCAGAGTAACTGGACTTTTTATGTGGTGGCTCAGGGCTCCAAGAGTGAGTATTCCCTGCAAACAAGGTAGAAGCTGCATGACCTTTTTATGACTTACTCTTGAAAGTCACAGATATCACTCTTACTGTGCCTTATTTGTAAAAGTTTCTCCATATTTAAAGATAGGACATAGATTACATGTCTCTGTGAAAGGAGCACCAAAGAATTTGCAGCCATGGTTTAAGCCCTCCATAGCCAGTTATCACTTAAGCTAGTGTCTTAGTGGACAAAACCATTAAGATTCCTGCCTACACAGGGCTGATCTTGAGAAACAGAGAGACCTGAGCAAACAAACACACAAACGAAAATATACATACAAACATTATAATTAAATTTCAACAAAAGCATTAAAGGAAATAAACAGGATGATTTGGTCAGTGTTTAATAGGACATGGCAGAATGGTGGGACAAAACAGGAAGTGGTCAAAACATACTTCTCTGAGGAGGTATTCAAGCAGAGAGTTGAAGGATAAGAAGGAGTCAGCCATGTAAAGCCAAGGAAAAAAAACACTCTAGGTGAAGAGGAAAATACAAAACTCTGGGGCAGGAATAAACTTAAGCAAAAGAATGAAAAGAAGCCAGTGTTCTGGAACAGAATAAGTGTTCGGAAAAAGGGTATGAGATGAGGTTGCAGAGGTTGGTCGCAGGCCACATAAGACCGTGTGTGTCCTCATAAGAAATGCAGCTTCTGTCCCAAGTATAGTGGAACATAGGTAAAAGATTTTGAAAATATCTCTGTGACATGGTTGAGAATGATTGGGGTGGGACAAGAGTCCCAGTGCTCCTAGCTGGAGACCAGTTAGGCAGATACAGTAAAGTCTTAGGCAAGAAATCCCGGATACTTAGGTGAGGATGGAGTTCACGGAAAATGGATTGCATACATATTAACTTAGAGGCAAATAAATAGAATTTTCTAAGAGTTTTGAAGTGGGAAATAATGAAAAGGAGACAAAGATAACTTCTAGCTATTTGGCTTGAGCAATTGGTTGATTTTGCTGCCATTTCCTAAGATTCCCTCTTCCATTTTATTGCTGGTCGATCATTTATGTTTCCTCAAGCATTGTGTCCATGTGGATGCTTTTGATTGCAAGAAACAAAAAGTCTTGACTCAAAATGACTTAAACAATGTGATGTTTATTTTACCTATAACAAATTTCAGAGGTAGGTTGGGCTTAATGATGTCACTATAGACTCAAAATTTTTCCATGTATCCATTCTGCCTTCTTAGTATTAAACTAATTTTATTCCTTATTACCTGTGGCTACAATGTGGCTGCCAATAATGTCTGGGGCTATATAGTTTGTTGTTTATCTCCTGCAAAAGAGAGACAGGGACAAACACAAAGACTGAGTCCTCCACGCATAGACTGAGACCTTACATTTGGGCTAAGTTAGGTCACCTCTGAACCAATGTAAGTCGCTCAGAGGAGACCATGGGCTGTTGGCATGGACCATTTAGAACCTGTATCTGGAATAGGTGATAATGCTACCTTTCCTTGAGTCTCATAGGAGAAGTGTAGCTACCTGAACAGATGAAGAGTTCTGTAAATAATAAAGGAGAAATGGATGCTGGTTGCCTAATAAAAGCTATTGAGAGCACTTATGAGGCTACATCTGGACCTAGAGGGAAAAATTGCCTTTGTCCAAAGGAATAACTAAGTTGTGAGTATTTCAGGTATTGTGGCTGGCAGGAGGAGAAGATAAGTTTTTGATAAGAGGCATTTTGCTGATAGTTAAACAATTTATAGGTAACATCTCTCCTTTTATGTGGTAGCTTACCTCTTTTCCCTCCCAAAAATTTGGTGCAGTGGAAAAGCAATGTATTATAAAAGAAAAGCCTTGGTTTTCTAAGGACCAGAGACTCATGGTATCAAGTGGTAGATGATAAAGTTGAAAAGGTGTAAAGGTCAACACTGGATTACTCAATGATCCAAAGAAGATGTCAGGCTACAAGGTGATATTTAGGTATCCCTAAGGCATTGTTGTTTCAGGGAGAAAACTCTACCCAGTATACTGAGATGCCATGAGCACTCCCTTTGTATCCTTTCAAAATATCCATCAATACCTGCCCCCATCCTCCATTAGAGTCTGGATAAATACATTTTTGTGGGTCAAAAAGAAAAGTGCATTCAGGAGGAGAAACTCTAGTGAAAATGGGTAACCATCACCTTATGCTTACATCTGAGCTTTTGCAATTCCCTGGTGATGCTTTGACAATGTCCTTCCCTACTTCCCCCCTATGCCCGGTCTCCCAGAATGTTCTTAAGGGGAAAGTGTTATTTCTCACATTATTAAATAATTTCCATATAATCAAGGCACTCTGGTAGATTCAGAATCACAGTCTTGGAGTCAGACCTGGACTTGAACTATACCTCAGTTACCAGGGACTAGGGCCATGCCACTTCACCTGTCTGAGCTTCAATTTTCTCATTGAAGCCTCAATATCCTCATCCTTAATGCCATCTGCCTCTAGGGGTGTGTGAGGTAAAATGAAATGATGTCTATAAGGCATTTAGCACAGTACCTGAAACATAGTAAGTGATCCAAAAATAGTAATTAGAAGATAGGAATGGTGGTGATGGAATCAAAGCAACAGACTCGAGGATTTAGAAAAATTAAAACCAAAAGTATTTGGAGAACCAACCCGCCTTTTTAGGCTTCTGAGAGCACGGTTCTGCTTTTTTCTTAAAGGAAACTATGCATTTTCACTAATACTGTTGTGGATCAGAATTGACTCAACAGCAACTAACAACATGTAGTTAAAAATACCATTGATTAAAAAATATCCTATGGATTTCGATACAACTTTTCAAGATAAAATAGTTGTAGTACCATGTTAAATGTATGCACCCATGATAAGATTCATTCTAATTTCAGAAATAGGAAAAATCTGGAAAACTTTACATCTTAGAACTGAGTAAATTGGTTATTTTTGAGTGTGGGCTATGTACTAAGTATATTACTTTATTACATCATATGAGACCGTTTGAAAACCACTCGACTCGATGGCACTGTGTTTATTATTCTCCTAGTGTATCTAAGCATTTCTATTCCTTATGCACTTTTAGTTAACAAGAAACACTTGTCACCTCTTTATTTGAAGTTACTCATTGATAGAACTTAATAAAAAACCCATGATAGGATTACTTTATCCTAAATATATTACATTTATTTATGATTACGATGTGCTGAGAACCCTACATTCATTATCACCTTTAATTTGGTATTGATACTGTGAGATATAATTACTAATACCATTTTGTAGAAGAGGAAACAGAATTGCCCAATATCCCCCAACTAGCGGGTAGTAGAAAGACTAGAACCAAGGTTTCGAACTGATTTGAAATGGTTCAGTCATGGCTGTAGTAAACAAGGCAGCATATGCATAGCATAGCACCCAGATCTGCTGCCCCTGGAATTTTTACAAGAGTAGGAAACAAATAGCAGTGCCCCCCAAAAGATGGCTGCTGACTGGCATCTTTGAATGTGTCTTGTTCTCCACGGACCTGTCAATAATCCGATCTCCTGCATCGGGTTCCTGAAAGCTCCAGGTGCCTGGTGCAGGAGAAGCCTGAAAGTTGCAGAAGCCTGATACATGAGATTGGATTATTGGCAGGACTGTAGAGAGTGACACACATTCAGAGCAGCATGGTCCACGGCCATCTTTTTTCAGTGCACCACTGTTTGTTTCCTCTTCCGATCAATATTCCCCAGGCAACAGATTTGGTTGCTCTACGACGCATCCGCTGCCCTCATCTATGACAGCCACGACCAGACTGTTTTGAACCAGTTGGAAGCCTTGATAGAACCCAGGTTTATCTGACTAAGAAGCCTGCACTCCACGATATTTTTGCTAAACCTTCTCTGTGTGGTTTCCCTTAGAATCAATCAAATTCCTCACCCCTTTCAGCAAAAAGACTAGGAGTAATTTTCAGAACTCAAATAAGCCAATCACCCAGTCCCAGGCCCCTCTACCCCAGTTACTTTACTAGTTGCCTCTGACATCTATAATTAACATGTGTCTCTAAGAAATGGAGGGGAAAAAAACCACAGAGGTAATTCCTGCACTGTTGGCTTGCTCTGCATAAAGTAACTGCCCACATTTAAGCTTTCAAGGAGGAGGGCCTCCCTGGATAAAGGGGAGTTAGAGGAAGGGTAAAGGTAGAACATGGTAGGAGAGGGTCTAGTAAGGAAAAAGGAGGGTTTAATTTATAGTCATGCTGCTAGTTTGAAGCTGTGACAATGTGGTAATTTCTTCTTCTAATTAGATTTGTAAAGTTTGTGTTAAGCATCAACAAATAAAAAGTGATTTGTAGGTTTAGTTGAAGGAAATAGAAAAAGAATGAGAGAATCCAGGCATGGCATCCAGAGAGGGATTTGAATGCCTATACTTTTGTGGCAAAAAGTGGTGAATCTTGAGGTTTCAAATGAGACTACCAAAGAAAGGTAAGAGTGGACTCAGGTATTCAACACATCTTGGAGAAATGTAGTGAAGAACAGTGCAGTGGTTGATTAGTGATGTTTGCCATGGGCATGATATCAAAGAGTGGGAGGACATGTATCGGTTATCTACCGTAATGGACCTTGAAATAACAGCTAAGATCATTTCTATAACCTAATCTTACCTGATATAGCATGAAATAATCAAGACTGATTTATAAAAAGAAGAGCTCACCATTGATGAATAAAGGAGAACTACTGAGACAAGGGGATTGTGGTCTCCAGGGAAATATAAAATTTATGTATGAAAATGGAAAAAGTTTTTCCAGCCACCGAAGAAGCCAGTTGGTGACCTGACTTTCTTAGAAGAAGGCTAACTTCTCTAAATTATTTAAGAGTGAAAAAGATAGAAAAAAAGTTTTCTTTTCCTTCCAGCTTTTGGTCCCTAGGGATACAAAGAAGCCATGGTGGCACAGTGGTTAAGAGCTTGGCTGCTAACCTAAAAGGTTGGCAGTTCAGATTCTCCTATGGGGCAGTTCTACTCTGTTCTATAGGGTCACTACGTACCGGAATCGACTCAATGGCAAGAGGCTTGTTTTTTCTGGTTAAAGATACAAAACATGTCTATGTTGTAATCCTGGCTTCCCCAAAGTATTCAAGGCATTCAGCCAGCTTTGTTACAGTGGTGGAAATTTGCTGAATGTTCTAATGAAATTAAGGGTTGATGAATGTATTAACTATGTTAATTGGATTTTTCTTGCATAAAATCCTGGTTGTTAATTGGTGGGAACTTTGGAAAGAGCAACGGAGGTTTTTAATCTTAGCAGAGAAAAACAAGTGAATGTTAGCAATTGGTGAATGTTTTGGAAATAGTATAACATAAATCTCAACCTGAAAGGAATTCCTTGGAGGCTTATAGAAATATATCTTAAAGATAAGGTGAATCTTTCATTGATGCTTTAAAGTAGCTCTGAATGCATTACCTAAGAAGTATCAGGGTCTATTATGAAAAGAACATGACTAAGACGAAATCTAGTTCTATTTTTAGTGGTTGAACATTCCAAACAAAATGGAAACATATTCAAATATACAGAATACAGAAAAGTGGAGTCGCTTTGGATGACAGAGTGAACGGAGAACATAGAGTCCTACCCAATAGGCTCTTTTACCCAACTGGGCTTTTTTGCAGAATATTTGAAACCCCTAGTCTTGTTCATTATATAAAAAGAGAAATTGCTATTCAGATGGGCTTAGTGACTTACTCAAGATTACACATTTAGATGGTGACTAAGTCAAAGTCTATCTAGGCAGGATGACTCACAAATCAATGCTCCTTCTAAGCTAGAACTTTGGGCCATACACCTGTATCTTAGTATTCTTATATGCTATACTTTTATACTGTCTTTATCTTTACTTAAATCAGTGGGATTTTTCTTTTCTTTTTAAATTTTGTGTCCATGACTTGTTTATTTTAGAATCCATTTGAATCTCCTAAGACTCAAAAGCATTGACATTTGTACGTTTTAATGTGCTATTTATTTCATATTATTTGTTTTTATATATTAATATATTCTTCTTAAAGGTAGAGGTTCAGTGCCTAGCATATCCGAACTCCTTAATGGGCATGTGTTTAACAGAACTGGGTATGTATTAATAATCTGAAACATATATTCATAGAAATGCTTATCTTTTAAAGAATGAGTTCATAAAATGATCCCACCCTAGGCATCCCTGTTCCCAATATTTTATGAAAATTTTGAACATCAGGGTCACTAGTTGACTGCAGCCGTAATTTGGTTCATTATGTATGGCTGGTCTTTTTAGATCTATCTTTTTCTTTGAATATGTCTCATCTTTCTAATTAATGTGCCTGAGTTTCTTCTTCCATTATTGTATTGTCCTGTTGTGCATATGCTCTCATATTACTATCAGAGACAATCATAATATTTAACAACTGTCATACAACACAGAGCCTGCTCAATCGGAGTGAATACAAGGTATAAAAAAAAAAAATTATGGTGGTTATATCTCTGCCTGCTAGATGAATTCAATTGTGTATGTCACGTACCCCAAACGGAGGAGGGAGCAGGCTCCAAAGGGTGGCCTTTTTTCTCCCGCCTTGCCAGCTTTGCCCCTTACTCAGCATGTCTGTCCCTCTTCCCACCCCTAATGTGTGTTATACCAGAAGTTCCAGAAAATAGTAATCTTACTGAAGATTTTGTGGCAAATAGTGAATGAGGATTTTTACAGTACAGTCAGCCCTCTGTACTCACGGATTCTGCACCTGCAGATTCAGCCAATCGTGGACTGAAAATACTGGGGGTGAGGGGAGAAAGTTCCAAAAAGCAAAACTTGAATTTTCCCCGAGCCAAGCGCTACACAGAATCCACGCGAATGAAATGAAGTGTAGGCATACCCCGCTGTAGCCTCCCACTGTGTCGTGGATCCTCAGTCTCTCTCTAGCACACATCATCTGAGGATTGTTTGCCTCATTTGTTCACTCCTTGTGTTGTGTACACCCTTTGTTTCTATGAAAAAAAACGGCTCCTAAAAAGCAGTGAAGTGATCAAAGCAGTCCCTCAAAGGCTAAGTGAAGGGGTTTGAGGAGAGTGAGAAGAAGGCATGTAAGGCTAGTAAGCGATGGCTGGCTAGTTATGTAAAGCACTCCATCCTCAAGAACTTCAAGATCAGGGTGAATCGGCAACGGCTAGTTCCGAGGCAGCATTTCCCATAAGAGCTCAAGAAACTCATGGGAAGGAAAAGCTACCTTCCAGAGCAAGTCTTCGATTGTAATGAAACAACAATTTACGTAGAATTTACATTGCATTAAGTATTATAAGTAATCTATAGATGATTTAAAGTATACATGAAAATGTGCGCAGGTTATATGCAAATATTATGCCGTTTTATATGAGGGACTTGAGTATACATGGATTTTGGTGTCCACAGGAGTCCTGGAACCAACTCCTCGTGGATACCGAGGGATGACAGTACAAAGAATTTCAGTTTCCAAATACACATCACATTATCACACATTCATTCAACAAACGTTTATTGAATGCCTTCAATGTCCCAGAATCTCTCTTCTCTCCAGTAACTATCAGCTTCTCTGTCCTGGATCTCTCACTCTCCCTCCCACCCTTCGGAATGGGCAGCCACCAGCCCCATCCTCCCCACCTATCCTCCTCCATTCTCACCTTATCTTTGTGTTCTTTCTGCCACAACCCAGCTTTTTTAAAAAAAAAAAACCCAAACCAAACTCATTGCCATGGATTCTATCCTGACTCATGGCAACCCTATGTGTTACAGAGTAGAAGTATGCATCATAGGGTTTTCTTGGTTATTATCTTTATGGAAGCAGGTTGCCAGGCCTTTCTTCTGCAGCACCACTGGGCAGGTTTGAACCATGAACATTTTTAGGTTCATAGTCGAGTGCAAACCATTTGCATCACCATGAGGCTACTGCAGCTATACCCGTCGCTTAATACATTCTTCATATAGTAGAACAAGTGCAGAAAGATGATTAGTGTTTGCTAATAAATGTTCCTCCACTTATTAGGAGTTAGCTTCCTTAGAAACTGAAAAAGGAAAAATGATTATCTTTCTGTCAGAAGATACCACTTTTAAGGGTTCTCTTAAAAAAAAATACAGTAGAGCACATGTAAAATATGCTCTGATATGCTGAACAAAAAAACGTAGAAGTTAATTCGGCAATCTTCCCATTCTCAAAAGGTATACTAAGATGTATACCATGTTTGATGCTGATATTTTGCTTAATGGAAGGCATTAATTCAACTCTCCATTCGTCAGTTTTTTATAGCTAAACCCTGGTGGTGTAGTGGTTAAGAGCTACAATTGCTAGCCTAAAGGGTCTGCACTTCAAATCCGCCAGATGCTCCTTGGAAATTATGGGGCAGTTCTACTCTGTCCTATAGGGTTGCTATGAGTCGGAATCGGCTTGACAGCAATGGGTGTGCGTTGTGTGTATCTCTTGTATGCCAGAGGCTGGGAATTTGAAGGACAATAAGACAAAGCACTCACTCTCTGGTGGGGGAGATGGACAATGGGGCAGCGCGCTCAAAGCTGTAGAAGCTGTGGGAGCACATGGAAGGGACACTCAGGCTAAGGAGCATGGAGGGGTGTGGACCTGGGGAGAGGTGGAGGAAGCTCCACCGAGGAGGAAATGCCTGCAATGAGTTAGAAAGAATGAGTAGTAATTACCCCTGTAAAAGGAAGTCCCAGGTAGTTGAAGCAGGTTGTGTGTAACTAAGGAAGAGCCTAATGACTTCAGGGGGCTGTAAGGTCTCAGAAGAATATGACCGTGGGTGTGAATAGGGGCCTCTGGGAAAGAAGGGGGTACAGAGGTGCACAGACCAGCTCAGGGCAGGCTTGTGTGTGTTCATTTGTTTGTGTTTCATAACTTTAATTTTGAAAAAAATTCAAAATTATAGGAGAGCCATAAGGATAGTTAATGTGGTGGATTAATTATCTCTGTGTGTGGCCTTTCTAGCTATGGTCTTTTAAGTCCCACCAAGGTGATTGTGTGATAGGGTAACTGCGGCCTACCAGAGGAATTGGCTATTTTGCCTTAAAAGAGAGCCAATTCCAGAGCAGAGAGGAAGAGCCCTTCACTTCTAAGGAAGGAGAGACCCAGCAGCAGAGATCTGGCAGCAAGAGATGGTGTGGTGAGTTTGCTGGCCCATGGAGAAAGAAAGCTGATGTCTTTGGGCAGAGACTGAGGGCCAAGGAGAGGTATACCTGCAAGCATGGCTGGGGAGGGGCTATCCTGATAGAAAAACTCTGTCCTGAGGATTCTTGAGCCTGAATTGTAACTGTTACTTCCCTAATAAAGCTCTTAATTGTGAGTATGTTCTGTGAGTTTTGTGTGGCCATTGCAATGAATTATCGAAGCCGGCAGAGAGTGATTTGGGAGGGACGATTGCTGTCGGAATTAGTAAACATGGCAAAGAGAGGAGGCGTGTCTGACCTCCACCTCATGGAAATCAGTCTTGATTCTTGATTCCCCTTCCCCCTTGTGAAGTTAGAGGAGGTCAGACGCTGCCCCCATGCCATTTTCACAGTAGAAGTGGGAAAGAAAAAAAACCTTTCCTAAAATTTTCATTCAGATGCACCAATTATTTTCACTTTTCCCACTTGGTTTCTGGGTGCGTGTGTGTAATTTTATTTTTGAACCATTTGAAAATGAAATGTTGATATGTTGCCCCTTTAACACTTTATACACTTCAGTGCATATTTCCAAAGAATAAGAGCGTTTTTTTAATGTATAGCCACACTACAACTATTGAAATCAGGAAATTCAACATTGATGCAATGTTATGCTCTAATCCATAGTTCATATTTTTTCAGTTGACCCCATAATGCCCTTTATAGGTGTGTTTCCCTCTCCCTCATTTCAACTTCCGATCCAGGACCACCCATTGCATTTAGTTGTCCGGTACCGTTAAAAAACCGAAACCTGTTGCCGCCAAGTCAGTTCTGACTCATAGCCACCACATAGTACAGAGCGGAACAGCCCCATAGGGTTTCCAAGGATAAGGATGTAATTTTTGCTGGAGCAGACAGCCACATCTTTCTCCTGCAGAGCAGCTGGTGGGGTCAAACCACTGATCTTCTGGTTAGTGGCCCAGAACTTAACCACTGTGCCATCAGGGTTCCTTCAGATACCTCTAGTCTTTTTAAATTTAGGACAGTTCCTCAGCTTTTGTCATTCATTTCTCGGTGCTTTTGTAGAGTACAAGCTAGTTATTTTGTAGACTGTCTCTCCTTCCCATTTGTCTAATGTAATGTTAGGTACAGATTTTGCATTTTTTTGGCAAGAATACCATACAAGTGATATTGTGTCCTTCCCAAAATATCATGTTCACAGGCACAAGATGTCCTTTTTTTTGGAATGTTAACTCTGATCGCTTGGTTGAGGTGGTACCAACCAGGTCTTTTCATTATAGTTAATAAGTAAGTGACATTAGTAATTAATAGCAACTCTGTCGATATCATTATTCGTATAGAAATTTCAACCACTGATTTTTACATTCCTTGGTGATTTTTTGACTGAATCAAGTAGTATTACAATGACTGAAAAATGGTGATTTTTTTTTCCAGCTCTAAAACTTTTCTTCTAAAAGTATTAATTGGCATTACACTGTAAAGAAGAGTTTTCCTTTCTTCTTTATGTGTTTATTTATTATCGGCATGGAATCATCAACTTGTACTTCAAGCAATGGGTTATAATCATTTTCTGTCATTATTTATTTTAAAACTCAAACAGGGGAATCCCTTTAAGTTGGCCTCTGTGATGTTTTGACATGTTTTATTCATTTTCTTATTTCCAACACTAGAGAGTTGGGACTCATATTGTCCTTTCCATGCCCCAGCCATGAAATGGTTATTTCTGATTGTTTTATGGTTGTTAATGTTGTTAGTTGCTGTCAAGTCAATATCAACTAATGGCGACTCCACGTGGTCAAAGTATTAGAGTTTTCAAGGCTGTGACATTTTGGAAGCAGATCTTCTGACAACCTCTGGAGAGATTTGAACTACCAAACTTTTGCCTGATAGTTGAGCACTTAACTATTTGCACCACACAGGGAAGGCCTTTTTTCATGTCTGGGGTTTTGGCTATGGTACTGCCTGATGGTTGTGTGGCAGCATAGAAGGATTTACAGTGGACAAGTGCCATATTCATATTTGTGTTTGAAATCAATTTTTGTTTCAGGGCGTTTGATGGATTTGGAGGCAGTACACTCCCCAGGCAGAGGCCAGATAGAGCAGTGGCTCTCAAATATTTTGCACATTAGAATCAGCTGGAGAACTATGAAAACTCTCCACGCCCAGCTTGCATCTTTGGTCTATAAGACCAGAATCTTTGAGAGTGGCACAGAGGCATCAGTGTTTGCTTTTATAAACTGTTTAGACAGATAATTCAAGTGTGAATCCAAGGTTGAGAATCAGTAGGTTAAAAGACACTTGCAGTGGGATTCTGGAAAGATGGTGGCATAAACAGACCATCGTTCTGTCTGCCCTCCCCCAAAATACAATAAGAAATATAACAAGGTTGTAGTAGTTGTGGTTCATTAGTCTTTTGGACTAATCTTTCCCTTGTGTCTTTGGTTTTCTTCATTCTCCTTTGCTCCAGCCAGCATGAGACCAGTAGATATATCTTAGATGGTCACTCACAGGCTTTTAAGACCCCAGAAAAGCTCACCACAGACTGAGCCCAGAACAAGTAGATGGTGCCCTGCTACTACCACCAACTGCTATGACAAGGATCATAGTAACGGCCCTGAACAGAACAAGAGAAAAATGTAGAACAAAATTCAAATTCACAAAAAAAAAAAAGAAAGAAAGAAAAGACCAGACTTGCTGATTTGACAGAGACTGGAGAAACCCCAAAAGTATGGCCCCTGGACACCCTTTTAACTCAGTACTGAAGTCACTCTTAAAGTTTACCCTTCAGCCAAAGATTAGACAGGTCTATAAGGCAAACAATAACACATATAAGGAACGTGCTTCATATTTCAGTCATGTATACGAGACTGCCCAAAAGCACCTGCCCAAAAGCAAAGCTGAGAGGGCAGGAAGGGAAAGGAAAACTGGAGGAATGGTAACAGGGAAACGGGGGTGGAGAAAGGAAGAGTGTTGACACATTATGGGGCCGCCAACCAATGTCACAAAACAATTTGTGTATTAATTGTTTAATAAGAAATCAATTTGCTCTGTAAACTTTCACCTAAAGCCCACTTAAAAAAAAAAGAAGAAGAAAGGAAGAAAAGAAAGGAAATATAACAAGGAAACAGTGCTTGACTTTGAGGGACTCTGAATCAGGGAGCAAAGGAAAACAGTGAGTAGCTGCAGACATTTAGAGAAGAATTGACAACAATGCTGTTTAAACATTTCCAAAATATAGAAAAGGAAGGACTACCCTGTAATTCGTTCTATGAAGCAAACATAACCCTGCAACCAAAATCAGACAAAGACACCTCAAGAAAAGAAAACTACAGGGTAATATCTCTTATGAATATAGATGCAAAATTCTCAACAAAATACTAGCGAACAGAATCCAACAGCATATTAAAAGAGTCAAACACCATGACCAAGTGGAGTTTATTCCAGGAATGCAGGGATACTTCAACACTAGAAAATCAAAGTAATATACCACGTCAATAGAACAAAGGAAAAGAAATACATGATCATCTCTATGGATGCAGAAAAAGCATTTGATAAAATCCAACTCAGTTTCTTTGATGAAAACCCTAAAGAGATTGGAATGGAAGGGAGAATATCCAATATGATTCAGGGAATACATGAAAAGCCAACAGCCAACATTATACTTAATGGAGAGAGTCAGAGAGATTTCTTTTTGAAATCAGAAACAAGGGTGCCCACTCTCACCACTTCTATCCAATATTGTATTAGAAGTACTAGCTAGAGCAATAAGATAAGAAAAATAAGTAAAAGTTATCTAGATTGGAAAAGAAGAAATAAAACTATATTCACAGATAATATGATCTTATATACAGAAAATTTCAAAGAATCTGCAAGAAAGCTTCTAAAGCTAATAGAGGAATTTGGCAAAATTGCAGCATGCAAGGTCAACAAACAAAAATCAGTTGAGTTTTTAGGAAAATTAGAGAAACAATTCCATGTACAGCAGGATCCAAGAGAATAAAATACCTAGGAATAAATCTAACCAGGGATGTGAAGGGCTTATACAATGAAGATTATAAAACACTGCTCAAAGAGATTAAAGAAGACTTAAATAAATGGAAAGATGTTCCATGTTCTTGGGTTGAAATACTTAATATTGTTAAAATACCAGCACTACCAAAAGCAATTTACAGATTCAATGCAATTCCAACAGCCTTCTTCACAGAAATGGAAAAACCAGTCCTCAAATTTACATAAAATGGCAAGAGGCCCTGAATAGCTAAAGCAGTGTTGAAACAGCGGAATAAAGCGGGAAGGCTCACACTTCTTAATGGGATTTGTTTCCTTGGTTTGGAGTTTTGGGGTCATGGTTTCATGGGACATCCCAGTTAATTGGCCTAACAAAGTGTTTAGTGCTTCTGTTCTACCTCCTAATTCATTTCATAGTGCCTGGGGTCTTAAAAGCTTGTGAGAAGCAGTCCAAGGCACAACAACTGATCTCCATTTTCCTGGAGGAACAGAAGGAGAGCCAGGAATAGAGGGAGGATATGGAATATATGCCTAATTGCCTCCATGAACAATTGCCTCTTTTGCCATGAAATCAGAAGAACTGGGTGATGCCCATCTACCATTACTGAACATTTTGATCAAAGATTCGATAGAAGAATCCTGACCCAAAGTGGAAAAATGCAGAACAGAATTTCAAATTCTCATGGACTCCAGGCTTTTTGGAGCTAACGGGGCTAGATGAACCCCTGAAACTATTGCCTAGAGACAATATTTAAAAACTTAAACCAAAATTATTATCTGAAATGTTCTCAAAACCAAACAATAGTTTAGATTAACTAGTAAAAAATGCTAGCCTTCAGCATCATGCTATTTTAAGAACTATCTATATGGGATCATAGTGACAACAGCAACTTGAAAGATTAAATAGGAAACTTAGGGGGCAATGGATTTGTTACCTGGGGAGAAACAAACCAGAAAAGGAGGGTGAGAATGGTAGCGCAACCCGAAGAATACAATCAAAGTCACTGAATTGTACGTGTAGAAATGGTTGAATTGGTGTATGTTTTGCTGTGTGTATTCTCAACAACGACAACAACAAAAGACAATTGCAGTATCCAGGAATGAAATGATGAAGCCCTTAAAGTAGTAACTGTGACTTGTTTTGAAAATCTTTGACCTTGGTGACAAGTCTTTGGGTGCGGGACTTGACACCACTGCTTGTTTGCCCATGTGGCATCAAGAGTTCCAAGTTCATGCATAAAAGGGAATAATTTGCTTTGCATTCTTCACATGCTTCCTACAGGAAACAAACAGAACAGTCATTTTTTTTTAATGCAAAATGCCTTAAATATACGATATCATCATCATTGTTATTTCATTGCTTGCATGAGTTAAAGGAGTAGAATACCCCTTTCACACTTTACCAGATCTTTAATTTCACTGCCAGATTCAATCATTATTTCAAGCAGTATTAATTAGGCATTAAAAAAAAAGAAAATCCATTGCCATTGAGTTTCTGAAATTGAAAATACAGTAGTGAGCAAAAAAATTTTAAAAAGATAAGATTCCAGAACTAACACGTTTCTTCCAATCTAGTGGAGTGAGATAGACAGTAATTCAAAGGAAATAACTGCAAATATACAATATAAGTCCTAAAAGAAAAGAGGTATATGGCACTAAATAAAAGCCATTATAGAGTAGGGGAATTAACCAGTAATGATTAGGGATGGATTTTTTGAGGGAGTGAGGAGATAGGTGTCAATTAATCTAAGCTCTGAAAGAATATTCAAATTAACAAAACAAGTAGGAGTGGTCGTCCGTAAAGTAGGATAGCCATATATTTGATTTGCTTGGGTTAATTTTCCTGGTTTATATCTGTTGCCTTGGCACCCCATCTGGCATATCATTTAACTGGACTTATTTTTTCAGCTTTATTGAGGTGTAATTGAAGCACGATAAACTGCATATGTTTAAAGTGTACAATATGATGAGTTTTGACATATGTGTATACATGTGAAACTATCACCACAACCAAGATAAATGAATGCATCCATCACCCCAGAAGTTTTCTTCTGTGAATTGCATATTCATTTTCTAAAGAGTATCTTTTGGAAAGCAAAAATGTTAAATTTTTAATGAAGTTTAACTTATTGATTTATTTTCTTTTACAGTTTGTGCTTTTTGTGTCCTATTTAAGAAACCCTTTCCAAGCCCAGGATTTGTCCTGTTTTTAATTCTAGAAATTTTATAGTATCAACATTTACTTTCAGGTCTACAATCCAGTTCAAGATGGTTTTTTAATATGGTGTGAGGTATGGGTTGAGGTTTTGTTTTTGTTGCTTAGATTTGTTTTGCATATGGCCATTCAATTGTTGCAACACTATTTGTTGAAAATATCCTTTCCCTATTGAACTGCCTTTTTACTTTTGTTGAAAAATCAATTGAAAATATATGTATGGGTTTCTTTCTGGGCTCAACTGTCAGCAATTATTTTTTTGGAGACTGTGGCCAAGACAATTATTCAATACTTGTATCTGCAGAAGGTGTATATATTGAGCACTCTGTGAAACATGACTTTTCATTTAGGCAACCGGTGCTCAAACTTTTGAATGTGCTTCAGAATCTCCTAGAGGGCTTGTTGAAAGCAGATTGCTGAGTCCCAAGCACAGGGTTTCTGCTTCAGTAGGTCTGGGTTGAGGCCCAAGAACTTATAATTCTAACAAGCTTCTAATCAGTGGGCAAATGAATGTTCTTCTAAATTCACATTGCTTGTCCTCATTTCTGAGTTTTTCTGTGAATGTACAATCAACAGAACAATAACTGTTAATGGATGGCCTCCACTAGCAAAAAACTTTGCAGACAGCTAATGATGTCTGTTTAACATCATTATCATCACTTGCTTGCAATAGACAATCAGTTCATTAGATTCTTGGTTCAATTTTTCATCTAATCCATAGAATAAAAATGAAGCTTTCCAAACTTAATTTGTTAGAGGTAAAAAATGACATTATTGTGATTTTTACTATATATTCATTTAAAAAAAATTCATCATTTAAAATAATTTTTATGTACTAGCAAGCAGCCATCTAAGATGTATCAATTGGTCTCAACCCACCTGAAGCAAAGGAGAATGAAGAACACCAAAGACACAAGGGAATTATGAGCCCAAGAGACAGAAAGGACCACATAAACCAGAGTCTACATCACCCTGAGACCAGAAGAACTAGATGGTGCCTGGCTACCACTGATGACTGCCCTAACAGAGAACCCTTGAGGGAGCAGGAGAGCCATAGGATGCAGACCCCAAATTCTCATAAAAAGACCAGACTTAATGGTCTGACTGAAACTAGAAGGACTCCTGAGGTCATGGTCCCCAGACCTTCTGTTAGCCCAAGACAGAAACCATTCCCAAAGCCAACTCTTCAGATAGAGATTGGACTAGATTATAGGATAGAAAATGATAGCAATGAGAAGCGAGCTTCTTGGATCAAGTAGACACATGAGACTATGTGGGCAGATCCTGTCTGGAGGAGAGAAGGGAAGGTAGAGGGGGTCAGAAGCTGGCTGAATGGACACGAAAGTAGAGGGTGGAGAGAAGAACTGTGCTGTCTCATTAGGAGGAGAGCACCTAGGAGTATATAGCAAGGTGTATATAAGTTTTTGTATAAGAGACTGACTTGATTTGTAAATTCTCACTTAAAGCACAATAAAAAAATTTTTTTTAATTTTATGATGATAATAAGAATCCACATTTTGGTGTGACAGCATTAGATTCTTAAGTGTTCTTACGAAATTACATGTGTGGAGCTGAAATGTACTTAGCATTATTTGCATAACACGCACATTTATAATTGCTTTAAAACAAAATGAAGTTTTCTACCAATCAAAATAGACACTGCAGTTGTCAACACTTACAGGTATTTTTATGTATGTATACTCGAGTAACTGAGCCACAACATTTATTTGACAAAAGTGATGTTGAATATATATATATCCTTCAGTGTGGCAGTACTTTTTCTCTTTGTTGCCCTAATTCCATTAGATATCAGAAATATTTGTGGTTTTATTAAAGACATCTTATGTGGGTAAACAAATGATGTCCCAATTGTCCAATTCTTCCAAGCTGCTGTACTGCTCCATCATCTCTAACATCAGCTACTCCCTTTCCCTTCAGCACTCTCCCTCCTGTCTTTGGGTTCCCTAATTCACTGCAATATCTCACAGAGCTCATGAACCTTATAAAGGAAATAAGTGGCTCACACGGTTTTGGAGGTTGGCAAGTCCCAAATTCATGGGTCAGGTTTAAGCTTCTCCCGACCCATGAGGCTGTAGGAGCTGACAAACCCAAATTTGCAGTTCAGGCCACAGGTAGTAGCTCACAAGGCTGCAGAAGCTTGTGAATTAGGTCACAAGATAGGCATCACGCTCAAGGGGCTGTGGAGGCTGGGGAATCCCAGAATTGGCAGGTCAGACAGCAGACCTCTGGGGAGGTCAATTGATCACAAACTGGACAAGGGATCCAGATGTAGAGAGACAGGGCCTCGGCAGGACATCAGGATATACACATATATCTTAGATACAGGCCACATCCCAGGGAAGGGGGTAACTTTAGTAAGAGTGGGGCTTGAGTCATGCCCTCCTGGAAGGCTACAACCCAGGACTCACCTTATACAAATCCTGCCTCATCAACATGCAGAGATCAAGATCCACAACACATAAAATGGAGGACAACCACACAATACTGGGAATCATGGCCCAGCCAAGTGGACAGATAATCTCAACAGTCACAGGTTCCATATACCTTATTTGCATTGTCTCATTCAATCCTAGTGTGTGAATCACACATGACTAGAAGGGCCATATTAAGTAATTCATTGTACTGCAGTGGGGAATATCTTTTGATGGAGTTCCTATTTTTAACTGCATAAATCTGTATTCTCTTTTGGACTGGAATGATACTGAGGCATATGAATTTTCTCTATCAATTTATCGAAATAATCAAATCAATCATAAATAGAGGTAACTAGTTTATTTTAAAGTTTTTATCTAGTAAAAATGTGTGTTAAAGAAAGTTACACTAAATAGAGGTTAACAGGGTGTATAAAAATATTTGGGCACATTAGACTATTTTCCACTTAACAGAATGGACCACCAATAGGTTTATGCCACACCAAGAGAGAGAAATTTCTCGAATAATTAAAAAATATATATATATATATATGTATATATATATATATATGGTCTATAGGAAAGAGTCAGTTGAAGTAAAAAAATTCAAATCTATTGAAAACAAAATGCAACTTTGATGAAAACTGCAGATAATTTTATGACAACAATAACAAAAAAAGCCATGTGGAAAAAAATATATTTTAGAGACAAATATGGCTAATAAAGTGATTAAAGTGCTTGAATGATTATTCCATTTATTTTATTTAATGTTTAATCAATGCAAAGTATTTAAAATGATTGTTCTAACATAGAAAAGTATGTTGTTTTATTTTTTACAAAATACTTTTATTTTTGAAAATAGTTTCCAAATAGGCTCACAAATATAATAAAAACGATTTAAGGACCAGTAGATGTTTCAATACTATATGATTTGTAATTCTGAGCATCACTTTTCACTATCAAAATTGTCTTGCTTTGAGCCATAATCTATATTATTATCTGATGGTGAAAGGAAAGCAAAACTGGTTGAGTGACCAGCATGTGCAAAGGCTAAGGGCAGAAAAGAGCGCAGGAGATTTGTGGGTCAGACAGAAGGCTGGTGAGGCTTTTGCTTACCACAAAAAAAAAAAAAAAAAGCTTCTGGTAAACAGCCTTCCCCTTTTCTCCTTTCTTCCTAAGAGATTGAAATGTGTACTGCATAATAACCAGGGATATTTTCTAGCAGGTAAAAACCTACAAAAACTGGCTACTTGCATAAGATCTAGCCAATCATTTACAAAAAGCACATGTTGCCATTTAATAATTTAGTTTGCATTTCTGGGTAAGCTTCAGCTCTGAACAGGGTTTAAGTGGGCCCTATTGCATTGTTCTCTCTCTTACTCTATTTCAGCTAACATATGCTAATTTTGTCAGACACTAAGCAGAACAAAAAGAAAAAATCTCCCTTAAGGTGGCTCCTCTGAGAGCAGTTCACTGGGATAAATCCTGGCTGATGTCATTTCTAAAAGTTGCCTCTGCTCCAACGAGTGATTCTGCAGGTACGTTTCTCACCTGCCAAGAGGGTATTACTAATCTCCTAAGTAAGGAAACATGCAAGTGCTTCCCTTAATTCTTATTCACACACATACACACACACACACACGACATAAATATGGCACATATATAATATGGCATATATATGACATGGAGCCCTGGTGGCATAGTAGTTAAGAGCTTGCCTGCTAACCAAAAGGTTGGCAGTTCAAATTCACCAGCTGCTTCTTGGAAACCCTATGAAACAGTTCTACTGTGTCCTATAGGGTCGCTATAAGTCAGAACTGACTTGAAGGCACCTAACAACAACAACAACATATGACATGTATCTACCATGCAATATATATATATATATATATATATATATATATATATATATATATATATATATATATATATATATATATATATATATAATATTTTAAAAACTATCTAAACCCTGGTGGCATAGTTTGGCTACTATCCAAAGGCCGGCAGTTCAAATCCGCCAGCCACTCCTTGGAAACCCTATTCGGCAGATCTACTATAGGGTTACTATGAGTCAGAATCAACTTGATGGCACTGGGTTTGGTTTTTGGTTTATATATTATTTACTAGGAGCCTATAATTTTTTTTTCTATTGTTGTTAGTTGTTTTGAAGTTAGCTCTGACTCATGATGACACCAAGTGTAACAGAATGAAACTTTGCCCAGTCCTGCACCATCGTCATGCTTATTGGTATGGTTGAGTGCATTGTTGTGGCTGTGTCAATCCATCTCATTCAGGGTTCCCTCATTTGCACTGACCCTCTACTTTACCAAACATCTTGTTATTAGGTGCCATCTAGTTGATTCTGACTCATAGCAACCCTATGTACAACAGAGCCAAATACTACCCGGTCCTGCACCATCTTCACAATCATTGTTATATTTGAGCCATTGTTACAGCCATTGTGTCAGTCCATCTCACTGAGGGTCTTCCTCTCTTCTGCTCACTCTCTACTTTACCAACCACGATGTCCTCCTCCAGGGACTGGTCCCTCCTGATAACATCCAAAGCTCATGAGATGAAGTCTCAACATCTTCCCTTCCAAGGAGCACTTTGACTGTATTTCTTCCAAGACAGATTCTTTTGGCAGTCCGTAGTATATTCAGTATTCTTCTCCAACACCATAATTCAAAGATGTGAATTCTTTGGTCTTCCTTATTCATTGACCAGCTTTCTCATGCACATAAGGCAATTAAAAATATCATGGCTTAGGTCAGGCACACCTTAGTCCTCAAAGTGACATCTTTACTTTTTAACACTTTGAAGAGGTCTTTTGCAACAGATTTGACCAATGAAATACATCATTTGATTCCCTGACTGCTGCTTCCACAGGCGTTGACTGTGGATCCAAGTAAAATGAAATCCTTGACAACTAGTAGCCTACTAAGGTTCTGTTAAGAGTTGCTATATTTTAATCTTCCTCTTCTCCACTAAGCCCATCAATTTTAGAGTTAACTGAGCTCTCTAAATATATATTCTACTGAGAATGGACTTCACAAATTTGTTGAGAATATTGCAAATCGCTCGTGCCCTTTAATCACACCAGGTTGTTGGAATTTCTTCCATTTTCAGGAAAGATACTTGGTCAGTTTTGTAATGAGTTGGTTGTAGCCTCCAACAGCTGATCTTCCATTAGTTTAGACTGTATTTCTCTGGATTATACTGTGCTTCAGTGATAGGTATTCTCATAACACTTTGACTAATTTTATTCTCTCTCTTTATTACCAAATTCTGTTTCTCTGCACACACCCCAGAAGCTAGTGGTGTGTGAACTAGGTGAATCAAGGAGTTTGTGCCAACTAGGGAAACTAGGGTAAAATTAAAATAAAAATTAGTCCCTGGCCTTAAGGTACATTTG
Organism: Elephas maximus indicus; assembly: GCF_024166365.1. Taxonomy (NCBI): domain Eukaryota; kingdom Metazoa; phylum Chordata; class Mammalia; order Proboscidea; family Elephantidae; genus Elephas; species Elephas maximus. The sequence continues at coordinate 168,666,603 of NC_064820.1, read as the reverse complement.
CCAGTAACTCAACCATGACTGGTTTAGGTGGCCTGCAGATAAAGCTATCTGGAGTAAACTTAATTGGCCATGGAGAATCAAAGGGAAATGATATTTGCTTATTTGTCTTCCTATGAAAATCATAAATACTCAGTTACTGCTGAGTAGACTATGACTCACGGTGACCTCATGTGTGTCAGAATAGAACAGTGCTCCATAGGGTTTTCAATGGCTTCTTTTTCAAAAGTATATTGCCAGGCCTTTCTTCTAAGGCACTTATGGATGGTCTCAAGTCTCCAACTTTTGATTAGCATAAGAACACTTTACCATTTGCACCACTCATTAACTCACTTGAAATCATGAAGCACTTAATTTGTGTTGTTCTAGGAACTGAGGAAAACACAGAACATTTATTTCACAGATGCTCAACCTAGCTGGGGAAATAAGCCCTAACATAGAAAGCCTTTATGTAACTCTATCAGACAGCATATACCTAAGTATTCAAAGAAAAAAAGAAACCAGAAACAGATGTTATAAAGGCTCATAGAAAATTAATGTCAGTGGAGATTTCAAAGAAAGCTTTGTAAATGAGCAGGAATTGGGATAGATTTTGAAGGACGGGTAATGTGATAGTTAAGGTTGTCTTGGCTGGGCCGTGATTCTTAATTGTTTGGCAGTTTTGATATAGTATGATGTTGTGATCACTTCCATGATAAGATTTGATATAATGTAATCACCTCCATTATGGGATCTGCTGTGAGTAGCCAATCAGTTGGGAGTGTGGCCTACATCGAATATAAGTTGATATTCTGGCAAGGCTCATGGGCTTTTGCTTACTCTGGATCCTGCAACTGGCTCCTGTTCATCCAATCTCTGGTTCTTGCGACCTCAGCTAGCAGCCCACCTGCAGTCTTGCCTACTGATCTTGGGATTCATCAGTCTTTGCAGGCTGTGAGCAACAGCCCTGCAATCTGACCTGCCAGTCTTGGGTTTGCCAGCCCCTGTAACTACATGAATCAAAAGAAGCCTCTATCCTGACCCACAGACTTGGGACATTCTAGCCCCTAAAACCATATGAGCCATTTCCTTGATATAAATCTTTCTTTCTCTCTCTCTATATATACGCTTTTACTGGTTTTGTTTCTCTAGAGAACCCAGCTTAAGACAGGTAATATTTGATGAAATAAAGAGAGGAAAAGATAAAGCATTTAAGGTCACAACTTAATATCCTCAACTATCTATCCAGACATATTAAGTGTTAAAACAAACACTTGTAAGTGTATGTCTGGATAAATAATTGAGGACAGTGTAGTTTAGATGTTCTAAGGACAACAAAGGTTTCTATGACTGTAATAGAGAGGATAAGTTAGAACATGTACTACATTTACTGTTAGTTAACACTGAAAAATATATCTTAGGGATTTCCTTTGAGTTTGTAAACTTCTTGAGAGCAGGCATCATCTATTTCCCACCCCACCTCCACACCTTCTGCCTCCACACTGTATACAAAATACTCAGCACAGCACTTTGTCTATGGTACTCAAAAATGTTTGGTAAATATGTCTGAAAGAATAGTTGAGCTTGACTCTGATAGAATTTCCCTTGGTTGGTAGAATATCACCTTATTTATTTATGTTAGGAATTTATTATTTATTTAGTGATATATATATATATATATATATATATATATATATATATATATATATATAGAAACCCCAGTGGCATAGTGGTTAAATGCTACAGCTGCTGACCAAAGGATTGGCTATTTGGAAACCCTATGGGGCAGTTCTACTCTGTCCTATAGGGTTGTTATGAGTTGAAATCAACTAGATGGCAATGGGTTTAGTTCTTTGGTGGTTTATATATAATATATATATATATATATATATTTTTATGGCATAGTGGTTAAGAGCTATGTCTGCTAACCAAAAGGTTGGCCGTTCGAATCCACCAGGTACTCCTTGGAAACTCTATGGGGCAATTCTACTCTGTCCCATAGGGTCACTATGAGTCAGAATCAAGTTGACAGCAACAGATTTGGCTTGGTTTTATATTTATAACTTATATTTATATAATTTAGGCAGAATGGAGGTTGGTTCCTTGCTAATTCTCATCCATTGGCTAAGCTCAAACGTTACCTGTAATTTTCACTTGTCATATTTTTGGTAAGGTAGAGGGTCAATGAAAAAGAGGAAGACCCTTGATGAGATGGATTGACACAGTGGCTGCAACAATGAGCTCAAACACAGCAACCGTTGTGAGGATGGGGCAGGACAGGGCAGTGTTTCATTCTGTTGTACATAAGGTCGCTATGAGTCAGAACAGACTCAATGGCACCTAACAACAACACAACAACAATATTTTTGCAACATATGGTTATGGTTATCACCCTCCTCTTAATCCAATGCACTTGACATCTGAACCACTTATATAACAGTTGATCATAATCTGTTGTGTGGAACTGGCATGAGAGCAGAAAAAATGCAAAGATCTAAAGACCTGAGAGCTATTGCTATTTCTTTGTGACTTTGGGAGTGTCACTTATTTTCTCTGGAGCTCATATACCAACTTTTGAGATCTTGCCTGGCTTTATCACTCTCTAAAATTATTTTTCAAGAATTTGGGAGTATATACTTCCTGCTTTGAAAGGGTTTCTTTTGCATTTTCTTCATGTCCTGCCCTAGATGTTTATGAGACACTCAGCAGCTGTTCCTATTCCATGAAAAATGAAGTGAGTCGATTTGGCAGCTGTTTCTATGTTGCTTTGGGATATGTGGGCATGCACTATTCTGTATAAATGGAATGTATTAATCATTCTCCATTCAAGTATTTACATTTTGTGACTTGCTTCAGAAGCTAAAAAATATATATAAAATACAAAAAAAGAAAAAAGCTTCAATTTGTGTGCAGACACCTAAAGATAATTGAATTTTAATTCCAACAGTTGCGTGAAATAACAAAAATAGTGATTTTGATATGACTTTGTTAAAAATATTCGGGGGATAAGATAAGTCTAAGGTTTGGATTTGAAACCCTCATTGTTTAAGAAGTTATGGGCAGGAGACGGGCAGGGTGAGGAAGAGAGGATAGCATATTATTGAAATACCTATAGGTCTAGATCAAAGACCAGATTTATTCCATCTGACTCCAAAGAGAAAAGGAGGAGTAATAGCTGTAAACTAGAGAGAGACATATCATAGCACTCGAACCCTGGAGAAATGGTATTTTAGTTCGTGGGAGAAGGACCTGGAGATCTGCCTCCATAAAGATTACAGCCTTCCTTCCTCCCTCCCTCTCTCCCTTCCCCTCCCTTCTTCCCTCCCTCCCTTCCTTCCTCATTCCTCCTTTCCACCCTTTCCTTCCAGCTTACTCACCAATTAATTATTTCATCCATTTATTCAACTACTGTTAGATGCTGTGCTAGATTCTTTCCACCATCATTTATGTTCGTAATGAATTGTGTTTAGTTTCTAGTAACAAAAGCCTAACTAAAGTTACTAAAACAAATTAGAGTTTTTAATTTCTCATACAATGAGATGCCTAGAGCTAGACAATCCATGACTGGGATAGCTGCTCCATGATATCACCAAGAACATAGGTTTCTTCTGCTCTCTCATCTTTAGTGCAAGGTTTCAATCCTTGAGGTAACCAACCTCATGCTCCAAGGTGGTTGTTGGAGCTCTAGCTATCACATCTGAGTCCTAGAGCTCTACAGAAGAAGAAGGAGAAGGGTAAAAGGCACACCCTCCCCTCCATGTGTCTGTCAGTTTGTCATACTGTGGGGGTTTGCATGTTGCTGTGATGCTGGAAGTTACACCACCAGTATTCAGATACCAGCAGTGTCACCCATGGGAGACACATTTCAGCTGAGCTGCCAGACTTAGACAGACTAGGAAGAAGGACCTGGCAGTCTACTTCCAAAAAGCATTAGCAAGTGAAAACCTTACGAATAGCAGTGGAACACTGTCTGATACAGTGCCGGAAGATGAGCCCCCCAGGTCGGAAGGCACTCAAAAGACGAGTGGTGAAGAGCTGCCTCCTCAAAGTAGAATCAACCTTAATGCCATGGGTGGAGTAAGCTTTCGGTACCTTCATTTGCTGATGTAGCATGACTCAAAATGAGAAGGAACAGCTGCAAATATCCATTAATAATCAGAACCTGGAATGTACAAAGTGTGAATCTAGGAAAATTGGAAATCATCAGAAATGAAATGGAACACATACACATCAATATCCTAGGCATTAGTAAGCTGAAATGGACTGGTATTGGCCATTTTGAATTGGACAATCATATAGTCTACTATGCTGGGAGTGACAACTTGAAGAGGAATGGTGTTACATTCATCACCAAAAAGAACATTTCAAGATCCATTCTGAAGTACAGCGCTGTCAGTGACAGGATAACATCCATACGTCTACAAGGAAGACCAGTTAATATGACTATTATTCAAATTTATGCACCGACCACTAAGGCCAAAGATGAAGAAATAGAAGATTTTTATCAGCTGCTGTAGTCTGAAATTGACTGAACAGGCAATCAAGATGCATTGATAATTACTGGTGATTGGAATGGGAAAGTTGGAAACAAAGAAGACAGATCAGCAGTTGGAAAATATGGCCTTGGTGATAGAAACAATGCTGGAGATCGAATGATAGAATTTCACAAGACCAATGACTTCTTCATTGCAAATACCTTCTTTCACCAGCATAAACAGCTACTATATACACGGGCCTCGCCAGATGGAACACACAGGAATCAAATTGACTACATCTGTGGAAAGAGACCATGGAAAAGCTCAACATCATCAGTCAAAACAAGGCCAGGGGCTGACTGTGGAACAGACCATCAATTGCTCATATGCAAGTTCAAGCTGAAACTAAAGAAAATCAGAGCATGTCCATGAGAGCCAAAATATGAACTTGAGTATATCCCACCTGAATTTAGAGACCTTCTCAAGAATAGATTTTATGCATTGAACACAAGTAACTAAAACCAGGCGAGTTGTAGAAGGACATTATCCATGAAGAAAGCAAGAGGTCACTGAAAAGACAGGAAAGGAAGAAAAAACCAAGCTGCATGTCAGAGGAGACTCTGAAACTTGCTCACGAACATCAAGCAGCTAAAGCAAAAAATGATGAAGTAGAAGAGCTGAACAGAAGATTCCAAAGGGTGGCTCAAGAAGACAAAGAAGTATCATAATGACATGTGCAGAGAGCTGGAAATAGAAAACCAAAAGGGAAGAACCCATTCAGCATTTCTCAAGCTAGAAGAACACACTCAGCGTTTCTCAAGATGAAAGAACTGAAGAAAAAATTCAGGCCTCAAGTTGCAATAGTGAAGGATTCTATGTTGAAAACATTAAATGACGTACGAAGCTTCAAAAGAAGATGGAAGGAATACACAGAGGCATTATACCAAGAAGAATTAGTCGATGTTTAACCATTTCAAGAGGTAGCATATGACCAGGAACCAATGGCACTGAAGGAAGAAGTCCAAGTTGTACTGAAGGCATTGGCGAAAAACAGGACTCCAGAAATTGATGGAATATCAATTGAGATGTTTCAACAAATGGATGCAGTGCTGGAGGTGCTCACTGGTCTATGCCAAGAAATATGGAAGACAGCTTCCTCGCCAACTGACTGGAAGAGATCCATATTTATGCCTACCCAAGAAAAGTGGTCCAACCAAATGCAGAATTTATAGAACAATATCATTAATCTCACACACAAGCAAAATTTTGTTGAAGATCATTCAAAAATGGCTGCAGCAATATATTGACAAGGAACTGCCAGAAGTTCAGGCCAGTTTCAGAAGAGGACATTGAACCAGGGATATCACCGCTGATGTCAGATGGATCCTGACTGAAAGCAGAGAATACCAGAAGGATGTTTACCTGTGTTTTATTGACTATGCAAAGGCATTCGACTGTGTGGATCATAACAAATTACGGATAACACTGGAAAGAATGGGAATTCCAGAACACTTAATTGTGCTCATAAGGAATATTTACATAGATCAAGAGGCAGTTGTTCAGACAGAGCAAGGGGATACTGATTGGTTTAAAGTCAGGAAAGGTGTAAGTCAGGGTTGTATCATTTCACCATACCTATTTAATCTGTATGCTGGGCAAATAATCCAAGAAGCTGGACTATACGAAGAAGAACAGGGCATCAGGACTGGAGGAAGACTCATTAACAACCTGCATTATGCAGTTGATACAACCTTGCTTGCTGAAAGTGAAAAGGACTTGAAGCACTTACTAATGAAGATCAAAGGCCACATCCTTCAGTATGGATTGCGTCTCAACATAAAGAAAACAAACATCCTCACAACTGGACCAATAAGCAACATCATGATAAATGAAGAAAAAAATGAAGTTGTCAAGGATTTCATTTTACTTGGATCCACAATCAATAGCCACGGAAACAGCAGTCAAGAAATCAAATGACTCATTGCATTGGGCAAATCTGCTGCAAAGGGCCTCTTTAAAGTGTTGAAAAGCAAAGATGTCACCTTGAAGCCTAAGGTGCGTCTGACCCAAGCCATGGTATTTTCAATCACATCATATGCATGTGAAAGCTGAACAATGAATAAGGAAGACTAAAGAAGATTTGACGCCTTTTAATTGTGGTATTGGAGAAGAATATCGACTATACCATGGACTTCCAAAAGAACGAACAAATCTGTCTTAGAAGAAGTACAATCAGAAAGCACCCTAGAAGCAAGGGTGGCGTGACTGTGTCTTACATACTTTAGACATGTTGTCAGGAGGGATCAGTCCCTGGAGAAGGACATCATGCTTGGCAAAGTACAGGGTCACCAGAAAAGAGGAAGACGCTCAACGAGGAGGATTGATACTGTGGCTGCAACAATGAGGTCAAGCATAACAGCAATTGTAGGGATGGCACAGGACTGGGCAGTGTTTTGTTCTGTGGGCATAGGGTCACTATGAGTCAGAACCGACTTGATGGCACCTAACAACAACAACATTATCTTAAACTCACTGCCCCTAAGTTTCCTATCCAACCTTTTGAGCTGTTGTCATCCATTTGGTCTTAAATAGATAATTCTTTAAAAGAGTACAATGCTCAAAGCAGATGTGCTTTACTAATTAAATTTTGTTGTTGTTCAAATAAGACTTCAGGGGATAATTTTGGTGTTTTGGTTTAAGGTTAAAGTTTAAATATTATCTCAGGACAATAAATTTTTTTTTTTTTTAATTTTTACTTTTTACCTTAAAGGAACAAAATGTAATGATCACTCATGAAAATGCAAAACAATCTTAATTTTAAAATACATATTCTGACTTTATTTAACAGCTTTGAAATGTTCCATCTTTTATTTATATATATATATATACACGTGTATGTGTGTGTATATATATATATGTTTGTATATCAAAAGGGATGTTGTTCTGATTGAAGTAAGATGAGTTCTAAGAGGTCTGGCAAATTAAACGTTCCCTTCACTGCCCTGGAAGTCCTCTAAGGCCTGTCAGTGAAACCCTAATTCCCTGAGGAGAACATCTTGGGCAAGATGAATTGTAAGGCTCCATGGGATGTGGGCTCTATAATTATTATCTTACATTTGTTTGGTCATTGGCTCCGATGGGATTTCAGCCCTGCTTAATAAATATGTGTTGTGTTGAACTGAAAGGAGATGGACTGGATTTAGGGGGAGACACCCATGCCAACCTTTTGCTTGGCATTTGCCTTTTCCGAAGCACTTTCACATACCTTCTCCGTTGTTCTTCACGATACCCTTGTGAGCTAGGCAGTGTGTGATTTTTTAAAATCTGTTATTCTGAACACCTAGGGAGAATAACACATTGAACCTCTTTGCACTAATCAGCTGAGATTTATCACATTTTAATATTGTGTCATATCTGTTTCAGCTGTCTCTCCCTTTTTCTGAAGAAAGCATTACAATTATAGTTAAAATCCCTTATATTTTACACCCCGCCCCCCGCATCTAATTTCCTCCTTTCCTCCCCAGCGGTAAACAGTGTCATGAATTTTGGGTGTTTATAATTTCTGTGATTTTATTTCATTGTATACCTCGAAGTCAATTGCGACACATAGCAACCCTGTAGGACAGAGTAGAACTGCCCTATAGGGTTTCCTATGCTGTCGTCTTTATCAGAGCAGATCACCAGGTCTTCTGTGGAGCTCCTACTGAGTTTGAACTGCCAACCTTTCAGTTAGCAGCCAAGCACTTAACCATTGTGCCACCAGGGCTCCTTTGCTGCATATTTACATACCCATAAAATATATATTTTTGTGTTGCATTTTACAAAAATGACAATAAACCACACATATCAATAAACCATATGCTTTTTAATCTAAATGTTTTTGGAACATCATATTGATACATATAGATTTAGCTTGTTTTCACTGGTACAAGGCATTGAAATGACCAGTTTAATCCAAATAGATGTAATCATCAACTCAGCAGTATGTTTAGGTATTTTCCCTGTATTTTTGCTTTCAATGAACATTAGACTTGGTGAGTATTAAAACTCGTCATATTGTGAAAAGCTAGATTTAATCTACAGAACACATACATAATGCCATAACGCCACAACAGTTGTTCCTACCCTAGAATCTGTATAAGGTCCAGGGAATTCGTGTCAATCTGAAGTTTATTGTGGAAGCTTGGTGTCTGTGTTAGATTTTTTTCTGAGTTTGCTCTTATCTTTAGCCTCTCAAAGAGAACTATAATGCAAAAAATTAAAGAACCACTGCCTTAGATGTTTTATAAAATATTTATAAATCCTTCCCAACTTCCAGAATTAAAACAAACTTTTAGCATATGGGATAGAGGTATTTTCAGTCCCTTTTTCAGCATCCTAGGAAGATTTCATTCATTACTTTAATTTCCTCTATGACTCAAAATGGGGTAAACTCAAGTAAAATAATAATCATTATAACTGTGTCTCAATCCACTAGTTTGACATACTTTCAACTTTTGAAACAAAGAGTCTAACCTTTTATTCTTTTGTGGTCAGCATTTTCTGATGAAATGTTTCTACATGAACTAAACTCCACACATTTGGAATTAACACACTCATTGAGGACTTAGAAGACATCATGCTTCCCAGCACAGGGAAACCAAGATGGAGAAAGCAGCCCCTGCCTTTCCCAACCCCATTCTGCCTGGATTGCTGACCAGGCCAGACTGAATTTAGAGAAGGTCGTACAGCCACAGGTACAATATCTATGCCTGGAGCGAGTAACTCTTTAAGCCATAACCCTCACGAAATCTCTGTCATGATGGCTCAGGTGGAACAATAGGTACCTTACTTATCTAGTGCTGTCGCTATGAGTAGAAATCGACCCGAAGGCAGTGGTTTTTTAGTGGGCTATAGCAGAAACACCACAAGTGAATGGCTTTAACAAACAGAAATTTATTTCCTCATAGTTTAGGAGACTAGAAATCTGAATTCAGGGTGCTGGCTCTGAGCTTTCTGTCAGCTCTGGGGGAAGGTCCTTGTCTCTTTCCATCTTTAGTTCCTTGGTTCCTTGGTGATTTTCATACGGTATGACATCTACCTTCCGCCATCTCTGCTTGCTTCTCTGTGCCCAATCTGCTTGTTTTATATGTTGAAGGTGATTAGAATTTACAACACATATTTTGGGGGTATACAATTCAATCGATAACAATAGGGTTTCTGCTTCAGCTACCATGTAAACTTCTTGTTTCCTGCTGAACTTGGAGAACTGCTTCAATCTTACCCTTCTACATTTCACACTCTACATTCATTGTTGTTGTTGGCTGCTACCGGGTCAGCTCTGACTCATGGCAACTTTATGTATAATGGAATGAAACATTACCCTCTCCTGCGCCATCTTTACAATTGTTGGCATGTTTGAGCCCAGTTAGATAATATTCTGTTCTGATCCATGGGGTTTTCCTTGGCTAATTTTTGGAACTAGATTGTCAGCCCATTCTTCCTTGTCCGCGTTAGTCTGGAAGCTTTACTGAAACCTGTCCAACACAGGTGACCCTGCTGGCATTTGAAATATCAGTGGCACGGCTTCCAGCATCACAGCAACGTGCAAGCCATTCTAGTACAACAAACTCTACATTTAACATCCACTTTAGCCCTTTCCTCTCTGCTGCCATAAGAGTCTAACACCAAGAAAATAACAACAAGGGAGATAAAAGTAATAAAAACATTCATTGAGTGCTGGCTCTGAGTTGGGCACCATGCTAAGCACTTTATTTGGTCGTCTATTAATTCTCTCATTTACGTATTCAGCAAATATTGGTTGAATATGTATCATGTGCCAAGCAAGCTTTCAGCTGCCAGGGAGAATTATATGCTAAGCACAGACATTTGCCCTGACTTCATGGAGCTTACAATGTGCAGGGGAGAGGGAAATGAATCAAATATTAATTAACAAAGGGGAACTTGCAGTTGTGATCAGAGTTAAAAGGAGAGGCATGTGGTTTTAGAAGACCATGTAATATGGGGCTTTTACCTGGCCAAGAAGGAAAAGGAATGTATTCCCTTAAGAAATAATGATGACATTGAAATATGAAGAATTGGTAAGAATTAACTAGGTAAAGAGGAGAGGGAAGAAAGATCCAGATAGAAGAAGCATCATGTGTAAATGTCCTGTGATGAAAGGAAGGAACATAACAAATATAAGAAATTAAATAAAAATTGTATTATCTCATTTAATTCTGACAACAGCCCTGGGTTCTAGGCATCATTACGTCTGTTTTACAGTGGAACTGAGGCTGAGTGGATAGAAGTAACCTGCCTAAGGTTGTACTGTTGGAAAGAGCAGAACCAAATTGAATCCAGGTCTGTCAAAACTCAAAAAGATGTATGCATGAAATCATACCACTCCTCCCCTCACAAAGAAGCACCAGGCCCAGATGATTTCACAGGGAAATTCTATCACGCATTTAAAGATCACACAATCCCAGCGCTTATTTTATGTAACAGAAAAAGGAAGGAAAATTCCCAAATTATTTTTTTATATAGCAACTCATAGCCAATCTTGTTTCATTTATATATCCTCTTACTGGAGATATATATATATACGTAATCAAATCCTATCAGACCATTTCATCCATAACTATATCAGCATGTGTCTCTAAAGTATAAGGGCTCTATTAAAAATACAACTAAAATGTCATTATCATATCCAAACCAAATAATAATAATAATTATTATTACTAAAGTATTCAAACTTTATTGTCTTCTGTCTGTCTTTCCCTCTTTCTATCTTTCATAGTTTATTCCAACTAGGACCCAAGGTGTCTATACATCGTAATTCATTACTGTGTCTCTTAAATCGCTTAGGTTTTACCTCCGTCTCTCACCTTTACTTTTTCCTTGCAATTTATTTGTTGAAGAAGCAGTTTGTTTTTCAGTTTCCCATATTCTTCATTCTTCTAATAGCACATCCTTATCTCATCCGTATTTCCTGTAACTTGGTAATTACCATATTTTTCGCAAATAATGTGACTACGTAAACAACACACACATGCATATAGCACATGTAGAAAAATAACGAGGAAGGGGATTACGTTTGGCAAAAACATATAATGCGCGTGTTATTTGTGTAAAATATCATAGTTCAATATTTTTTTGGAAGAAGTGTGAATGGTTTGTATAGTTCCATCAGGAGGCACATAATAGCTACTTGGTTTCTTTGTTTATTGATTGGTTGATTGATTGATCGACTGATTATCTGGATCAGATTGATAAATGCTTGGCAGGGAACTTCCACTCATTGACTATTTGTTTATCCCTAGATAATGTTCATTTATGAAAGGCCAGATAAAAGCTTGATTCTTTTACTTTATCACTTTTCATCAGTTTTATGCCATTGTCTAAAGCTGACTAATCCATTTTTTTCATATGTGTTGTTATTTGGTTTTATTAGGAACTTATCAATTTATATATATTAAATATGTTCCAAGCCACTGCAGTTAATATTTTTATTAAATAAGGTCCCATATTTGAAGCCAGTTGGCTTCTGAGTATCTTGACATGACCCCAGCTGTTTTTCTGATATAAGAAATTCTAGGATCCTCTTATATATTTCCTGTCTCAAACCTAGAATCAACCATTTCTCCAAAGAGCCCTGATTCCTTTTAGTAGGAAATTATATTTAGAGACCACAGTGTAGACACTAGAGGTGCCCACTAGTACCTAGCTAATGAATTGTTTCTTGGTTTTCTCAGTAGAGAGTTAAGAAATAAGCATATATGTAAACCAATATTTTTTATTCAAATTTAGGATTATACAATTTTTGCTTTGATTTTATAATTTGACCTTATTGCTCTTATGCTGAAATTCCTAAAGATAATCTTTGCTCTATCCTATGATTTATTTATCATTGTTTTAGAAGTGCATTATCAATATCATTTTCACTAACAATATGATAATTGAACATGGTCGAGATCTCTTTGCAGTGTTTTTCTCATAGAACATACCACAAAGGGATGTACTGCCAAATAAATAGTTCCTTTCTGTGTGGTTATGCCACCAATTTGATATACACTTGAATTCATTTTGCCCATGCTTTGGGAGATTTTTTAAAATTTTAATTTCCTTTGTAATTATGTATATGTACATGGTCCATGAATACATAGGACAGAAATAAGAAATGATGCCCTTTCCTGGTGGTGGAAATATGTCCAAGGACAATGAATGCAGTAGGGTAGCTGATCTCTTGAGTGAAAGGTCCTTGATCCAGGCCTGCCTTTGTGCTCCCAGGAATGCAACCTTGCTGTCCTAGATTTATGACTTATGACATAAAAATTGCTTCTTCTAAGGGAAAAAATACTTTCTGTGTTGGCTAGGATTCTTTTGATTACCGGAAACAGAAATTTAGCTTCCATGTTATGAAAAGGTAAAAGAAAAAAAAGAGAGAGAAAGAGAGAGACTAAAAGCAAAACTAGAAGAAACAAAACAAAAAAAGTTCCTAAAATTTTCAAATTTATTTCTCTCATATTCCAATAGTGAGACTTAGGTCATCTTAGGTCACAGTGCCAAGAATCCTAGTATGGTTTCTCAGGAAACCTGTTATTGTCTTTCCACCAATCACCTTCCCACCCCACATGACCCTCCATATATGTACTACTCCATCTCTTCCCTTGACTAGATTCTTCTCTCATGCCAAAGCAAAGCAAGAAGAGTGGAAACTCTGAATCAGACAGACCTTTGTTAAAATTGTAGCTTCACTCCTTTTTCCTACGGATGTCAGGGGGAGAAAGGCCCAGGAAAAATATTTTGCAAGTAGCCATACACTCTTCATCAGGACTCCTCCATTTTATTTTCCTCTATAGAATGCACCACCTTCTAATGGTGGCTTGACAAGGAGCCCTGGTGGTACAATGGTTAAGTGCTCAGCTGCTAGCCAGAAAGTCAGTGGTTTGAACCAACCAGCCACTCTGCGGGAGAAAGATGTGGCAATCTGCTTTCATAGAGATTACAGCCTTGGAAACTCTTTGGGGCTTCTACTCTGTCTGATAAGTTCGAATATGAGTCAGAGTCTACTCAACGGCAATGGACTTTGGAATGGCGGTCCAGTGGTAGAATTCATGCCTTCCACGTAAGAAACCCAGGTTTCATTCCCAGCCAATGCGCCTCAAGTGCAACCACCACCCATCTGTCAGAGGGGGCTTGCATGTTGCCAGGATGCTGAGTAGGTTTCAGTGGAGCTTCCAGACTAAGACAGACTATGAAGAAAGGCCTGGAGAACTATTTCAAAAAATCAACCAATTAAAACTCTCTCAATCATAACGGTCCTATCTACAACCAATTATGGGGATGGCGCAGGACCGGGCAGTGTTTCTTTCCTTTGTGCATGGGGTTGCCATTAGTCGGAGGCTGACTCAATGGAGCTAACAACAACAATAACAATATTCTACATGATTTACTGATTAGCTTTTAAAATTTTATTGTAAAATATATAACATTTGCTATATAAACCATTTTAAATGTAAAAAAAAAAATGTAGTTCTCCCACTTCAGAGTTGTTTATCTCTAGAAAATGTACCCAACTTCTGTGCCTCAGTTTTCTTATCTATAAAATGGAGATAACAAGATATACACTTTATAGAATTCTTTTGAGGATTGAATGAGATCATGCATGTAAAGTGCTCGGTACCACGCCTGGCACATCATTAGAATCTAATTCTTGTTGGTTTTTGCTGCCAATACTGTTGCTTCTGTCTCTGGGTTAGATTAAAATCAGCATAAACCGTTTTTCTGTTCTCATTTTCTGTCAGATTCTCCTTCGAGAATTGTAGAGACTTTGTGCCCTATAATTTTTCATTCAGTTGTACTCGTCAGCTAAGCCTTAGCTAAAGATATCTCTCTAAACTTAGACTTCTAAAAAGAGAAAAGGGTGAAGATGCTTAAGCCTTTCTTTCATCTGAGCTAGCTTGGTTCTTTAGTTTGAATTCTCAGTCCTGGGCCAGGAACCAGGACCCATTAGGTTTCTCCTTCTTCTACCAGGGAGGAGCTGGGTGGACTTCAAGGTAAGTGAGGTGATAACATATGTCATGGATTGATTGTGTCCCCCAAAAATATTTGTCAGCTTGGCTAGGTCATGATTCCCCTCTATGATTGTATACCATTTTATCATCTGATATGATTTCCCTATGTGTTATAAATCCCATCACTATGATGTAATAAGATGGATTAGCAGCAGTTATATTGATGAGGTCTTCAAGATTAGATAGTGTCTTGGGCCAATCTCTTTTGAGATATAAAAGAGAGAAGTGATCAGAGAGACGTGGGGACCTTATACCACCAAGAATGTGTCCTTTGGACCTGAGGTTCCTGCACTGAGATGCTCCCAGACCAAGAGAAGATTGATGCATAACAAGGACCTTCCTCCAGAGCTGACAGAGAGAAATCCTTCCCATGGAGCTGGTGCCCTGAATTTGGACTTCTAGCCTTCTGGACTGTGAGAGAATAAACTTCTCTTTGCTAAAGCCATCCACTTGTGGTATTTCTGTTACAGCAGCACTAGATGACAAAGACAACATGGAAGAGTGGTTCGGATCCCATTATAATCCACCTCATGCCCTGTGTGATCTTAGGAAATTCACTTATTTTCTCTGTGTCCAGAGTCCTGTTGGCAAAGTGTTTAAGTACTTGATTATTAACTGAAAGGTCAGTGGTTCAAACCCAGCAGCAGCTCCATGGGAGAAAGATGTAGCAGTCTGCTTCTGTAAAGATTTACACCCTTGGGGTCTCAACCCATCTGGAGCAAAGGAAAATGAAGAACACCAAGGCCACACGACAACTAAGAGCCCAAGAGATAGAAAGGGCCACATGAACCAGAGACCTACATCATCCTGAGACCAGAAGAACTAGTTGGTGCCCGGCCACAATCAATGACTGCCCTGACAGGGAGCACAGCAGAGGACCCCTGAGGGAGCAGGAGATCAGTGGGATACAGACCCCAAATTCTCATAAAAAGACCAAACTTAATGGTCTGACTGAGACTAGAGGAATCCGGCGGCCATGGTCCCCAGACCTTCTGTTGGCACAGGACAGGAACCATCCCCGAAGACAACTCATCAGACATGAAAGGGACTGCTCAGTGGGTGGGAGAGAGACGCTGATGAAGAGTGAGCTAATTATATCAGGTGGACACTTGAGATTGTGTTGGCAACTCTTGTCTGGAGGGGGGATGGGAGGATAGAGAGAGAGGGAAGCTGGCAAAATTGTCACTAAAGGAGAGACTGAAAGGGCTAACTCAAGAGGGGGAGAGCAAGTGGGAGTAGGGAGTGAGATGTATGTAAACTTATATGTGACAGACTGATTGGATTTGTAAACGTTCACTTGAAGCTTAATAAAAGTTAATAAAAAAAAAAAAAGATTTACACCCTTGGAAACTATGACAAAGTTCTATTCTCTGCTGTAGGGTTGCTATGAGCTGGAATCAACCTGATGGCAACAGGTTTGGTTTTGGTTTCTCTGTGCCCAATTCTGCCTATTTGTAAAATTACACCATTAAAAGAAATCTACATTTTTGTCCAGCTTTTGAACTGTGTGGTTTTATATTATTTAAACTCACCCCTTGATATAGTTCATGTAATCAGTTCAAAGACTTCTGCGATTCTCTTTTTTTATCGAAGGAATTGGTATCTTTCCTTCTTTAAATGTTGTAACCTATGGGGCTCATAAGGTTTCCTTCCTTTAGGTTTGTCTGCCAAGAAGACTGGAGTTAAATTTTATATAAAAATTTAAAGCCTGAGTTTTCTGCTGTGATTATACCGGTCTCCTTTTCCGTATTATATCAATTTTATTCTCTTGTCGTTGCTCTCAGGTTAGGCAACGCCTGTTTGGTTTTAAGACAGCTTTAATCTTATTATGGTTGTTACTACAATACACTTTATAAGTTATAAATATTATTTCTGCATCTCAATTGCTTCATATCTATTTGGGGGAAAATAATCCCTCTTGTACTTATTTTGTTATAAGAAAAAAGGGAGCAATAGATACAAAAATTTAAGTGGTACCATAATTTTTAGGTATAGATTTTATTTATTAGTATCAAAAGTATTAACCATAACTCTGAGGAGATAATAAATGGTTATTAAGTACATATCTGCAACTGAAATAAAAATGTCATCTAAAATCCAATATTTTAGTCTTGTCCAAAGATTTGGATTTGGATGCCGCTCTTGTGTGAGTCACTATCAGCATGCTCTGTTCCTCAGAGTAACACATTGCTTTTCTGTATTTAATAGACTGCAGAACTCCATTCTCATAACTCTCTTGGCAACAGGGAGATGTGATGTGTATGGCTCTAATTGATTTTTCAAATATTCTCATGAATTCTGGGATGGGAAAAGGGAGTATTGTATGACAGCCCAACTCTAGATAAAACGAGAAAGTGCATGAAGATTTTCTAATAGTGTTGTTTGCTCAGAGAATTGACTCAATGGCACACAACAACACAACAGAAGAATAGAAGCCCACAGGAGTCCTGGGAACATGTCTTTAGTTATCTGCCAAGTGTATGAGCAGAATACTTTTTGTGAAGCTCTAGACAGCAGAATCAGAAACAGTGGTTTGAAGCTCCAGAAAAATTGACTTCAGCCCAATGTAATAAATCACAGAGCAAGAGCTTTGGCATTAGATTAGTCTGAGTCCTGGCTTGGCCACTTTCTGTGTTTAAGATACTTCACTGCCCTGAGTCTCCATGTCCTCGTCTGTGAAATGGGAATAATATTAGACTCTACCACACAGGTTAAATTTAAGATTTTAAATGAGATAATGCATGTAGATAAATAGGACAGTGCCTTGCACATAGTAAGGGCTCAATAACTGCTAAGTGTTGTTGTTATTCTTGTTCTAATCTTAGGAGTAGATTATGATGAAAGTTGGGCTGCTCCAAGCTCATGTAAAAAGGTAACCGTCACTGGGCATTGTTAACAAAGTTGAAAATATTTTAGAGGATACTTGAACATAGAGATAGAGGTGGCTGTTAGACCTTTTGACGCTGTAATTCTAGGAGTTCCTTTTCAACATGATTCTCTAGGTGATTGTGGGACCTTGGGACCTTCTCACTGCTGCCCAGCTCTTCCCTGTCCCCTTCTATCCTAGTGCCTCTATTACCATGCTCTACTTAGGCATGTCCTCTTCCACATATGCTGTGGCCAGATTCAGCTGTCTTCACACTATATAATTATGTACAACTGCTGGAGCAGTACATGCCTAACTTTTTAATGAACTACTTCATGCTTTAACACCAATGGCTAATTATAGAGCTTTTGATTATAATCTCCATTTTGTTTATAGCTGGTGGACCAAAGCTCATAACAGTAGCAGACATTGGATGTATAATGGATGAATGTATGTACGGATGGATGGATGGAAGGGTGGATGGATGAAGAAACAGACTGATAGCATTTCATATGTAGAAGGACCTCAGCAATCATCATGCTTAGTATTCTATTCAATGCCTAAATATTTATCTTTAATATTTCAACCTTGTAGCTATTTAGCCTCTATTTGGTCACCCCCTACCATGAGCAATTCATCACCTCTTCAGTATTCCATTTCTTGTTTGGACAAATCTATCAGTTTCAAAGTTTCTCCATATATTGAATTAAAATGCATCTTTCAGCTAATGGATTGATGTATTGCTCTTCCTAGCAGTATTTGAGTTTGAATAGGAGACTCTTGGAAACACTTTCTTTAAATAAAAGGAATTAAATTTTGAGGGCAGGGTTCCAGGAACCATGTCTGGCAGAGCAAAAAATATGCTAATTTCCTTCTTCACAAATACACGGTCCTATTGTTATGTAGTTGTGGGGAATACAGGATGACAGATGTTTGCACAATTTCCATGTCACATTAAGAAATAGATTTTGCACATCAGTAGGTATGTGGGAGATGAGGTATAAACTATGATAGAACTAAATACATCGTGGTCATGCTTCATGAATACAAAAAAGTTTTAGAAAACCATTTCCTTGGGTTATAAGAAGTTCTATATAAGTGAATTATTGTATTTTATAACTGAACAGCTCTTTCAAGTTAAACTTAGAAAACCATAAGAGTCAATTTATTTGAATTGAACATTAAAAAAGATATTATTCTAAGCAGCAATTAAGACTTAAATGTCATCATTTGATTCCACCCTGGAAAGCATTTGTTTGCCATCCAATGACTGAGCTGTTAAATTGGCCACATCTGGAGATAAACCAAAGACAATGCTACATCAAACCTCATTTTCATAGGGCACATCTGCTCCTAGAAAAAAAAAGAAAATACAACCAAAGAGAAATCAAAGAACCACAACAAATAACGTGGGAGTAGGTGACAAGCTGGTTACCATGGAAAGCTGTTGGATTAATTTGCGTTTCACTTACAGTGTATCCCTATAGTATTATGATGCCTATTGACTGAGTAGAGAGTTCCAGGGAGAAATATACCATTTTAGATCAAAGCTTTAGGTGATTTTATAGACATGTAATCAAGCTGTGATGATTCTCTTCCTTTGATAGCTGCCCCTGACACTGATAAGGGTGGGCCCCAGAAGTCGTTTATATGATGTAACCCTACCCTTCTCTCCTAGCCATAACTGAGTAGACTCAGGTGGCTACCTAACTTATGTTGAGCCAACTAGATTTTTCTCAGTCACATATTTAGCATTGGGATTGATATATGTCTCAGTCAGCTCTGTTTGCTGGAATGGAGGAAACATAAATTTTGGAGCTTTGAGGAAGCCATGTTTGGCCATGTGCTCTCAGGGAGAGAAGAGTGAGTGGAAGATGGAAGAAGGCTATTGCCACAGTAGTGAATGGCACTCTAGTCTTTGGTTCTGGACCTTTGGCTAATCTTGGCTTCCATGAGATTTCCCAATATCTCTCTAATATCTTTCTCTTACTTTGTTAAGATATTTGGAATCAGTTGCTAAAAAATGGAAGAAAAACACCAACTTAAAATGTCTAAAAAAATCAATGCTATTATCTTGATTCCCTAGCTGGCAATGATAAAGTTTTTTAGAAAATTCAAATCAGGGAGTCCTTCTTCAGCACTTCTTTTGTACTTTTGAGGAGGGCATAAATAAAATGTAAGTTACAATATTAGTGCGCTTTTCTGCTTGTTTCATTACTGCTTTCTACCTCGATATCACATCTGCAGCAGGGTTTTCAGGGAAAAGTAAAACACAGTGGGACTAGGTGGCCATGACTCTTTAAGATAAAAACAAATCTGGAAGGACATTGTACTTCCAGTGATCTCATTTTAATCTTTGCTAAGATGGTTATGTTCCTGTTAATAAATGGTCACCTCCAGTTTTCTTAAAGCATAGCAGCAATAGCTCTTTTAATCGGACAGCAGCTTCTCCTCAGTTTAGGATTAGTAAATTGTGTTAATTTCATGATATTAAGAAAACTAACAATCCATTGATTAATTTTCCACTCCTCTCTGGATGAGAAAAGAGGCAAGAATACGATTCCCTGAGTCAGAAAGACTCTGAGTATCAAATGTAGAGTAAGGTTTCCTGGTGGGACCAGAAGGTTGGAAAAACTGAAAAGAATCAGTGGGTTAGAATGAAAGTGTAGATCTCATGGAGGCTATTCACCATGGCTTTATAATGAAAAAAAAAAAAAAATTTTTTTTTTTTTTATACTGGGATGTTCTTTCATTTGCCATATCCTCTGCTTTGCCGGGTTCAAAATGAGCTGCAGTCATACTTCTGTTACTGAAATTTTATGTGGAAGATATTGACTTAAAAGCTATTAAACTCTCATTTTCTTCAAGAAAACACACACACAACACATGTACACATGTGTGTATACATATATGTGTGTGTATACATATATATATGTAAATATGTATATACATGTATTAAAAAAAATATTGCTGTCGAGTCAATTCTGACTCATAGTGACCCTATAGGACAGAATAGAACTGGCCTATAGAGTTTCCAAGGAGCACCCAGTGGATTGGAACTGCTGACCTTTTGGTTAGCACCCATAGCACTTAACCACTATGCCACCAGCATTTCCATATATGTGTATATATATGTGTGTGTGTGCGTATACATGGAGATATATATATATACACGGCTCTGGGTATTTTATATATATATATATATACACACACACACATATATGGAAACCCTGGTGGCTTAGTGGTTAAGTGCTACAGCAGCAGTTCAAATCCACCAGGTGCTCCTTGGAAACTCTATGGGGCAGTTCTACTCTGTCCTATAGGGTCGCTATGAGTTGGATTGACTCAACAGCAATGGGTTTGGTTTTATATATATATATATATATGGAGCCCTGGTGATGCAGTGGTTAAAAGCTCGGCTGCTAATCAAAAGGTTTGCTGTTTGAATCCACCAGCCACCCCTGGGAATCCCTATGGAGCAGTTCTCGGTTCTATTCTATAGGATTCTATTCTATCTTATATTCTATGCTATGAGTCGATATTGAGCAGACAGCAATGAGTTTGTTTTCAGGTTTTTATATGTATATGTATGTATGTGTGAGTGTATGTATATGTGTATATATATATGTATAAAACTCACATATTCCATTCAAACGCATGAGTAAGCAGAGGAGGGGGCACCACAGATTATCAGTGCTTAGGGCCCTCACGTGCCTTAATTTGGCCCTGTGTGTGACTGTCTTTTGTTGTGACTATGAATCTCCACTGTTTTCATATTAAAATCCCAAACACTATTCCAAATGTAGAGGTGAAGTGCCTATTAATTTTGGAAATTAATATTTAAGCCATAATGTTTGATTTCCAGTGTAATTAGAAGGTTGGCATTTGAAGATGCCTTGAAATTAGAAAGTGTTATTATTTTTCCCCAGGCTTTATAGAGGACAGTATTATTCAACTGGAAATCCAACAAGCAGAAAATTCAAGTTAGAAACTGACTATCATAGTTTTGGTATATTTTATAAGCAATGCTTTTATTGTTGTTATACACTAATAAGACCACTTAGAGTCTTCAGATCAATATTGTGTTATTGTGACTTCATGTAAATGAGGAAAAGTGTCCCTTTCTCATTTAACTCCTGGGACCTTGGGCAAGTAATATAACCTGTCAGAGATCTTGTATCCTCATCAGTAAAATGGGTGCAATAGAGGACTTGCCTCCTAGGACGACCCTAAGCATTCAAAATGATGCATGCCAAAGGCTCGTGAATTACTTGACACATGTAAGTGTCCAACTCATGATAACTCATTATATTCCTTACGACTCTCGGGCAGCCTATTGCATCAACCATTCCCCCTGTCTTGCTCACAATACCTAGCCCAAAGTCAGACAACCACGCATCTGAAGTGTTTTTATTTTTTTTTAATTAAAAAAAAGGCATTTTTTTTATAGGTTGTATCTTTTGGAAAGCTTTGCGAGAATTTTCTTTTCCAAATAAAAAAGAGGATGTGGTTGTATTGAAGAAAGTCAAAAGGCACAGGTTAGATAAGTGAGCACTTTTGAACATGGGGTGAGAAAACACTCTTTTGCAAGCTAACATAATTCTTGTGCTCCTAAGGAAGGCTGTGGCAGGAGGAGGAGGAGGAGGAAGGAACAGACTTCTTTGTTCAGAGGCCCAGGAGCAAATAGAGCATTTCACATTTGATCCCCTCAGTGGCATGAAGATGTGTCTCAAAAGAGGAATGGATTGTTTCCAGGCATGGCAAGAATTTTTTTAAAATGCCCAGCACTGTCCTGAGAGATTTGGTTGGATTCTGATTTAAAGAACATTTATATGGGCAAACTGGGCACTGAGAACAGTGAGGCAGACGTCTGGGAAGCTATTCTTCCTACCTTTTTCCTTCCAACGCCTATAGTTCACGTCTTAGGTACCAAGCACTGGGTCTCTGGTGATATAAAGAATCACAAGGCATTGTCCTCGCCCTCAGGGGATTTGCAGTCTATTGTAAAAGGCAGTCCTTACTAGAGGAGGCAGAGCATTTCCTACAAGCTCGGAACAATGTTTTTGTTAGCTGCCATCAAGCTGGCCCAGACTTATGATGACCTCAAGCACAACAGAACTAAATGCTACCCAATACTGTGCCACCCCCATGATCTAATACAGATCAGACTGTTGTGATTCATACATTTCATTGGCTGATTTTTGGAAGTAGGTTGTCAGGCCTTTCTTCCTAGTCTTTTTTAGTCTGGAAGCTCAACTGAAGTCTGTTTAGGATCATAGCAATGAAGAAACCTCTGCTGACAGATGCATGGTGGCTATCCACGGGAGGTGCTTTGACCAGGAATTGAACATGTTTTTATCAGGTTAGGAGGCACTTTTGACCTGTTTTCTCAGAGTGTCTTTTGTGTGTATTGATTTTTTCCTACTTGTACTCATATCAGTTCTCATGCCTGTATTTTCCCCTGACAGCTTCTATGAAGCTTCATTTAAAAACTGAGTATGCTCAGTTTTTCATCTCTCTTCCCTGCTCTCTGCTCTTAAAGGTGTTGGGGTAGTGGTGATGGGTCTCCTGAAAGTAATATCTGGTTTCTCAAACCATGCCATGCTCTCACAGCTTTTTAAACCTTCAATATTGAAAGCAACTATCCAGAGAGTTTGTATGCTTCTGATATTGTGGTGTTCTTTTTATGGATTTCATGCAAGTTGTCAGGGAAAAAGGGGGCTATCAGGGAAGAGGCAGGCTTCCCTGATGACTTCAAGTCTAGTGATCTCTCCTGTGTATTCTTAATAATTATCATCATTACCAGTACTTATTGTTTACTAGTACTTACTATCGTTCCCTAGTACTTACCATAATTTCCTAGTGCTTATCATCATTTCTAGTACTTATCATCATTCCCTAGTACCTAGCATTATTTCCTCTCAGTTGGCTCAGATAATATACTTCTCTGAACCATCACTTAACTGTTAATACTTACATGAAAAACACCTAATGGTTAAGACTAAACCAAATTCATGATGTGTTTCATACAGGCACATGTTTATATAAAACCTCGATAAGATAACAGTAACCACAACAGTAATGGCACCCCCTGCCCCACCCCAGTGCAACCACTTTTGTCCCTGGGGGCAAAATAATGGCTGATTCCAGGATAAAAAGTTGGCAAAGAGGGAGAAGGGAAGAAAAGGCAAGGGGCAAAGTAAGAGAGGAGAAAGCAGATCTGCAGCTCCTACCTTAACTCCAGCCCAGGTCTACGGGATTCCTTCAGTCAAGAGCTCCTTTCTCCAGCTGTCTTGGGTATTGATAAACATTCCTAGGTTAGAAACGATGGTATCTGGACTGATTCTTCTTCCTACTGGTTGATGACTTCACTTCTAATATCACCAATGAACTTTATTCTCATTTAGCCAAACCCCTGGTATACAGGAGAAAAATAGAACAGGCCTTTTTGGTCAGTAGTGGGGACTCATATTAAACTTTGCATTGAATGCGATTTCTACTGGTAATCATAAATCATAAATCTCACTTCCTGAAAAAGCTGCATTGATGGTGGGGGCCACACCTTCTCTTCGTCTATACATTCTGTATTTATTCTATGGCATAGATTAAGAAATATATGAGTGTCGAATGTTTATTGATGATTCACACACCCCTCGTTATTCCCCTTCTACAGTGAAGTCAGCGTCTAGATAATGAATCCATGGGCAAACTTGAAACCGGACTCCACTGAGTGAAAAGTCAACCTTATCAGCACAACTGGACTAAACCGACAGCAAAGTAGTTTCCTGAATAAACTGAATGCTTCGAAAGCCAGCATAGCAGGGGTGGAGTTCTGGGGACCACGGTTTCAGGGGACATCTAAGTCAATTGGCATAATAAAATCTATTAAGAAAACATTCTGCATCCCACCTTGGAGAGCAGCATCTGGGGTCTTAAACACTAGCAAGTGGCCATCTAAGATGCATCAATTGGTCTCAACCCACCTGGAGCAAAGGAGAATGAAGAACACCAAGGACACAAGGTAATTACAAGCCCAAGAGACAGAAAAGGCCACATAAACCAGAGACTACATCAGCCTGAGACCAGAAGAGCTAGATGGTGTCTGGCCACAACTGATGACTGCCCTGACAGGGAACACAACAGAGAACCCCTGAGGGAGCAGGAAAGCAGTGGAATGCAGACCCCAAATTCTCATAAAAGGACCAGACTTAATGGTCAGGCTGGAACTAGAATGACCCCGGAGCCCATGGCCCCCAGACCTTCTGTTACCCTAGGACAGGAACCACTCCCAAAGCCAACTCTTCAGACAGGGATTGGACTGGACAATGGGATAGAAAAAGATGCTGGTAAAGAATGAGCTTCTTGGGTCAAGTAGACACCTGAGACTATGTTGGCATCTCCTATCTGGAGGGGATATGAGAGGGAAGAGGGGGTTAGAAGCTAACAGAATGGACACAAAAAGAGAGAGTGGAGGGAAGGAGAGGGCTGTCTCATTAGGGGGAGAGATTGAATAGATATGGCAAAAGATACAACCCTGATGCACACCTTTCCTAACTTTAAACTATGAAGTATCCCCTTGTTCTGTTTGAATGACTGCCTCATGATCCATGTACAGATTCCTCATGAGCACAATTAGGTGTTCTAGAATTACCATTCTCTGCAATGTTATCCATAATTTGAGAGACTGACTTGATTTGTAAACTTTCACTTAAAGGACAATAAAAATTGAAAAAAAAAGTGAACCTCATTTAAACCTCAGCAAACGTATCTGTATCTATAATGTGCACCATACATAGATTCATAAACTTTGCAGGCAAACAAGAGCACTTTGGAATTCACCACACACCCACACTTCCTGTTAGGAATTTGATGCCTAACTTAAAGGGAGACTGACTGAAATGTCTAGGCATCTTCATACAGACATTCCCTATCTCATTTTTTAGTGTTGCTCAGAGTTCTTCCTTATTCTTGTACGTAAGAACTGCTGTATGGCATTGGCTCCATAAGATATATATATATATGTATATATTTATATGTGTGTATGTGTATATACATGTATGTATGTCTATATGTGTATGTATATATACTTTCTTGTATTGTTAGTAGCCATCTAGTCAATTCTGACTGATGGCAACCCTGTGTGTGCAGAGTAGAACTGCTCCACAGGATTTTCATAAGCAGATCACTAGGCCTGTACTCCAAGGCCCCTCTGGGTGTGTTCGAACCACCAACCTTTCAGCTAGTAGTCAAGTATTTAATCATTTACGCCACCCAGGGACTCTAGAGACAATTTAAAGAATTTTCAAGGGTAGCTTTTTATTTTTTCTACATGATTTTCACATTATCCCTGATTGAGATTCAAACCCTCTACAAACTGCAGCCTCCACTGTGTGCCCTGCACATTCCCACCACTCTGCCTTCATTCAGGCTGCTCTAGGTAGGTTATACCCTTCTCCCAACTAAATCAAATGTTCCTTAAGGTCCAACTCAAAGCCCCCTTTCCATGAAACACATTTTGGATCCCCAGCCCAAAGCATTCTTCTTCCTCTCTTTGTCCCACAGCACCCATGTACAGTTGAGAGGCATTAATTATGTGCATCATGTTGTTCAATATTACCCCCACCCATTACCAAAATATACCACCACCCTTCACAGAAGCTCAGTGTCCCCAGAGCATCGAGTCCTCCTTTCCTCCTCCCTCCTGCCGGTCCCTGGTAATCACTAATAAACTTTGGTCACCATACATTAGCCTGTTCTTGTCTTTTTATGTAAGTGGTGTCATATAATATTTTTCCTTTTGTGACTGACTTATTTTACCTAGCATAATGTTTTCAGGATTCATCCATGTGGTAGCGTGTATCAGGACTTCATTTCTCTTTATGTTGTTGTTGTTGTTAGGGGCTGTTGAGTCGGCTCCGACTCATGGCGGCCCTATGTACAACAGAAGGAAATACTGCTTGGTGTGTGCCATCCACACTTTTTGCTACGCTTGAGCCAATTGTTGCAGCCACTGTGTGAATCCATTTCGTTGAGGGTTTTCTTCTTTTTTGCTGACACTCTACTTTACCAAGCGTGATATCCTTCTCCAGGCACTGATCCCTCCTGAGAACATATCTAAAGTATGTGAGATGCAGTCTCACCATCCTTGCTTTCAAGGAGCATTCTGGTTGTACTTCTTCCAAGACAGATTTGTTCATCTTTCTGCAGTCCATGATATAGTCTATATTCTTCGCTAACACCACAGTTCAAAAGCATCAATTCTTCTTCAGTCTTCCTTATTTATTGTCCAGCTTTCTCATGCATATGAGGCAATTGAAAACACTGATGTACACCTTTCCTGACTTTAAACCCTGCAGGATCCCCTTGTTCTGTTTGAATGACTGCCTCTTGATCCATGTACAGATTCCTCATGAGCACAATTAAGTGTTCTAGAACTCCCATTCTCCGCAATGTTATCCATAATTTGTTATGATCCACACAGTCGAATGCCTTAGTATATTCAATAAAACACAGGTAAACATCTTTCTACTATTCTCTGCTTTCAGCCAGAATCTATCTGACATCAGCAATGACATCCCTGGTTGCATGCACATCCTCTTCTGAATTTGGCCTGAATTTCTGGCAGTTCCCTGTCGATATACCGCTGCAGCCATTTTTCAATGATCTTCAGCAAAATTTTGCTTGCATGTGATATTAATGAAATTATTCGGTAATTTCTACATTCAGTTGGATTGCCTTTCCTGGAAATAGGCATAAATATGGATCTCTTCCAGTCAGTTGGCCAGGTAGCTGTCTTCCAAATTTCTTGGCATAGATGAGTGAGTACTTCCACCGCTGCATCTGTTTGTTGAAATGTCTCAGTTGTTGTTATGTCAATTCCTAGAGCCTTATTTTTCGGCAGTGCCTTCAGTGCAGCTTGGACTTCTCCCTTCAGTACCATTGGCTCCTGATCATATGTTACCTCCTGAAATGGTTGAACATCAACTGGATTTTTTTTGGTATAGTGACTCTGTGTACTCCTTCCATCTCCTTTTGACGCTTCCTTCATCGTTTAATATTTTCCCCATGGAATCCTTCAGTATTGCAACTTGAGGCTTGAATTTTTCCTTCAGTTCTTTCAGCTTGAGAAGTGCAGAGTGTGTTCTTCCCGTTGAGTTTTCTATCTCAGGGTCTTTGCACATGTCATTATAATACTTTACTTTGTCTTCTTGAGCCACCCTTTGAAATCTTCCGTTCAGATCTTTTACTTCATCATTTTTTCTTTTCCTTTAGCTACTTGACATTCAAGAGCAAGTTTCAGAGCCTCTTCTTACACTCAGTTAGGTTTTTTCTTTCTTTCCTGTCTTTTTAATGACCTCTTGCTTTCTTCATGTGTGATGTCCTTGATATCATTTCACAACTCATCTAGTCTTCAGTCATTAGTGTTCAGATGGGATATACTCAAGGTCATACTTTGGCTCTCATGGACTTGTTCTAATTTTCTTCAGTTTCAACCTGAACTTGCATATGAGTGATTGATGGTCTGATCCAAAGTCAGCCCCTGGCCTTGTTCTAACTGATGATACTGAGCTTTTCCATCGTTTCTTTCCACAGATCTAGTCAATTTGATTCCTGTGTATTTCATCTGGTGAGGTTCATGTGTATAGTTGTCCTTTATGTTGGTGAAAAAAGGTATTTGTAATGAAGTTGTTGGTCTTGCAAAATTTTATCATGTTATCTCTAGCATTGTTTTTATCACCGAGGCGATATTTTCCAACTACCAATCCTTCTTCTTTGTTTCTGACTTTCGCATTCCAATCACCAGTAATTTTCAGTGTGTCCTGATTGCAGCATGTTCCATCAATTACAACTGCAGAAGTTGGTAAAAATCTTGTGTCTTCATCTTTGGCCTTAGTGGTTGGTGCCTAAATTTGCATAGTAGTCATATTAACTAGGCATATGGATATTATCCTATCACTGACAGTGTTGTGCTTCAGGATAGATCTTGAAATGTTCTTTCTGATGATGAATGCAACACCATTCAAGTCGTCATTCCCGGCATAGTAGACCATGTGATTGTCCAATTCAAAATGACCAATATGAGTCCATTTCAGCTCACTAATGCCTAAGATATTGATCTTTGTGTTCCATTTCATTTTTGACAATTTCCAATTTTCTTAGATTCTTACTATGTACATTCCACGTTTTGATTATTAATGGATGTTTGCAGCTGTTTCTTCTCATTCTGAGCCATGACACATGAGCAAATCAAGGCCCCAAAAGCTTGACTCCATCCACTTTATTAAGATCAAATCTACTTTGAGGAGGCGGCTCTTCCCTAGTCGTCTTCTGAGTGCCTTCCAACCTGGGAGGCTCATCTTCTGGCACTATATCAGACAGTGTTCCACTGCTGTTCACAAGGTTTTTGCTGGCTGATTTTTTTTTTTTCAGAAGTAGGCCACTGAGTCCTTCTGTTTACGGCTGAGTAATATTCCATTGTATGTATCTCCCACATTTTGCTTATCCATTCATCTAGTTAATTCTTTATATAGGAAAATACTTTGTGCACTTGCTTAGGCTTGTGGTATTTTTTCTAAGTAGCCAAACTGTGACTAATGTCTGTGAAGTTGATACCAGCATTTATAAATATTGTGATGATAAACATGATAGTGAAATAATTCTGCAAAGATGTCAGAAGATCTGCATTCTAGTTGTAGTTCTGATGGTAATGTGTTAGGTGACCTGAGTGAGGTCCTAATTCTGGGCCTCAGCTGCCTTAGCTATAAATTGAAAGAATATGCCAGAGATTTTCTTATGTTTCCACTAAACTACCTCCAAAATCAGTGGTTCCCAACACTAGTTTTATGTTAGAATGACCAAGGAGCTTTAATTAAAAAAAAAAAAAAAAAAAAAACCCTAAACTAAAGAAGCAAAAACAAAAACCTGATGTCTGTATTACTTGCCCAGAAATTATGATTCTAATATGTTTGAATTGAGGGCTGGGATTCATATACTACACTTTAGGAGCACTCCAAGTTATTCTAATGTGCATCTGGGTTTGGGAACCACTGTCCTAAATGAAGAGAGAATGAATACATTCTCTAGTACTGTATGGGGGTATAGTCTGAAGCAGTCTGATGCAATATCTCAATTTCCTTGAAGTGTCATAATAGACCTTAAAAGTATCATCCCATTTTTCATTTTATTGAAAAATATATTGGTGCTTCTTTTACTGTCAAAATCACATTTTTAAATTGCTCACTTCTGAACACTGTTGTTTTTCCAGAATAATGCACACTGTTTCCTTGTACCTTTGTCTGTCCTCTGGTGCACCACTGGAGTACATGCACTCCAGATTGAGAAACATAGGGCTTGACCATATCCGAGATAATTTCCAACTGAAACACCTATTTAGCAACATTTGGAGCTGGATTCATACTGCCCAGCTTTAAATGTGTGGTTCCTACTCTCTGGGTCTCACATACAAAATGACACATATTGCTCATGCCTGTACAGTAGAATGAGAGAGGCATTGAGAAATTAGTTTAATTAGTGTGTAATTAGTTCTCAACTGCTGGCAGATAAAATCATGTTGATTTTATAATATTAGGTATCACATTTTAAAAAGCTAACTGTATAGAAATAGGCAATTCTGGAAGAGAATTAGCAGTTATGATAGAATCCAAAAGTATGTTCACAGTCTCTTCCCAACTCTTACCAAACCTCTCTTGAAGAATACCCTACCTTTCCAGAATTGTTCTTGAACTTTTATAATATACAAGCAAATGCAAAAGCTAAGAAAGATAAATCCAGAAAGAAGGAAGAGGAAAGATTTGATTTAATAAGAGATGTTTGGATTACCATTGATATATAGGGAAAAAGAGAAAAAGCCACACAGATTCTAAGGGCATGCAAGAGCTCAGAGAGGAGAAAAAGTATATAAGAAAGGTCATATGACCTAGATCCTTTTTAATATTTCATGGCAGGTAAAATTAATTTTGACTGTTTGGACTATGTTTCTTTAAAAGTTACTTGGCAAGCAATGAGTTTTAAGGAATTCACAGCCTATCAACCCTCAATGTATCAAACTAAGGTAATATGATTCAAGCCCAGTGGGTTACAGATTCTGAAGGTGCAGGGAGCTTCAAAACAGTGACTCTAGGGAATGCACAGCTCTGAAAATCAGTTCAAGTTTTAGAGGAGAAGCAGTCTGATCCTCTGCCCTGCTGGGGCTAGGGGCCCTGGATCCATAGTGAGATCAGCAGTTTCAAGGGGTTGGCACACTGAGTCAGCCAGGCAAGCAGACCACCAGGAGTTCTTGAAGGTATACATCACAGAACCTCTCACGAGGTGGCAATGTCCCTAGCGCTCATTGAGGACTTTATGACAGCCACATTTGGTGTGCTTGGCAAACAACAAAACAAAAGGGCAAAAATAGAAAATCTGACATTGAAGCCATCTATAGTTTTTAATTCAGAACTCTGCTATGTGTTACTTAAAGAGAGCATCCTGTTTCTTCTAACCATCCCATATACTGGTCTTCCCAAAATATGTTTTGTTTTTATACTCTGTTGAAGGTTTGCTTTAAATGTCAAACTGCAATAATAGTATAATTTTTAAAAGTTCAAGGTATGTAGGAGTAAAAAGGAACTAGGATTGAGAAAAATAGCATGGAATAGAGGAAGGGGTGCATTTCTAGGGAGAAGTGCATGAGTTCCATATCAAACAATGGACCGCCAATACATTAAAAAAAAAAAAAAATTTTTTTTTTTTTTACGTTTTAGGAAATCCAAAACACAAATTCTATCCTACTATTATGAGATGCTGGTGGTTTACTTTGTACCTCAGGCATCCCAGATCTAGAATCTCAGTATGTAATACCCAAAATGTCCAGGTTTCAACTGAAAGTCACTCATCATACCAAGAATGAGAAAGATCTCAAACTGAATGAAAAAAGATAATGGATGTCAACACCAAGAAGATGGAAATATGACAATTATTTGACAAGGAGCAGTCATCATAAAAATACTTAAATGCATACTTACAAATATGCTTGAAGCAAACAAAAACCAGGAAATCTCAGCAAAAAAAGGAAAATACATAAAGAGGAACTAAATAGAAATTTTAACACTGAAAAATTTAATAGCCAAAATAATAATCATATATATAACTAAATGGATGTGCTCAATAGAAAATTGAGGGAACAGAGGAAAGAACCAGTGAGCTTGAAGACAGAATGATAGAAATTACCCAATCTGAGCAACAGGGAGAAAATAGTATGGCAGAAAAAAAGTAACAGAGCCTCAGGGACATGTGGGTCTATAAGAAAAGGCCTAACATTTATATTATTGAAGTCCTGGAAGGAGAGGAGAAAGTGGGCAGAACTGAAAATACTAGGAGAGACAATGGCTGAAAACTTCCCGAATTTGACAGAAGACATAAACATACAGTTTCAAGAAGATGAGCAAACCCCAAACAAAATAAACCCAAAGAAATCCACACAAAGAAATACCCCAATCAAAGGTCTGAAAACTAAAGATGAAGAAAAATTAATCATGAAAGCAGGGAGAGAGATGCCAGCTTACCTACAAAGGAAAAGCTATCTAAATGATAGCATATTTCCCATCGAATCATGGAGGCAAGTAAAAAGGGGCACAACATTTTTCAAGTGACGAAAAAAATGTCAACCCAGAATTCCATATCCAGTGAAAATATTCTTTAGGAAAGGAGGTGAAATCAAACAATCTAAACAAATAGAATTTGTTGCTAGCAAACTAATTATAAAAGAAAAAAAAAATTTTTTTTTTAAAAAAAAAAAGAAAGGCTAAAGAAATTCTCTAAACAGAAAAGACATGATAAAAGGAAGTGTATTTCACCAAAGAGAAAATCACCAGAGATGGAATAAGACATTATATAATGATAAAAGTGTCAATCCACCAAGGAAACATAGCAATCCTAATCTGTATGCACCAGGGAATAGAGCAAAAAATATGAGATGCTGATAGAACTAAAAAATAGACATATCCACATTACATTTGAAGACTTCAACATGCCTCTTACAACAGCTGATAAAACAAGATAGAAAACTGGTACAGATATAGAAGAGCTCAATAACTCCATCAACCAAAAAAATGTAATCAGTATTTACAGAACATTCCGTACAACAGAACGCCCACACGAAGATATACCAAGATCAACCACAACCTGCACCGTAAAACAAATCTCAACAAATTTAAAAGAATTAAAATCACATAGCATGTGCTCTCTGACCACAGTGGAATCAAACTGGAAATCATTAGGAGATAGGTTAACAGCAGTATCTTCAAATGCTTGAAAATTAAATAACATAAAAGACAAAATACCAGAGTTCTAGCAACACTGACAAAAGAAAAAAAGAAGACATCAATTACTAACATATGGAGTGAAATTGGATATCGCTACAGACCCTGTAGACATCAAATAGATTAATTAAGGAATACTACAAACAACTCCACACACACAAATTTAATAACTTAGATGAAATGAACGAATTCCTTAAGACAACCACAACTCACTGAGTATGAAATGGAGAAGTTGAGTACCCCTAGCACTGTTAAAGAAATTGAATTTGGAATTTAAAACTCCCAGAAACTAAGTCTCCAGTTCCATATGGTTTCACTGGGGGATCCCTCCAAATATTTAAAGAAGAATTAACACCAATTCTACACAATCTGTCCCAGAAAATAGAACAGGATGGCACATTTCCCAATTCAGTTTATAAAGCTAGCATCACCCTGATACCAAAACCAAAGTGCAAGAAAAAAAAAAAAAATCACAGACAAATGTCCTCACGGATATAGACACAAAAATTCCTAACCTAATATTAGCAAATAGAGGTCAGCAGTATACAAAAAGAATCGCACACAAAAACCAAGCAGGGTTTATTCCAGAGAGGCAAGACTAGTTCACCATTTGAAAATTTATCAGTAAAATCATATTAACAGGCTTAAGAAGAAAAGTTGTACTATGATCATGTCAGTTGATGCAGAATAAGCATTTGGCACAATTCAACACTTACTTGCAATAAAAACTCTCATAAACAGGAACGAGGGGAACTTCCTCAATTTCCAATAAGTTTTTCAATTTAATACTCCATAATATGTAATTGGAACCCTGGTGGCATAGTGGTTAAATGCTACGGCTGCTAACCAGGGGTCGGCAGTTTGAATCCGCCAGATGCTCCTTGGAAACTCTATCAGGCAGTTCTACTCTGGCCTATAGGGTCGCTAGGAGTCGGAATCGACTTGATGGCAGTGGGTTTGGTTTTTTTGGTTAATATGTAATTAATTCCAGTTTGCCATACAAATATTATTTTCTAGGCATTGCTATGATGTTAAGAATGTTGGGCAGTCTTTATGGTTTGAAGGCAGCATTACAAAATACTGAAGGTCATGGCCAATGAGGTCAAGCTTGTATTTGATTAATGGACCTGCCACTTATTAGCTCTGGGCCTGTCACTTGTTAACTATGAGACCTTCAGGCTATGTTCCCTCATTTGTGAGAAACAGATAATGATACTCCATCATGTGGTTGTGAGGACTGAAGTTATATACAGATGTGTTTATGTTGGTGTATTCTCAACAAAGCACCTACCTCATGGTATCCATTCAGAAATGATAATTATTATTATCATCATTATCTACTAATTATTCTTAAATTCTTTTTATCTCACACCCTATTAGGAAAAAAAAATTGAGATCATACCCTAATATG